>NC_140585.1:699910371-701110371 GCF_964204655.1 Triturus cristatus | reverse complement strand
TGTAATGCCCGTGAAAAGGGTAGGTGAACACAGTGTTATATAGAACATAGTCCTGAGAGCACGATTGAAAATGAAAACTAGATATAGTGTATGGTATAAACTATGCACCAAAAAGTGTGATATAAGATAAACCGGGCAATGACAGATTCATTGGAGAGCGCGAGATAGCACAGGCACTAGCGCGTGCTATGCGATATGCGCCTTGGAGTGTAATATGCACAGGGCAGTGTTGTGTAACCTAACTAGTCTCTAAAGTTGTAATATAAAAAATGTGCTGGGGAGTGTAACGTTGCATATCCACTGTGACAAAGATATGGATCCCAGATTGTAATATGTATGGCATAGCACTGTGCGTTATAACATAGGCATCGAGGAAGGCACGTTAGATGGGGCAATATAACCTGTGCGAAGACAAGTGTGGCATGACATATTCACGGGGTGGTGTTGCAGTGCACATGGGCTAGAGAGGGTCATAGCATATGCACTAGCTAGTGGAATACAACACAGAGGTGTGTGGCACTCGGCAGGCAATGGTGGGTGTAACACAGCATTGGGCTCTGTCAGGAGCGCGCTGTGACTCTCAAGTGATGTTCGTCCCCTTTCCAGAGAGTAAAATAAAAAGTATTCCACATCCGGCAGTGGATGTGTGTTTTATTAACCGTGAGGGGGGTTTCTTGCATAGTTTTGGTCGAATTTTTGTTGAATCCCCTTTGAATGGCTTGGTGTGCATGTGTATTAAATGTGCCCGTCAATAGCTACCCATGTTTGTATAAATAAACGACAAGGGTGTCTACCGGGATTAGGCACGGTAGGGCATCAGACATGTCATAGCTTCACTAGTGGTGTAAATACATTCCACGTGGATTCATTGCATGCATAGTCGCCTTTTATTGAATATCACGCAAATCGTCATGGTGATAGGTACGTACGGTTTGTCCAGCATGTCCTAGGTGTGTATATAAATATATATTTTTTTAAAATAATAAAAAACAGTGGTCGGCCATGGGGATTGGGGTCAAAAAAATATAATTAGGAGACAGGCCCTGGGGGATGGGGTCATCAGGGCCAATAAATTAGAATAAGAAGGGGAACCACACAGCCCCCCTTCTTAAAGGGCTTCGCGCACCGTGCGCGCACAGTGAGAACGGGGTGCGCTTCGCGCACCGCGCGCCCACTTTACGCAGTTAGTGCCGTGCACGTACGGTGGTCACGCGGTGCGCAGCGCTCACCGCCTGCCCACGTTACGCGGGATGGGCCATGTACGCGCGATGCGCTTCGCGCACCGTGCGCACATGGAGGACATATTATGCACTTCGTTGTGAAAGGTAATCTTTTATATTTTCATTTGAAAGAAATATGCCATGCACAAATGATGGCCTTCGGGCACCATTTGCACATGGGGTGGGGATAGTGTGGATAGTTTTTTTTTTTTTTATTAATTTTTACCGTACGCGTACGGTAAGCGTAATCGGCGATTTTTCGAAAAAAAATAAAATTGAATTTTTGGCCTTGGGGGTTCTTTGAGGACCCCATCATCAATGCTAGGTGGTTAGGAACTGAATACATTGCCCCTTTAGATGTTTTTTGCCTTTGTTTTTGCTGCCTCACTTAGAGTGCGAGAGAGAAAATGGCGGCCGCCGCTTCCTGGTTTCGACCGATTCGAATGTTTACTTAGATCTAACAGCCAATCAGAATCGCGCACGCGCACGGCACCGTACGCGTACGGTAAGCTTACCGTAAGCGCACGGTAAGCGCACCGTAAGCTGCCACAGACATATATATTGATTTAAATGCTATTTTCTCAGGATCTACTGAACAGATTTACACCAAACCTACAAAAGGCACTTCCTTGACCTGAGGACTACCTCTCTGCCAAATTTCAAGTAACTCTGTTCAGCCGTTCGGGCTTTAGCTGTGTCTAAAGGTCCTATGGAAAAATGCATGGGAAAAACGCGTTTTGGGACCCCCCTTTTTTCTCAGCCCCCGCTTGACAAATCCCCCAGAGACTTTCAGGGTAGGAGCTGAGCGGAGCGCCCCACCTATTTTGAAAATTTCGCGAGGATTCGTCTACCGGCGCCAAAGTTATTCAAAATAGAATGTTGCGGATTTCCTATGGAAACAGGGTCCTAACTATAACTACCTACTGGCGACCGCCAGTAGATAATATATATATATATATATATATATATAACACACTCACACACACATATACATTTGAGATATTTGGGATGCATTTTTATTTATTTGATCCAAGAAAAGCAGGGTGTCTCTCATTGTTCGCTTGCCATGTACTTTATTAAAGTTAGCAATTGGGCTATTGAACAATGCTTGCTGTCACGCGAATGTGAGCAGCTTGAAGTCCTCTTTGGCATTCACACTGTCCTGAGCAATAGTCATGAAAGTACAAGATGATTATGAATCTACGGACCAAGAGATGGAAGATACAGATGCAAAATATTCAACCTGTGCACTGTACCTGAAAACAGGCACCACGAACCATATAGGAATCAGCAAGCATAGAGAAGGAGAGCAGAGTGTGAAATGCAAGTTAACAAATTAATTTGAATTTAGACGTGATGATTTTTCTCCGGTTAAAAATTATAGAAAGGGTACTTTGTTCCGATGGGTGACCTAATCTCCTACAATTGTGCATCACTCTAATATACGAAAGCTGTTTTAATCATAGAGATGAAGTGCACATAATTATAAGGATTCATAGTACGTTTTAGTATGCAGTGAACTTAAATCATTATACATATATTTTTTATTTAATTTTAGGCTCTAAACATCAGCTTGTGTATTATTCCACTCCTTTCACTGCGCTAATTAATTGCGATCTGTCTTCATGCATCATTAACTGCATATTTCCAGAAATATCTCGTTTCTTTCAAATTTCCAGTTTCTAACTCTGTACCTCTTTGTGTTTGTTTTATTTATCTCTGTTTCTCATGTTCTCCTGTTCCTTCTGTAAAACTGAGTTTTGTGTCAGTGTGAAATATAACTGACTTGGGGGCATATTATCAAGGACGGCTTTGGCGACAGAAAATGGCCGCTAAAGCGGCGATTATGGGCTTGATAATATGCCCTTGAGATTTCCAATAGAAGTCCATGTTCTGGTGTGAACATGGGCTTCTATTGGAATTCTCCAGGGCATATTATCAAGCCCATTATCGCCGCTTTAACGGCAGTTTTCTGCCGCTAAACCGGCGATAATTTTAACACCGTCCTTGATAATATGCCCCTTAGCAAGTAGTTTTTTCACTCACGCTTTTAACACCTTTGTAATATCAGCCCTCACACAAAGGGATACGAATATGTAGCTTCCGTCAGATAATATTTTCCACATTCCTCCATGATTTAGGCTGTAAAATACACACCCATACGTCTCTGTGTTATTGTTAAAGGAATGAGCACGTGTGCTCCTACTCTATTGTGCTGTTGCAACCCGTGTACTCATGCACCTGGAAGGGTTATTAATATACATGAGGCATGCCTGATATCTTTGTGGTTGTCTGTGCGCGTGGCTTGTAATCAAAGGTACTTAGGGGCATATTAACAACGGCCAGCGAAAATTATCGCTGGCCGTGCTTAGCGATAATAATATTATCGCAGGCTGTCTCTGGTATTTATCGCCCTGGTAGTGCGTTATTAACAACGCGTTACTCCAGGGCGATAAAAATTCCAGAGATAGTGAGGGTATCTCCCTTTTGCAGGGAACATCACTGGTTTTCCAGCGATGTTCCCTGCAAAAGGGCGATAACCTTGCTCATACGACCCATAGGGTCGTATCAGCATAATCCACCCCCTATGTTAGGGGGTGGATTATCGCACTAAAATCTAATGTGTGCTAAAATCATGTGGGCTGCCTTGTAAATATTGCGATGTAAACATCAGCGATATTTGCAAGGTAGTCCATCTTGGGTACGCTCAGTAATGCCCACTTTGCATCTCATTGGAGATGCAAAAGTGAGGCGTTGGGAAAAAGGGTGCTAACATGCGATTATGCATGTTAGCACCCTCTGTTAAATAGGGCGCTGGTTTCATCTCCGCTTTTTTGGCTTCGTAAGCCAAAAAAGCAGAGATAAAGCCCTTGTAACTATGCCCCTATGTTCGCTCAGGTTTCTTAAACACGATGAACTTGAACCTTATGGATATGTAGGGCCGGACTGGAAACCAAAAGCAGCCCTGATAAGCTCCAACCAGCACCTTCCTCCTTTATCATCTCTCTCCTCCCTCTTTCCTGAATGCCAACTTACCGACCTGGGGATGCTGGAGAAAGTGGCAAGGGGGCCAGCAGCTGCCCCCCAAAAACCGACCTCCATTGTCTCCGGCCCACTGGGGAAATGCCCAGTGAACAAAATGGAAAGTCCTGGCTTATTGATGTGAATGATTTTTCTTTGCCATGTTTCTTAGTGAAAGTCCACACACATGCCAATTGTATTGTGGTAGCGGAATACTTGGACTCTCATACTATCAAATATAACATAATCTTCAAAATATATGAGGCAAAAACAGACTGCCAGAGTATATCTTGACCTAGTTAGCAGGACCTTATCAAATTTACACTGACAAATCTTCACTGGCAACTAGTCAAAACCAGTATCAAATTCAGCTATATGATACATCCACAAAGCCTTCCGTGAAAAAGGTCCAAAATACCTGCAAAAATTAGGTCTCCGATTTTCCCCAGCATAAAACCTCCAATCATCAGCTGTTAACTAGAAAAACATTCATTCAAGTGGGTGAGACACATAGGAAGATACCTGGGAGCATTAGTCAAAAGACTTGGGAAGGAAGTCAGTCCCTTTGTGAGATCAGAACTCAGACACATGGTTTTCAGGAAACTCTTGGAAATTGATCTATTCAGAGGCACCTACTAACAGACCTACAAAGCCATCGGGGGCTTTGATCCCAGACCATCCATTACGGACACTCACCATGCCTTAGAGGACACATTCTGCAGTTGATAGTTACATTGTTGCATTTTGGAGTAACAGGGAAGACTATAGACAGCACATTATAAAACTTTAAAAGAAATAAAAAAAACTATTAAATACATAATGGTGGCCGATTCCGATCCGGGTCGGGATGCACTCCGACCGAGTCGGATCCGGAGTGTTTTCCGACCGAGCCGGACCCCTACAGTCCGACTGAGCGAGTACGATGCGCACTTATGCTGTCGGACTCGGTTCGGTCGGACTCCCATAGAAGTCAATGAGTGCCAGTTGTACGACGCGTACATGCGCTCCCATTGACTGAATGGGCACGTCTTGAACAAGTGCGCCCCCTACAGTGGGTATGCGTCAGTGCCATCCACACCGTACATGCCTGTGTTGGGGAGACCCATAGGTCTCCCCCTGTGTGCGAGTTGTACAGCTGTAGGTGTCGGGGGGTCCGACGGGGACCCCTGAAGTCCAACTCCGAGAGCTTTTGCGAGCTGGACACTCCGGCTCGCACAGGCTGTCCGACGCGTGCATCGTACTGGCTCGGTCGTGAATCACATCCATTGAACGCCACGGTTAGCTTACGACTGAGACGTACGGAGCGGTTCGGACCCGGAAACGACTCGGTCGGTGAATTTCATGTACCTCGCATCGTACTGGCTCGCTCGTACAGCTGTACGAGTCAGCCGGAAAACATGCGTACGGCTCCTAGTTTTTCCGTCCAGATCACGTTCGGTGCCCTTCCGACCCGGATCGGAATCGGCCCCAATATGTAACACTCCATCAAATGTATTCCCCACTATTGTAAACCAGAAAGCTTTACATTGGAAAATGCACAATTTTGATTTGCTCCTAGCCAGTCAATATCTGGCCAGGAGTTTTATACCTAGTACCTGCGATAAGCCTCAGTGCAGTTTTCTCCAACATATCTCTATACATATCTGTAATAGCTTATGTGATGTTGCTATGGCACCATGAATGTTCTATGGGCTCCAGGGTGATGGAATGTATGTGCTTGAAGCACAAGCTCATTCCCTGGAAGCTGTTGTTGAGATGAGCAGCAATAAACCCGACTTCCACTACATCCTGTTGGTGTTTGTAGTCACTTCAATTGGCGACAAGTTTTGGGATCTACTGCTCATTCTCAGTACCCACGTGTGTACATTTGGAACTGCGCTATTTTCCATTTTTTTTTTTATTGACCTTTGAATTTCTACAAGAGACATTCCTATTTTCAAAGGAGAAATAAGTTTGTTTTAATCCATCCGTGTGGATCTAGACTGTCATCCTACCGATGGGACACTCGGTCTCGGTTCTGATCGTGCTTGCAGTTTTGCTGGACAAGTAAAGACTATTGTAGCTAACGTTTGGAAATACAGTGACGTGCCAATCCTGTGCCAATCTCATGACCGCATCATCTCATCACTACAGTGCTGACAAGCGCATCAGTTAAGCGTTGTCTCGATTTATCGCTAGTAGTGTCGTCGAGCGCACGGACCAGGTTCAAGGTGATCGATGTTCCTGCGTGAGTGGCATGGTTGACGTCTGACAGTGCATCTTGGTGATTTATTTGTTCATGGTGATCAAAATTTGAGCCTTCGGCTACATTTGTGAGTAACGTTAATTTCACCTGTTATATTTTGAATGTGCTCGCGTACTCACTGCCGTTGCTCAGCCGCGCACGCCATTCACTTCCAAGGTTCCATGGTGTTTGTTCTCTGCTGTTCGTTCTTTCATGCAGAGCGTGCAAAGCAAGAGCGTGCCTTGAGCCACACGGCACACTCTTAAGTGCGCGCTGACGTCCACGTTCGAATCTACGAAGCAGTTCACCAAAGACTCCGTTTTTTCTCTTCACGTCAAATTGCCACGGAAACAATCGGACGCTTCGTTTCAAAAGGAAAGTGTCATATGACAGTCTACTACGTCAAGGTGCCTTTTACTCTACGTTATGCAAGTTTCAGTACAGTCAACAGACAGTTTTATTACCATTACTTTTATGTGTTTTGGATTCAAAGAGTAACACTCTAGCACCATCTTTTGGATGCTTTTTGTTTGCAGTGTGTTAGATTTCATAACAAATTTGGTCAAATACAAACAACGAATTTAAGTATTTAAAAAAAAAAGGGAAATACATAGTATGTACAGTAACAAAATTATATAGTGATATATTTATGTTACTCTAATAGTCAGGGAGAACAAGGGAATTCACGTCCTTTTGCAGAGAAAATTCTGTCGTACCTTTTGTTAATTGGTTGATTGATGTTCATAGTTTAATTGTCACTATGCAAAATGTACAAGCCCCTTCTCCTTTTCTACAGCTTCCAGGGGATCCACCAGTAGAGTGGAAAGTATGGTATAGAGCCTTTACCAAGTATTTAGGAGCCATTGGAGGTCTCAGGTTTAGCGCCGAACGTAAAAGATTTATGCTTGAACATAATTTGGGTTTTGAAGGTCAGGCCGTTCTTGAGCACTTACCTTTGCCAGAGCTAGCAGAGGGGGACGAGCCACTCAATGAGTTTGACCAAGCTATTCACATGCTAGAAAAACAATTTGATGTGGAAAAAAGTTTAGTAGTAGCTAGACATAAGTTTTTCACGAGGGAACAGCAAACCTCGGAGAGCATTGTATCATATGTCGCATCTCTACGCATTTTAGCATCTGACTGTGAATTTGAGATGTTTACATCACAACTCATAAGAGATCAAATTGTGGTACGTTGTAGAGACAAAAAAGTGCAACAGAAGTTACTAACTTTAAAAAACCCAACTCTTGAAGAGACAATTTCTATTGTCAAAAGCATTGAATTATCGCAGTCATCGTCCAATGAGCTGAGATCTGATAAAACAACGGTGGGGGCTGTAAGTGATAGTAAAAACAGTGCAGACAAAAATGGCTTGCCTGAGAAAAATACTGGTGAGAAAAATGGAAATGAAGTTAAAGTAAAGTCGCAAAGTACAAAACAAGATAAGAAACAATTCTATCTACAGAAGAAGAATGTGTGTTCAAAGTGTGGTTATTCTGCACATTTCCCTAACTCACGAGTTTGCCCTGCTCGTAATGCTATGTGCAGGAATTGTGGTAAACAAGGTCACTTTGCAAAAGTATGTAACTCTAGAAGAAATGTCAACGTTGTGTGGGAAGAGAGTGACATCCTAGAAAATAACACGGAGGTTGTGAGCTCTATGAGAGACCTCATGTTAGTTGTGAAGGATGATTGTGAGGATTGTGCAGATCCTATTGTGGACATAGTTGTGGATGGCAAAATCCTAAAATTGCTGGTCGATTCTGGTGCTCGCATGACAATGATCACGGAAGAGTTGTTTGAATCGGTTTGGGGCGACAGACATTTGGAACCTCCTGATAGAAGTCCTGTATCTTATGAGGGTAGGAGGATTCAACTTAAAGGTTTCTTTGAAGGCACATTGATGTTCAAAGAAAAAATCATCAAGGGAAAAGTTTATGTAGCTATCAAGGGACTAGACATCCTGGGGTGGTACCACCAAGCTTTGTTTAAAATGACTCTTAGGCCAGGCACTAAGGAACCAGTTTCTATTGTTAATGAGTCAAGGAGTGAGAAAGATGTTTCCGTGTGGGGAAGCAATTTTCCAAAAGTATTTTCAGAATCACTGGGATTAATCAAAGGCTTTAAACATCTCATTAAGGTAAAAGAGGGAGCCATTCCTTGTAAACATAAGCTACGCAATGTACCTTTGAGTGTTCGGGATGACCTGGCAAAGGAGTTGGAAAAAATGTGTGAAACTGGGGTGATCGAACCAGTCGAATCATCTCTTTGGTTAAGTCCATTGGTCGTCGCACGGAAAAAAAATGGAAATCTTAGAGTCTGCATTGACTTACGCAGTCTCAATAAAAATATCTGGGTGGATTCTCACCGGTTACCCCGTATTGATGACATAGTGTCAAAGTTTCAAGGGTTCAAATGGTTCTCAAAGATAGATTTGTCATCAGCATACCATCAGGTGGAGTTAGATGCATCATCTAAACACTTAACTGCGTTTGTTTCACCATCTGGCACTTTCCAGTTTAGACGGATGCCGTTCGGGTTAGCTTCCGCTGCCTCTGTTTTCCAGCGCGTCATGGAAAAAGTTTTGCTGGGTGTGCAGGATACAGTAGTGTTTCAGGATGAAATTCTAGTTGCTGGGGTTAGCAAATCTTCTCATGATAAGAACTTATCTGAGATGTTGAACAGATTACAGGATAAAGGTATCGTGGGGAACTTAAGTAAATGTGTATTTGGGGTACAGTCAATAGAGTACCTGGGTCATTGCATTTCAGGTGAAGGCATTCTTCCTAGAGTAGGCCTGATTGAAGCTATTGTCAATGTTCCGTCTCCCAAATCCAAGGAACAAGTATCATCTTTCCTTGGTATGTGTGAGTTTTATGCCAAATTCATTTCCAACTTTGCAGCAAAGACCGCCCATCTTCGGGAACGTTTGAAAAGGGGAACTGTGTTCATTTGGGATCAAGAATGTCAAGATGATTTTGAAAAAATCTAAAATGAATTGAACCATTGCAATATTTTAACTCCTTATGATCCTTCTCTGGAATCCATTGTGTCGGTGGATGCTAGTTTGGATGGTTTAGGTGGCATGTTGACTCAGATGAGAGGTGGGTCAGAACATACGGTTGGATTTATTTCCAGATCACTGCGTCCAAGTGAGAAAAACTATTCTGTGATCGAGAGGGAGCTTCTTGCTTGTTGTTGGGCAGTTGAGAGGTTCAAAGGTTTTCTTTGGGGGAGATCGTTCAAGCTTATGACTGATCATAAACCTCTCATTCCCATTCTTAATGGTGTGCTTGTAAAGGATCATACGCCCAGGATAGCTAGGTTAAGCTCAAAGCTTCTTCAGTATAATTTCATTGTTGAACACATTCCTGGGGGGAAAAACATTAGACCAGATTTTTTGTCTAGATTGCCGTTGCCGGTTAGACAAGAAGAATGTGTTGCAGAGGAAGATGAAGAATGTTTGATCGCAAGTATTGATGTTTGTAAAGAGGGGTGTTTCAAGGAGGATGAATGGTTTGATGCATTGAAAGCTGACTCTGTTCTCAAAGAAGTTAGAAAGTGTATCATTCAGGGGTGGCCAAAGGAGAAACATTTGGACTCTGAGTTGCAACCTTTTGCTAAAGTGGCCGATGAATTATCATTAGAGGAAGATGAAATGGTTTTGCGTGGTGACAAGTTTGTGCCTCCAGCGTGTTTGAGAGATCGCATAATCAAGGCAGGACATGAAGGTCATCTGGGGCAGACATGCACTAAGCGCAGGGTTCGTTCAATTTATTGGTGGCCCTCAATGGATCGGCATATAGAAAGTATGGTTGAAAATTGCTACACGTGTTGCTCTAGTGACAAAGTAATCAAGACTGTGTCTCCTCCCAAAGTAAGGGTTGAGTTACCTTCAGGGGCGTGGATGAAACTGGCATTAGATTTCATTGGCCCGTTCAATGTGTTATCCAGTAAATACAGGTTTGCATTGGTAGTTGCGGATTATTATAGCAAATGGTGGGAGGTGTGTTTTATGACTGAGCCTAATTCTACCAAAGTTATCAAATTTTTGGAAAGTCTGTTTGCAAGGGAAGGTTTTCCCAAAGAGTTGGTGTCGGACAATGGGGTGCAATTTGTTTCCAAGGAAATGTCTGGTTTCTTAAGTCAATCTGACATTGTCCACAAACGTGTGGCTCTCTATCACCCACAGGGCAATGGTTTCATTGAGCGCATGAACCGTATTTTAGTTGATTGTGTGCAATGGGCTGTTGCTGGAAATATGGACATAGGGGGAGCGGTTCAGAGCATGTTGTGGGCTCATCGGACTACACCGGGTTTGGAGTTTGGAAAGAGTCCATTTGAATTACTGAGAGGGAGAGTTGCCACGTTCAACATGTGTCCAGCTTGGATGAGGCAGTGGGGACTTTTAGCTAATTCAGGCTTGTCCTCTTCTCAGGTAAACCATAAAGGTGGTTTTGGCCATGATTCTTCTGTACATCAAGAGGAGAGAGGCTCAGAAGGGAGGTGGTCTCACAATATCAAAGTTGGGGATTGGATTAAGATTAAGATCCCGCACAATGTACCTAAAGGTTTTTCTAAGTTCAGTCAACCTGTGTGTGTAGATTTGGTCTCGCGGCATGCTGTGAGAGTCAAGGGGAAAAATTGGTGGAATGTGTCCAGAGTTTATAGAATCCCAGATAAGGTTGCATGTCGAATGGGTTTGCAAGACAATTCTGTTTCGGGTCCCAGTAATTCCGTCCTTGTGGGTGGGAATATTGGGTTGAATAGGGAAAACCGTTCTTGCAAAGAAATGTCTCCAGAGGGATCTTCTGTTCCAATCAGAAGGAGTACACGTAAAAGAATTGTTCCTAAACGTATGGATTTGTGACATCTTACAGTATTTGTAGGGTGGTTCAAACTTTTCATTATGTGTTTTTAGCAAATCTATTTGTTATTATTCTTTCTTTTTTGAAATGTATTTATTTTGTTTTGTTGTCCTTATTTATGCGAAGAAGGGAGATATTGTAATAGCTTATGTGATGTTGCTATGGCACCATGAATGTTCTATGGGCTCCAGGGTGATGGAATGTATGTGCTTGAAGCACAAGCTCATTCCCTGGAAGCTGTTGTTGAGATGAGCAGCAATAAACCCGACTTCCACTACATCCTGTTGGTGTTTGTGGTCACTTCAATATCTACATACCCTTTCCCATAACTGTTGCTTGTGAACATCACAGGATTGTAATAAAGGAATAGAATGTTCGCCCAGCTCACAGGAATGTGGCGGCAATGGTAGACAAACTACTGCAAAAGACAGGTTTAGAATCATTTACTTTCTTGAGCTGAACGCATCCATATGTACATGAAAATGGTTTTTGCTTCTAGAAGGTTCTAGAATAAATGAACCCACAAACGTATTCCTTTTCATTTGCTTATATTACACATTTAAATAGTTTTGAGTCTGTGAAAATTGTGTGATCCGTGACATATTTTGCTGTTTTAAAATAGAAACCTAATTTTCCTATCTAATTTACAATGTTGCTTATTTTACAATATTTTAATTAATTAACCTTGATTGCACTAATTTCTAAATTATATGAAGCAACATAATTTAAATATTAATAAAATGTTTTATCTCATTTCCTGCTATTTAAAACACAATAAAAAAATATTCTGAACCCAGTGTGCATTTATACAAGTAGGTGCAATTACTGACAAGAGGATGTAAGAAGAACAAAAAAAATTAAATTGAATGTCCATTTAAAAAAATATATATTTTTAAATACAGAGGGTAGAATAACTATTAATTGCATACATATAGCAGATAATCATATCAAGAAGGCAAGAAAGAGAAAAAGAAAGAAGAGGAAAAGAAAGGAAGACAAATAGCCATCACTCTCCCCTTAAGTCCTAACATGATCTCTTTGTTAGTGAGAAAAAATTAGAACCCAGACATTGAACAATATGTTGTGTAACTTTACCCCAAAAAACAACTAACACAGGACAAGTGGAGAACATGTGGAGGATGTTGGCTGCAATAAGAACAAACTTAGGGCAACATGATCTATCTATGCCATCTCCCACCAGCCCCTGTTCCTTTTGTTGCCATTTACTAATCCTTTCAGGAGTGTAATAAAGCATACAAATAGTTTGGAATTGTTGCAGCTTTAGACTTATAGAATGGATAGAGTTATCTAAAGTGTCCAAAGCTGAGACAATCTCAGAAGTATCCTTAGTGATACTTAATGTCTGACTCCATTTGGAAGCTAAACGATTAGTATCATCACTCCTGAAATGGCAGAGCTGTAAATATATTGAACTAATTCTGGCTTTAAGCGAAAGATTGAAATATATGTCAGTAGTTCATGAGAATGTGGAAGTTGCAGCCGTTGTTGTTTTAAGAAGTAGTCTCTGATTTGTAAATATTTAAAAAAAGATTGTTGTGGAAGTTCAAAGGCAGATCGTAAAGATGCAAAGGTACAAAAGCCATTGATATCATAAAGCTGGCCAAGCAGTTCAATTCCACACCTTGCCCACCTGCGAGCAGTGAGATCATGAAATAAACTTGGGAGAATTGGATTATTCCATAATTTGAAATAGTCATGTTGAGTGAGATCTTTGAAAGAGAATGAGCAATAATTGAAAAGTTTGTGTCATATACGGACCAAGTCCCTAATGGTCTTGAAACTGACCCTTTTATAATAGTTAGGAACATTGATCCTATATATAAACATTTTGCTGTGCGTGCCCAATGCAAGAGAAAGGCCAAAGTATGGTTGTTTGTCAGTTAATAAACTTTGCAAACGCCCGGTAAGTGCTGCCCAAAAGTAAAGTTTAAAATCAGGGAGTTGTAATCCACCCAGCTTATAGGAGGTTTAAGGAGACATATCGTATGACGTGCCTGCTTGAAGCCCCAAATGAAACTTGTGGCCATTTCTGGGCATAAACTAAACTCCTATAAAACTCAAATCCTTCATACCTTAGATTTGCCTACACCTATAACTGGTGGCTGCGCTGTTGTGACTCACTTGGGGGTTTGAAATTCTGCTACTATCGCACAAATATCGAGACTTAATTACGAGCCATTACTGCACTCGGTTATACAAAAGTTGAAGAATTGGAATAAACTTCCAATAACCATTATCGGCAGGTGCAGTATAATTAAGATGATAATTGTGTCTAAGTTTCTATATTTGTTCTGAGTTATTTATTTATGCAATTTATATAGCGCACAAATACCCTGGGGTGTCTCGGCGCTGTGGAGTAAAAGGAGCGCAGTTGAGATAGGTGACTACTGGTTCAAGAGCCAGGTTTTTACTAATTTCCTAAAAGTCAGGAGGGTGGGACTGGTTTTAATATGAAGGGGGAGGGTATTCCATAGTCTAGCTGTGGCAACTGTGAATCGTCTGTCTCCCCAAGATGTTTTCTGTGTGCAGGGAATGGTGAGTAGGTAAGCTGAGGAGGAGCGCAAGGTTCTGTTGGGGGTGTATAGGCAGAGTACTTTTTTTAGGAACTCAGGTCCAAAGTTGTTAATCGCTTTATATGCGATGCACAGTGCTTTAAATTTAGTTCGACTTCTGACAGGCAGCCAATGAAGTTGACGTATGACCGGAGAGATCAATTTGAACTTGGGGGTGCCGGACAGGATTCTGGCCGCTGAATTCTGAACTAGTTGCAATTTGCTCAGGACTTTCTCCTGAGCGTTTAGGAGGAGTCTGTTGCAGTAGTCAACCTTTGACATAACCAATGTACACATGAGGATCTTGCCGGCGCTGGGGGGGAGGAATGGTAGAAGTTTCCTTATCATTTTAAGGGTGTAGAACGATGAAGAGACGACCGCGTTTGCGTGTTGGGTGAACGAGAGCTTGTCGTCGAACATTACACCCAAGTTCCTGACCTTTGTGACAGGTCTTGCAGAGGATACCAGATCGGTTGGCCACCAAGTGGGGGACCAGCCAGGGGCTAGGCTGCCAAAGATCATTACTTCCGTTTTATCGGAGTTCAACTTTAGGTAATTGTTTGCTATCCAGGAGCTGATGGCTAGCATTCCCTCTTGGAAGCTGGCAGCAACTGCTCCTCCATCATTGTGTACTGCCAGCACCAGTTGGGTGTCGTCGGCGTACGAAGTTGGTCTCATCCCGTGTGGTTTGATGACCCTGGCCAAGTCTGACACATGGATGTTAAATAAGGTCGGACTTAGTGAGGATCCTTGGCGCACACCACAGGGAAGGGTGAATACAGGGGAGTAGAAGTCACAGAGTTTAACTGACTGGGTGCGGTTGGAGAGGAAAAAGGTAAGAAGGGCTCTGGCCTTATGCTGAATGTCGATGAAGGAGACACGGTCAATCAAGATGGCATGATCGACCGTGTCAAAGGCAGCGGATAGATCCAGTAGTATCAGGACTGCTGCGCCGCCTTGGTCTAGGATTATCCTGATATCGTCAGAGGCCTTAATGAGGGCAGTCTCGGTCCCGTGGCCCTTCCTAAACCCAAATTGGGTGTCATCAAGAAGATTGTTGTGGTCGATGAACTGAGATAATTGTATGTTCATAATTTTTTCAAAAAAGTTTGATGGAAAAGGGAGGCATGCAGTAGGTCTGTAGTTTTTGGATTGTAAGGGATCGAGATTGGATTTTTTTTAGTAGGGGTTTGATGATGGCCTTTTTCCACACTGAAGGGTAGGAGCCTGTATGGAACATTGAATTGCAGATATTGGTAAGGATGGGACCTATAGAGTCAGGAATGAGCTTTAGAATGGAAGGGGGACAAGGGTCAAGTGGGGATCCTGATTTAATGGAGGAGATGAGCTCTGTTATCTGCTCGGGTGGGGCCTGACTGAATTCGGAGAAAACAGTGGCCGAGGCGTTGGTGAAAATGTTGCAATTAGGATGGTCAGAATTGACCTGGGTTGGGAAGTTGGAGTATATTTGATTGACCTTGTCTTCAAAGAAGTTAGCGAGGGAGTTACAGAGGACTTGAGAGGCATCTATGGTTGAGCTCGTCGGTGGGCTGGATAGTTTGGTTACTACCTGGAACAGCTGTTTGGTGGAGTTTAGGGCTGACTCTATTTGTGTAAGGCAAAATGTGCTTTTCTCTGCAACGATGAGATATTTATATTTAGCTATCGCGTCCTTATATAGTGTTTTGTCATTGTTGTCGTAGTGTTTGCGCCACCTTTCTAGATTTCTGCAGCATTGCTTCTCGAGTCTTGAGCGCCTCTGAGAACCAAGGGGCGGAGGGAGCTCTTCGGTTAGTAGAAACATTCTTAGGTTGTGCTAAGGTGCTGAAGGCATTATGTAGCCAGTGTGAGTAATTATTGGAGGCTAGATCGGGGTCTGGAGTGAAGTTGTGTTGAGTGGAGGAGAGGGTTGTTTGTAGAAGATGGGTGTCAATGTTCCTCCATGCTCGACGCTGTTTGGGAGGGCGGGACCTGGCGTGCGGGCGGTTCATTTTTCTAATCTGAATAGTAAAGATTACTGCGGAATGGTCTGGCCAGGTCAGGGGGACAATAGTGGATAGGGAGATGTGGCGATTGTTAGTGAAGAGACCATCAAGTGTGTGACCAGCCAGGTGAGTGGGCTTTGTCACTAGCTGTCGTAGACCTGCTGATAGTAGGGTCTGTTATAAGGGAGGAAGAGTCCTTGTCCTCGAGGGATTCTAGGTAGAAATTAAAGTCTCCCAGGATGGTATAGTCGGGTGTTCCTGCTACTGGCTCTTTCAAGCTATCTAGAGCTGTAAGGAAATCAGCTCGGGAGCCAGGTGGGTGATAGAGGAGGGTTCCTTTGAATGATTGGGTGTTTGAGAGCATAATCGAGAAGGTCAATGCTTCGAAGACCGATGAACCAATTGTTTCTATCTTAATTAAATATTTGTCTCGATAAATAATCGCTAAGCCACCTCCCTTCTTTAAAGCTCTATCCTATCTGAGTACGCAATAGCCGTCGGGAGTGGCGATGCAGAAGTCGGGTCCAGAAGAAGGATCACCCCAGGTTTCAGTGATGAATAGGAGGTCTAGCTTGTGGTTGGTTAATAGTTTGTGGATTTCAAATTTGTGCTTGGGGAGGGAACGTGCATTTATAAGGGCAAAATAAATGTGTTCAGGGTATGAGGGTCGGGGTGTGACCTGGAGGGTGGGGGCGGGATGGGTAGAACCAGCTTGAATGAGCAGTTGGGGCAGCAGGTGGATGGTTTATTGACACATGAGTCCAGGCTGAAGTGGGGGCAGTGATGAGCGTTAGTTGTGTTGTTGAAATCCATAAGGTCGGAGCTTGTATAAGATAATACCTTTTTGCCTGTTGTTGGTATTGGAGGGCCTGGGGCCTGCCCCTGGGCCCGGTCCAGTCGCGAACGGGCGCAGACGGACTTGCCTTTGGCGCACCTTTGGTGCGCCGCCGGCGCGCCCAATGCGCTCGTCCGCTGCATGTTGAGAAAGGCATGTGTTTTTTTAAGGTTGCGGTAGGTCAGCTGCTAGACTGCTGACCTCCGTTGTCACTGGAAGTGTGTGGGGAACACTTCCGGAGCTTGCGATCGATCCCTCCACACAATCTGAATGATCAGTGGTGGACCGGGGAACACGCGGGGGACACAACAGAGAGGTGAGCATGGAGTACATTTTAAAACTGCTTTTTACAGTGCAAGTGCAAATAAAACTGTTTAGGAAGCCCTTTGCCAGGCGCATTAAAACGGCAGTAGCAGCATGCTGCTCCGATACCTTCAAGTAAAGTTACATAGCTATCCCTATACATGTCCCCAACTATTTTTTCCAAAAATTGGAAGGTGCTATAAATTGAATGTCTAAGCATCAGCTCATTTGGAGGGTCTCACTATTCATTTCAACACAGATCAATAAGTCTTAAATAGTGTCCTGATGCATTACAAATAATTGCTTCCTCATATTTAAATGGAATATTGGAGAAATAAAATCCTTAGATGTCCTGATGCACTAAAAATATCTAAGTTAAACCAGATTGGTCGCACACTGCTACACCTACCAGGCGTGTTCCCCCAATGAAAATGGTCCCTGAAGGTCAGCAGTGTGCGACCAATCTGATGTAACTTTATATTCAGGCTCCCTTGAGCCGGTGGAGTCGACGGACTCATGGTTACGCACCTGCGCGCTAAGAGAGGTACTAGACCTGATTATGTTTTTAGCAGCTTACACAGCAACCCCACTCTCATTTTCCTACTCCCTGCTGACGAGAGGCAACTACCTCGAAACACGTGTCCAGGGATGGCACACGCCACGCATACTTGCACGCACTCTTGAGCATAGGTGTATCCGCCGACGCTGACCTTCAGGGACCATTTTCATTTGGGGAACACGACTGGTAGGTGTAGCAGTGTGCGAACAATCTGATGTAACTTTATATTCAGGCTCCCTTGAGCCGGTGGAGTCGACGGACTCATGGTTACGCACCTGCGCGCTAAGAGAGGTACTAGACCTGATTATGTTTTTAGCAGCTTACACAGCAACCCCACTCTCATTTTCCTACTCCCTGCTGACGAGAGGCAACTACCTCGAAACACGTGTCCAGGGATGGCACACGCCACGCATACTTGCACGCACTCTTGAGCATAGGTGTATCCGCCGACGCTGACCTTCAGGGACCATTTTCATTGGGGGAACACGACTGGTAGGTGTAGCAGTGTGCGACCAATCTGATGTCACTAAAAATATCTACTCCATCACATTTAAATGGAATATTGGGAAAAAAATCCTTTGATGTTACTGTTTTAAAATTGATGAAGTAATAACTGACAGAGGAGCTGGGTAACCTTAGCAAACAGATGTGGAAAGGGGTTGCTGAAAATAGGTAAAGATCTCTCTCATTATCTATTTCTAGCCACTTTAAAATATATTATGCCATAACTGACTAAAAACACATATTGTTCCTAATGTTTTACAGCTGCTTGTATTATATTTGCATTAACACCACAATGCTCATTTACCTCTACCTGCTCAAGAGGAAATTATTTCAATTCTATAGATTCTATTCCAACAATACTACATTCAGCATGCTTTATCTTATCATGATTTGTAGTTAGTGATCTAGTTGTTCATTAGAACTCTGTGGTGAAGCTGCAGTAGAAAGTTGGGGAATCCACTGACAGACTGCTGCTACTGTTGGATGTACATGTGTTACCCAGAAAGTTAGATCTTTATCTCACATCAGTGAGGAAGGTATGTGTGCAAATCTAGAAAATGTGCCCTCATGTTAGCTTATACAGCATCTTGCATAATTTCCATGAGAAAAGTGTGAGAGAACAATTGATCTTATCCCAAAAGAGGACCAGCCTTTGTCAAAGTCTAAAATGACTTTAATACTCACAATTCCCAAACTTACTAATCATCACCAACAAATGATTTATATTATGATGAACATTTGCTATTACCCTTTGTATATGTCCATGTGTGTGCTCTCAGATCTAGGCATTCAATGAAAAGAACTTAAATGGGGCAAAAATGTCTGGGCCTTACCACCAGAAGAAAACCCAACAGGTATGCATCTTGCATCTTTCAACCTAAATAGTCCCATGAAAAAGACACCATCTCACGAACAATATATTGTATTTCATTCCATATTTTCAAAGCCTGACTGAGGCCTAGGCTTTGAGTCAGGCCCTCTGAATCTGCCATGATCATTAACTACCTAGGAGTAACTAACTTTTTATTGTTGAAGTATTCTATAACAGTATAAGGTTTGATTTTTTTATGAGAGCACCTTTTTGCTTATTGATATGTTGTTTGATAACTGTTGATAGGATAATTAATGAATCGAATAACACTCAAACTGTGCTTCACAATTTAAATACCACATTTTACATGTCTGAAGCCAAATCGTCCAAAAAAATTAACTGTTAGAAATGGGATTTCTGGTTGGCTACGGCATGCTCCTAAGCCAGGCAGAAACCACCACTCTAGTCAGGGCAAGGAAATTACACACTAAAGATCACCCCTGCTGACCCCCTTGGTAGCTTGACAGAGCAGTCAGGCCTATCCCAGAGGCAATGTGTTTAGCGTTTATGCAACACACTCACACAGCAGCGACACACTAAGCACACCACTAAAGAAACTCCACACAAAGTTTTGTAAAAATAGCCTTTTTATTATCCATAAAACACATTAGAACATAATCACATATATACACTGTGCCACCTGGCACTTGGCGTGACTTCACAGGGTTAACATAAATCGCTTAGGCCAATCGGGCCACTGTAAAACACATTACAGTAAGGATAACCAGTAGCTACTGACTAGGACTGCACTTAGCAAAAGGCATTAGGCATAAGCATTATAACAGTATTCAGCAAGCACATTATGCATATAATCATCAGTGCACCCTAGTAAACACTTGCAAGGGGTGCATACATCATGAAGTACCTTTACTGATATTGTACATACCACCCCTGGTGCAACAAACAAACAGAAATTGCATAGGTCCCTGTGCCTCTATTAGGGACTATGCGGGAATTGGGTTCCCCTGTTCCTTCCACGTAGGTTCCTGGACTACCTGCCCTCCTACAATGAGGAATATGATAATTCCCACAGGCCCTCGAGTGCCCGTAATGGTGGCCCCTCAGGCCCGAGACAAGCAGGGGGACTGACATAAATCTACTTGGTAAGTTAGCCTGACCCCTCTCAAGTATTCCAACAAAGACCAGCTGCCAACACAGAGGGTCAGCCCTCCTCTGGATGGCTGGGTGTCCATGCTGGGAACAAAAAGGAAACCGGAATCACCCCCCAGGCACCTGCCTGCGATCACGCAGCTGCCTGCAAAAAACGGTGAAAGATTCTGCACCGGCCTTCTCTGGCCGGGACACCACGGGAAGGGGATCAATCACCCCGCAACCCCTTGCTGCAAAGGCTCTCTTCTGGGCAGCTGCTGCGGCAGGAGTCGGAACACGGAGCGAGGTCTCCATCTGCTTCTTCTGTGGAAGGCAACCCGCCCACAACCAGGCTTGGCTTCTGCCTGGCTTCCAGGGAGTTGCTGGGGAGCTCCTTTTAGCCACGCCACTACCAGCTGACTCTTCCTGCCTCGCACGCCACCGGTTCCTCACAGTGGCTAGCCCCACCCTCAGCAACGTTGGCATTGCTAGGCAACACAGAGGAATCCCCGATCCGGGAATCCTCCCTGTTCCTTTGCAGTTTGGCAGTCCGGGGCCATGTAGCAGAGCCCCGGCTGCACTGAAGGAAACCACTCAAGAGGAACAGGGATAGCATTTCCTCAGCTGTAGCTCGTCCCTCCCGTGGTTCAGTCACCACATGGGTGAAATGCCCAACATACGCTGCATGGCAACATGTAGCACCCGGTTCTTGCTTCAGGGCTGGGTGAGCCCCTCCCCCTTGTTGGACTCAGGCACTGCCACATCTAAGAGCTCACCACACCCTATTTATCTCACAGGGAGGGCTGCCCTAACCAGTCACTAGAGGACAACTGGGGGGGCACCTACTGCAGGCAGCAACCAACAGGCCAGCTCATCAGAATCCTCCTCTTGTAACAACGTGGCAATCTTTTTTGGGACTTAGCAGGCCACAGGTGAGCACAACAAAAGCAAGCAAAGTCAGATGGCGGTTCCTCCTAGCAGTACAGTAGTTCTTCCTTGTAAGGTGCCTCCCCCGCAATGTCCTCTCTTCCACTTCCAAGTTCCAAGCAGGTTTCATGGATCACAGCCCCAATATTTATATTACCCAGAGTGTTTGTTCTCCCCCCTGGCACAGGGCTCTGTGCCCCGTCCAAACCAATTCTGGGGGGCACATACACACATATTTTCAAATATACACCCACCTCTTTTTTTAGAATAGGCCCTGGCCCCAGACACACCACAGGGGGTGGAGCCAACATTGTGGAGGACAAGCACAGCCCTATTCAGGATCAGGTGCTACTCCAAATGCAGAGCAGGCCTGTTCAGCCTAGCGCTGACTCACCCAGACCCTCTGGAACCACTGCATCTCCCCTACCCCTGTCACTCCAAGACCAGACAGTCAATACACAACAGGCAGGCACAAAGACACGTGGGCACACAGAAATGCCTACTTCTAAAAATGGCATTTCTAAAATAGTGATAATAAATCTGCGAACCTCAGTACGCAGCATTTATCACAACTATTCCAAACATACCAAACTTGATCAGGCTACTCTTCTCATGTCAGGAATTACCACTTTTCTATGAGAGGGCAGCCTCACAGCAGTGGGAACCCAAACAGGCTGTTGGTCACTACAAGGACACACAGTTAAGGTGCATTGCTCCCCTCTCCTTAATTAATTGTTCACTTTTTCCTCCTCCATCCGTTCTTTCTCCCTCCCATCACACTATTCAGTCCTCCCCGTCTCCAGACTACCGTGCCCCTTTAATTTTAACATACATGCCTCCTACCGTGACGTCACCCCGTGCCTGGAGGTTACTTCCTGATCGTACATGAGCCGACTCCACTGAATTGGACTCGCTCCGATCATGAAAACTATCCTTGAGAGGATCCGATCATGACCTCGAAACTACTTCCCCCCATGACAACTTATCCTCCTGATAAGTGTCTACGCGCTTCGCTTTCCTGAGTACATCCAGACAACTGTGATTCGATCCTGATGCTCGCCTCCTTCTCACGCTCGCTACCCAGCCCCTGGACGCCTCTACTTAACCAGCGGCACCATTTTGCCTTACACGGCCTGTCTCAGGTGAGCGCCTTTATATATTCGCCGTGCTCACCACTGAGCTCCAGCAGAATGTGGACTCACGGCTCCCTTAATTAATTTTCCACAGGTCCCAGATGCCTGATTTCACCGTTTACCCCTGTCAGACTCCCGTCCTCTCCCTCACACACATGTCGCAATCTGTGATACTGCCTAGCGATCCTTACCCTGAGATGCCAATCCACGTGTTTGATGGGTGAGGTCCTGCTTCTATCACCACCCATCCTGCCCCACACTCCCTGGATAACTATTCTTTACCCTTTCTAGGGCTTTTCAATTGATACTCCAGCTGGCAGCTCATTTACAATGTTAGCCCTTGACCTGTGACCAGTGATTTACCCTTCCTGGTTTTCTACTTTTTCAGTTACTTTTGATTAACCACTAGCATTCTCCCATCCACTTCCACAATCTGTGCATTCTCTTTCCACACTCCTCTTCTTACTCTCTTCTTGTTATTTCCCCTTGTACATCACCTACAAAACAATAACCTGGTCCTGAAGATGACCCTGATTACCTAGGGGTCGAAACACTGGTGACTCTCCAGCACAACTTTTGGCGCTTGTTTCTGGTTCACAAATTGTCCAAACTTCTGTAAAACTCTTGTAAATAATTTATTGTGACCCTAAAAGTACCTTGTAATATTTTCACAATTGTTCACCCCGCACTGTTTATCTCTGTGGCACTTGTCACTTGCACCGTGCATCTTGTGTGTCACGAGCACTTATGTGCACAAAGTATTTTCAGGTTATGCTTGCATTCAGTGTAGACAATGCTGACACAACTGCTTTCTGATTTGCTTTAAATACATAGTGCCTGAGGCACTCTCTTTAACTTTGGAGTCTCCCTTGTCCGTCCTTTTGCAATTTTATGTCCATGCTTACTAAATAGCCTAATTGAATATCACCTGTTGAGACATTGTTCTTGTTACACACTTACATTAGTGGACATCATATACCAGGCCAGCTTCTCATAGAGAGGAAGGAATGTGGTTAAAGTGGTGTTCAAAATGGTTCCTCTAGCATCTAACATATGATTAAAAGTAGTTTAAACAGGATCAAAGTGAGCAGGATCCTACTGTATGTATGTATCAGCACAGACAGCTTCTTGTGCCCATGTAAAGATTGGCATCCTGGGCATGGACACAGCTTGCCCATGCCACAGGCGGGCCCTGCATGCCATTCTATTCCTTAAAAGCTCACATTCAGCATCTCCTTACTAAAATCTCCATTCATTCTCCCGTCTTGAAATACCCATCCACCACATTTAGAAAAACCTATGCAGCTCTTCTTGAAAGACACGTTGAGTTCCCCTCTTTACCTGCTTGCACCCTTTTAAAAATGCCCATCCAGTCCTGAAAGCTTAATCTATATGCCCTCTGGAATACTCACCCACCACATTAAAACGTCTTATCCAGTCCTCTCCTCTAAAGCCATAGCGAGTGCCCTTTTTTTAAAGCCATAGATGCTAAGTTTACCAGGTCCATGCAAAAATAGCTGACTCCAGTCCAGTTTTTTCAACTGCTTTTTCAGTCTTATAGTCCTGGTTTTATAGTGGACCAAACAAGACTAGAATACTAGAATGCAAATACAAAACTTCAGAGCAGTTGCAGGGGTATAGCTATCAATAGTTCAACAGGTGCAGTGACACCTGTTTCCAGAGGCCTCAGAAGTCCATGAAACTCTTATTATTACCGATTTTGTATAAACACAACAGTCAAGGTGGTGAGTTGGTTATTTTCCTTACTTGGCTATGGGCCTCTGGCACCCTTGCTATGCCTCTGACCAGTTATCAGTCATAGATTTGACAAATTTGACTGGGCTGCAAAACACCCTCCAGATCACCCAGTAAAATGTCACATGTACCCCACTTAAAAGAATAATTGCCCTTCAATTACTATTCATAGTGGGCAGCCTCCCTCTCAATCCATACAGATTGCAGCTATCAGTAGATAAACAAAGTGGCAAAACTCCCCAAATTCTTCAGTGTATGTGTAAGTTCTGAAAATCAGAGTGAGAAGTCTACAGACAGATACAAAATTATTGGAATTCATTTCAAAGCACAATTCTTCAGCCTCGCTCCCCACCTTCTATTCCTTGCTGAGTTTCCATTGCAATGAGCCTTCGAGAGCAAGACACATGCAAAACAAGCCCCAATTTTTTTTTAAACATAAGCCAAAAACCAACAATGACAACAACTGGATAAAAAGAATGCATCAGTGAAACCAGCACATGCATTTTTTATGTTGTGGGACTCAAATGCCATTTGGGGCAGGTACTCATGCCCCCCTTCAAATGACTCCATGCCCCCCAAGGGGATCTCACAATTTGAATACCTTTGATATAGAGGAAGAATAGATTTACTACATCTAACTCTGCATCTACACACCTTCATATAAATATATCATCAAAATGTCCTATCTGTGAATTTAGGTAAAGAAAAGATTTACTTATGTTTCAATATTTCATTTTTGATATTTTGTCCTCAATATTTCCATACATTCTTTCTACGATATTCAGGGGTAAGTCTAATTAGTTCAATCAAAGCAAACTAAGACTGCAGCACTGACAGTCAACTGGCCAACGCACAAAAGCAGAGGGCTTTGAACTATGGTGACTTCAATCTAAGTTTTATGTTAACTTAGGAGATTACATACACACCAAACATTGAGGTTTTCTCAAACTACTGGATCCACAGGAGGGGGTAGCAGAAGGAGATATTCAAAATAAAATCTTGGCCTGGATTCCAAAGCGTGCAGTACTATAAACTACAGATCCATCTTGTTTGACTGGCATTGTAAGGCAGTCGCTGAGTGCTGCATAATGCTGAAGAGAGCTCCCCAGAGAGAGTCTGATGTGAGAGAGTCCACGATTGTCCCATTGTCCTTGGAGCTTTGGTAAGTCGGCTTAGCCACAGTGCCTGCACTGGTTTTTTTAAAGAGGCTACCAGCTCTTCCCACTCCTTAGTCGATAAATATGATATGTAGCATTCGCCACCTTGTGTTTCCTTCTTTAACTGTTGGGGGTTTTCCTCTGTATGATAAATGAGAAATTTGTCCTCAGCCTGCATTGGCAGCTCAAGGCTGGGTACTACTGTACTACTTGTGGGTGAGCTATGTAATTTTTGGGAGAGTGGTGGCTGTTGAAGAATCAACAAAGGCCCAGAACCAACCTTCCAAACTGATCCGCTGAGGGTGCATTATCACAGCTGCAGTTATGTACTTCCCCACAGCAGAAAATCTGTTTCAGCAGCACCACCATTGACCGGAATCTGATGATATAGAAACCACTTTGACTAAAGCCTGCAGCCTTGCTCTGCTGATAAAAAGGAACTTCCTGAATGTAGAAAGCTGCACCAGGGCAGCCGTCAACGGGTATTTGATTACTATTGAGGACTATTTGAGCATGAAACCTGAACTTTTCCTGCTCTGTGCTTTTCTCACCTTTGTCAATGCCTTCACCGATACGTCATCCTGAGGCTCCCTGTCATTCACGAGTCCTTCTTTGGCCATAGACTTCTGCGTTGGTCTCCTAAAGACTTTATACTTCTCTGCAATTCCCTCACTCCGAAGGT
The DNA here is from genome assembly GCF_964204655.1 of Triturus cristatus. Lineage (NCBI taxonomy): Eukaryota > Metazoa > Chordata > Amphibia > Caudata > Salamandridae > Triturus > Triturus cristatus. Next base: position 701,084,665 of record NC_140585.1, on the reverse strand, counting down.
AACATTTTGACTGGAATGAACACGGTCCCTGTACCCGACCCATGCTCCATTCTGGTCACTATTAACTTTTGCTTTACTGCCAGTCAAGCGAAACCAGATGGCCACAGTTGGCACTTAACGCTTTTTGGTGCTATTTTTATTTCAAACTTTAAACATCCATATTTCTGGTTCCCTTTATTGGATTTTTGTTAATTTGATGTTATTGTATTTACTAAAATATTATCTATGTTATTGAAGTGGTTTGGGATTTTTCTTGTACTGTGTTTTGACTTTATTACTGTTAAGTAAAACATAAACACTTTACACAGTGCTTCTAAAGTTAAGCCTGCCTGTCCTGTGCCATAACTACCACAGGCAGAGGATTGAGCTCAGGTTTATTTAGTGAATTTATGTTTTAACCTAAGTTTGGTTCTCATTACTCTCAACTATTAACCTAATTTCTTACGATGTATCATCGCTTATCTGTATTATACACACAATCAGTTATTTCTTATTCTTCACATACGATTATGACTAACGTATTTTAGTTGATGATCAATTTATTTGATTTATTCCTATGGTCTATATTATAAATAATCTGGGAACATAATATCCATTACACCAGGAACAACTGTTTATGTATATTCATAAATCTGTCAGTGGGCAAACGTTCTGGGAAAATGCGAAGCACTGGAACGTTTGAGTAACTTCTTGTCAATTTCTCTGCTTCCATAAAATAGTCCCTTATTTATTTGCAGATTCTGTGGCTATGCAGAAACTGGCCACATGGTAGGCCATCTTTAAAAGCCTTTGGATAGTGGCTAGAGCATTGTAGCAAGTTATTACATTCCGTCGTTTTAGGAACAATATAGTCCCTAAATGACCTTTAAAAGATTTCATCTTAGGGTCCAGTAAGTCAATGGAATTTCTGCTGTAGTTCGACATGAAGTATAGGTGAGAAGATTGCACATTTTTCCAAGTCGAAAAGTCACATAGAATCTTTTCCTCTCCTCTCCAGATAAAACAATATGTCTTCTATGAATCTTTTTTATGGATGGATGTGCTGATGGAATGGATTACCTTCAGAATTGCATATGTTGTTGGATTAGAAATAATGTAAGATTTCTCGTCAGTTTTAATAGGTTCACCACCCCCCAAATATCTGTAACAAAATCTGGTGCAGGGTTTCCTCCCCTCAAGGGATATCAATGAGGACACTCCTGTGACCAGATTAGGAGCAATTTGATGTGACCATAGCATTTCCTGTATAGTCGTTTCAACATGGTACCTGTTAACAGTAGAACATTGTAAACATTCCTATACATTGGTTCCTTTCATCAGTCTATTGGCCTTGGACAATATAGTACAGTTTTCATATGTATTGTTGACAAATGTGAAAGGAAATTTCTCATAAAATCTGATGTAAATTGTACACCATTGTCGGTAATAAGAAGAGATACCTTCAACAAAAAAAGTGTTTCTTAAAAATCAATGGAAGACTGATTCACTAGCTTAGGAACAACCCAATGAGAATTGAAATCAATAAGAACACATATGAATCTTTTAGGAATTCTAGGCAGATTAATTGGGCCAATTATATCTAAAGCAAAAATGCCCAAGGGTTTTCAGGGACAGTTACAGGAGACAAAAGGAGCTTTGACTTTGGTTTTTCTCTTACAGTTGGGGCACAACTGGTGCAATCTTTGACTTTCTATTCGACCCAAGAATCAATTCTGGGGAACCAATAACTTTTCCTAAACATATTCTTGGGACAACCTCAACCTAATTTGCCCTCATGAGCGAAAATAATTATTTTGCTCCTTAAATCAGCAGGAAGGTATGATTTTGGCTTTCCCCAGAATAATACCACCAGCTATATTCAACTCATTTTGGATTTTCCAATAATCTTTCAATTCCTCTGGTAAATTACAGCATTTGTCAGGCAATTCTTTCACATTATATGTTTCAATTTGATCCAGAACATTGTCCTTTTTCATGCATTTTTTTTACTGTTCCTGTAACTACCAGGTAACACCACTTCCAAAACCGAATGTTCAAGAGTTTTGATTTCTTCTACAAAGTTGAGATGCACTGGAAAGAAATTCTATAGCTACGCTTTGACAGTCAGGGACATATTCTAGTGTGAAGATCAATCCCTTTATGCCCAACACCTACTTAGCAAAGCGGGGAGTGCCACATTCAGAGTCCTTAGTTACAAACATATATATAAGGATTTTGTGGACAATATGAATAGAAAAGTGTTAACCCCACAAGTAAAATTTAAAGAGTTTTATTGCCTAAAAAAAGAGCTAACACCTCTTTTTCCACCAAGGAACAGTTGTATCCAGACTCAGATAAACATCAAGGATCGAATGTCACTATTCTTTCCTTACATCCACAAAATGTGAAAGAGTGGCATCCAGTCATTTACTAGCATCTGAAGAAATATTTGTTTTTTCTGATATCAGCAAAGTTCTTCACATACTTGTACATGTAACCTACTAATCCTTGGACGGATTTAAGTCCTTCCTTATTCTTGGGTGGGGTGCACATCTAACTGCATCAAGTAAGTTTGCTTTGGGTTTGCCCTATGCAATCCACTGAACTAATACTAAGCAAGCATTTGTGACGCGAGAAAAAGACTTCAGCCTCAGTGTATGGTCTATGCTCTGAAGCGCCTGGTAAAGGGCTCAGAGAGTTGCGCCGGCATTGTTTATTTTAAATATTGCTTCGTGCTTTTTTAACGCTGTATCACTTTGAATCTGCTTTTAAATTCACTGTTACTTATTTGCTCACCTTCACGCTGTGTTCTGCGATACCCCGGTCCACCACTGAAAGTTCAGATTGTGTGGAGGGAAAATACCGCAACACAGGAAGTGAGGAAGCCTACACTACTTCCGCAGGTCAGCATTCTAGCAGCTGATTCCTGCCCTTCAAAATCCACATGTCTGTAGTCACGCGCAGCGGACGCGAGAAAAAGACTTCAGCCTCAGCGTAAGGTCCATGCTCTGAAGCGCCTGGTAAAGGGCTCAGAGAGTTGCGCCGGCATTGTTTATTTTAAATATTGCTTCGTGCTTTTTTAACGCTGTGTCACTTTGAATCTGCTTTTAAATTCATTGTTACTTATTTGCTCACCTTCACGCTGTGTTCTGCGATACCCGGTCCACCACTGAAAGTTCAGATTGTGTGGAGGGAAAATACCGCAACACAGGAAGTGAGGAAGCCTACACTACTTCTGCAGGTCAGCATTCTAGCAGCTGATTCCTGCCCTTCAAAAGGCACATGTCTGTAGTCACGCATAGCGGACCCGCGCAGCGGGCGTGCCGCTGGCATGCCGCTGGCTCGCCGAAGGCACGCCAGAGGCAAGCCCGTCTGCACCCATCTGCTCCAGACCGGGCCCAGGGCCAACAAACCCTGCATCTTGTTCCCCCATTAAACATCATTACTCCATCGCACAGCTCAAACAGCTTAATAGAACTTTAAGAAATGCCTGCGCACATTCCATCCTGCCGGATAAATTCCCCTACCACTGTCCTCAAATGTCTGCACAAATTTACCCTTCCCAACCTAGAAGCTTCCACTCCCTCTCTGCGTATTTCAAAATTTCACTACTAAACTGCAGATCTCTTCCTAAACATGCTACCGAAATCTGGATGCTTCTCAGAGATCTCGACCCAGACGTACTATTTCTGACGGAAACATGGCTTACCTCATGCACCGAACCCAACATCATTCAAGCCCTCCCTCAAGGCTTTGTGATGCAGAGGGTCGATCGTGCAACAGGCAGGGGGGGCGGGATTGCGATTATCCATAAAGACCAATTCATCTGCCGCCTGCTTGGGAGTCCAATCACCGACTGCGAGAGCACCCACTTTAACATAGAACTCTCACTGAGCTTATCATTTTCGGGTATCCTTATCTATCGCCCCCCCCCACCCCCGGAGCTTTGGGCTCATTCCACTACTCGCTACCCGAGGCCGCAGCTAACCTAGCAAGTTCAGCACCCAATTTCACTCTCCTTGGAGACTATAACCTCCACTTTGACGATATTTCGGCTGTTAATGCTAATGAGCTGACTAGGGATCTCTCAGCACTACATTTGACGGAAAAGATTCTACAAGCCACCCATGTGAAAGGCCACCTATTAGATCAGGTTTTCTCAATTCTAGAGGACCTCAAAGGAGTTGACCCTATTCCCTCCCATGGACTGATCATTTCTTGATAAACCTTTCCTGGAGCCTTCAACACACGAATCTTCCCCTCCAACCCACCTGGACTTTTGACCGTCCTCGGTCCAAACTTCCTTTGGAGAAATGGATCCAAACTCTAGAAAGAACCAAACCCAAAGCTAACCCCTGCCCAACAATTGCCAACAAAAAAAATTCAGACTGGATAAATCAATCACTGGACTCCGTCCTCCCCAAAGTCAGAATAAAAAAGTCTGAAAGGTCTTACAATGCCCCTTGGTTCTCCCCTGAGTTACGAGCATTTAAACAGCAATGTAAAACCAAGGAAAGGCAATGGAGAAAAGAATTCCTCCCTGCAAAAAAAGCCGATTACAGAGCGGCTATCCAAACGTATAAATCTCAAATAAAAAAGGCCCAATCATCCTACTATGAAGAAAAGATCCTCTCAGCCCAGAACTCGCCCAGGGAAACGTTCACCATTATTAAAAAACTACTTTAAACACCCGCCCCTCGTATTGCCCTAGATTCCTCTGGCCAACGGTGCAATTAATTAGCTAAATTCTTTAACCACAAAGTACAAACCATCCTCGAATCTCTTCCTCAGAGGAACAAAGCTCTGGAAACACCGATCAACCCAGACCCTTACACCACCAAACCCACTGTGGAGACCTTTCCCCCTATGCCCCTGGAAACTCTTCTCACTTTGCTATCCACCGTTAAAAGCGGATCACCAAAGGACCCAGCTCCACTCTACATCCTGAAGAAAGCAATAGCTACCTTAGCCCCCAACATACTGAACCTGCCTCACTCAACGCAGGATCGGTACCTTCCAGCTGGAAACAGGCCATGGTCAAGGCTCTACTTTAGAAACCTAACCTAGATCCAGCTGAACTGGGAAACTACCGCCCAATTTCTCTATTACCAGGAATAAGCAAAGTGACAGAAAAGTTTGTCAACCAGACCCTTTCAGGTTTTCTTGAAACTCACAATCTGCTGCACTCCTCCCAGACAGGATTCCGGCCTCATCAGAGCACGGAAACAGCCCTGCTAGCAGTAGTAAAGGAAAGCAGAAAAATCCTCGAGTCAGGAGGTTCCACGGCCATCATCCTCCTCGACCTAAGCGCAGCATTCGACACAGTGAACCATGAGACCCTAATCAACCGTCTGAGGAATCTAGGAGTCACAGGCACTGTGCTTCAATGGATGCGGTCCTTCTTAGAAGGAAGAACCTTTCAAGTTTTTGAGGAGAAAGTAACTTCTGAACCGGCCAATTTAACGAGTGGGGTCCCACAGGGCTCCTCTCTCAGCCCGACCCTTTTTAACGCTTACATGTCCCCCTAGAAACCATAGTTGCCCCCCCATGAAATCCGCATAGTGACCTACGCGGACGACACGCAACTGGTGGTAGCACTCAATCAGGCAGAAAATAATACAAACAGCCTCCATTCCTGCCTAGAAGACATATCAGAATGGATGGATAGCTCCGAGCTCAAGCTCAACGGTGGAAAGACCGAGATTATGGTCATAGGCAACCACAGCAGCTTTCACCCCAACTCAATGTGGCCTTTAAGCATGGGACCCCCCCCCCCCACCCATAAGACCGAAATCAAAAGTCTGGGCATCTGGCTGGACCAAGATTTGAACTTTAGAACACAGGCCAGGAAGACAACAGCTACCTGTTTCGGCATTCTCAGAATGGCCCGGAAAGTCCTCCATCTGCTCCCCCCTCCAGCAAAAAAGGTACTGATACAATCCCTTATACTCTCCAGGCTTGACTATGGGAATGCATTATACCTAGGCTCACCCTCCTCAGTAATTGCCAAACTCCAGTTAGTCTAAAATAGCGCAGCCAGAATTCTGACGGGCACCTCAAGCAGACAATCAGCTAAACCAGCTATACACTCCCTCCACTGGCTTCCTGTGCACGAACGCATCAAATTTAAATTGTTGTGCATTGCCCACAAAACACTGTCAGGAACAGGCCCCGCCATTAACTCAGCCCTGATTCTCCCCTACAAAGCTAACAGAAAACTCCGGTCAGATAACCTGCGTCTGGCCGAGGTGCCGAGAATAAAAAGAGCCAGAAGTGGCAGATGACTTTTTTCCTACAATGCCTAGAAACTCTGGAACTCCTTGCCACTTCATCTACGCCTGATTCCCAATCACCTGACCTTCAGAAAACAACTTAAGACCTTGTTGTTTCCCTAGTCTGCTCTCCGTTCATGTTTGGTTCCACAGCGCTGGGACACTCCCGGGAAGCCATGCGCTTTATAAATGTTGTTTTCATTTCATTTCATTTCATTTCTCTGTTAGAAATGGGGTGTCTGTTTTGCTAGGTTATGCATCAAAGCCTGGCAGAAGCCACCACTTTAGTCAGGGTAAAGGAGTTACACATCCAAGATAACCCCTGCTTACTCCCTAGGTAGCTTGACAGAAGCAGGCAGACTTATCACAGAGGCAATGTATAAAGCATTTGCACAATACACTCTCCAAAGTAACACAATAAATACACCACAAAAGAGACTCCACACAGGATTATATAAAAATATAAAGCATTTTATATGGAAATCATGGACCAAGACATCATGAATAAATCATTTCTTTGCCAAACAGGCAATAGTCAAGCAGCCCACTGAGTGCAATGAAAGAAAGTCTCTGTGCTGCACGTCATCCAAACATCCTTACTGTGCATATTGCATTCTTGTGATCTACAATACTTGTCTTCCTGACAGCACAAGGCATGAAAGACACATATCAGGGCATGAACTGCAACATGTAATGACCAGAACACCTAAATAACCAAATATCATCATAAGCATGTAGGTCACCAAACAGATACAGTTCACCTGCGCTTCTCTTACCTGTTAGGCTGTCATTTAGGCACCAAACGCAGGGCATAACAGCACCTGCATGTCTATTACCTTTAATATGATTATTTCTTCTGGTTTACAAAGATACAGAAAATTCTGTAGGGAAATAGGGGGCCTCTATCTAGGTTCCGCCCCATGATAAGATGTAGCGCCCACAGGTAAGTGTCAACGTGGTGATGCACACACTGGCCAATCTCACAGGGAGGCCTCTCTCGGTCCTCTCCGTCATCAGGATCACATAGACAGGTAGCCACTCCTGGGCTGGCCTTGCTCACCCGGCCTGCGCTGAGGAAAGAGAGAGTCGGATTTGACATTCACAGATGCAGGCTGGGCAGATAAACAAAAGCGGATGCTGGTGTCCCAAACACCAATTTTCCCTTGACCAGGAAAAACTTGGGGAACTGTGAGCACAGCAGAGTGGATGCCTGCTTGTGCCCCGGGGGCACTATAGAGTGCACGCTTCAAAATCAGGCCAGTCTGAGTTCTCACCACATGTCGTCTTTGGCCATATGTTGTCCACACTTCAGGATTTCACTGGGAGCTCCTCAGACACGCTAGTTCAAGGGTGATGCAGAGTTCTCACTATGCCCTGGAGTTAAAAAGATGATGCACTCAGCACATGCCAGCTTCATGGATAAGAAACAAAAGAATAACGTGCTCACTATATGCTTCTCTCTAGGGCACAATCAAATCTAAATGAAGTGCTTTCCCCCTGCTGATTGCAGGTGACTGGTGAGGCTGGACTCAGAGTCCCACTGCCACGTCTGGGCAATCACCAGTCCCAGGAAAACAACTGGATGCATGAGAGCAGAGATGGCAGTCATCAGGCCAGCACACTGGCCTTCTCTGCAAGGTGGCAGTCTCTCTAGCAGGCAAGCAGGTCAGAACAACAAATCAAAATTAATGTGGTGATTTTCCTGGCAGCACATCAACCTCTTGTGCAGTATGTAAAGCCAGCAGCGTCTGGTTACAAGTCCAACCCAGTGCCTATAAACGTTGGGTCAAAGCGCCTGTACTTACACTCAAAATGTCTTTGATGTGGAGGTAACTTCAAAAGAAATCTTAGAAAAGCACAACACCCACATTCAACCCCATTCCGGGCTGCAGACATCAGTAGGGGATAAACAAGCCCTTTGTGTGAATGCAGGGCACAGACAATACAAATGTAAGTGCGCCCGTTTCCCTCTCTCCAAGCCCAAGAAGACTATTCAGGATGCAGATGTAACCCTGTGACACCGCAACCTTCCTGTATGATGGTTGTCTGGAAATTATGCACAAATCTTGGCTGTCACTCTGCGCTAGACATGGATTGGAGTGAGGTTGCAAAACACAGAGTGTCATAAGCACATAAAATAGCCCACTTTCTAAAAGTGGTATTTCTACAATAGTAATGAAAAATCCACTTACACCCATAAGCAGGATTTATCACTACTATTCCAAACTTACTAAACATGGCAACGCTGCCCATTTCAGATTAGAAATTACAATTTATAAACACATAAGGGAATTCCCAATGCTAATCTATTAGAGGAGCAGCACTATCTGTAGCGAAAACGAAATAAGGTGTTTGTCACTACCATGACACGTCACACAATGAAGGCAGATGTCCTACCTTTTACCTATATAGCACCCTGCCCATGGGGCTACCTAGGGCCTACCTTAGGGTGACCTACATGTAGTAAAAGTGGAGTTCCAGGCTTGACAAGTAACCTTAAATGCCAAATCACTGTGGAGTAAACTGCACACGCAGGTCCTGCAGTGGCAGAGGCCTGAGACAGGTTTGAAAGGCTACCTCTGTGGGTGGTGCAAGCAGCACTGCAGACCCACTAGCAGCATTTAATTTACAGGCCCTGGGTATATGGGATACCACAGTACATGGGACTTATAGGTAAATTAAATATGCAAAACAGGTATAAGCTAATCAGAGGGAGAGGAGTTGGCCTAACAGCTAGGGCGGTCAAATTCGAATATGGGGAACAGAGTTCGAGTCTCGGCAAGAACGCACAATATCCTGTGATTCTGGGAAAATCACTTAATCTCCCCAACAAAAATGAATGTGTACTCATGTAATGCAACTGGTGCTTGTGTAAAGCGCTCTGATACCCGATACCTTCGGGTGATGTTTGCGCTATATAAAACTATGTAAAACAAATAAAAAATATATAGAAGAAAATAAAAAAATAAAAAATACCAAGTTTAAAGGAGAGAGCCCATGCACTTTAGTGCTGAACAGCAGTAGTAAAGTGACTTGAGTCCTAAAACCAACACAAATAAGCCAGAAAAAATACAGGAGTAAGTCAAAATGTAGGGGATAACCCTGCAATAAGGGCCAGGTGCGACAGTTTTGTTTTTCCGTGAGACTTGTGATGTTTAGTTTGGATGATGCATTGTGTAAAATGCGAATATGCTTATATATGTTGTCACCATAAACAAGGATATTGTCTTGGAAACAAAGTTTGTTGGACACACACTTTAATATTTGTTGCATAATCTTTTGAAAAGCTGCTGCATCAAAGGCTAAAATGAAAGCCATTCTGCAAAACAAAAAGGCTCCAGCTGGTGAAATGAAGCTGGCTAAGACCATAGATTCAGGGTGGAGCCCAACCTGACAGTAGGGCATGGAACGTTCATTGACGCTAGATCAACTAGCTTATCCCATGGTATTCAACATCTCATTTAAGTGGAGTAGTGGGTGTCTTTTGAACCAAATATTATTACTAAATCCCCCATTGGCTTTTTTAGCTAAAACCATAGAGGGCAGCCACTTTGAACTCTCTATGGGTTGGATGAATCCCACATTAGTGTGTGTTTTAAGTTCTTGTTCAAAGTGTTCTTTTAAAAGATGGGGTACTGGGTGGGGTGTATGAGAAACAGGCTGGGATCCTGATTTTAGTTGAATTTTGGTTCAATAGTTATGTAGTACATCTAGGTGTATATTTACAAGAATGTGTGCTAAACATCACCAAAAAATGCTAACGCAACTTTACACATTGCAGCCTATCGCTGGAAAATAACCCTGTGTCAACGTGGAATTCACAACACGGCGGCACCATGCGATAGTCCTCCGAAAATGTGGCCAATTTCCATGATACAACCACCTCGACGGAGATGAAAACACAAACCTCAATTCGAAAAAACATGCGATGGGCCAAAGTGCGATGAGGAAATCAGCGATAAGCAGCGCCAGACCTGCAATACACACATGGCAGGTGGGAAAAATTACTAATGAAAGTAGAAAAAACACTCAAACACAAACTGACCAACACCCAAGCACCATGGAGGCAGCAGGAGCATGCATAGAGGACGAGCGCAACCCCACAAGCACCCCAAACGACCAGCCTGGGACCTCGGGGACAGGGAAGGGGAAGGACAAGAAAAAGAGGAAGATGAAGTTCAGTCCGCAGGAAAACAGGATCCTAGTCACGGAGGTGATGGAACACCATCAACAACTGTTCGTCACCTCCAACGTGTCATTGGGCACCAAAAATGGAATATAGCGGGACATCGTGGACAAGGTGAATGCCGTCGGAGAGCACAAGAGGTCAATGGATGAGGTCAAGAGGCGATGGACTGACATCAAGCACAAGACCAAGGAGAAACTCGCAGCCAACCAGAAGGCAGCAATGCAGACTGAAGGTGGGAGCCCAGCGCCACAGCTCATGCTGGATGACATGGAGGAGCTGGTGTCGACAGTCATCAGTGTGGAGACTGTGGCCAGAGTCGGGGGACCGGACACTGCTCGACAGGACACAACACAACCACAACATGGTGAGTGACCACTAGGTACTGGTAGGATGGGTGGTGATGGCCACAATGGCACACATGCACAATTAACCAGAGCACAGTGCACACCAACAATGACTCTGGGTCATTGCCCTGATCTACAGACTGTCACAATGTACAATTCCATGCTGTCTCAATGTTTACATGTACCATGCGGCTACATACATGTGGGCACATTGTAATACACCATCTCCCCTTCACATTGCAGGGGCACCGTTAACATCTCCTGCAGAACAGTCCCGGCCACTCTTCACTGATGAGGAGGAGGACACCCCCAGCATCGACACCCAAGCCCTCCAAGACATCATTGACATCATCCGCAACTCACCTCCAGGATCAGGGCAGCCCATCTGCATTGAGGAGACCCCACCCACTACCCAAACCACCCAGCAGGAGGCACCCACAGCCCCGGCAGTCTCCCAAGACCCCCAGGAACAACATAGGGCCAGAGGGAGATGGCAGAGCAGGTGCTGGTGGGGTTCGACATCATGGCTAGCAAACTGGATGCCATCCATGGGTGTATAGGCCCGCTCCATGGTCTCCAACGATACCTGACTGACATCGCTAGAGTTATGAGGCGGAGAGAAGAACACCTGTCCGCTCAGAGTGGCTTCAGCGATGCCAGCCGTGAGCTGGCACACATGCGGAGGCTCTTGGAGGACATGGTGCGGATGGAGGTGGAAAGGATGGCAGCCATTGCTGCACATCAGTGAAATGTAGCTGGGATCTACCATGCCCTGCTGATCCTCATCATGGCATTGCTGCCACAAGGCGTGGCGCTGATGAATGCTGTTGCCCCCACACCATCCACATCTCCCCCCCTGGTGTGTCAGTGCCTCACAGTGCGGCAGGCGTATCCACTCTGGCACCTGATGTGTCACTGCCACACAGTGCAGCCAACAATCCTCCTACGGCTCCTGATGTGTCAGTGGTACACAGTGCCGCAGCCGGTACTGCAACACCAACAGGTGGGGCAGAGCACACATCCGAGGACGTGGATGGGTTTGAGTTCAGAAGCAGGCACTAGCATTTATTTCCGCCACCTGACCTGTTTCTGCTTGGTGCCGCACATGGTCCCATGACCTTCCACTGACCCCCAATACACTCCGCTGCACTCACCTTGGACCGCAAAATGGACTGCCATTTCCTGTTCGATGACCAATGACACGGTGACCAGACTGCGGACTGTACCCTTCTTCTTCCGCAGTACTTGCCCTCCACGGGCCCATATTATGTGGTGTGCTTGGCATGGCCCTGTACCACTCCAGTTGCAAACTCCACTGGATGTGCAATAAACATCCAGTAATGCACTGCTGTGTCATGTCTTTCATCATTCATGTATGAATGCGTGGATTGATGTAGGGACAGTAATTTCCCTTACGTGAATGATGCTCATCTAGTGGGATGCCAGTCACAGAGTGCTACATTGCCTATTGTGTTCTGGGTGCCGTGGACACTACAACAAGGACACATGCATTAGTGACTTCCTTGTCCGGACATGGACTGAACCACGCCCAGAGCCCCCGAGTCATTGTTGCAAGCCCTGCGCTGGTCAGGTGTATGCCAGGCCAGCCCACTCCACTTACGCTCCGAGGGGGGGGCCACATAGCTACCTGTCGCAGGTGTACTCGCTGGTGGTGTGCAGGTCACTGGTCTAGTTGTCAGCATATCACTGCCACTCCCGGAGGGCAGGTTTGCACACACTCTACACCCATCTGGCACAGGCGTCACAGACCATGTGACCCCGCAAATATAAGGGGCCGACAACGTCACATTCCCCTCTGCCGGTGGTGACTGGATGACGGACGCTCCGCAGTTCTCAATCATAATGGACCCATGAGTTGTTGCGCACAGGGTCAGTGGCACCTGACGCCTTGCGGCCATCACTGGCCTACCACCACGTGACGCTGACTGGCGTTGCACAGGGTTAGTGGCACCGAAATAGCTGAGCGGTTGTGCAGCCTGCGATGATGACATGTGTACTGATGTGGTCTCTGCCGTTGATGACTCAGGACTCAGCATCATATGTGGGACCTGCTGGGCCGCGGGGCGGGTCCGCATGATGTGGACCATGCCATGGTGGCGGGACCGGGGCCTGGAGCTTGCACGGGCATGTAGTGTGCCCAATGATGGACAAACCGGTGTCAGCAGGTGAGCAGTGGGGCCTGGGTGCGCAGGGGCGGCAGTGTCTATCTCTCTCCCTTCCTTCTCTCTCTCTCTCTCTCTCTCTCTCTCTCTCTCCTCTCCTTCCCTTTCCTTCCCTCTCTTTCTCTCTCTGGCTTTCTTTCCTTCTCTGTTTCTCTGCGTCTTGCTCCTTTGATGTGCGCATGACACACATCCTGATTTTGTGCTTTATTTTCCAGGCTGTGACGTCAAGTTGTCCCTGACGGACCAGACAGGAGACTTCCACATTGGTGTTTTCTGTTGTACTTCAATAAAGTTTTTGGTTGTTACTTCAGTGCTGTTTGACTGTTTCTCGTTCTTCTGGCTACACATGTGTGTTTATTTTTGGCAATGTGCGTCATCATGCGCTTTTTGTGGCTCTTGTGTCGTGCACGGTATGTGTATGTCCAGAGGGAGCGGTTACGGGGGCTGGGGGTGTTTGCGGTGGGTGTTGTGGCCCTCATGGGTTTCCACGTTGCATGATCATTGTCTCCATGGCATCTGTGGGTCTTCCGGTGTGGCTCTTGGCTGGGCTCCCTTGTATGCTGCAGGTAGTCATCCTGCTTAACACCAGCAAAAGGCAGGTGTTATTTCCCTGCTGCTACCGCGGCTTATCGCCTGTTTTTGGTTCGCATCACAGATCTGGCAGGTCGTTGTGAAAGTGGTGTTATGGTTTTTTTGTGTGTTTTTGCACGGGAACGTTTACTCTGCATCTCATTAGGGTTAGTTGGTGGTGTCCACCGTGGAGATAAATTTTGGGGCAGTCATCGTGGGAATAGTGGCGATGTCTGCAGTTTGCAACGGCTTGTGAATGGCGTGTTAAATCTATCTCCACGTTTGATGCATTAAGGTGGAGATAAATCGGAGATACGTCCTTGTGAATATATCCCTTAGTCAGTTGGAAAAGAGTTCAGGGAAATCATCAAAAAAAAATTCACACCTGATAGACTATCTGCTAATAAGGATTATTTGGAATTTCTGGGGTCCAAAATAATACCAAATTCTTTTTGGTGTTGCCACCCTAAAAAGATGAGACCTTCCTTTTCAATGTACACTTTCCCAAAGGTAAAAAGGTAAAATCTTTAAAAGAGATTCACACGTTTATCATTCCTACTAGAAAAATTTAGTATTTATTGTACTGAATGGGTGATATATCAGGAGTTTCAATAAAGGAATCATTAGGTAATGATAACGGTCTTAATTTTTTTTTTTAGAAGAGGGTAAATGGCGAGCAAGATCAAGCAAAATACTTTTTTCATTACTTCTTGGGTTAAATCTTCCACAAAGATAAATTGTTTATTCTTAGCTTTCTTACACACCCTGGGCAAATGGCCTCTATTATTACATTTTCTGCATGCAGTGTTTCTAGTTAGGCAATTAACACTGTTGGCAATATAATTGGAACTGCCACAATGGTAGTATTTAAATTTGAGAGCGAAGAGTATTTTCAATTGGTCATTCGGCACACTTGTTAACTACTTCTATCCTTGAAGACTTAATCAATCTTAATCTCAGAAATAGTTTCATTAGGCACGTTTATTTCTTTAATGCCCTGGGTAGTGTGCTTGATAGGTTTGGCAATATTGATGGCTTCTTGCAAATTTGGGTTCTTGGCTAATTACCATTCCTTGATGCATGAATTACTAGGGCAGGTTACTCGTTAGTTTCCAAATGAAATCAGTTCGAGTGCAAACATCATACAATTTGCAAACACTTCTCAACACTGAAGAATTTGTGATCTTTCAATACTACATTAATTGTGTCACCAAATTGAGTTGCCAGTCTTATGAAGATTAATTTATACACATCTATATCTCCATCCTGTACATCTTCAGCAAGACTAGTATTGGTATTTTTGCTGTGTAGTAGTATTGGTTTTCCAAGCATTTTCTTGGGTACTTGTATTACTCTAAACATTTTCTTGGGTACTTGTATTAGTGGTTTGTTATCAGTCTGCTCCTTTTCCTGATGTTTCTCCCGCTCCCACCATTTCCCTACTCGCTGCCCTCCCACCTCCATACCAGCCTCTACCACCTCCCAGGACTACTTATGGAGGTCACTGCACAGCTCCAGTGTGTATCCCATGACACGTGGTCTTGTGCAACTCCCCCACTGCAGCTGCCTAGCTCTGAGTGGCTGCCACTTCACTCACAGCCCCAAAGCCCCCAGTTCTAGCCTGCAGTCCCAAAGTCAGGTGACCACCTGTTGGGTGCATCTGTGCAGATTTAGCCTGGTATTGTAATAATATTGCTATTCAGTGGTATTGGTATTTTAAGCATTTTATTGGGTACTTGTATTAGTGGTTTGTTAACAGTCTGCTCCAATTCTCGCCATTTCTCCCGCTTCCACTGTTTCACTGCTCACCGACCTCCCAACTACTTATCAGCCCCACCTATCTCCCAGGGCTATGTATGGAGGCCACTATGCAGTTGCGCTACTAGTGTTTCAAAGGCACACCAAAGGCAAGTCAGTCTGCACCTGTCCGCACCTGGTCCGTGCCCAGTGCCAGTAATACTGGCCCCCTGCAGTACCACAGGTACTCTGCCACAGACCTTCATGTCATGGACCCCGGATGCAACAACAACTGCTGCCTCACATCACTGCGCTCCACAGCTGGGCCTTTCACCTAAGTCCTTTGCCACCCCAGCTCTGACCAACACCACAGCAGACAGCACTACAGGAGTCCCAGATGCCGACACCTCCCTGTGACAACTCAGATGCCTCCTGATCAATGCCAGATCATTCTGCAAACACGCCACCGAAGTCTGAGACACTATTTTCCACCCCTGCCTCCAGCGTAACCTTCATCCTGGAGACCTGGCTCACCCCCACATCGGCCCCAGACATCACCACGTCAACACCCGGCGGCTACAAGATAAAACAGCATGACCACACCAAAAACCTTGCCAACAAGGAATTAATCACATGCACCATCATGGAGGGCAAGACCGATGGAGCACATGAACTTCCAGATCCACACGCCAACATAAAAACCATCAATCAAAGGCAACCTTGCATAGAGACTGCCAGCACCATGAATTGGCCTCAGCAACACCATTGCTGAATTCATCACCATGCTGGCCATCGAATCTGAACACTACATCTTCCTGGGAGACCTCAACTTCCACTTGGATGACTCCACTGACACCAACTCCACCAACCTCATAGAAATATTGGTCATCATTGGCCTCATGTAGGTGGTCACTGACCCCACACACAAAGCAAAACACCTGCTGGACCCGATTATATGTCCAGCAACAGAATCAGATACAGCCACATCTTAGAATTCACCTGGTCTGACCATTCTATCCTACATTTCACCCTTGTTGGACCTCTCCGCACAGGCCCCAACCGCCACAGCACAACCTACTGCTGCTGGACCAAGGTCACTGAGCAACATTGGGCTGATGTGCTCAGCACCACACAGTCCAACATCACCACCAACCTGGACCAGAATGTAGAGAGTTTATCGGATCCCCTCATTCTGCTTCCTGACCTACTGCTTTATCTGTTTTCTTTCTTGATTCTTTAAGGAACTGCATGCTCCATTTGTATACATGTACATTTAGAGAGTTTTTATGCAGGACCTAGATTAGCTTCTAGTCCCCCTAATATTGTGTTCAAATGATGTATTGCCATCATCTGTTATCTATATCACTGAAAGGTGGACTCCATCTACCTCCTCACCATATTGGCTAATAAGATGCATAAATCTTTGAAGGAGAAATTGTAGTTGTGTCTTCCTCACTTATGATCATTTAGTCATAACATTTCTATTGTCACGTGTCACCTATATTCTGATTTACCAGGTAAGTAGGTTCTGAGTATGGCTGGGTATTGTAGATACGGGATCCTAGGCTTTGCTGAAATTGCAAAGTCATTGCAAGTTTAAATCAAAAAAGATATCCCTGAACCCTTGCAGTAGTCTAGGGAAGATGGAATGCCTTTGTTAAAATTAAGCAGGCATTGACTTCTACACCCGCCTGACGATACTAAACCCTTTTTCTTTGGACTGTCAAGAACACATTGGATTCACCTTTCCAGAAACAGGCGGCCCTGGGTAGGTCCCACACTGGGAACCAGGAGGACTCAAATTGGTCCTTCTCGCATCGTCTAGGAGGATCCTGTTCTGTCCCTGTTGGGAAGAAACTACCCCCATATCCAGGTTCACAAACTTCCAGAAGGCATAATTGTACCTTACGTTTTCACCACACATTAGTATTAATATTGGATCCTGACTTGAGGGGATGTGACTCTTTACCCCCTTTTTTTGCTAATCATGATTTGCTATCCCCTCAGAGTAGATGAGGATATATAGGTCCTGAAAAAATACCTAGATCCCTATGGACTGAATAAGGCATGAAACATGTCGATACTTTGCACAACTCACTAAAACCTTAGAACTGAAATGGGTTTAATCCTCCCTCCTCAGTCCACGACTCCTAAGTCTGTTTATATTCATGGCCCAGGTACTCCTTGAATAAACTGGATTTGAAGAATCCAGGAGCCACAATCCCTTTTCTACTCACTACACATAGGCACCCTCATATTACATCATTTAGCTTCACAACGGCAAACCGAGAAGACCTCCGGCAAATAGCCCCCCTGTGGGGTCCGTTGGGCATTGCAGTACCGGCCCAATGAGGAGCTGCCCTATGATGAAGCATGATACCCCTCGGGGTGTGTGAGGGCCCTTGCTCCTTAATCGAGCTATCCCTGGACACATTATTTCATCCTATCTAGCACCTGACTGCAACTAGCAATTTTGACGAGGCTTGCCACACTTTTCTTCCTGCTCCGCTGCCCCCCCCCACCACCACAGGAACAGCATACCCTCTTCTCTTTATCAGTGTTGGTTCAGAGGCATGGAGATCAGAAAAAAACTGTAGATTACTATTAAAAAACATTTGACCCAATCACACCTGGGCTACTTACAATGGTCATGCTCTGTGGCTCCTGCTACAAATCTTCTCAAAGCTTCTAAAAATATTACATTGAGTTCCCTTTAAATGTTTAGTCATCATACATTGTTGTTGCTCTCCAATTAACCCCAATGAACCATGAGACCCTAATCAACCGTCTGAGGAATCTAGGAGTCACAGGCACTGTGCTTCAATGGATGCGGTCCTTCTTAGAAGGAAGAACCTTTCAAGTTTTTGAGGAGAAAGTAACTTCTGAACCGGCCAATTTAACGAGTGGGGTCCCACAGGGCTCCTCTCTCAGCCCGACCCTTTTTAACGCTTACATGTCCCCCTAGAAACCATAGTTGCCCCCCCATGAAATCCGCATAGTGACCTACGCGGACGACACGCAACTGGTGGTAGCACTCAATCAGGCAGAAAATAATACAAACAGCCTCCATTCCTGCCTAGAAGACATATCAGAATGGATGGATAGCTCCGAGCTCAAGCTCAACGGTGGAAAGACCGAGATTATGGTCATAGGCAACCACAGCAGCTTTCACCCCAACTCAATGTGGCCTTTAAGCATGGGACCCCCCCCCCCCCACCCATAAGACCGAAATCAAAAGTCTGGGCATCTGGCTGGACCAAGATTTGAACTTTAGAACACAGGCCAGGAAGACAACAGCTACCTGTTTCGGCATTCTCAGAATGGCCCGGAAAGTCCTCCATCTGCTCCCCCCTCCAGCAAAAAAGGTACTGATACAATCCCTTATACTCTCCAGGCTTGACTATGGGAATGCATTATACCTAGGCTCACCCTCCTCAGTAATTGCCAAACTCCAGTTAGTCTAAAACAGCGCAGCCAGAATTCTGACGGGCACCTCAAGCAGACAATCAGCTAAACCAGCTATACACTCCCTACACTGGCTTCCTGTGCACGAACGCATCAAATTTAAATTGTTGTGCATTGCCCACAAAACACTGTCAGGAACAGGCCCCGCCATTAACACAGCCCTGATTCTCCCCTACAAAGCTAACAGAAAACTCCGGTCAGATAACCTGCGTCTGGCCGAGGTGCCGAGAATAAAAAGAGCCAGAAGTGGCAGATGACTTTTTTCCTACAATGCCTAGAAACTCTGGAACTCCTTGCCACTTCATCTACGCCTGATTCCCAATCACCTGACCTTCAGAAAACAACTTAAGACCTTGTTGTTTCCCTAGTCTGCTCTCCGTTCATGTTTGGTTCCACAGCGCTGGGACACTCCCGGGAAGCCATGCGCTTTATAAATGTTGTTTTCATTTCATTTCATTTCATTTCTCTGTTAGAAATGGGGTGTCTGTTTTGCTAGGTTATGCATCAAAGCCTGGCAGAAGCCACCACTTTAGTCAGGGTAAAGGAGTTACACATCCAAGATAACCCCTGCTTACTCCCTAGGTAGCTTGACAGAAGCAGGCAGACTTATCACAGAGGCAATGTATAAAGCATTTGCACAATACACTCTCCAAAGTAACACAATAAATACACCACAAAAGAGACTCCACACAGGATTATATAAAAATATAAAGCATTTTATATGGAAATCATGGACCAAGACATCATGAATAAATCATTTCTTTGCCAAACAGGCAATAGTCAAGCAGCCCACTGAGTGCAATGAAAGAAAGTCTCTGTGCTGCACGTCATCCAAACATCCTTACTGTGCATATTGCATTCTCGTGATCTACAATACTTGTCTTCCTGACAGCACAAGGCATGAAAGACACATATCAGGGCATGAACTGCAACATGTAATGACCAGAACACCTAAATAACCAAATATCATCATAAGCATGTAGGTCACCAAACAGATACAGTTCACCTGCGCTTCTCTTACCTGTTAGGCTGTCATTTAGGCACCAAACGCAGGGCATAACAGCACCTGCATGTCTATTACCTTTAATATGATTATTTCTTCTGGTTTACAAAGATACAGAAAATTCTGTAGGGAAATAGGGGGCCTCTATCTAGGTTCCGCCCCATGATAAGATGTAGCGCCCACAGGTAAGTGTCAACGTGGTGATGCACACACTGGCCAATCTCACAGGGAGGCCTCTCTCGGTCCTCTCCGTCATCAGGATCACATAGACAGGTAGCCACTCCTGGGCTGGCCTTGCTCACCCGGCCTGCGCTGAGGAAAGAGAGAGTCGGATTTGACATTCACAGATGCAGGCTGGGCAGATAAACAAAAGCGGATGCTGGTGTCCCAAACACCAATTTTCCCTTGACCAGGAAAAACTTGGGGAACTGTGAGCACAGCAGAGTGGATGCCTGCTTGTGCCCCGGGGGCACTATAGAGTGCACGCTTCAAAATCAGGCCAGTCTGAGTTCTCACCACATGTCGTCTTTGGCCATATGTTGTCCACACTTCAGGATTTCACTGGGAGCTCCTCAGACACGCTAGTTCAAGGGTGATGCAGAGTTCTCACTATGCCCTGGAGTTAAAAAGATGATGCACTCAGCACATGCCAGCTTCATGGATAAGAAACAAAAGAATAACGTGCTCACTATATGCTTCTCTCTAGGGCACAATCAAATCTAAATGAAGTGCTTTCCCCCTGCTGATTGCAGGTGACTGGTGAGGCTGGACTCAGAGTCCCACTGCCACGTCTGGGCAATCACCAGTCCCAGGAAAACAACTGGATGCATGAGAGCAGAGATGGCAGTCATCAGGCCAGCACACTGGCTTTCTCTGCAAGGTGGCAGTCTCTCTAGCAGGCAAGCAGGTCAGAACAACAAATCAAAATTAAAGTGGTGATTTTCCTGGCAGCACATCAACCTCTTGTGCAGTATGTAAAGCCAGCAGCGTCTGGTTACAAGTCCAACCCAGTGCCTATAAACGTTGGGTCAAAGCGCCTGTACTTACACTCAAAATGTCTTTGATGTGGAGGTAACTTCAAAAGAAATCTTAGAAAAGCACAACACCCACATTCAACCCCATTCCGGGCTGCAGACATCAGTAGGGGATAAACAAGCCCTTTGTGTGAATGCAGGGCACAGACAATACAAATGTAAGTGCGCCCGTTTCCCTCTCTCCAAGCCCAAGAAGACTATTCAGGATGCAGATGTAACCCTGTGACACCGCAACCTTCCTGTATGATGGTTGTCTGGAAATTATGCACAAATCTTGGCTGTCACTCTGCGCTAGACATGGATTGGAGTGAGGTTGCAAAACACAGAGTGTCATAAGCACATAAAATAGCCCACTTTCTAAAAGTGGTATTTCTACAATAGTAATGAAAAATCCACTTACACCCATAAGCAGGATTTATCACTACTATTCCAAACTTACTAAACATGGCAACGCTGCCCATTTCAGATTAGAAATTACAATTTATAAACACATAAGGGAATTCCCAATGCTAATCTATTAGAGGAGCAGCACTATCTGTAGCGAAAACGAAATAAGGTGTTTGTCACTACCATGACACGTCACACAATGAAGGCAGATGTCCTACCTTTTACCTATATAGCACCCTGCCCATGGGGCTACCTAGGGCCTACCTTAGGGTGACCTACATGTAGTAAAAGTGGAGTTCCAGGCTTGACAAGTAACCTTAAATGCCAAATCACTGTGGAGTAAACTGCACACGCAGGTCCTGCAGTGGCAGAGGCCTGAGACAGGTTTGAAAGGCTACCTCTGTGGGTGGTGCAAGCAGCACTGCAGACCCACTAGCAGCATTTAATTTACAGGCCCTGGGTATATGGGATACCACAGTACATGGGACTTATAGGTAAATTAAATATGCAAAACAGGTATAAGCTAATCAGAGGGAGAGGAGTTGGCCTAACAGCTAGGGCGGTCAAATTCGAATCTGGGGAACAGAGTTCGAGTCTCGGCAAGAACGCACAATATCCTGTGATTCTGGGAAAATCACTTAATCTCCCCAACAAAAATGAATGTGTACTCATGTAATGCAACTGGTGCTTGTGTAAAGCGCTCTGATACCCGATACCTTCGGGTGATGTTTGCGCTATATAAAACTATGTAAAACAAATAAAAAATATATAGAAGAAAATAAAAAAATAAAAAATACCAAGTTTAAAGGAGAGAGCCCATGCACTTTAGTGCTGAACAGCAGTAGTAAAGTGACTTGAGTCCTAAAACCAACACAAATAAGCCAGAAAAAATACAGGAGTAAGTCAAAATGTAGGGGATAACCCTACAATAAGGGTCAGGTGCGACAGTTTTGTTTTTCCGTGAGACTTGTGATGTTTAGTTTGGATGATGCATTGTGTAAAATGCGAATATGCTTATATATGTTGTCACCATAAACAAGGATATTGTCTTGGAAACAAAGTTTGTTGGACACACACTTTAATATTTGTTGCATAATCTTTTGAAAAGCTGCTGCATCAAAGGCTAAAATGAAAGCCATTCTGCAAAACAAAAAGGCTCCAGCTGGTGAAATGAAGCTGGCTAAGACCATAGATTCAGGGTGGAGCCCAACCTGACAGTAGGGCATGGAACGTTCATTGACGCTAGATCAACTAGCTTATCCCATGGTATTCAACATCTCATTTAAGTGGAGTAGTGGGTGTCTTTTGAACCAAATATTATTATTAAATCCCCCATTGGCTTTTTTAGCTAAAACCATAGAGGGCAGCCACTTTGAACTCTCTATGGGTTGGATGAATCCCACATTAGTGTGTGTTTTAAGTTCTTGTTCAAAGTGTTCTTTTAAAAGATGGGGTACTGGGTGGGGTGTATGAGAAACAGGCTGGGATCCTGATTTTAGTTGAATTTTGGTTCAATAGTTATGTAGTACATCTAGGTGTATATTTACAAGAATGTGTGCTAAACATCACCAAAAAATGCTAACGCAACTTTACACATTGCAGCCTATCGCTGGAAAATAACCCTGTGTCAACGTGGAATTCACAACACGGCGGCACCATGCGATAGTCCTCCGAAAATGTGGCCAATTTCCATGATACAACCACCTCGACGGAGATGAAAACACAAACCTCAATTCGAAAAAACATGCGATGGGCCAAAGTGCGATGAGGAAATCAGCGATAAGCAGCGCCAGACCTGCAATACACACATGGCAGGTGGGAAAAATTACTAATGAAAGTAGAAAAAACACTCAAACACAAACTGACCAACACCCAAGCACCATGGAGGCAGCAGGAGCATGCATAGAGGACGAGCGCAACCCCACAAGCACCCCAAACGACCATCCTGGGACCTCGGGGACAGGGAAGGGGAAGGACAAGAAAAAGAGGAAGATGAAGTTCAGTCCGCAGGAAAACAGGATCCTAGTCACGGAGGTGATGGAACACCATCAACAACTGTTCGTCACCTCCAACGTGTCATTGGGCACCAAAAATGGAATATAGCGGGACATCGTGGACAAGGTGAATGCCGTCGGAGAGCACAAGAGGTCAATGGATGAGGTCAAGAGGCGATGGACTGACATCAAGCACAAGACCAAGGAGAAACTCGCAGCCAACCAGAAGGCAGCAATGCAGACTGAAGGTGGGAGCCCAGCGCCACAGCTCATGCTGGATGACATGGAGGAGCTGGTGTCGACAGTCATCAGTGTGGAGACTGTGGCCAGAGTCGGGGGACCGGACACTGCTCGACAGGACACAACACAACCACAACATGGTGAGTGACCACTAGGTACTGGTAGGATGGGTGGTGATGGCCACAATGGCACACATGCACAATTAACCAGAGCACAGTGCACACCAACAATGACTCTGGGTCATTGCCCTGATCTACAGACTGTCACAATGTACGATTCCATGCTGTCTCAATGTTTACATGTACCATGCGGCTACATACATGTGGGCACATTGTAATACACCATCTCCCCTTCACATTGCAGGGGCACCGTTAACATCTCCTGCAGAACAGTCCCGGCCACTCTTCACTGATGAGGAGGAGGACACCCCCAGCATCGACACCCAAGCCCTCCAAGACATCATTGACATCATCCGCAACTCACCTCCAGGATCAGGGCAGCCCATCTGCATTGAGGAGACCCCACCCACTACCCAAACCACCCAGCAGGAGGCACCCACAGCCCCGGCAGTCTCCCAAGACCCCCAGGAACAACATAGGGCCAGAGGGAGATGGCAGAGCAGGTGCTGGTGGGGTTCGACATCATGGCTAGCAAACTGGATGCCATCCATGGGTGTATAGGCCCGCTCCATGGTCTCCAACGATCCCTGACTGACATCGCTAGAGTTATGAGGCGGAGAGAAGAACACCTGTCCGCTCAGAGTGGCTTCAGCGATGCCAGCCGTGAGCTGGCACACATGCGGAGGCTCTTGGAGGACATGGTGCGGATGGAGGTGGAAAGGATGGCAGCCATTGCTGCACATCAGTGAAATGTAGCTGGGATCTACCATGCCCTGCTGATCCTCATCATGGCATTGCTGCCACAAGGCGTGGCGCTGATGAATGCTGTTGCCCCCACACCATCCACATCTCCCCCCCTGGTGTGTCAGTGCCTCACAGTGCGGCAGGCGTATCCACTCTGGCACCTGATGTGTCACTGCCACACAGTGCAGCCAACAATCCTCCTACGGCTCCTGATGTGTCAGTGGTACACAGTGCCGCAGCCGGTACTGCAACACCAACAGGTGGGGCAGAGCACACATCCGAGGACGTGGATGGGTTTGAGTTCAGAAGCAGGCACTAGCATTTATTTCCGCCACCTGACCTGTTTCTGCTTGGTGCCGCACATGGTCCCATGACCTTCCACTGACCCCCAATACACTCCGCTGCACTCACCTTGGACCGCAAAATGGACTGCCATTTCCTGTTCGATGACCAATGACACGGTGACCAGACTGCGGACTGTACCCTTCTTCTTCCGCAGTACTTGCCCTCCACGGGCCCATATTATGTGGTGTGCTTGGCATGGCCCTGTACCACTCCAGTTGCAAACTCCACTGGATGTGCAATAAACATCCAGTAATGCACTGCTGTGTCATGTCTTTCATCATTCATGTATGAATGCGTGGATTGATGTAGGGACAGTAATTTCCCTTACGTGAATGATGCTCATCTAGTGGGATGCCAGTCACAGAGTGCTACATTGCCTATTGTGTTCTGGGTGCCGTGGACACTACAACAAGGACACATGCATTAGTGACTTCCTTGTCCGGACATGGACTGAACCACGCCCAGAGCCCCCGAGTCATTGTTGCAAGCCCTGCGCTGGTCAGGTGTATGCCAGGCCAGCCCACTCCACTTACGCTCCGAGGGGGGGGCCACATAGCTACCTGTCGCAGGTGTACTCGCTGGTGGTGTGCAGGTCACTGGTCTAGTTGTCAGCATATCACTGCCACTCCCGGAGGGCAGGTTTGCACACACTCTACACCCATCTGGCACAGGCGTCACAGACCATGTGACCCCGCAAATATAAGGGGCCGACAACGTCACATTCCCCTCTGCCGGTGGTGACTGGATGACGGACGCTCCGCAGTTCTCAATCTTAATGGACCCATGAGTTGTTGCGCACAGGGTCAGTGGCACCTGACGCCTTGCGGCCATCACTGGCCTACCACCACGTGACGCTGACTGGCGTTGCACAGGGTTAGTGGCACCGAAATAGCTGAGCGGTTGTGCAGCCTGCGATGATGACATGTGTACTGATGTGGTCTCTGCCGTTGATGACTCAGGACTCAGCATCATATGTGGGACCTGCTGGGCCGCGGGGCGGGTCCGCATGATGTGGACCATGCCATGGTGGCGGGACCGGGGCCTGGAGCTTGCACGGGCATGTAGTGTGCCCAATGATGGACAAACCGGTGTCAGCAGGTGAGCAGTGGGGCCTGGGTGCGCAGGGGCGGCAGTGTCTATCTCTCTCCCTTCCTTCTCTCTCTCTCTCTCTCTCTCTCTCTCTCTCTCCTTCCCTTTCCTTCCCTCTCTTTCTCTCTCTGGCTTTCTTTCCTTCTCTGTTTCTCTGCGTCTTGCTCCTTTGATGTGCGCATGACACACGTCCTGATTTTGTGCTTTATTTTCCAGGCTGTGACGTCAAGTTGTCCCTGACGGACCAGACAGGAGACTTCCACATTGGTGTTTTCTGTTGTACTTCAATAAAGTTTTTGGTTGTTACTTCAGTGCTGTTTGACTGTTTCTCGTTCTTCTGGCTACACATGTGTGTTTATTTTTGGCAATGTGCGTCATCATGCGCTTTTTGTGGCTCTTGTGTCGTGCACGGTATGTGTATGTCCAGAGGGAGCGGTTACGGGGGCTGGGGGTGTTTGCGGTGGGTGTTGTGGCCCTCATGGGTTTCCACGTTGCATGATCATTGTCTCCATGGCATCTGTGGGTCTTCCGGTGTGGCTCTTGGCTGGGCTCCCTTGTATGCTGCAGGTAGTCATCCTGCTTAACACCAGCAAAAGGCAGGTGTTATTTCCCTGCTGCTACCGCGGCTTATCGCCTGTTTTTGGTTCGCATCACAGATCTGGCAGGTCGTTGTGAAAGTGGTGTTATGGTTTTTTTGTGTGTTTTTGCACGGGAACGTTTACTCTGCATCTCATTAGGGTTAGTTGGTGGTGTCCACCGTGGAGATAAATTTTGGGGCAGTCATCGTGGGAATAGTGGCGATGTCTGCAGTTTGCAACGGCTTGTGAATGGCGTGTTAAATCTATCTCCACGTTTGATGCATTAAGGTGGAGATAAATCGGAGATACGTCCTTGTGAATATATCCCTTAGTCAGTTGGAAAAGAGTTCAGGGAAATCATCAAAAAAAAATTCACACCTGATAGACTATCTGCTAATAAGGATTATTTGGAATTTCTGGGGTCCAAAATAATACCAAATTCTTTTTGGTGTTGCCACCCTAAAAAGATGAGACCTTCCTTTTCAATGTACACTTTCCCAAAGGTAAAAAGGTAAAATCTTTAAAAGAGATTCACACGTTTATCATTCCTACTAGAAAAATTTAGTATTTATTGTACTGAATGGGTGATATATCAGGAGTTTCAATAAAGGAATCATTAGGTAATGATAACGGTCTTAATTTTTTTTTTTAGAAGAGGGTAAATGGCGAGCAAGATCAAGCAAAATACTTTTTTCATTACTTCTTGGGTTAAATCTTCCACAAAGATAAATTGTTTATTCTTAGCTTTCTTACACACCCTGGGCAAATGGCCTCTATTATTACATTTTCTGCATGCAGTGTTTCTAGTTAGGCAATTAACACTGTTGGCAATATAATTGGAACTGCCACAATGGTAGTATTTAAATTTGAGAGCGAAGAGTATTTTCAATTGGTCATTCGGCACACTTGTTAACTACTTCTATCCTTGAAGACTTAATCAATCTTAATCTCAGAAATAGTTTCATTAGGCACGTTTATTTCTTTAATGCCCTGGGTAGTGTGCTTGATAGGTTTGGCAATATTGATGGCTTCTTGCAAATTTGGGTTCTTGGCTAATTACCATTCCTTGATGCATGAATTACTAGGGCAGGTTACTCGTTAGTTTCCAAATGAAATCAGTTCGAGTGCAAACATCATACAATTTGCAAACACTTCTCAACACTGAAGAATTTGTGATCTTTCAATACTACATTAATTGTGTCACCAAATTGAGTTGCCAGTCTTATGAAGATTAATTTATACACATCTATATCTCCATCCTGTACATCTTCAGCAAGACTAGTATTGGTATTTTTGCTGTGTAGTAGTATTGGTTTTCCAAGCATTTTCTTGGGTACTTGTATTACTCTAAACATTTTCTTGGGTACTTGTATTAGTGGTTTGTTATCAGTCTGCTCCTTTTCCTGATGTTTCTCCCGCTCCCACCATTTCCCTACTCGCTGCCCTCCCACCTCCATACCAGCCTCTACCACCTCCCAGGACTACTTATGGAGGTCACTGCACAGCTCCAGTGTGTATCCCATGACACGTGGTCTTGTGCAACTCCCCCACTGCAGCTGCCTAGCTCTGAGTGGCTGCCACTTCACTCACAGCCCCAAAGCCCCCAGTTCTAGCCTGCAGTCCCAAAGTCAGGTGACCACCTGTTGGGTGCATCTGTGCAGATTTAGCCTGGTATTCTAATAATATTGCTATTCAGTGGTATTGGTATTTTAAGCATTTTATTGGGTACTTGTATTAGTGGTTTGTTAACAGTCTGCTCCAATTCTCGCCATTTCTCCCGCTTCCACTGTTTCACTGCTCACCGACCTCCCAACTACTTATCAGCCCCACCTATCTCCCAGGGCTATGTATGGAGGCCACTATGCAGTTGCGCTACTAGTGTTTCAAAGGCACACCAAAGGCAAGTCAGTCTGCACCTGTCCGCACCTGGTCCGTGCCCAGTGCCAGTAATACTGGCCCCCTGCAGTACCACAGGTACTCTGCCACAGACCTTCATGTCATGGACCCCGGATGCAACAACAACTGCTGCCTCACATCACTGCGCTCCACAGCTGGGCCTTTCACCTAAGTCCTTTGCCACCCCAGCTCTGACCAACACCACAGCAGACAGCACTACAGGAGTCCCAGATGCCGACACCTCCCTGTGACAACTCAGATGCCTCCTGATCAATGCCAGATCATTCTGCAAACACGCCACCGAAGTCTGAGACACTATTTTCCACCCCTGCCTCCAGCGTAACCTTCATCCTGGAGACCTGGCTCACCCCCACATCGGCCCCAGACATCACCACGTCAACACCCGGCGGCTACAAGATAAAACAGCATGACCACACCAAAAACCTTGCCAACAAGGAATTAATCACATGCACCATCATGGAGGGCAAGACCGATGGAGCACATGAACTTCCAGATCCACACGCCAACATAAAAACCATCAATCAAAGGCAACCTTGCATAGAGACTGCCAGCACCATGAATTGGCCTCAGCAACACCATTGCTGAATTCATCACCATGCTGGCCATCGAATCTGAACACTACATCTTCCTGGGAGACCTCAACTTCCACTTGGATGACTCCACTGACACCAACTCCACCAACCTCATAGAAATATTGGTCATCATTGGCCTCATGTAGGTGGTCACTGACCCCACACACAAAGCAAAACACCTGCTGGACCCGATTATATGTCCAGCAACAGAATCAGATACAGCCACATCTTAGAATTCACCTGGTCTGACCATTCTATCCTACATTTCACCCTTGTTGGACCTCTCCGCACAGGCCCCAACCGCCACAGCACAACCTACTGCTGCTGGACCAAGGTCACTGAGCAACATTGGGCTGATGTGCTCAGCACCACACAGTCCAACATCACCACCAACCTGGACCAGAATGTAGAGAGTTTATCGGATCCCCTCATTCTGCTTCCTGACCTACTGCTTTATCTGTTTTCTTTCTTGATTCTTTAAGGAACTGCATGCTCCATTTGTATACATGTACATTTAGAGAGTTTTTATGCAGGACCTAGATTAGCTTCTAGTCCCCCTAATATTGTGTTCAAATGATGTATTGCCATCATCTGTTATCTATATCACTGAAAGGTGGACTCCATCTACCTCCTCACCATATTGGCTAATAAGATGCATAAATCTTTGAAGGAGAAATTGTAGTTGTGTCTTCCTCACTTATGATCATTTAGTCATAACATTTCTATTGTCACGTGTCACCTATATTCTGATTTACCAGGTAAGTAGGTTCTGAGTATGGCTGGGTATTGTAGATACGGGATCCTAGGCTTTGCTGAAATTGCAAAGTCATTGCAAGTTTAAATCAAAAAAGATATCCCTGAACCCTTGCAGTAGTCTAGGGAAGATGGAATGCCTTTGTTAAAATTAAGCAGGCATTGACTTCTACACCCGCCTGACGATACTAAACCCTTTTTCTTTGGACTGTCAAGAACACATTGGATTCACCTTTCCAGAAACAGGCGGCCCTGGGTAGGTCCCACACTGGGAACCAGGAGGACTCAAATTGGTCCTTCTCGCATCGTCTAGGAGGATCCTGTTCTGTCCCTGTTGGGAAGAAACTACCCCCATATCCAGGTTCACAAACTTCCAGAAGGCATAATTGTACCTTACGTTTTCACCACACATTAGTATTAATATTGGATCCTGACTTGAGGGGATGTGACTCTTTACCCCCTTTTTTTGCTAATCATGATTTGCTATCCCCTCAGAGTAGATGAGGATATATAGGTCCTGAAAAAATACCTAGATCCCTATGGACTGAATAAGGCATGAAACATGTCGATACTTTGCACAACTCACTAAAACCTTAGAACTGAAATGGGTTTAATCCTCCCTCCTCAGTCCACGACTCCTAAGTCTGTTTATATTCATGGCCCAGGTACTCCTTGAATAAACTGGATTTGAAGAATCCAGGAGCCACAATCCCTTTTCTACTCACTACACATAGGCACCCTCATATTACATCATTTAGCTTCACAACGGCAAACCGAGAAGACCTCCGGCAAATAGCCCCCCTGTGGGGTCCGTTGGGCATTGCAGTACCGGCCCAATGAGGAGCTGCCCTATGATGAAGCATGATACCCCTCGGGGTGTGTGAGGGCCCTTGCTCCTTAATCGAGCTATCCCTGGACACATTATTTCATCCTATCTAGCACCTGACTGCAACTAGCAATTTTGACGAGGCTTGCCACACTTTTCTTCCTGCTCCGCTGCCCCCCCCCACCACCACAGGAACAGCATACCCTCTTCTCTTTATCAGTGTTGGTTCAGAGGCATGGAGATCAGAAAAAAACTGTAGATTACTATTAAAAAACATTTGACCCAATCACACCTGGGCTACTTACAATGGTCATGCTCTGTGGCTCCTGCTACAAATATTCTCAAAGCTTCTAAAAATATTACATTGAGTTCCCTTTAAATGTTTAGTCATCATACATTGTTGTTGCTCTCCAATTAACCCCAAGAACTCAACATCTCTCTAGAGCCTAGTTGCCCCGCTATTCGATTTTATTGCTGTTAGTTTCCCATATCACCCTTGCCTGGTGCTCCTCCTTAGACCCAACTTCTTTGAGGCCTACCTTCAAAGGTGGAGAGCCATTTGACTGATTGCATGACACATCTCATGCTGATAAGCCCTGTGTTGATCTGATGGATGTACTGACTGTGAGTTGATCCATTTTGTTGATGGGTCTTGTCTCGGAAATAAGTATGGTGTCCTAGTTGCACACTATACTTTATGTATTGTATACAATTTGGCAAGCAACAACTTTCCACCATGTATTGCATACCAAATTGTGGAAAGTTGTTGTTTCCCAAATGTGAGGTCTGCTAAAGTAGCTGAGCTTGTCACTCTTACACAAGTGTGCATTCTTGCCAAAGAAAAGATTATGACTGTGAACACTGACTATATGCATTTGAAGTGATGCATGACTTTGGGCACCTTTGGATCCAATGGTGTTTCTTAATATCTGCCATAACCCCCATCAAACATTTGAAATATATTCAAAAGAAGGTGCTATTGGGTAATCGTGCTGCATGCCACCGTCCTCATGATAAGGTTTCTGGGTGAAATGTTCTGGCTGATGTAACTGATAAAAATACAGGTTTGTCTGAAAATGCTAATTTTGCCATGTGCCTTCAAAAGAACCAAATTATTATCTTTCTTTCTCTGAAACATTTGTCTGTATTGCAAGAACAAGCCTGTGAAAGTGAGAACGAATACTAGATCAAGCAGAACATTGAAAGAGGCCCTGTGTGGGTGTGGAGAGATTGCATTGAATGTATGGTTGCACTGCAATTTCTACTTCCCAAACCTGCATGGTGGACCATGGATCAGCCCGTGTTGGCAGGGATAGATGGCATGATACATGCTGCAGCAGCTTACTGGTATGCACATCTCTTTTCTCCTGTGGTCCGAAATCATTGTCACTCCTGCACCACTTAGCAGTCCTGCACTGCTGGAAAAGGGATTATGACCACCCTCATTGTTTACTATCCCTCTAGGGGTCCGTTTGGTGTGCCTTTGTGCCTCTTTGCCTTTGTGCACTCCCATATGGATTTTGTCAAGATGCCAAGGTGTGCATCTTATTCATATGTCTTGGTGATTGTCTGTATGTTTTCAGATTGTGTGGAAGCATTAGTGCTGTAGGTTTGTAAAGTGTTACGGATTTATCAGCATTCCTACTGTGAAAACAACAAGCACCAACAGTAAAGGTAGAGAAGAATAATGGCACCTTTAAAATTAGCAACAAAATGTGTTGTGGTTCAATTCTTCAGAAAAGCACTGACTCATGATGTTGGCCTCAACTCCTCCAGTATCAGCTACAAAGTTAGACTTATAACTGAATGATGATGCAGTTTTACAGTGCTACAGACAGTGTATGTGCTGTCTTTACAGTTTCCATTCTGAGTTCCAAGCTTCCTTACCCAAGAGTCAGACGGGGCCTTCCACTCCCTCATGCTTTGCTATATGACCTACATTAGGATACACCAGAGAAAGACCACTCTGCAACCTAGCTAGCATGAGCCATATCAAGTCCTACTTGTCACCAACAGAGATGTGACATGTTTGGTCTCACAATGTGGTACCACTCCTCCCAGTGCAGGCGTGCCGCTCTCCCAGAAGATTACAACACCCCTTCCTCTGCATCCTGGCCTGTATCCAGGCCTGGGCCAGGACCTTCTGTGGCAACTCTGTCTGTTGATGTTCTGCCTCATGCCAGTAGGCTAAACTGCCATACCCACCTTTTTTGATTGTTCACTGCCACACAATGATGCATTTTGGATCCCTCTTTGTTATCACCTCTGTGGGTCTGTCCTGTTATCTTTGTGGCTGCCTTTAGCATTTGCTTGATGGTGGAATACATCATTGCTGGTGAATGGGAAATCACCAAAGGTCTGCCTGTACTCATACTGCCCTTCTTTGGAGGCCCTGCTCTGTCTATGAGAATAACTCCCATGTTCTATTGCTTGAGAAGCACAGGCAGACAATTAATTTC
Organism: Triturus cristatus; assembly: GCF_964204655.1. Taxonomy (NCBI): domain Eukaryota; kingdom Metazoa; phylum Chordata; class Amphibia; order Caudata; family Salamandridae; genus Triturus; species Triturus cristatus. Next base: position 701,051,866 of record NC_140585.1, on the reverse strand, counting down.
TCCTCTTGCTGGATCTGCACTCTTCCTTTTGTTGGGGAGAATGGGGATTTTCATCAGAGTTCCCCTAGAGAGGAATGAAACCTGATTGACCTGTTCTACCATGGGCACAGACGTGTCATTTTGATCAAGGACTCAAAAGGTACAACCCCTTACTTGTTACAGACCCAATGCCACTCACTTTGCTATGTCTGAAGAATGGTTTGTGAGTACCACAAACCAAGCAGCCAAAAAGATGTTGTGGGATGAAGTTAGTGTGACATTGTTGTGGAAGGTATAGACTTTGATTCTCCTCCATATGAATGCTGACCTCCCACTCTTATGATGTTCCACAAATCGTTGTCACTGACAACAATATGCTCATTTTATCTCTGGGACTAGAGCTTACCCTTGGCTACCACATGAGTGAACTGAGGTCTGTAACTATAGTTATGTTATACCTGCTAGACATTCTACCATCACCAGAGTCGGCAGGCCAATATAAAATTTCGGAAACAGACATTTTCCATTATCTTCTTCATGTAGGGAGTATGGCAGGATATTCAAGAGACTAGACACAACTCTGAGATATTGGAAGAAGTAGTGAATGCCACTGCCATTGCACTCAAATTGATTATTGATCAGCAACTCATGCTCCCACAGAACAGATTAGCTTAGATTACGTCCTGCCATCAAAGGAAGGTCTTTGTGTGATAGTAGGGTCCGAGTGTTGCACATATCTTCCCAACACTTTACTTAAGATATATGACAAATAAATCACATTAAAAATGGTATTAGGAAATTCCATGAGCTTCAGAATGGATTAGATTTCAGTCTAAGGGCAATCGGGTCTTTGCTTGACGGTATCTTTGGAAACTTGAGTATGAAAATATTTGAAGTAGTTATTGGTGTCATTTAAATTGTGGTTATTGTGTTCATTCTAACTAAGTGAAATTTTCCAAAAACTGCATAAAAACAGGCCTGCCCAGATACAAATGTAGTGAAATAGTGTCCACTACTAAATGAATGCCCATACTATCATATGGTGCCATCGCACTGCCAAACAAACTCGCCACTTATCTGCCCTCATGCATTGGGTTAGCTCAAATCCGGTTAGAATTCAAACTCCTGAGACAACATCTGGTGCATATGGCCAGATTTCTATCTTACTGCAGCAAATCGAAGATGTCCCCTTGCAGATTTCTCAACTTCCTTATATGGAGAGAAATAATGCTGAAGATTTAACTTCAAATGCTTGCCTCAAGCAGGCATTACACAATGTGGTTGCAATGGATCTCTGGGAAGCCTCTCTACCCCTCAAAATGCTAATGAGGGCATTCACTAAGCAGGCAAAAATTATCTCTGCCATGACTGATGTAGAGGAGCAGGCAAAATGCGTACATGGTAGCTCAGCTCTCAATTTTTGTGACCTACTGTGACTGACTACATACTTAACTTCACCTCTTTTGAAGCAATAAAAACAACAGCTGATGTGACTATGATTTGGCGTGATTTAATTAAAAGCTACAGATATGGTAGATTGAAGAAATGTACAGAGCATGCATGTCACTTATGTAACTGTTTAACAGAATGACTAACCCACATCGTGTGTATCTGTGAAAAACTGTCCCAGAAAAAAACAAAATTTTGGTATATACCGATGTTTAGAATCCTCAGTGTTCGATCCTGCAATGAGGTGATGGAAGCCTGCCTAAAGGGAGAATCTATGCAACTGACATCAAGATTCTTGAAATTGCTGATGACTGTAATAAGCATGGTAGGCCTTTGCAATAACAAATACTTTTATGAATGATTCAGTCAGGCTCTAAATTACTGTGGTATTGCTCTCAACACCTCGGTCTTCAGTATTTGGGCAGCACCCTTATGTTAATAAACCTTTGGTCTGGGCCTCAACTTCATTGCTGCAAATTATGCATTTAATGGCCTTGTGATTTGTTGCCTCTCTCTATCAGGCATTACAATGCAACAGAAGTGCAAATGTTCAACCAATAGTGTTTTTTATATTCCATTTTTATATTTTATACTGCTTTCCTTTTGAGTACTACACACTGACCTGCCTACCACATGTTAGACATAGGCCATGTTTTATACCACAAAAGGTAGAACTGAGCAGGCAGGAGGACTTTAAGACCATTATTAGATGCTCCGAATTACCGTCTGTTGTTGTGGGAGCAGAATCAGCACATCACACCCACACCCACACCCATGGGTAGATCAAGGCATCCCCTCAACTGCGTGAAGAAACCTGGTGCATCGTGTACAGAACCAACGTCTCTCGGTGCACCCCACATCTCGCTATTATCCATCATTATCTGCCTGAACTCTTGACTTTGCCCCTGACCAGCACGATCAAATAACCCTCATAAGCTCATTGCTTCTAAGCACTATTTTTACATTTAATCTTTAAAAATTCAGAATTCAACTTCTACTTATTGGGTTTTTGTCATTTTAGTCTTGTTTTATTTATAAAACCATAATCTATTTTTTCACTGTTTTACTGTTTGTTCTATTGCACAAACACTTCACACAAGGCCTCCTATGTCAAGTCTGCATGCTCTGTGCCAAGCTACCAGAGGGTCAGCACTAGGGGTGGGCGGAATTTGCGTAATCGCGTTACGCAAATCTCCGCGAAACGGTAAAAAATCTCCGCGAACACGCAGTAATTCCGCGAACACGCGGAATTGCTTGTTCGCGATACTTTTTTCCTGTTCGCGATCGCTGTTTGCGTGCTCGGGTTGAAATATCTCGCGAACACGCATATTGAGAACGCGAACAGGCAAAAAATTTCGCGAAGTCGCGAAGCACAGATTTTTGGGCAATTTCGCGTTCTCCGCGGAACGCGAAATTACCCAAATTCCGCAAATTCCGCGAACGGAACGGAATTTACCGCCCAGGCCTAGTCAGCACAGGTTAATTTACAGTGTGTATCTGACTTACTATGACTGCAATTGTGTTTCCTGCTTGGACAGGGTTCATACCTGTGTCAACCAGAAGCCCAATTTCTAACAGTAATCAATTAGACATCAATCAGCAACTCTCCAGAATATGGTATGTCTACCTACCATATTCTGGAGAATGTGCATTGGATGTAGCAATTCCAGGGAAGCGTACAAGACTCAAAAGTCCAGACACCATATGCCTGTGACACCAGCAGTGTTTCTTGAACCTGGTGCAGCAGGCTTGAACACAGGTGGACAACTACTGAAACATAGAGGGTTTTGAACTTTATCTATGCTGATGCACTGCAATGAGTGAGGCCAAGGATCTAATCTGTCTTTTTCTACAGCCGTAGCTGATTCAAAGTTCTCCTTTCTGTATTTCTTTCTTCTCATGTTTAAAAAAATAAATATTTTAATCCATATCATGAATACATGGCCTAAAGTAGAGTCTTAAAGACAGAATCCTAGTTCAATAACAATTCTTAATCACCAAAATCAAAAAGGCATCCAGGTGGCTGTGAGCCACAGTTTTCACTAAAATCAGGCCTTACTGAACAGATGAGACATGAGTTATTTCTCCAAGAAGCATAACCTTTGAAATTGTTTAAGAACAGAAGGAGGTGGATTCCTAAAATGAACATTCCCTATCTGCAGGAGATCTGGAAAAACATCATGCATCATTTACATCATAGTAAGGGCTCTGAACTCAATTAAATAGGTGATGATGAATCTACAAATTCATCCTGTCAAAATAACAACTTTTGATAGGTCAAAACCTTCCTTTTTAATATTTATAAGCCACACCTATGTAGGAGGTATTGCCCATAAGGCAGGGTGGATGGTATTTAAAAGCAAGAAGTAGAAATGTAATGTTAAATATGTCCTTACGGTGAAAAAGCCTCAAAAGCTATTTTCACTGTGTCAAATCTGGCTTTTCCATTGGAAATCCCTCAAAGTTAGTTGATTATATTTAATACTTCTATTTGTGGTTAGGAAACAGCTAGAAAAGCAACCAACTGTTTTTATTAGATAATAAAAACCAAATCAATGGCGAAGTTGGATTTTTATGAATATTAAGGAAAATGTACTTTTAGAAAGTTACCTTTTCCCTGCCTGAAGCTTCTGGAGGCCCATTCGCATTTGATCTCCTACTTCTGCCAGTCTGTAATTAGCATTTGAATAGGTGTAAATGGGTGTGAAACGAGTGTCGGGCAAGTAATAGGCTGATACGAATGGGCAGAGATGATTCCTCTGAACATGACAGAATATAGTGAATGGGTCTGTGAGCGTCCTTTTTGACATTACAGTATCAAATCCTGCTTGATTGCTAACATCTGCTTGACCAGTCTGCTGGGATTTTACATATAACACTTGGGGTGACTTCAAAAAGCCTTGCTTTTCTCCAGAAAACGTTAGCTGACACCTGGACAGTGCCCTTCTTATGTCCCCCAGCCAGGCAGGCTCCAGTCACAGTGGGCCTCTTTTTGACATTACAGTGTCAAATCCTGCTGGAGTGTCAAATCCTTCTTGACAGGTCTGATGGTGTCTTGCATGTAGCATTTGGGGCACATTTCAAGGGGGCGAGAATTGAATGGCAACAATTTTTTTGCATCTATCGACTATCTGGTTGCTGGAAACCCCTGCTTTGATCTAGTACATTTCTGTCTCTGGGTTTGTTGGCACTACAGTGGCTGCTCTGGAATTTGTTAGATGTTGGAGGACAATTGGATTACCATGGTACACTCCTGTCACACACCCACCCTCAGAGCCCAATATTAGAATGGCTGAAGACTTTTCTATCTTGAAAATGCCCAAAGTGGGTAAGGCTAGTCCAGGGAACTTTTAATCCCTTGCTTAGGATGTGCCCAAGAGCCATTTCCACCCACTAGTGTGCGGCAAGCATACATTTCACGTCTCCTGACACCTACTTCAGAAAACTCCTGGCCCTGGTGAAGATCAGAAAAGGACTGAACCTGCTGTTTGCGACCTGAGAAGAACCCTGAAAGCATTGAACCTGCCCTCCCTTGTTCCCAGGAAAAAGAAGAGGACTCCAATGGCCATAACACTGACCTCCTGTTAAAGCTACAGGGACACAACATGCTACATGAGGCCTTTTAACTACAACTACCGAGCTGCGCATTGGCAATTGAACAGGGACTGGACCCTGATGTTTGGCTTCTGCCTCGCATCCTGTTAGTCTCTAAGTGTCTTCCCTGAGGCCCTGGGGGCGTTTAAAGGTATACTCCTCAGATAGAGTGACACTTAAAGGACTAAAGCCTGAAGGTAAAAATCTTTGACCAGGATTAACCTGGTTGGTATATTCTACACACGCTTCATCACAATCAGTGTTAAATTCTGCCTAGGTCCCTGTCTTTTGCAACCATTGAATATCATTCGCACTTTGTGCTTTTTGACGCTTGTTAGACCTGACATCCTTGGCATGATATTCGACAGACTTTTTGCCTTCATCCAGTGTTTTTGCTGATTTCATTTTGCGCACTGTAAACCAGTGATAAAGTGCTTATGTGCTCCCCCTAAAACATGGTAAAATTGTCCTACAGCTTATTAGCACGTTTAATTCACTTGCAAGTCCCTAGTAAAATGTTATTAGTGGGCTGCAGCACTCATTATGCCACCTGTCAAAGAAGCACTGCAAAACATGTCTCAGACCTGCCCCTGCAGTCTGTAGTGCATATTTAAACTGCCATTTTGACCCAGTACATTAAGCTTTTTCCAGGCCTAAACCTTTGTGTGTAATACTTACAAGTCACCCCTACAATAGGCCCTAAAGACTAATAGGGTAGGGTGAATGGTATGTAAAAGGTATGACAGATGTTCTTAAGTTTCACATGTCCTGTCAGAAGAAAAACCTCTAAAGTCACTGTCCACTTTTTATATCTCCCATAGACTAACACTGGGTTACTTTATTACACTGAAGTTATAGTGTAGGTTCTGGAAAAGATAGATTATTGCTTCTTACACTCAAAAGAATTGTAATTTAAAATTCTCTTCAATGGTAAAGTTGCACTTTAAGTAGCAATTCTAAAAAGGCCACCTTTATAACGTTGTCATTTTTCTGTCAAATGTGCCTTTCTGCCACTCTTCAGGACCACATGACTGTGAATGGCTCTCCGGTTGCGATTTGTGTCTTTCTGCCAGACATGGGAAGAAGAAAGGGGCCCTTTGTTACCCTAGACAGTTTTGAGCCAATCCCAGCAAATGGTGAAGGTTAGAAAAAGGGGGCATCTCCTACCCACAGACTGGTACTGGGGATTAAGGTGGCACCTTCAGAACCTTTCATCAGAACACTCTGGGCCTGTGGAAGATTCAGTGGAAGGGCTTCCCTGCTGTTCGAAGAAGGAAGACTGAACCTGCTTGCCTTGAACCCAGGCTCCCCAGCATTGACTCCAAGGGTCAGTTCGATGAACTCCTGTTTAAGCTACAGAGATACAACAAGCTTCCAGAGACGTCCATGCAACTGCCCAGCAGATCTGTGTCTGCCTGAGCACAGCTGTTGACCTCTGCTAGAGTGAGTACTGAACCCGAAGAGCTGCCCCCAGGCCCTGGACCCTTGACTGGTGTCAGAGTGTACTCCTCATAAACACAAGGTGAAGATACAGAAGTTTTGGGCTTCTTGCAACCATGAAGCGGCCTCTTCATGTAGAGAAAGTAAAACCCATGCTGACCGTCAATGCAAATTTTCAACAGTACCTGCACTGTGTGCCGACAATGACCATCCATGCAGACCGCCATTGGAAAGCTCCAGTGAGACCTGTACTTTGTGCTGACAGCAGCCACTTGGATCAACTGCCACAGTAAAGCTACAGCAGTGAGGACTGTCTCTTTGCGTTAAAACAGTGACCACCCATGACGCCCAACCTACTGCTCGTGCTGACAATTACCTTCCTGCAACCAAAGTGAATGGCAGCTCCTTGCATGCACTTGAGAAGGTAACTTTCAATGGGATGAACTTGGTCCCTATATATGATCAATGCTTCATTGCAGTCAGCCAGAACTTGGGAGCTTATCCGGGTCGAGCATTACCAGATAACCACGAATGGCAATTTGCGCCTTTGAGGCTATTTTCTCCTAAAACTTTAAAAACTCATATCACTGGTTCTAAAGACTAAATTTTTGTAGTTGTATCCTCATTTTATATATTACATTTTGATCTGTTTTCTAAGCTGGTTTGGTACTTTTCCAGCCACGGCCGCTGCAGGTAAGAGCGGTGATGCGTTGGGGCCGGCTGGGGTGGGATTTCAAGAGATGACCACAAGGGCAGTGACGGCCCGTATAAAGTGTGTTACCGGGGCGGTGACATGGGTCAGAGGAGGGGCAGGGTGGGGGGTTGCAAAATGCGGCGTACGACCGATTGCAGGTAAGTTACGAAAAAAATAAAGAAAACAAATTTTGTTGCGCGCGCTGCATCGCATTTGGCGATACTGCGCGCGCAACGAAATTCGTTTTCTTTCTTTTTTTCGTAACTTACCTGCAATCGGCCGTATGCCGCATTTTGCAACCCCCCACCCTGCTCCTCCACTGACCCACGTCACCGCCCCAGTAACACACCCTATACGGGCCGTCGCTGCACAAGGGAACAATAAATAAATAATTAATTTTCCCTCATGGTAATCTCTCGAAATGCCCCCAGCCGACTCCACTGCTCTTAACTGCAGTGGCTGAATTTTTCTTGCGTTGTGTTTTAACTTTATTACTGTTTGAGTAATGCATAACTACTTTACACTTTGCCTGTAAATTAAGCCTCATTGCATTTATGCCAAGCAATCAGAGGTTGGTTAAGCACAGGTTTATTTAGTGACTCCTGTGGTTCACCCTTACATGTATTGTGCTTATTATTTTAACAGGGCTGTCCATCCCTCTCAACTAATAACCCAATTTCCTGCATTAGTGTTCAGAGGTGTGATCTAGTACCTGGGTTGTGCAGTGCCACTCAGTGATTTGTGTAAAACCAAAAATACCTGGTAATAATCTCCTTCATTTTCCAAATGTTATTCCTGCCTCAAATTTGTGCACATGTGGCACTTGCTTACAAACTGGAGTTTGAGCTCAGCAGCATTGATAACCTCAAGGTAGTTAAGGAAGCCCTGAAAGGAGAGAGAGCAGACCCCAGGAAAGAAGAGCAAAGAATTTAACTTTTCAATATCTCTCAGAGCCTTTTGATTAGGTCCATAGGACGCAAGTTACAATAGAGGACTAGAAGGGTGATACGCCCTGAACTTGTGACTTTACCATGGTTCAGCGTGAAAAGAAAACTGCGAGCAGCACTTTGTACGTTTGGCGCTATTCCTACCTAAAACGTTAACATCTCTAGTTCTACGGATTGGGTTTTTATTATTTTGGTGTCATTCATTATATTATACTCTGTTGTTCTAAACTGGTTTGTGATTTTCCTTTTATTATGTTTTCCCTTTATTACTCTTTAAGTGCTTCATACATTACACACTAGGCTTGATTACGAGTGGGTCAATTAATTCCTACCCATGCAGAAACTTCTGTTTATGTATGAGTCTAATTATGAGTTGAAAGGTATTTAATATATGTGATAATTATCAGATGCATTAAATACCTCGAGCTTCATTACATTTCAGCAGGTCAAACCTGCCGAAATTTAACAGAGGTAATGTGTATGGTATTTACAGTACAATGTGGATCTAAGTGCTCTAAACACCAAAATCCACATGTTATGCCCCAGAAATTCATCATATGTGCTAATTATTGCCCCTGAAAAAACATGTACCCCATGGAATTGTTATTGAGCTGGAATAAATAGCATCTATACTCGTAATCAGGCTTCATTAAGCCTGAATGCTTTTGTGTCAAGCTACCAGAGGATGATACACCGGTTTATTTAGTGACTTTTGTGGTTCACCTTTACATGGATTGTGTTTATTATTTAAGTAGAGGCTTCTACCCTTTTCAACCAACAACCCAATTTCTTACAGTGCTATTTGTACATTCATTATTTTGAATTCACATCTCCGGTTCCCCTTACTTGGTTTATGTCATTTTTTTCCAAATCGGTTTGGGATTTGTATCATGATGCATTTGACTTAATTACTGTACTGGTACTGCATAAATGATTTACACATTGTTCTATGTTAAGCCTGTCTGCTCTGTGCCATAGTTACCAGGGGTTAAGCCCTCACAAATAATAAACGAATTTCATACACTTCATGGTTCTGAGCTTTTTAGAGATGCACTAGAATCTTCATTGTTGCTGTGAAAAAGACTGAGTTACTGTATTAAATGCCGTAGTGGATGATGTGTCTCTCAATCAAGGCTATACGCATGTCAACTAGAAATAAAAGAATTTTCACCAGATATTTTACCTAGAATGAGCAATTCTTCATATCTTGGCTTGGCTGTACTCCCAGCAACTCAGAAAGTGAATGCGGACTCGTAATCAATCTCGGGTAGTAAAGAGGTTTCAATTTGATTAAAATCTGCTATAAGCAGTTCAGCGTTTTTTTAAATTTCAGATGATGTAATTCCAGCTTTGGAGCAGGTTAAAAATGTCCTTGAAATTCTTGGAGGTGAGAGACGGATAGATCTGGTTAAAGATTAAAGTGTTCCACTCAGTCCCTAATGCCCATTCTGTTAGCTCCATAAGTTGTATATTCAGTACATCACGCTGTGATATTGTCACTATTTACATAATGTTGAATGTTTTTGTTAGCAGTCCATATTTTAAAACCAGGACATTGATAGACTTTGTTCAATGAGCTGGTACTCATCCCCAGAAGTTTGGGCTGCTTTTTGAAGTTCCATAATGTTGGGAAAAAACGCCTAAGGAATAGAAGAGGACAAATGAAAAGGTAAGGGATGCGGGCACAGGAATGGAAAGTGTTGAATCTCTTTGCATATGGAGATAAACCCAGTCCTGCCGAGGGAAGTGATTGACATAGATTCCAAAGAGAAGAAAAAGAAGATGTAATTTTAAATGGGGCAGCACAACCTGCCATTCAAGGGAATCATGGCTGATATATGTCCAGCCAGCAAGTGTAGCAAACAAAAACAAGGTCTGACTCAAGAACTAAATGTAAGCTCCAGCAGTATTCCCCCTACTGGCTTAAGACACTTACCCACCTGTGGTGGCATGCTTCCTCGTGGTATCCTCTCTTTATTCAGGATATACCACTTGCCTGAATGGGATCCCCAAATTGGAAGCTCTTTTAAGAAATGTATAGAACGGGATCTTAAATGTAAAAACCTGAATTCATCTAGTAGTACCTATACCCAGTAATACTGGAAGCCACAGATAAGATTAAAAAGCGATAGATGTTAAGAGTTACTCATCTTTTTACATCTCAGAGGTCAACATGTTTAGGGCATCTATTAAGCCCAGTTGTATCAGTGACGCTTATCAGGACCAGGGATCCTTACACTGCTACTGCCCTACATAGTGTGTGTTCAACATGTATGTGTAAGAAGAGTGTAAGGTTGAGGTGCTTATTTATAAAGAAAAGAGGAGAATATTCACAGTTTATTGTTGTGTAATATACTTACAGGAAACAAAGGGACATACTTTCATATTAGTTGCCAATATTTAGTAAGTAGTAATGCCTATGGCATAGCAAGTAGTAGAATCAATATACAATACCACACCCAAGTGAGGCACTGACAAACCACACATAGTTGGAAACATCTAAAGATGAAAGGCTGAAAAAAATTGTTTTTGTCTAACCTTGAAGAAGGGTGAAGTAGAAGACCAATTGTCCCGATAAATTGGGAAAATAATGCACCTCCTGGGTGTCTAAGGCCAAGCCAGGCTCACTTGAAAAATGATTGTTAGACATGACCTTGTCCAGCGGGTTTATCCTCAGACTTTTTGCTTTTTTGGCCTCCTGTTTTAGACTCTGTTTTTGTTGGTTTTATGACTCTGGGCACTTTACCACTGTTATCAGTGCTAAAGTGCATATGCTCTCCCTGTAAATTGTGTTTATGGATTGGTGATTCCATGATTGGCATATTTAATTTACTGGTAAGTCCCTAGTACAGGGCACTGTGTGTGCCCAGGGCCTATAAATCAAACGCTTCTAGTGGGCCTGCAGCACTGATTGTGCCTCCCACATGAGCAGCCTGTAAATTTAACTCAGACCTGCCACTGCAGTGTCTGTGCGCAGTTTGGTACTGCCATGTTGACCTGGAAAGTGCACCCACTTGCCAGTCCCTAACCTTCCCTTTTCTTACATGTGAGTCACCCCTAAGGTAGGTCCAAGGTACCCCTTTGCGCAGGGTGCTGTGTATGTCAAAGGTAGGACTTACCCTTATATGTGTGGCATGTCCTGAAAGTAAAATACTGCCAATTTCGTTTTTCACTGTTGAAAGGCTATCTAACCCATAGGATAAAATGGGGGGTTATTTATAACATCTTATAAATATAACTTCCCATTGGGACAAGATAGAAAGATGGAGTTTAGTATGCCTGAAGTCAAAATATAAAAATGCAGGTAAAGATGATTTGTATATTGTGTGTTTGGAAATACCAGTGGATATTTTCTTGCTTAGTCATCCTGTGTGCCTCTGCTGGTTTGTGGATTGACTGTCTGGCTTTTGAATGACAGGGCCTGGGGATCTGCATTCTCTTAGACAGCACCCGGGCCTGGGTTGATATATGTCCTGCCTTTCCTGAATGAGCCAGGGCTGGGCTGAAAAGGGTTGCATTTCGAGTAGGTGGGAGATTTCTTTCACACCTGAATGGGCCTGGTCTGCCTGAGACAATGCTGTCTCCACCTCCTGCCAGGCAGCTGCGCCAGAGAGGACAGAATTGGTTTTAATTGTGCAAAGAGCTTCTCTGCCACCAGAGAACAAATGAATGTGTGCTACAAAAAGTGGGACCCACACATCTGAGCTTTAGATTACTGCTGAACTAAGAAACATGCCAGGAAGACGAACCGGGAAAGTTGGAGAAGGAGTACTGCCCCTGTGATGTGTGCTGTTGGGGTTGGCCTACAGTGGTTGCTTCTGTCTTGGTCAGGTAAAGGACTTGAATGTACTTTCATAATCCTGCTGTTAGAGTTTACTCCAAGGGCTTGAAGTAAAGCTTGCCTCCTGTTGGAAGTCTCAGGGATAGAAAAGACTTCAGAGATCACTTCTGGGAAATCAAGAGGAACCTTTGCCAAGGAGAAGAGCTGTAGAAACTGAGGAGGAGTACTGCCCCTTTTTTGTTTGCTGCCTGGGGTTGGCCTGCAGTGGTTGTTTCTGTCAAGGAAAGGGCAAGGACTTGCTGTGTGCTGTGTCCCCTGCTTGAGGAAGATCTCCAAGGGCTTAGAATTAAGCATGCCTCCTGTTACGAAGTCTCAGGGACACAAATACTTCACCCCCAGCTCCCCTGAACTTCCTTGCTTGAAATTCTGACATGCCAAGAGGTGCCTGCTGCTGTTTTGGATCTCTGTTTACCGCTGGGAGCTGAAAAAGTAATGCAACTTCCAGAAGCGCAATGCATCCACATCTGTTTCTGACGCATCGCCAAAGAAACTGACGCAGCGCCTGCCGTGCCTCAAGAACTCGCTGCACGTCAAATCCCGTGCACTGATCTCCGAAATCCGAGATCACCGCACTGATTACCACGAAGGCCCTGCTGTGTGGCTGAAAGAACCAACACATCGTGGGACCATGACTGGAAATGAAAACACGGTGCCATCACCGCTGCTGCATCGAGAACCAATGCATCCCCTAGCCTCACGTATCGCATCTGGGTGCCATTCCAGCAAGAACACTGGGGTCACTGTAGGAAACCGCTGCATCACCTTCCTGCACAGTAAGAAACTGCCGCATCACCTCCCATTCAGTAAGGAACTTACATTTCCCCGCCCCTGCGTAGCAGTAACCCACAAGCCCATCACCTCCACTGAACTAAGGAACCGAGGCATCACCTTCCCTGGGCGTAAGAAACAGACGCATTACCTTCCCTGTGACAGTTTTTACTTCTGTGCGAGACGCATTCAAGGTACTTTGTGTGAAAAGTGTTGCAACTGCAATTTGCTTTGAATAGAACTATTTTTACCTTTTAAAAATCATATTTTGATTACTGTAGTGTGGATTGTTGTTGTTTTGGTCTTGTTGGTTTAGATAAAGATTATTATTGTTCTTAATGGTGTGGTGTCTATTTGTAGTATTTTCACTGTATTACTGTATGTGTTCACAAATGCTTTACACACTTCCTCTGAGATAAGCCTGTCTGCTCGTGGCAAGCTACCAAGGGGGTGAGCAGGGGTCATTTTAGAAGTGTATCCCCCTTACCCTGACTAGAAAGAAAGGTCCCTACTTGGACAAAGGTGCAAACCCTTGCCAACTAGAGACCCCTAATTCTAACAATGATCATTGCGTTATGACAAGATCTTACTCTAAAGCCCTCAGCATGAGTGCCCAGGTAATCTTCCCATTAACTTTGTCCCTTCTGCTCCGAGGTATCGTAGTACTGGTAACTACAGAGGAACAACGTAACTGGGAGATTAGAAGTGGCATTATTGGTCTCATTGACAATACATAGACTGACCCAAATGCCTTTTATGTATCCAAACTACATTAGACCGCTCAACATGAGAACATTACTTGTTTTGATATGTTATATCTGTCGTTCCAACTTTATAGTTTGTGTGAACCAGTGGCCAAATTGCAATAAAAGAACTACCACCTTCTATCTACCCTGACTCCTACAAGAGTTTTATTGCAGTTTTGTTTCTTTGTATTGTCTTGTTTGTTTGTATTGCTTTTGCAAAAACCAATAAAATTTATTGAAATTAAAAAAAAGTGGGACTCCAAATGTCACCATAGAAATTAGGAAATAACTGAGATGAATTGGTAATTTCAGCACCAGTTATCCGAATACTTTCTAGTTTCTCTCCCTATTCCCATTTCACACAGCTTTTAGCCGCCTATATCTCCTTGTAAAATAATTAAAAGCTGTGCAGTGTTCCAACAGATCTTATTAATTCTATGGGGTCAATAACTGCTGTCACTCGCGGCATCAGACATAACATCTCACTAGTAATGATGAGCTAAGAGACAGTTCATTAAAAAGAAAGAGAAATCAGAGAGAATACGCAGGTTCTAGTTTCTCGGTGTGGGTCTTCTCTGACCCAGCTGTTGATACCACTCAAAATCTGAGGAAGCTCTGATGTCTTATTTCTGAGTTCAGGAAATCAGGCATGCATATACCATTGGCCAAATATCAAAGGTATATATTATGAATAGTGCTCAGCATACATTTACTAATGTTGAAGGGAATAAAGACACCTAAGCCCAAGTGTTTTAATGTAAAAATCCTTGCGGCGTTGAATATGGGACTAGATTGTGATGACATTTGGAATACCATGGCCATTCAATGATTGACTTTGATGTTAATAGCTGAACCTGTGGACGGAATAAGACGAGAAGGTAGTAAAGCTGATGATCTGATTAAAAAAAAATAATAAACAAATTTGTAAAGCGCATGGCTACACTAACAAGTGAGTCCCCGCGCTGTGACAAGAGCCCGTTCCAGGCAAGTAGTGTGAGGCAAAAAAAGGGATCAGACAGGAGAATTACACGATGGGAAAAGCCACGTTTTGAGCTTTCTCTGGAAGATAGTCTCTGATGATTCCATCAGATGATGATTGGTCTCGGCCTCACAAGCTTTCCATATGACTCCATGCTAATTGTTGCCCCCAGGAAGCATCACATTCACTTAATGAAGGGAGATTTCCTTTTATATGAGATCACAGGGGACTTGTGGGGAGTTTATCATATGGACCGGATGGCTGAGAGTGGGAAGAAACTTAGTAGCAGTAAAAAATAAAAACATATAAGAAAATAGAAATTGAGATTGTGTTGGTAAAGAAGAAAGGCAGAAAGTAGTGGAGGCCAGCTGTGTTTTATAGTTAAGTAAAATGGGAAATTCCAAAATAATTCTGTTAGATTACACACAAGAAGAAGTAGGCGCTTTTAAAGCTCATCGTAAGCAACCCACGAAAGATGTTATTCCTGTTCAAGAGGCTCATTTGACCAGGGCAGCCTCTAGAGGGGTTGTTTCTATTACAAACAAAAGAAAGGAACCCCATGGCAATAAAGCCTTATTGTGATAGGCACTGCCGATTTCTGTTTCTACATACACAGTCGATGTGCAAGGGTTTAGTAAGCTCGTACAGTTAAAATTGTATTACAAGAATTTTCGATCTCGAAGGTGGGCAATTGAAAATTGACATTTGAAGATATTCAGGATTTATGTATATCACCTAATTCACGAAAATATTATATTACATTTCGAGGTAGGTTTTTAAAATAGTTACAGTTAAGAGTCTTATAAATGTTCCATTGCTCACTCCAGAGCAATTTTCGAATAGTCTTTAAAGCGGCGACTCAAAAAGTGCTTTACCTCACAGATGTATTCTAAATTAAATTATCATTTCGTGCCTCATAACCACAAGATACACAACACTAGGGCTGAAGACCTGGGCTGGTTCATCAACCAGTGAATTGTTGTAGCTACACCTTTATTTGCATCCATTAATTCCATTTTATGGTGGGTTAAATATTTCTATCAGTAGTGACTTGGGTGCATAAATGTATAAAGTAATAAAATGTGGGTTTACTGGAATAGGTTATTAAAAACTTAAAAAGTTATATGGGATTGCACCTCCTTTTGTAGATTTTGGAACGTGTTATTGCAATATTTGGAGAATAGCTTTGGAGCAAATAATCAGTTCTATTTTAATCTATTTGTTTAACATTCTTCAGTCATATGCCTGTCTCTTGATTGCCCACCATTGTTGCTCTCAAACTGTTTAAAACTGTACTCGAAATGAAGCGAGAGTATGATGCATGAGGCGGTATATTACAGGCATTTGGGCGAGATTCGTACCTTTGAACAAACCTGGTGCATCTTAGCTGAGTGTGTAAGTAACCTTTGGTAAACTGAAAAGTGACTCCCGGGACTTTGTGGGATGTTTGCGTTTCGTATATTAAATATTTGACAGCATATTTTTTACTGTGTTCTGTTTTCGCACATTCCCCTCAGTTTCTTTTCCTCCTCTTGTAATACATCGTTACTTAATTTTCCATGGTATTCTTTAGTGATTATAAGAATGTATCTTCAATAACATTTCCAATTTCCTTACACAAAATGTCATTTTATTTTCTTGCTCCTTGCCGTAAAAGTGGCGCATTGCTGGAGTTGCGTCGCAAGCGCGACGCAGCTCCAGCAATGCTCTGGGGGGCCCTATCTGCACAATGCTGCGTCAATCCTTACGCCTGCTTCAAGCAGGCGCAGGGTTTTGACGCAGCATGGGCTCAAAAGTGACTGAGTGAAATCTTGTAGATGCCACTTTTAGGAGGCGTTCCTGCGCCGGAACGCCCCCACCTGCCCTGGAACGCCTACATGTGGCGCAGGGCTTTACAACGTGACGCATCTCCCAGATGCGTCACGTTGTAAATACCCCGCATCATGCCGCAGGATTTGCGCCGCTGCTGCGTCACAAAAGTGATGCAACGGCGGCGTAAATGAGGCGCAAGTCAAACATAAATCTGCCCCGTGGTCTTTAGCCCCTGTTCGCGTATCTCCATATTTTGTTTTGCCTTCCATGATTACGCTGCCCTTCTCTTACCTTCCTTTGTTCAGTCTGTCTTTGGATCTATTGCCTTACTTGTAACAAACTATGGCATTCATTCTCCAGTCTCACGCCTCAGCTCCTTCCCTGACCACTTTCCTGTTCGCATTAAAACATAACTTCTTCCAGGGGCCGTTTCTGGAAACTATTCCTGAATTTAAAAGCATTTATCAAATTGGTATTTCTTCTATGTTTTCAACTAGAGCAATATTTTCGTGGTAAAAGTGCTAAGAGAATTACATTAAACTAAAAGAAAGCATGGACGTCGATACACAAAAATGCCAGGGGAAGCAGAAGTGATGTCACTTATCATTTGATCACAATTACATCACAGGGAATTATGTCATATGACTTTTCTTAACTATTGTATACAATCTCACGTCTTCCCCTCTCCCATCTGACTTTATCACCAGCTCTGTCTCTTTATCACCTCTTTCACCTGTCTTCCACTACTCTTATAATCCCTTTTCCCTCTCTTTCGCACCTATCTCTCTCAATATCACCCCATATCTATCACCTTTCCTAATTCCGTCTTGCTCAGCCGGTTCGTTTCTGACAGGTATCTGTATTCCTATCGCCACTTTGGCTTTTTGTCTCTAAATTATATACGGTATTTGCCTGACATTCAGCTCTGTCACCTTATTTCAATTCTTTCAGTTCTATTTCTTCTTTCAGCTGTCACTTTTTCACCTGTCACCCTTTTACAGCTGTCTCTTTATTTTGACTTTCTCTCACACCTGCCTTTCCCGTTCTGTTGCTCTTCGCCATCTCTTTCTCATGTCTCTATCACAACTCTCACACTTTCATCCTGTCTGAACGGCCTACCCCTCTCTCTGATTCGTGTCTGTCTCTTTGTCACCTGTCGATGTGTCTATCACCTATCACTCTTACCTGTCTCACTCTCTTTCTCACTCGTCTATATTTCTTTTACACCTGTCAGCTCTCTATGTTTATTTATTGCATTTCGCTGTCTCTTTAACACAGGTCTTTTATTATCTTACCTGTCTCTTTATAGTGTCCACTTCACGCTGTACCTTTTGTTATTTCCCCTCATTTTCTCTCATTGGCTTTCACCTCTACTTCCCTCTATCTATGTGCTGTATTTCTTATTTTTTGTTCCCTTCACATGCCCAGGGACAGTAGGATTCACAAAGACTCCTTTTTACTGGTGTCTGTTCCAGATTAAAAAAGAAACATTTGTTTTGCAAGTTGGTTACTCTGTCTATGTCATCTGCTGACAGTACTTAATACCTTTTGATGTATACAATGGCTGAGAGGCACAGAAAGTAAACAAGGCTTATTTGTGCCTTGTAGGAATTCTGCTCTGTTTATGACACAACTTTACACCTCTGAGGTCAAGGGTTGCAAGGACGGTGTTGGGGATTGCAAGACGCAAGCCAGAGGTTGCTGCTGGGACCCCTGGGGACGCCTAAATGACATCACTGAAAGAAAGGAAGTACTCACGAGTAGTTCAAGTTCTCTTTCGTTATGTCCTCCATGCTGTATGGCCTTAACATCTATACTTTGATCTATCTCTTCCCCATCATCTTCGGGTGGATAAACAATCTGAGGTATTGTTGCATCTGAAATAAAAATTTAAAATACAATGGTTAATGAGCATCACAGAAATGTAGATGTGGGCCTTCATCAGGGACACGAATGCTTCAAAATATGTTTTTACCTGAAAGGTTTGAGTAATCCCATGTGTCTTCATCACTGAGTGTTAGAATTTCGTCTTCTTTGCTGTTAAGTAAACAGAAAGGCAGCAGTTATAACTAAAAAATATAAAAATAAGTTAAGAACTGTTGTTTCCCTATCCTGACCTAGTATACAAAGGATGATTAGTGTAGGAAATCCACTTTTTATGAGTGGTGACCCCTGATTATTCGCCTTTTGCTGGACCCTATATTTTGGCTTACTTTAGAACTCTGTACACTTTACCTCTGCTAACCAGTAGTAAAGTAAAGGTGCTTCCCCTTTAAACGTGGTTGTAGCGGCATATTTTTAACTGATATATTTAACTTACCTATAAGTCCCTAGTATATGGTACAGGATGTACCCAGGGTCAGGGACTTAATTGCCACTAGTGGATTGCAGCACCTATTGTGCAAGTCACCCACCGCAAATAATAGTCCAGTTTCTTACATTGGTGTTCAAAGGTAAGATCAGGTACTCATCCTTGGCAGTACCAAACAATGAAAGTTGAAACGAAAAAAAAAAAATCCTTTTTAAATAGACAGCAACATTGACTTTTTGGATTTCTAATTGTTTTTTTGTCTTAATTGGGTCATTTTGTTTTCTGTTCATTCTTGCCCTCAAAATGTTTGCAACAAGGAGATGGATCTGGCTAACATGGAAAGCCTTAGCATTGCAGTTCTGAGGAAAATATGCAAAGGAAATGGGCTAAAGCTAAGCAGAGTCCAAAAGGACTACCAGATTGCTCTTAGTTATTGGGAGGAAGTATGCCTGTTGCAATCCACCCTACAGGAGTAAGATTATGAAAAGGAGATGAGGAGGAAAATGAAGAAGACATTGAGGAGGCTTTATTGTCAGAGGAGCCTGAGTACTATAGATTGGCCTCACCTGCAGTGTCTAGAGCAGGGAGCAGTGTGTTAGTCCACTGTTTGTCCCAATCAGAAATGGAGGACAGACAGGCAGAGAGAGACCTGAAGTTGATGCTGGATACACTAGCCTTAGAGGACAGGAAGCCGGCTGCTGAGGACAAGAAGGCAGCCAGCAGAGATGCCACCGGAGAATAATAAATTAACCTTGGCCTTGGGGATAAAATATATGCAAGAAGCTAGAGAGAGCTGAACGTGAGACCTAAGAGGGCTTCTGTGTCCAGTAATGATGATGTAGGCAGAAACAGTGCAGAGTCTAGGAGAGGTAAAAGAGTCCACATCCTCACAGATAAGTGGTTTTCAGCACATCAGTTGGCACTGCGGATGCATAGATTCCCAGAAGAGGACTGGGGGGACAGTCTGGTGAAGAATATACCCATTGCAGGGAGGGATTCCTTTTTGGCACTTGAAGTAGATGATAAGATAAAGTATGCCCCTATGAAGGAAGCCCTTATCACCAAGTTTGGTCTGCCCCATGAAAAGTGTCACCTGAGGATTAGGGATAGCCGAACTGGTCACACCTGTCACGGATGGATTTTGTGGATATGTCCACTAATGCACTGTCCTTTTGGTTGAAGGAAGGCATAGTTAATGGTTATGATGGGTTGTACAATTTGAATATAAAAGAGCACATTTTAAATAATTCTTTTACTCACCTGCACCAGCACCTGATTGATAACAATCTCACTGAACCTAGAGAGCTTGAGACCGAAGTAGCCTTTGAGCTAAGCACCCGAGTTTCCAAAACGGCACGTGGGAGAGGCCAGAGGAAGCGTTGTTCAGGATCCTCTCCACAGTGGTAGTGGGAAAGCTAGGATAGTGCAGGAAAAGGATTCACAGATCTCTTCAGAGCATAGGAGGGGAAGATTTGATGGGCAGACACCCAGGGCTCCCTTTCACCCTCCCAAGTATTATGATTATATTCAGCCAAGGCATAAGAAAAAGCCACCCACAAGTGGGACCTCCACAGGGGTCGCAAATTTAGCCCTGAACTGAGGTTATTCCCAGGGGGAAAGGGTAGAGCATGCCCTAGAATCTCTTAATTGGGAGGAGGACACATACGGTAAGATGGTAATTTCCATCAGTAGACAGAGTGAAAAGGGTTCCTGTCACTCCTCTGAGGTATACCTGTGACAGCCGGACCATGGTGGCAGCAAGGCTGGCTTCCCCAAAACAGTATCTGCTGGGACAGGTCTGTAGAGTAACAGAGGCCCTGGGTAGGACTTTTCCAACCAATGGCTCTGGTATTACTTGATTAGGATTGGGTGCTTGCCTAAGAGAATGTCATTTTCAGTCACCAGATGCCCATTGACTGAATCCTTGGCATTTAGCTCCCAGCAGTGGGTAAACCACCAGAAAGAGTGGTCATCAAGGCCATCATAAACAGAGAAATGTCCAGGGCTAATGTCCCTACAAAAAGGGTATGGTGGCCCAGACACATTTTAGGGGGTAGGCAGTGGATGCTATCTATAGTGGGAGTCCAGTGGTTCAGGGGTGCACTACTTTGAGAGGAGAGCACCCCAAGACTGACCTTAGTAAGGCTACTTCTGTCCTGAAGAGGCTGCCTGCACTATCACAGAGACAGAGGACTGGAGAACTGCACCAGGCAGACCCCTACATAACAAACTTGTCACACTTGATGGGTGCCTCGGTCCCCCTTGGAAGTCCTGAATAGCCAGGCACATGTTTAGTCTTATAGTACAGACGTTGAGTTTAAAAGCCAGTCTCAGAGTGTCACCCTGGGATGGTGGAAGTAAGAATAGATGGTGAGTGTCTAGAACCTGAAGTTGCAGCCCCCCACTCTGAGAAACTCAAGAGGCCAAAAGGACATCAGGATGAAGTAGGGGACTCCAAACCAGAACCACAGCTGGAAGTGTGGCTAACTCAATGCCCCAGATTGGAGCCTTCATCCGGCAGTGGAAGACCAGGGGTCTCATTCCTCACACTGACAGCTGACAGTATCTCCCTACAGATGCCGACACCACAGATGCACCACCCCCCAGCATCACCAACCACCTGCACTCCTGGACCCACGTCAACGACGACGACACCATCAAGACCATGAACACCATCCGACCCCTGTCCTCACCACATCTTCAAAAAAGCAAACAGCATCATCACACCCCAACTTCGGAGGATCATCAACAGCTCCTTCGAGACCGCCACCTTCCCGGAAAGCTGGAAGCATGCCGAGATCAACGCCTTACTCAAAAAGCCACAGCAGACCCAAAGGACCTCAAGAGCTTCCGGCCCATCTCCCTTCTTCCGTTCCCAGCAAAAGTCATCGTAAAGATCATCAACAGGCAACTTACCCACTTCCTCAAGGAGAACAACATCCTGGACCCATCCCAATCTGGATTCCGCACCAATCACAGCACCGAAACCGCCCTCATCGCTGCCACAGAAAACATCAGGACCCTACTGGACAACGGCAAAACCGCGGCCCTCATCCTCCTGGACCTCTAGGCCGACTTCGACACCGTCTGCCACCACACCCTACGCACATGCCTACAGGACGCAGGAATACACAACAAAGCCTGGACTGGACCACCTCCTTCCTCACCGACAGAACCCAAAGGGTTTAACTCCCTCCCATTCCATTCTGAAGCCACTAAGATCATCTGCGGCGTGCCGCAAGGATCATCTCTCAGCCCTACCCTTTTCAACGTCTACATGGCTCCGCTCACCAACATCGTCCGCTTGCACAACCTCAACATCGTCTCCTACGCCGACGACACTCAGCTGATCCTCTCACTCACCAAGAACCCCGCCACCACCAAAACCAACCTCCACGAAGGAATGAAGGCCGTCGCCTACTGGATGCAGAACAGCCGCCTGAAACTTAACTCAGACAAGACAGAGGTCCTCATCTTCAGCTCCACCCACTCCGCCTGGGATATCTCTTGTTGGCCAACTGCCCTGGGAGCTGCACCCACACCCACAAACCACACACGAAACCTGGAGTTAATCCTGGACTCATCGCTCTCAATGACCCATCAAGTCAATACTGCCTCCTCCTCCTGCTTCAACACCCTCCGCATGCTCCGCAAGATCTACAGATAGATCCCCGCTGGAACCAGAAGGACGGTCACCCAGGCCCTCGTCAGCACTAGGCTGGACTACGGCAATGCCCTCTATGCAGGAACCATGGCCAAACTGCAGAAAAGACTCCAACGCTTACAGAACGCCTCCGCATGCCTCATCCTTGAAATACCCCACCACACCCACATCACCGCTCACCTAAAAGACCTGCACTGGCTCCCAGTCAACAAGAGGATCACCATCAAGCTCCTCACTCAAGCTCACCAAGCACTCCACAACGCCAGATCAGCAAACCTTAACAAACGTCTCACCTTCTACATCCCAAACCGCCAGCTTTGCTCTGCCGACCTCGCCCTCGCCACCGTCCCACACATCCACAGGATCTCCACCGGCGGAAGATCCTTCTCTTACCTCACTGCCAAGACATGGAACACCCTACCCACACAGCTGCGACAGACCCAGGACCTGCTGACCTTCAGGAGACTTCTCAAAACCTGGCTGTTCGAGCAGTAGCTGCACCCCCCCAGCGCCTTGGGGCCCACATGGGTGATTAGTGCGCTCTACAAAGGACTGATTGATTGATTGACAGTAGAGTCTCTTGGTTGTTAGCCTTCTGAGCCAAGCCTTCCCTGGGTTAGGAACAGGAGACTGAGCTAGGGGCAAAATGGACCACATAACCTTGTTGCCATGGTTGTGCTGTCCACCTGTTGGAATGCACATGTGAGCAAGCTAGGGTCAGTTGCCTGACAGATGGGGTCTCCAGGTGAGGAAAAGGGTTCCCCATGGACAGAGTTAGTTGCTAAGGAAGGTAGTGACAGAGGGGTACAGGTAGGTTCAGAGGGGCATAGAAAAGACAAGGGCCACTGCACAGGCAGCAAATTGTCCCTGTTCTATCACCTGAGCAGAAAAATCCATCAAGGGATTGATTAGTCTACCATAGATCATGGTTTTGTGGGAAATCTGCCTTTTTAGCATGGTCACCGCAGCTTTTTTGCCTTTTGCTGAAGCTTATATGTTTGCTGACTTTAGAACTCTGTGCACTTCACCGATGCTAATCTGTGCTTCCTCATTAAAAATGGTCAAAGTGCCACAGTCCTTATTGATATTTTTAACTTACCTATAATATGCACTTTACCCCTGCCAACAAATAGTAAAATACCTGTGCTTCCCCTTTACACATGGTCATTCCTAATTGCCACTGGTGGACTGCAGCACCAATTTTGCCTTCCACTGTAGAGGCAGTATGTACAAAATGGGGTTACTGATTGAAGGGGTGTGAAACCCTACTCAAGCAGAAACTACAATTCTTGTCAGGGTAAAGTCACAAAAAAACTAAAAAAATTACCTGTGCTCAACCCTCTGGTAGTTTGGCACACAGCACTCAGGCCTAATTTAGAGGCAATTTTAAAGTATTTATGCAGCACTTCAAACATTAATAACTTGAAAACACAACTCAAAAAGGATCCCACACCAATTTAGAAAAATGGAGCACATTTTAATAAAGAAAACAAGACCAAAACAAAAAAACAAATACTATCAGTGGAACCGCAGATATGCAACTGTAAAGCTTTTAGAGCAAATAATCCAAAAAAGCACAAAGCACCAACTATGGTAATCTGGTTGCGCAAGACCGGGAAAAAGTCACAAATTCAGACTGATTACAATGGAGGGTGGTCTGGCTACAGTGACTCGGATGGGCCCGTTGAACAGAATAGCCTAAATTCTGGTAGCGGAGCATTGCGAGGTCCCACCGTCGAAGATGTGCCGTGCAGTCGAGGCGATGTGTAAGTTCCAAGGAGTTGCACGCTGGAATGCGAGGTCCTCCATTGTCATCAAGGATCCCGTCGATGAGGGCTTGTGATGCAAAGTCCACCATCAAGGATGCGTTACTCAGTTGAGGCAATGCGTCAGTATTACAAATTGTGAGGCTGTGATGCTAGACCCTGCATTGTTGTTGTCTAAGCTGCCATTGATTAATGGTTTGAGATGCGAGGGTCCGTGATGGTGAAGTTTTGCACAGAAACGGTTCTGAAGCAGACTGTGAGGTCTGATGAGGAGTCATTGTGTTGAGGAAATCCTCACAGCAGAGTGGTGATGCAGCAGGTCTGCTCTGGTTTGCGTTGTGTAGCAAAGGAGATATGTCGGTTCTTCTGGATTTACAGATAGGCTGGTAGAGCACGTTCAGGTCCAGTTTTGAGGTGCCAGGACTAGGGTGGCACCACTTGGCAGGGTAGGACTCACAGATGACAGAGTCAAGGTGCTGGGTTCCAGGTTGGCCGAGCCTTCTATTTCTGAGGCTCTAGTCAGGCGCCCAGTCTAAAAGCCCTTGGAGTCATTCTGGGGTATTTGGTTCAACAGATGCATGTCCAGCCCTTTTAACCCAGGCATGAGGTCAAGAGGGAAGGAATCCAGCAGAGTGGTAGTCCATTCAGCAGCACAGCAGTCTGTCTTCTTGGCAGAGTCTCCACAAGTTAAGAAGTGTACTGAGGAGTTGGTGCCTGAGGTCCAATATTTATGCCTAGTTCTGCCTTTGAAGTGGGAGAAGCTCGTGGAGGTTACCCTTTGAAGTGCACAGGTACCCTGCTTTCCTGGACCTGGCTCCAGCCTAACTAAAGGGGGTAAGTATTCCTTTGTGTGGAAGCAAAACATAGACTATTCAAGTAGGACTATGTCCAGCTCCTCCCTCCCATCCTGCCATTGATGGCCCACCCAGGAACACCTAGGTTCCTTCTATTGAGTGTGGCTGCCTAGGAGGAATAAACAGAGCCCACCTGTCAGCTACACCCAGTCATGTGCCCTAGTGACAGGATACAGACACTAAATGGCTAAGGCAGGAAAATGCCAACTTTCTAAAAGTGATACCAAAGGGGAAGATGGATGGAGCTTTTGAGCAAATCAAACACTCGCCCCCAGTCAACTGATCTGGGTTTAATCCACCATCATTCTTTAGCTCACTCCACCAACCCAGTTCACACATGGCCATATGCAAATCAATCAGACCCTGCACCTCATGGGAACAGTCCAGCCCGAACTGCCAATCCATGTTTTCCCTGGACCAGAAACAAGCATCCTGGGACCTGTTTCGGGTTCATAACCCTCATCAGCCAGTCTATCTTGAATCCAGTGGCAAAGTGAGCAAGGGACCCACGTCTGGGCATACCCTGCCAACTTAGGGCGAACAAAACGATACCAAAGGGGATGATGGACGGAGCATTTGAGCAAATCAAACACTCACCCCCAGTCAACTGATCTGGGTTTAATCCACCATCATTCTTTAGCTCATTCCACCACCCCAGTTCTGACATGGCCATATGCAAATCAATTCGACCCTGTGCCTCATGGGAACAGTCCAGCCCAAACTGCCAACCCATGTCTTCCCTGGACCGGAAACAAGCATCCTGGGCCCCTGATCTCCATGCCACTGGAATCAAGCTATCCTGGCTGAACAGGGGTGAAACCCCAAAACTGGTCCTAGGATGCTTGTTTCCAGTCCAGGGAGGACCTGGCTTGGCAGTTCGGGCTGGACTGTTCCCATGAGGCAAAGGGTCAAGACTGATTTGCATATGGCTGGGTTCAAACTGGAACGGCATGGTGAGCAAGAAAACAATGGATTTAGGTCCTGATCTCTGTACTGGGGTGAATGTATGACATTGTTCTGCATTCTGTCCATCAACTGTTGTTTTTGCATTTGTCACCCCGAGTGGGATGGGTATGCCCAGACGTGGGCCCAGTGCTCTCCATGCCACAGGAATCAAGCTATCCTGGCTGAAGAGGGGTGAAACCCCGAAACCGGTCCTAGGATGCTTGTTTCCAGTCCAGGGAGGACCTGGCTTGGCAGTTCGGGCTGGACTGTTCCCATGAGGCACAGGGTCAAGACTGATTTGCATATGGCTGGGTTCAAACTGGAACGGCATGGTGAGCAAAAAAACGATGGATTTAGGTCCAGATCTCTGTACTGGGGTGAATGTAAGACATTGCTCTGCATTCTGTCCATCAACTGTTGTTTTTGCATTTGTCATCCCGAGTGGGAAGGGTATGCCCAGATGTGGGTCCCGTGCTCTCCATGCCACTGGAATCAAGATATCCTGGCTGAAGAGGGGTGAAACCCCGAAACCGGTCCTAGGATGCTTGTTTCCAGTCCAGGGAGGACCTGGCTTGGCAGTTCGGGCTGGACTGTTCCCATGAGGCACAGGGTCAAGACTGATTTGCATATGGCTGGGTTCAAACTGGAACGGCATGGTGAGCAAAAAAATGATGGATTTAGGCCCAGATCTCTGTACTGGGGTGAATGTATGACATTGTTCTGCATTCTGTCCATCAACTGTTGTTTTTGCATTTGTCACCCCGAGTGGGAAGGGTATGCCCAGACGTGGGCCCCGTGCTCTCCATGCCACTGGAATCAAGCTATCCTGGCTGAAGAGGAGTGAAACCCCGAAACCGGTCCTAGGATGCTTATTTCCAGTCCAGGGAGGACCTGGCTTGGCAGTTCGGGCTGGACTGTTCCCATGAGGCACAGGGTCAAGACTGATTTGCATATGGCTGGGTTCAAACTGGAACGGCATGGTGAGCAAAAAGAAGATGGATTTAGGCCCAGATCTCTGTACTGGGGTGAATGTATGACATTGTTCTGCATTCTGTCCATCAACTGTTGTTTTTGCATTTGTCACCCCGAGTGGGAAGGGTATGCCCAGACGTGGGTCCCGTGCTCTCCATGCCACTGGAATCAAGCTATCCTGGCTGAACAGGGGTGAAACCCCGAAACCGGTCCTAGGATGCTTGTTTCCAGTCCAGGGAGAAATTGGCTTGGCAGTTCGGGCTGGACTGTTCCCATGAGGCACAGGGTCAAAACTGATTTGCATATGGCTGGGTTCAAACTGGAGCGGCATGGTGATCAAAAAAACGATGGATTTAGGTCTAGATCTCTGTACTGGGGTGAATGTATGACATTGTTCTGCATTGTGTCCATCAACTGTAGTTTTTGCATTTGTCACCCCGAATGGGAAGGGTATGCCCAGACGTGGGTCCCGTGCTCTCCATGCCACTGGAATCAAGCTATCCTGGCTGAAGAGGGGTGAAACCCCGAAACCGGTCCTAGGATGCTTGTTTCCAGTCCAGGGAGGACCTGGCTTGGCAGTTCGGGCTGGACTGTTCCCATGAGGCATAGGGTCAAAACTGATTTGCATATGGCTGGGCTCAAACTGAAGCGGCATGGTGAGCAAAAAAACAATGGATTTAGGTCCAGATCTCTGTACTGGGGTGAATGTATGACATTGTTCTGCATTCTGTCCATCAACTGTTGTTTTTGCATTTGTCACCCCGAATGGGAAGGGTATGCCCAGACGTGGGTCCCGTGCTCTCCATGCCACTGGAATCAAGCTATCCTGACTGAAGAGGGGTGAAACCCCGAAACCGGTCCTAGGATGCTTGTTTCCAGTCCAGGGAGGACCTGGCTTGGCAGTTCGGGCTGGACTGTTCCCATGAGGCACAGGGTCAAGACTGATTTGCATATGGCTGGGTTCAAACTGGAACGGCATAGTGAGAAAAAACACGATGGATTTAGGCCCAGATCTCTGTACTGGGGTGAATGTATGACTTTGTTCTGCATTCTGTCCATCAACTGTTGTTTTTGCATTTGTCACCCCGAGTGGAAAGGGTATGCCGAGACGTGGGTCCGTGCTCTCCATGTCACTGGAATCAAGCTATCCTGGCTGAAGAGGGGTGAAACCCCGAAACCAGTCCTAGGATGCTTGTTTCCAGTCCAGGGAGGACCTGGCTTGGCAGTTCGGGCTGGACTGTTCCCATGAGGCACAGGGTCAAGACTGATTTGCATATGGCTGGGTTCAAACTGGAACGGCATGGTGAGCAATAAAACTATGGATTTAGGCACAGATCTCTGTACTGGGGTGAATGTATGACCTTGTTCTGCATTCTGTCCATCAACTGTTGTTTTTGCAACTTTCTAAAAGTGGCACTTTGAAAATTGTAATTTAAAATCTGACTTCACCGTAAGAGAGGATTTTTCATTACAATCTCAAAGACACCAACTCCAATTTTTATCCTATAGGAAAGGTAGACCTTGCAGTAGTGAAAGACCAAATTGAGAAGTTTTTCATTGGAGGTCATGTAAAACTTAAAAGTACATGTAGAACGCTTTAAATACTCTGCAACCTGCCCTCTGGGCTATGCAGATCCCTCCCTAGAGGTGACATATGATTAGAAATTGAAGGCTTGTTTTACCAGGTTGAAATTGCAGTTTAAAACTGCACACAGGCTGAATTGGCAGGTCTGAAACATGTTCAAAAGGGCTGCTCGGGGGGGTGGTGCTATTGGTGCTGCAGGCCCACTAGTAGCATTACGTTAGAGGCCCTGGGCACATGTAATACCACTCTACTAGGGGCTCATAACTAAATTAAATATACCAACTTGGTTAAAGCAAATGTTACCATGCTTTATGGAGTGAGCACATATACTTTAGCAATGGTTAGCAGTCCTTAGGTCTACAATACGACATTAGCAAAAATGGAGGAGGAAAGCAAAAAGCTTGGGGGAAGACCACCCTAAGGCTGACATGTCTAACACAGTATAAATATTTCATCAGGCCTATCAGTCTAGCCTGACTGGAGCAATGTAAAAACTACAATGTAGCCCAGTCAAAATAAGCTCCATTGACAAGTCAAAACCTTACTTTTAAATATTTATGTCATCTTATTGCCCATGAGGGAGAGTGTATTGTAGTTAAAAGTAGAACATGTAGACATTTTATGTGAACATGTCCTTTTAGTGACTATCCTAAAGCTATTTTTTACTGTGGCAAGCATAGCTATCATTTGTAGAAAATTAGAGTACAGATTAAAATCTTATTATTATATATTGGGAATGGGACTAGCTAGAAATATAATTAAACAATTATGATTTCAGGGTTGTTAAAAATCCAATTTAGCGGTGAAGTCGGATTTTTCATACAGGAAAAGTAACTTTTAGAAACGTACCTTGTGGAGGCTAATTTGCATTTGTGCTCCACCTTCTTCCAGCTGGTAAATAGCATTTGGATAGATTTGAATGGAGTTTGAAATTCCTCTCAAGAGCTACACAATAGGTGACATTATTGAAAAGGTTGACCTGAATGGACAGGAATGACTCCTTTGAACTCAGCAGAAGGGTTAGGGCTGTTAGCATCCATTTTGACATTACAGTGTTAAATCCGGCTGGAGTGTCAAATCATGTTTGACATGTGTGTTGGGTTTATATATTATAATGGGGGCACAGTTGAAAGGACAGGAAAAGGATACCAAGACAATTCTTGCGCAGCCTCTGTCTGTTTGCTCAAAAAACCCTACTTTCAATCTGCAAGACTTCTGTCTCAGAGTTTTACATATTATACTGTTTGCATACTTGAAAGAAAGGGAAGCCTGATGTCAGTCAAACTTTAAATTTTTTTGTACTTCCCTATCCCTAAAATTGCTGTTCCTTAAAATTGTTTTTCCATGATTTGGTTTCTTCCAACATGGTTTCTCAATTTTTTGTTTTTCCATTAATTCATATAAATTAGAGGTAAGGTCTTCAGTATTCTATGCTCAACTGTGTTGTATTCACGCATATAGCATGGCGAAGCTCAGCCAGACTTCATGTAAGCTACAAAAGTAGACAGATCTTACGCTATTACACAACAGCAGTATGTACCTGCGATTTTCATTCTATACTGCTTCACAACTGTGTATATTGTATTATATTGGAACTATCATGATCACACTGTAACCTACACTGTAAACTACCTGTGTAAGCTGAAACCAACGTGTTTATATTGCAAGTTACCTGTAAATATACTGTTACTCTGAGTTTTGATATACTATCTTGCAGCAGCACTCTCATACTCTCGGGTCATGTCCAAGCTTTATAAAACTCAAAATAAATAAATAAATAGCATCCACTGTCAGTGAACATACTACATTCTAAACAGAGAAAATGCTGAATCCCATAAATACTTTCTGCCCCCTGGGGAGCAAATAGGAAATTTTTACATCTAATCTGCCCCCACATGGGGTAGAAAGCCCACTAAACACCAGGGAGGTTTTTAAATCAGTAAAAGGGTGGGTGTGGCCTGCCCAGACTTTTGGGCAAAGCCCCCACCCCAAAATTTTCCTAACAGTCTTAATGACCCCCCCCCGTGGGGCAGATACAAGATCTGTTCCTCTAAACTGCCCCACCTAGTAGGGGCAGAACACCACTAAACACCAGGGAGTTTTTATCATGAGTAAAGAGGTCAGTGTGGCCCAAACAGACATGAGGCTGAGACCAAATCCCTAATATGAACCTAGTAATCTTTTTGCCCCCGCCCAGGTTGCAGAAAGGAGGTTGTTATCTTCAATCTGCCCGTCTGAGGGCAGAAAGCCCACTAGACAGCAGATACTTTTTTATGTGCCATAAGAAAAGGGGTTGGGGGTGTTGCCTCAGGGGGTCAGAAAAATTGTGGAGCCAGTTTTGGATGCAGGGCACGTTGTGCTGCGTGGGTCAACTGCCCTCACCTATTATATGTTTTTGGGCCTATTTTTCCCCTTGTTTTTAGTGGCAGTGACCTTTCTGTCCCTGGGGGCAGATTTTGGGTAAACTGCTAGATTCTACCCTCGGGTGGGAGTTGGGGGGCAGAAAAACTGATGCACCCCTGTGCACCCAGGTGCATCAGTTTTTCTGCTCCCCTGGGGAATGGATTCAGGGTGTTACCCCAAACTCTCCCCCTGGAGGCAGACAGGGCACTATACACCGGAAATGTTAAAATAGCACCAGAACAAACAAAAGACTAGGGCATACTACTGTGACATTGATCCAATAAACTTACTCCAGTATTCGCAATAGAGTTTTACACCCCCCCCCCTCCATGGGCAGATAGGTAGTTTGTCCTGATTGGGGAGGTTGCTCCTAATCTGCCACCTAGGAGGGTACTCAAGTTCACTGGATGGCAAGTATTTTATTCAGGGTAAAGCACAGGGGTGTGGTCATCCCACCCTGGCATTGGGCCATATCTGCACCGCAAGTGGGCCATACCACTTTTTGTGCTCCCTGAGGGAGACAGAAAGGGTGTTTGCCCAAATTTGCACTGTGTTCAGAAAACCCATTGGATGCTAGGAATATTTATTTTAATTAAACGTTGGGGTGGGTTTTCGGTCATCCTGACATCAGAACCCACCTCCCCGCCTGAAGCCTCAACAGTCTTTCTGCTCTCCTGGGGACTAAATCATCCTCCATCCCTATGGCAAGAGGGAAAATGTTGATTCCTTTGGATGCTACTTTTTACATATGGGTAGCAGAGCGGGGCTAACACCCAATATTGTTCTACTTCTGTTCTGAATGGCTGGACTTTTCAGGCTTGGCTCAGCTGCCACTTGGGGAAACCTACCAAACGGAGACATTTCCAAAAACTAGAGACCAGGAACAGTCCAGGATTATGTACCTCCTGTGGTTCCAATTCAATTTAACTTTTGTGGTGTCTTAATATATATGTTTAACACACAAAAACGTTTAGAATACACTCACAATCACTGGATGATATCATCACTGATGTCATTTGAGATGTCATCATTGATGTCACTGACCATGTAATGAGTGATGTAATATGTGAGGTAACTATAACAGCTAAATTTCACTGGTTTTGTATAAGTGAAATATGAGTCTACACTATAATGTCCCTGTAACCTTTGTTTTTTCTGTGAAAATGTAGGTTTTTTTTAATTCTATTTCTCAACTATAACATCCCCGTAACCTTTGATTTTTTAAGTGAATTTGTAAAGATTTTTAATCTTTATTTCCTAACTGTGACTACTAACTTTTGACACTAAGGGCCCAGTTACAATGTTGGCAGGAAGCCATCCAAAAGGTAGTTGAAGACTTTCTGGCCAACAACACCGGTTTCCTTCTGACCACCGAATTTTAATGCAGACGGTCGGAAGGAAACTCACTGGGGATTTTCGCTCTGCTTCCTAGCCTGTAAAAGCGTTAGAGTACTCATAATCCCATAATGATGGTGGATCCTACATCGGCTCCGCAGTCGGGATAATGGTGTCACTCTCTGACAGACGTTCCATGTCAGCCTTTCCAACATGGAAAGGCTGTTTTAAAGTGACTTTAGGAGACCTGAGCAGAGCCACCTTTCCCCCTAGCCCTCCGCTATGGGGCCTCAGCATCCCTGCATCATGTGGCAGGTACTGCATGGTGCCTGCCACATGGTGCAGGGATGTTTAAAAACATACATTTTTCAATGGCAGCTTGTGCTGTGAGCCTTTTTCGTCCTCCACACAAGCTGCCATTTACAAATGGATGATTCCATCCACATTTGTGCAGTCGGAACGGCCGACCTATTGTCGGGCGGTTCCAATTTCCAATGGTGTCAACATCGTAATCAGGCCCTTAGTGTGTGAATAAGGGCATGAGTATCTCAGTGAGTGTATGAGTGTCTGAGTAAGTTTGTAAGTGTGTGTGAGAGAGATGGGTGGGGCTGTAAGTATATATATGAGTGTCCGAGTGGGTCTGTGAGTGGGTGTGAGAGTCTCTTCTAGGTGTAGGAGGTAAGCTCTGCTGGCAGAGTTTGTAGAGTTTTCCCACTCTTCACTCCTCTTGGAACGCGTAGTTCAGCAAAAACACCACCAGTACGCTCACCCCTAGACTACATCCCCCAACAAGGTGTTCGCCAGGAGGCCCCTTTCAACAGTGGTTGAGAAAGGGGGCAAGGCCTCAAATGAGATCTAAGCAATCCTCCTGTGGGGGACTTACTTGTGGTAACAAAAGGGGTTCTTGGTCCCCAACGACTCTCAGCAACCAAGACGACTTCATCCCCAAACCAGTAGTGTACCGGAAGCGGTCTTTGCAGAGTGGTTGAGAAAGGAGACGGGACTTCCGATGAGCTCTCAGCAACCCCATTGTGGGGAACTTAAATCTTGCAACAACAGGGGTTCTTGGCCCCCAACAACACTCAGCAGCCAAGGGGACTTAATCATCCAACCAGTAGAGCACCAGGGGGCCACTTTGCTGAGATGTTGAGAAAAGGGGTGGGGCCTCTGACGAGGTCCGAGCAATCCCACTGTGAGACTCATAGACAAAGACACTTCCAATTTGCTCCACGCTTGCACCAAACCTTTTAAAGTGGAGCTCCTACAGTCAGTAATTGGTCAGAAGGGCCTGACAATGCATCACTATGCCAACAACACTCACCTTTACAACACATTTACTTGAAAAAATACATTACAAGTTTTGCGCATGGTCATTTGGAAATCAGGTACTGTATGCCACAGAATAATGTAAAAAAAAATCCACAAAGAACTGAAATTGTACTTTCTTCTCTTGCTCCACCCTCCCCATCTAGGAACTGCTTTCCCCTCTCGTTAGGCACTTCTCCTGTGATTTTAAATAATGGAGAGGCCCTGATACTCCTCCTGAATGCCAATCTCAACCTGAAACCTTTACCTTGGAATTTAAAGTTTGTATTGCCCTTGCGATTGTCTATTTTTCATCTTTCCTTGATTAAGGGGTTGATAGTAAGCACATGAATTGAATTGATTTAAGGTGTTTTGGTACTAGTGGAATCAGCAACAAAGTGTGAGATATCCTGTAACACTCCAAAATTCTTTACTTTATTGCATTATAGGAACTTGGGTAATGTGGGTACCTACAATTTGACTGCAATCTATTGCAAATAGCCATAAGACAAGGTGCTTGAACTTTTTCAAAACAAAATTTCAATATTAAAGATTTTAACCAAAACATTCTGTGTATTTTAGAGGATTTCCTGGGTCATTCTTTATCTTTTACATATTTTGACGGAGTAATTTATTATTGTGCAGTTCTGAATGTTTTGGTCCATTGTCAATGGCAGATAAAGAAATTCTTTTCGTTGAACAATTTCCTCAAATATTTGAATTAATTCAGGGCAATATTTTTAACAAGGGCTTTCTAAACAAAGTAATCATTAATGTTATCATTTTCTGAAACAGGGCTTGAGTTCCGGGTAGTAGGCGTAATTTGCTTTGTCTCATGTTAAATTTTCTTTAACATTTCCCATTTGTTCCTGTGGTTCAGGGATTGATCAGCATTGTATTCCTCCTACTTTTCCTTTTCTTCCTCTGGTAATTATGGTGTTGATTTTGCCACTTCCAAGCTTATAAGATCGAAAATTAAAGACTATAAATTATTTTTTACATTTTAGACCAACTTACCTTTTAATTTGTACCCATATATCAACGCATCATCAGGAAAATAATAGAGACCCCATGATGGCAAACCCAATTATTTTTAAAGTATTAATGAAAAAAGAAAAACGTTGGCACTATCACAATAAAAAAAAGTAACATGGGGACATGAGTTACGGAGGGGTAGAGGTAAGACTAAACTTGGATCAAGAATCATCAATAAGGTAACACTCAGGGTATCAATACAGGTTTTCCTGTATCTTCACACAAAAATAGCCATTGCAAGTAATTCATTTATCATGAAATGTGAAATAGCTTATGAGCCTGGTATGTGAGGGTCAATTTCGTCAGGGCACACCACATTCTGGGGCATTATCGTGCCAGATTATGATTCTATTGATCAACTGCTCAGTGCAGGTAGTGTAGAGGATCGGGGTGATTGCTGGGGTTGAGGATAGTATCCAAGAGGAATCCACAGAAATGGGAATAGGCTTGGGATTTGTAAGGCTGGGGGAGGGCTGGAGGGAGTGCTGGAGGGGTGGGTGCAAGCCTGACTGTGTCTCTGCCTTGCACACCTGCCCTCTCTAACTGTAGTTTTACAAAGTGTGTCTCAGAATAGTTGGATCTGATATTTTTTAATGCATTCATTTCTGGTCCAGATAGGCCGGAC
The DNA here is from genome assembly GCF_964204655.1 of Triturus cristatus. NCBI lineage: Eukaryota > Metazoa > Chordata > Amphibia > Caudata > Salamandridae > Triturus > Triturus cristatus. Next base: position 701,016,817 of record NC_140585.1, on the reverse strand, counting down.
AACTCATAGTCTAGTGGAACAGGATCCCCCTGGATATTTTGCTCAGCCAAGCTGGTAATAAAGGCTTTAGTGTTAAAGGGTAGGATAGGGGTAGGAAAAGAGTAGAAAAAAAGATAGCGTATGCGTAAGAATTATGGTTAGAATTAGGGTTAATATCAGTGGCGTATCCTCGCTAATGCGGATGCGTGTTTCCCCACTACATTTTGAGCAGTGGATAAAGGAAAAATAAAATGATAACAACATTATGTTATCATCATTTTATTTTTCCGGTTTACTGCATGGGGCGGGGCTTGGCTGTGTCACAGCCAGCAAGGGGAGTAGTGGTGTGCACTTAAGTGCACATGACTGTTTGGTCGTCCGTTTTGGGCCGGCCAAACAGACATGCGCACTTTGCATGTTACCCATTAGGCTGTAATACACAGCCTGGTGGGGAACATGCACAGGCTCCCACTGCCTGTCTGAGTGCTGAACCACGGCACTCAGTCCAATCACAACGCTGCATTGAGGCATTGTGATTGGCTAGGGAGCCTGTTTGTGCTTCCTGCTTCAAGCAGGAACAGAAAAGGACGCTGTCTGGCAGTCCGGCAGCAAGGTAAGTAATTGTTATTATTTATTTTTCTATCCCCCCTGGCCCTGCCTCACCCATGATACTCGGTGGCAGCAGCCACTGCTTAATATTAGAATTCTCAATTTAATCTCTACAACATTCTTTGCTATAACTTTGTCATTTTAGTCATCAGTATATAAAATTAAAAAATCATGGTATGTCAGAGTCCATTTCATCAGGGGAAACTGCATTCTAGGCCCCTTAATGTGCCAGTTTAAAATGTATTATGAAAGATTAATGATTGTGAATTCTTTATTTTGTGTTCAATATTGTTGTACTTGTTTATTGTGACATTCTTCATTTTCACATAGATCAGAATATCAAACATTGTGACAAACAATTTATAATCACAACAGTTAAATTCATTACAAATTAACATTCATTTGTGATGCCTGAAAAGAGATCTATGCGAAAAAAGCTAGTGTAATACTGTTATGGGCACTTCTTTATAGAACAATATTAATATGTTCATACTTTTCATGAAACACACAGTAATTGTTTACTTACTTTGATAACAAGTGTGGAAACAGCATTCACTATAGTGAATGACAGGAAAGAAACCTTTAGCAAAATACTGCCAATGCACATCACACTCAGCCCTTATTAAGGACTTTCATCACAGCTTGAAAGATTTGGCTACTGTTAGAAATGGGATTTCTGGCTGGCTAAGGCGTGTGCCAAAGCCAGGCAGAAACCACCACTCTAGTCAGGGCAAGGCAGTTACACGCCAAAGATAACCCCTGCTCACCCCCTTGGTAGCTTGACACGAGCAGTCAGGCCTATCCCGGAGGCAATGTGTAAAGCATTTACGCACGCACACAGCAACAACATGTTAGGCCCACCACAAAAGAAACTCCACACAAGGTTATATATAAAAATAACTTTTGTATTATCATAACACATTAGAATAGTAAGCACATATTATACAGGGTGCCACCTGGCACTAGGTCATATTTATAAGGGAATATTTACACATGACAGGGCCACCTGGACCACTGTCGGAACCATCACAAAGTGAACTTAGGAAATGTAGAACTTATCCTAAACATAGAACACAACCAGTAACTACTGGTAACCACTGTACTTAGCATCAGCCTGTAACATAAACCACATTATGCACAGTATCACTTTAGGCGCCAAACGCATTGTACGCCAACCTCATCAGCATAAACACATTATGCTATTCTCTCACAAGTCTAAACACATTAGACCCTAACCTCCTAAGTATAACTACATTAGGGAATAAATCTCACTAGCATAAACCATAATGTGTGAACCAACCTCATAACCATAAAACACATTGAGAGGTATCAACACAGGTGCGCAAATCATTCTACATGAATAACATTTCCTAGCACCCAAAATCACAGTAGGGCCTGGTGACCTATAAATCTAACAATCCCCCCTGGCCAACGGGCCATCCCAAAAAGGGGCTCAAATGCCCTATGTCCCAAGAGTCAGGGCACGCTGCCTGTGCAGCAAGTCAAGGGTGCGCACTTTACGCAGGCCTAAATGTAGCAGCTGGCACTAAGTGCTGCGCAGCTGTGTAGGAAAAGATGGGGGCGAAGGAGTGCGTCTCACTCCTGAGTTCAAGACATGTCCTCCTAAAGAAAAGAAAGACCTAAACGGTGCAGCTGCCCACTACTTGCTGAGCATCTGGAAATAGGAAACTGGGGCAGGGGCTCTCAGCGGTCCTTAGAACACATTATGCCCCAAGTGGGAGCCACACGGGGCTCTGTAGATAAATTATGCCAAACGATGGAGCCACCTAGGCTCTGGAAGTAAAACATGCCCACAAGCGTTTGAGCCATCTGGCTCTGAAAATAAACATGTCCCATCGTTGCAGCTGACCCTTGCAAAGTGGGGCAGCTGGAGAGTAATGCCCAACAGGGGCGGCACGGGACCTCGAGACCCCTGGACACCCCGGGGGCCCTTTAAATCAAATATTGCCATGTTGGAGCGGCCCGCAATGGCAGGTCCACTCAGGAAAGGGGCATTGTACAAGGCACAGTGCCCTGAACGGCACCAGCCGTGCGCTGAAAATGGCCCCAAGCCCCCCCACGAGGACTTTTGTTCCCTCCTGGCGGGCCCGCCCGAGATCAGCCCTCACTCACCGGGCTCTTCCTCGCGGCAGGGTCGGCAATACTTCTCCCAGTCTCCTCTTCTCAAGTGCGGAGGGGGCAAGCACCGACAATGTGCCTCGAGCCCCCTCCGCTTTCAATCTCCATGGGCTGCGGGGCTCTCCCTCCGCTATGGAAGCCCTGCCGACACACCAATGCACTTCCCCACCTGCCGGGACCATTTGCCTTGGGACCAAGCAGAAGTGGAGCCCTCGAGGCTCCCCGTCCCACTTCCGGGTCACTCGTGGCAGTGGCAGCCCGCTCCTGCGGGCAGCTTAGAAATGCATGGTGGGCTCCCGTAATGAGTACACAACTGCAGCAACTGGCCAGGGACATCAGACGAACCACAGGAGGTGGAGCCAGCATTGTGAAGGGAAGGCCCAGCCCCATTCAGGTCCCAGGTGCAACTCCTCCATCCCATCTACATGCAGATCTCTCCATTTACCACCGGGCAGACTCACCCTGGCTCCTGGAATTCCCCAGCCCTCTCAGCTCCTGTCAATCACAAGCCAGACAGGCAATTCACATCACACAGCACACAGAAATGCCAACTTCTAGAAGTGGCACTTCTCCACCAGTCACACTAAATCTGCGCACACCATTGTGCAGCATTTACTCTCACGAGTTCGCACATACCAAGCTTGCCCCTGCATTCCTCTCACTTCAGGAACTACCATGGACACACATATCCTCCATGCATTCCTATGGGAGGGCAGGCCAGTCTCACTAAATGTATCACAGAGTGCACGCACTTTACACTGGGATACAGTGCTAAAGTGCCTAGAGGCCTAAAACTGCTAACACTACATAGGGAAAAAGGCCAGGATAAATGCAAAATGTTTAGGGGTGAACCTGTCAAAAGGGCCAGGTCCAACAGCTACAGTGAAAACACAGGCATTTCCCAATAATATGATAAAAATGTAAAGCTTTATGTGAATTGTTTCTTTACCCATATATTAATATACAAAAAAAATAACCATGATTTTTCTAGCTGCCTCATTTCAAAGTAATTCAGAACAAAAATACAGTGGTGTTTGAAACGAGATTATCTTTCTGTAAAAAATGGCGAACTCAAATTTCAAGTATAAAATATGAACATTTGTGCGAAAGAAAACAAATATTGTGATCCAGACGTCGAAAGCATTGACACATTGCAAGCAGTTGAGCAAACATGCTGCGCTGCGTCAAATGGAGAGAGCAGAACAGCGCAAATGCACAACTGTGCCATATCTGTTTCCTGCCTCTCTTACTGCAACTATGCATCAATGCAAGGGTGTCTGTGTGGTGCTCACGATATCTGAAAGGCAATTTCCTCTTTGGATCTGTGCTGCACCCAAAGAAGAAAAAACGTGGAGGAATAAAAATATCTCTACGTTACGCCAGCCTCAGGGAGGCAGAGAATTTTAGTGCAAATCCATGTCTACAAGTCTTTGCAGCAATGGATTTGCATCAGACACAATGGGTGAATGCATGGGAATGCTCAGGCATCACCCACAGAATGCCTTCTTGATGCAGAGTAACACAAATTGCGTTTACGTTGGTCTGAAAATTCCATCCCTAATTTCATGTTGGGGTTTGCGTTAAAAAAGGTAACACAAAGCCGAAAATCTGTGTAAACCCTGTGTTTTCTTTTACGCAGAGGGTCTCCACATTTTGATTTGAGAAATCAAGGAAAATTGGCATTGGCTAATGGATAATTGATGTCAAGTAAACAACTTTGTTAATAATAGCCAACCCTGCATGAGTCTCAAATTGATTTCTTTGGTCTTCAACACGGTGTATACACTAAAATATGAACAAATAAACATGAATATTAGTTGCATTGTCAAACATGTTTTGAAGATCTATTTTAAACAATCATCATGTAAAAGTAAAGATACATTCCTTCTGGAGGCACTTAGTGTGCTCATGTGAGAGTCTGCATAGACCAAAACTCAGTATTGGATGACCTTTCCAAGCCAGCCTCAGTGGTATAAATAGCAGCCGCCTGCAATTTATTCAGCTTTCCCCTATTAGAAATGTCTGTGCTGTTTTCATATGTACGAATTATTTCACCCGCTATAGGATGTCCATAGAAGGGGTAAATTCTTATTTAATTTTATAATATATATGCGTGTTGCCAACATGTAAGAGGAAAGGGCTTAATGGCAAAAAACTGAAATAGGTAGTAAATGAAAGAGGAGAAAAGGAGAAATCATAGAAAAGGAGAAATCATATGGAGGTTTTTGTTTTGGGGTATGTTCTGCAGGTGATCAAAAGAAAGATAATCAGAACTTTGGAGGAAACTTTACTAACACCACATTGATACATTTTAAGTGTGTTTTTTCCTGTACCACTCACAACTGCCAGGAGATGCAATCACGTATCAACTTATAAATGAGAACCTTGACAAACGATGCAACTTCTGCTTTCTCTCTTCCACTCACACGCGAGTGCCACACAGTGGTGGCTCGCAGAGGGAGTGCTGCTGGGTGGTGGGGTGGGGAGGGGCAGGGTGGGGGGTAGTGGAGTCGTATATACGACAGCCAGGAGTAAAGTAAGTAGATAAATAAATACAACAATTTACCTTGCACTCGCTGCAGCGAGTGCAAGGTATATAGTTGTACTTATTTATTTAACAACTTTACCCCTGGCGGGCGTATGTCTGACTCAACTACCCCCCGCCCTGCCCCTCCCCGCCCTGCCCCACTACCCTGTAGCACTCCCTCTAGTAGCCGCCACTGGTGCCACAGCGTGCACGGCCCTCCAAACTGTTGCCAATTTCTGATTGACCCGCTACTGCATCACCTACGTCTAGGAGGAGAGTAAGCAGGGGGTGGGCGCAGACGTAATTAGTAGTGCGAGAAGTTCCATGTGTAATGTATCCATCTATTAATTACTTTGTCTTATTTACACACCATATAGTAACATACATGAGGCATACGATTTAACTGATTCACTATGAGGCATGAAGATACATGCAGGTGTTGTGTGTCTGTCATTGCCTGCACAGTTCTGTTATTCATTTTCTAGAACTTTTCATTTCCTAGAAGTGGCAGGAAAGAGAGAGAGGCTGCATTCATCATGCTGTAATCAATGCCCAAACGTCCGATTGGCACACCGTTTCTCTTATTTGTTGGTGTTTTTTCACAAACTGCGAATAAAAATACCTGGAACACCAAGTCGAAGTCCATAGTTGCTGCAGAGTATGGAGCCCATGACAATGGAATTTAAATGCCTTCTTCTCTTATTTTTACAATACACTACCCTTTTGTTTACTGAATGAATCCTGGCGGTGAATTCTCTATTATGCCAGTATTCTTAATTACTCCTGGTCCCTTTTTCCTTGTCCCATCCATTACTTGTGGAGATAATTATCTCCCTGCCAGAAAAAAGAACAGAGGAATGCTGAGACCCTAACCTCACCCCTTCCCACTGGGAGTACATAATCAGTATTACCCACCATTCTGCCTGAACTACCAAGCCACCAACAGGAAGGCCGGCCATCCGTGATAGAGGGGCGTAATGGATCGGACGAGGACAACGGTCAGTAATAGGGCATGACCCCCAGGTCCCTCCAGTCCTCTTCACATCTGGTGGAGGATACCAAAGCCAGGAAACCAGCCTTCCAAACCCCCAAAGAACACCCACGACACCATACCAAAAGCAGAATCCCAAGGGAAGCAAATGGGAGAACCAGAGGAAAAGACAGGTAGGAGCACACAGACCCCAACACAACCAACCAAACAAAAAGGCCGCACCACCCAGAACAAGCAGGTGACGGCCCAGGAGAATGAAAAACAACAAGGCCACTCCAGGTGCCACAACCCAGGGGGCAGCCATCCCACACCGGGAAGATCGCAGAACCAACATTGGAGGAGGAGCACCCACCAAGGAAGCACCAAGGACTGCCAACCATAGAAGGGCAACAAGAGGAGAGAGGAGTTAGCCTAAAGGCATAGGTGGTCGACCTCAAATCTGGGGAACTGGGTTCGAGTCTCAGCAAGGACGCGCAACATCCTGTGATTCTGGGCAAATCACTTAATCTCCCAGTGCCTAAAAAAAATGTATGTGTCCTCATGTAACACAACTGGTGCTTGTGTAAAGCACTCTGATACCTGATACCTTTGGGTCAAGTTTGCGCTATATAAAACACTGTTAGAAAAACCAAAAAAACAAGGAGGCCACAGACGGGAGAAGATGCAAAGTGGCCAGACACCCCAGCAAAGCCAGGGACAGACCAAAAGGGACACAATCAAGGCCTGGAAGAACCAGGAACCCAGAAAGGAGAAGCCTTCACAAGCCCCAAGGAGACAGCTGACTACAGAAAACGGATAAGCAAGGCACCCAGGTCCCAGCAGCTCCAATTCCATAAAAAACGCAGAATGGAAGTGAGCCCAGAAAATCACCAAGAAGGTAAACAGGCAAGGACAAACAAAACCAAGGCTGGAAAGAAGACACACAACAGAGACCCTAATCCCCAAAGGCCAAGCCCCAGAAGGGACACAGAGGCTACAGCAAGAGGCAACAAGAGGTCGAGAACAGACCGAGTCCCCCACAGGGCACGAAAAGCCTGCAAGGATGCCCCCAAGGCCAGAAAGCCACCACGCCCAGCGCCCCCAAGCAGCCTAAGAGATATGGCAGCAGAACCTACAGAGAGAAGCCCAAAGTAGACAATAGCAGGAATAGGCAATGATGCCAAAAGGCCACACAAGCAAACACAGAAGAGAGCTGAGGGGATGTAGGAGAAGACCCAAATGTCTCTGCCCCAACCAGGAACTAAGAGAATAGTGCCAACAACCAGTCCAACCTCACCACCACTGGGGAGGCCCACAGCAGACCAGCCCAAAAAAGGAGGAGAGGGGCCACCAACAGGGCCTAGGCCCACACCCAGAGGACCAGCCAAGGACAGGACCACACCAACCAAACCAGGAAGGGAGGAGACACCAATCAAAAAGCAAGCCTCCACCAACCCAACCGACCCAGCCCCTAGAGAGCTCAGAGGACACCACAGCCACTGAAAACCCCAGAGGAGCACCAGGCCCAAAGGCAAGATCACCAAGCACCGACCACTGGTGCTTGCACAGGACGACCACCAAAGCCCACATACCGGGAGAAGGAGCAGGGGCTCTGGGACTGGCCAATAGGGCAAGTCCTTGGAACCCCCAAAAGAGCACAGGGAATACCAGGTCATAACCACTGGAACCCTGCCCAACAATTGCACTGCTGCGTTCAGATGGAAGCAGGCAGGACGAGTACCAGAACACCAGCCACCCAAAGGCCAACCAGGAGGACCAGGCGACCAGAAGCACAAACCCCACCAGTACAGGAAAAAACAGGGAGAAAACCAGAGCCCAGAACCTAGCAAAGCACAATACCCCACCACGAAAGAGGCCGACCACAGGGCCCCATCCAAGGAAAGACACCCCAGGTGGGTGGACACCACCAGTCCCAGAACCGGAACAAACCCGACCAGGGCCCAGAAAACCGGGATGACCACGAAAGGGACAAGGAAACTGTTGTGATGTAACTTACCTTCGTTATGGTGTTATTCTTGTACCTTACCTCATGTGGAGCGTTCATCCTTCAATGTTCTTAGAATGTGAGGCTGACGGCACTCGGTCTTTGCCAGTTGCTGCTGGATCGTCGAGGTAGTCGGATGCCAGGCTGCATTCTTCAATAAATCTTCTTTCTCTAACATCGGTCTTTGAAGGTTCCTTGCATAAAGCTTCCCAACAGAAACCCCCAAGGCCACAAGACCAGGGGAACCCAAAACCAAATAGGCATACCAGGCAAATCCCCTCCTCAAACAACACGCACCAAGGCCGACACCCCCAACTACAAACCCAGGGGTCCAGGTAAGGCAGAAAACAGCCCCAGAGAAGGACAAGCCCACCGGCTACCAAAGACAAGCCGAACAACACGGGCAATAAAGAGCCACCGCAGACTCCACAACCGGGACGAGGGCTAATGGACACCGTGCCACCCAGCCCAAACCAGAAAGGGGAAACCCCCAACCGAAGGACCAGGTAACCAACTGGCCATAAGGGCAAAGGAAAACCCCCAGGAACCATCCCAAGCAAGCCCCAGCACCAGCCGCAGCCACAGAAGGGCCAACACAAAGACCCACACCAGCCCCAGAGCAACCGAGGATGGAAACCACTAAGGCCCCCAGGGCCCCAGGCCAAAAACCTGGCATGAAAACAAGGACCATGCTGGAAACCCCAAGGACCGGGGAGACAAACAGGGGGGGGGGGGCCCAGGCTACCAGGAAGACAACATACAGAATCACAGACCGGCCAACAGAGACTGGAGCCGGAACCCCTGCCGCCCACAAGAAAGCCAAACCTCAAGACAGGAAGGCCAAACAAAAGCCCAGGAGAACATGCAACAGCCTGCAACCCCCAGGCCAGCGACTCGAGGAGGCACCCCTTAAGCCGGCCACAGGGCCACCAGCAAACGCCCCAGGAAGAAGGGAACGGAGGCAGAAGGCCTTGGCATAGCCCAAAAGGCTGGAGGCAGAAGACCCTACAACAAAAAAGGGCAGCCATCCACCCCCAGCACAGGGGCAATGAGGGCGACACGTTGCCCTCATGGACCCGGGAATGGAGGCCCAGAGAGTCCAGAAAAAACACTAACCCCCAAAGACAGAAAGAAAAGTCACCGGAACCAGCCACAACCAGTGCGTCCCAGGGATAAGAACCGCAAACCACAGGAAAAAAGCTAGGGCAGAAGATAGGCAGCCCATGCGAAGACGGCCACACCACCGCCCAGCCCACACCATGGGAAGGCAGGAACAGAAGTAACCAAAAGGAAGGGGAAGAACAATGGCCCGGTCCCACAGCCACGCCAGGTACAGAACCACCGGAACCCATGGGAACCAGGACCCACACCCAAGGAAGAGGCCAAGACGAGGAAGGGGAGCAAGAAAACCCCCAGGCAGATACCCAAAAGGCTCCCCCTTCCTCTGGCACCAAGTGCCAGACACACACCCTGGAGACAAGCCCCCCCTGAACCAGGAAGCACCTAACCAAGAGACAGGGGCAGGGAATGCACAGAAGCAACGCCACCACCCCAGGAAGACAGTCCAGAGAACACACAGCCACCCAGTCCTCAAGGGAGCAGGGGCCGGAAGGCGATAAGCCAGAAAGAACCCACGCCAAAGCAGAGCAGCGAAAAACCCCAGAAGCTGCACAAGCCCCAACACCAATGTCGAGGCAGGAGACAACCCCAGGAGGAACCGGGGACACGAGAGGCCGAACCCCTACCCACAGCACCAAGCGCGGGAAAACCCAAGAGAAAAGCAGGCAGGAACCCCATTGGACCTAGCCCAAAATGCCCAGGCCAAGCAGCAGGCATAAATTAATCTTGCAAAGACACTACCCCCACAGTCGGGACACAAACCCAGCCACAGACACAATAAGGCACAAACACAGCCACCAGAACAGAGGACAGAGCAAAGAAAGCCTGCGTAGAAGCAACTGTCCCACCGGTCAACCAAGCAGGCCAGGGGCACCACCAGCACACCCCCAAGCTGCCCAGCAGTATCCGCAGCACGGTTTCCAACTGGACCAGCTAACAGGAAGACACGCTAGAGCGCCAGGGTAGCAAACACACCAACCCAGGCAAACATGCAATCAGAGGCACCAAGGAACACCAGACCCCCCAGACTCTGTCTCCGCAGCAGTAAATAGCAACAAAAAAAAGAAAAGGGAAACCACTATGCGGTACTCATCCCTGGCAGAAACCAGACTCCAGTGCCCCATCACCATGATCCCACCAGCCAGCCCAGGCATGCACCAAAAGGCAGAGTGCCTGGGCAGAAGGCACCAGCTCCCAGGAAACCAGGTAGGTCAGGGGGCAGCACCAGTACAGTTCTAACCGGCCCAGCCATCAGGAAGACACGCCAGAGCTGAGAGGTATTTCCAAACCACCGTCAACCAGGCAGGCCAGGGGCACCACCAGCACAACCCATGAGCCATCAAACAGCCTCCAAAGCACGTTCCATCCAGCAAGAAGATGTGGCCTGCAACATTGAAACGACCGGGAAGGCCGGCACACCAGCCACAAAGGGCTAACCGGCAACAATTGTGCCCCCCCAGCAAACCCAGCAGGTCAGGAGACACACCAGCAAAAGATTCATGACCAGACAGCCCGACAGCTTGTCGGAGACATTGAAGACTACCACTCCCTCCAGCAATAGTAGCACCCAGAACCTCGTCCCAGTCCTATCAGCAAAAATAACAGGCAGAATGCTGGGTGAGTACTGGTTATGTAGTCCCAGTGGTAAGGGTTGGGGTTAGGGTCCCAGCATTCCTCTGGTTTTTTTCTGTCAGGGAGATGGTTATCTCCACAAGTAAATGATGGGATGAGGACTGGAGGGACCTGGGGATAATGGAATGATTAAGTGGGCTATAACAATTCAGGGTGTTTTAGGTCAGCAGTATGAAGGTCATCTCAAAGCCCCAGAGAGGTCTGAGGTTTGATGTGAGGACAAATTTGCTTTATAGAAGTAGAAGTGTCAATATTTGAGCCACCCCAGGCCACATGGCTCTCTTTCTCCTCTTCCACTTTGATTACTCCTGTTAGTTGAAATGTATAATACACTCACACTGTTGTTTGTAATTGATCTGCATTCAAAGAAGGGGAGTGACTGTGTTTCACAATCCTAAATGATCATAATATTATTAACGTGCCATAACAACGTTTCTCCAAATACAGATAGACACGATGGCTACCAAGTGCGCTAAAAATGTTTACAACATATTTTTAGCCACTTCATTTCCACACACGTGTTTGATCAGAATGACACGAATGGTTTAATTCTGTACCTCCTACTCGAAAATGAATGTAATTAGCTTGTATAATACACTGAATAATATACCAGTATGGCAAACGTTTTTTGTAGCCAGAAGTTTTTTATAAATAATCATCAGGACGTTTGCTCATACTGCTATGAGTACAGAACGTACACTTATTAGATGAAGGACTATTAGACTATAAGAAACATAAATCTTCATTTCCACACCCTACTTATCTTCAATGGCGCTGACACAAATCGCAGCTACAAAATTTATTTTATAAAACTTGGAGAAATATAACAGTAGCAAACAGCATTCGGGAAAATATGACATGCTCGTTAGGCATATGGTATGTCAATATATACCTCAAAATAGCTATGTACTTATTCCAAAGATGCATGTGTACGATGTGCCACTCTGCCCATACACATCTTGTCAAGTATTCATGGCAAAGTCCCTGATTCATCAGCATTAAGAATGTGCCTTTAATAATTTAATATAATTGGTGTGATGCCCGAAGAGTATTAAGACATACATGCCAGAGAACCCAATTCAGGTAGCAGTCTCCTGATTTTAGAAATCAAAAATGTTTTATTTTGACTGTTTCCCGCCTGAACTTGTCTCTTCATCAATACAAGTAAACAGGGAAAATACATTCTTCTGATTGTTTGTTTTTAAATCTCCCACTTTCCTCTTCTAAAACGTTGGCAAATGTGATTACAATGCACTGAGCACGTACTGAAGAAGGAACATCCAATAGCCCTCACCCTCTTTTGTTTAATGGGGTCTTCAAGCATTTGCCTGTAGCCTAGGCCTGAAAAGGCAGATTCTAGGTAGCAAAATAGGCCAAATGGTATACAAAATTCTTCTTATGCAGCTGAAATCATGCGTCCATTACTACCCACTGAAAAAAGTATTTTCTTTGCTGCAACACGTATTTCATTTTCTGCAACAATTGGAGATTTATGGAAGTTTGTCAGGACAGTGGACCATGCAAGGGAAATCAACCGTAATGCCAATACCAAAAATGGTTATAGAATATCATTACATGGCTGAGCTGATTACATGTAAAAATACTTGTCATATTTTTTGTTTTCTTTAATCAGAGAGCTAAAATGTACGCTAATATCCATCATTGACGGATTGAGTAAGACCATTGGTATAGTTTTCCATTGATATTTAAAATCAGACCTTACAAAAGATTGTGCTCCCAGAAACTTGCATTCATTGAACAACATCGCAGTAAAGGGTCCGTATGCTGTCTAATTTAGACTGGAATAAAGACATTTTAAACATATCTTGTCTCTAAACGCAAAATCTAAAATTGCATTTCATATGAGGAAAGTCCCATTCAGGAAAGGTAGATTTGTTTTTCCAAATCTAAAGGTCAACCTCTGTGCATTAGGATTTCTCTATGTCTTATAATAAACATTAACAGATATAGGAGCCAAGTAAATGGTCTGCAATGCCACCTGAACATTTGTCGATCAAAATCATAAACACTTTAACACCACTGAAAAGAATCACATTTATAGGACATGTTTAGGCTGTCCTAATTTGTGTTTATTTGTACGGATTTCAGTGGGTTTTTTCAGTGTTTTCTAAACCTTTTGAAATCAGTACTTATTAGTCATACCCCTCAGGATATTGCGGCATGGATTAGCAAATATAGCGGCACAAATATGGAAATTTAGCGAAACAAATATGGAAATTTAGTGGTAATTTTGCGGCACTTTATGTTACTCATAATCATTAATTTTCAGCCTGAAATCAATGGAAACTGTTTTAACAGAGTATTCCACTGTGAATTAGGCATGTTTAAAGTGTCTGTAGCTCTACAGAAGCACAGCTCCAGTCCTAACCTCATAGGAGGGAGCTGTATTTCACCCTGGGATGTTCTAGCGCCCATGTATGCACCCCTGCTGGGGCACCGCTGCCTCTTGGATCCGTGAGGCAGGACACCTCTTCCTCCTGGCCAGGGGCCCGACACTTATTATTTTACAAACTAAGCACCAGTACACCATATCTGCACTGAACCTGCTGTGGCTTATGATGGAATTCACCTGAGGGATGACTGTCTCATTATTCCTATGGCCCTAACCAACAAGTCCTCCAAACCGCTCATGCAGGGAGTGGTGAACACAAAAACAATATTGACAAACAGTGCTAGTTTCCCACTAGTGGACGGCATGATCAAAGCTATGGACGTTGTTAATTAACAAACTACAAAAAACTGAGTTCGGCTGTGATAACCGCCGTCGAAACTAGCCTCTCCTGCGCAATTCTATATAAACAGGAGTAAGCCTCTCTGCCCTCCTAATTCTATCCCTGCCAAGAGGCCCTGTTTCTTAACTTTGAGAATCTCTAAATGACATGTGGGGGGATAATCCCATTCCAAGAGTCCACTTCCAGTCAGATGGGAATCTACAATCCAAGGTCTTATTTGCTGCTCTCTCAAAGACAGTGGAACTTTGTTTGCTGAAACATGCCCTCAGGGTTCTTTGTGTTTCATCTTTTCCACTATGTTTAAACTAGTGCATTTCTCTTTCATCACTTTTTGTAGTAGTCCCAGGGCAATCAAGTGTTACTAGGCTCAGTTTGTGTGCATCATAGCTGTTTACCACTGGTGTCTGAGGGATTAACAGTAGTATCAGCAACAACAAAAATTTTGGGGGGAAATTTCACGGGCAGTTTTGTCAAAATCACGGCATTTTTACAATACTGTCGATTTCGTGAATTTTTTGCAAATCGCGAAATCCTGGAGGGTCTGATAAGTGTTTACTCAGCTGCCTAATCCCAAAATAGACAAAATGTTTTATTTTCCAGGGTTTACAAAATAGGTTGTTTTTTTAAGTTCTTGTTATCAAGCTCATATTTAATTTAAAGCAAAAGTAATGTAGGATATTTAATGTCTTCACAGTGGCAGTGTGTTCAATTAACGTATTAATGTTAGATTGTTTTAAGTATAAAAAAGTCATATATAGCACTCTCACTTACGCCCACGTCTCAATAACCTCTTTCCCATCTCATTACCTATCACAATCACTCTATCAGGACTCTGGTTTACAGGACCATTAATGGATCTAAAAAGTGCTATATTCAAATGTTTTAATAAAAAAATTCCTATGTGTTTGAAATAGGGTCTCTATTTGGCAGCGGTTTGCATCCTGTTTAAGGAGGGACGCTTTCTTTAGTCAGGTTAAGGGAGTCACATGGCTAAGATAACTGCTGCTCACCCCCTTGGTAGCTTGGCAAGGGCAGTCAGGCTTACCACAGAGGCAATGTGTAAAGTATTTGTATACACACACACACACACACACACACACACACACACACCCACACACACACACACACACACACACAGTAAAAGCACTACAAAAGGAGTCCACTCCAGTTTAAAAAAATACCCAATATTTAGCTGAATAACAGAAGACCAAAACGACAAAAATTGAACATACACAAGTTAAAATATCACTTATATAAGATTAAGCAAGTTTAGTCCATAGAAATCAATGGATGCATTTGTTTTAGTGCAAAGTACCTCAAATGCATCAAAAATCAAAGGCGAGGCAAGGCATAGGGGAGGTGAGGTGCTGAAAAAGTGAAGCGATGCATCTTTTCCTTACTCCGCAGGGAAGGAGATGCATCGGTTCCTTAATGCTAGGCAGGAGAGTTGAGGCGTTGCTTTCTCACTGGCAGGGGAAGTGATGCATTGTTCCTTCCTTGCAGGGGAGGAGATGCGTTGGTTTACGGACATGTGGCCTTTGTTCCTTACTGCTGTGCGGGGTCGATGAAGAGTCAGCAACCAGGGAAGATGTGCCGAAAATCCAGACGTGCTATGTGAATGGAACATTGGCAAAGCAGGCGCTGCAGCTATTCCATACCTACGAAGCAGGGGCTATGTCGGAGCGGGTGTCACGTACATCAGTGACATGGTGCTTGAAACTCACGCAGCAGTGATTTTTCAGACATACTGTAATGGCAATCTGAGACCTGCGCTGAGAGCGGTAGTTGATGCGTCAAGCGTGAACCATGCTTCGGGGCAGGCAGCAGCGATGCATTGTTCTTTTGCAGTGGTGCATCATTAAAACTGGCATTGGGAGTCGATGCATGGATTTTCTCCATAAGATCCCCAGGTTACACTTCCAAGGGCCCAGGACCTAGGATCTGGCCCCACTTGGCATGTCAGAACACTCGGCAGAAGAGCCCAAGCACTGGCAGGTGAAGTATTTCATGGCCTTGAAGATTTATTAACAGGAGACAATCTCAACTCAAGCCCTTGGAGAAACTTGGAAGCAAAATAGTGCAAGCAAAGTCCAATCCATTCACTCCCAGGACAGAAGCAGCAGGCCAGCACAACAAAGCAACAGTCAGAAAGACAGTTTCTCCCACAGGAGCCAGCTCTTCTTCCTGGCAGAATGTCCTCAGTTCAGAAGCGTATTGATTTTTGGGTGTCAGAGGTCTCACCTCCTCCCACCACTCTAGTTCAGGAAGGCCCATCAGCCTAGTGATAGGCCATCAGACTATACAGGGCACACCTAAGCTCCCTTTGTGTGACTGTCTAGAGAGAATGCACAAGAGCCCAATTGTCAGCCAACCCAGAATTGTATTCCACAGACAGGCAGAGGCATAGAATGGCTAAGCAAGAAAATGCCCACTTTCAAAAAGTGGTATTTTCAAACAAGTAATTTAAAAACCAACTTCACCAAAAGATGTATTTTTAAATTGTTAGTTCAAAGACCTCAAACTCCAAATCTCTATCTCTTCCCAATGGGAAATTAGACTTAAGAGATTTTGTAAGGCAATCCCCATGTTACACAACGGGAGAGCTAGGACTTGAAATAGTGAAAAACAAGATTAGCAGTATTTCACTATTAGGACATGTAAAACACACCAGCATATGCTCTACCTTTAAAATACACAGCACCCTGCTCATGGGGCTGCCTTGGACCTCCCTTAGGGGTGCTTTACATGTACTAAAATGCCACCGTCAAGATCCATACCCAAGACATCAGTACAGCCAGATATCCTTAATCACCATAACCAAAAGTGTAAAATAACAAAGACCGCAATAAAAATTGAGGGGTCGGGTGCTAAACAGTATTCATGGTTAGGTAGGGGAATAAACTTCAGTCCCCATGATGCCACTCTGTTTCCGTAGTCCCGTCTGGGACACACGAAAATGACATCCTTGAAACACGCCGGGGGCAGGGCGGACATTCAGGAGAAGTTCAGGCAAGACTGCTTTATAAACCGCGTCCGTGGCATAATGAGTTGGAAATGTCGGGTGACACAGGACCCAAGTAGGTGAGGCTGTGGGGCAGGACCTTGGAAGAAGTAAGTAGAAAGGCGCGGATGACTCTGATTTGCTTATGGCTGGGTCCAAACTGGATTGGCATGGTGAGCAAAAAAACGATGGATTTAGGCCCAGATCTCTGTACTGAAGTGAATGTATGACATTGTTCTACATTCTGTCCATCAATTGTTCTTTTTGCACTTTTCAAATATGGCATTTACAGAATAGTGAGTTAAAATGCAGCTTTACCACTAAAAAGGATTTTGAATTACAATGCATTTGAGGGGAAACGATATTTCCCTATTTGACCCAAACTGGAATCATCACTTATTATGTGTGATTGAGTTACCCTGTGTTAGTGTATGGGAGATATAGCCTTACAACAGGGAAAAATTACTTTAAGACATTTTCACCGTTAGGACGTTAAAAACTTGAATACACATGTCCTACTTTTTAACTGCCTGGTACCCTCCCCAATAGGACTTCAGTGCCTACCTTAGGGTTGACTTAAAGGTATTAAAAAGAAAGGTTTAGGCCTGAAAAAAGGTTTCTTTTGTGCGATTGCAATGGCAATGTAATACTGCACTACCGGCTACTTTGGCAGGCCTTAAACATGTTTTACAAAGCAACTTTAGTGCGTGGCACAATGAGTACTGCAGCCAACTAGTAGCATTTAATTTACAGACCCTATCTACATGTAGTACCATTTACTAGGTAGGAACTTACAAATAAATTAAATGTACTAATCAGGTGTGGGTCAATTTATATAATGTTTTAGGGAGAGAGCGCAAGCACTTTACAACTGATTAGCAGAGAAAATGAGACCTAAATTGCAAAAGTCGGGGGTTGCAGAAAGGTCAGGTCCAACAGTTACACTTACACACAGTGAAGATTCAAAAAAAGGGTTATCAAAATCAAAACGTTTGGTGGACTAAATGGGCAAAATCCATTTGCAACATACAATGCCACCAGTTGAAACTACAGGAAGAACTAGACATCGCTTATGGATACTCTTGCTTAATCAGTAGTGACAAGTGGCAATGGGATCTGACCAGATATACCATTCATCAATTTTCTGCCACCAAAAAGGTCTTACACTGGGTTTTCTATGCCCACATCACCCACCTAACTCAACGATGAAGCCACCACTCCCAAAGGGAACCCAGACTGCACTAAGAACCCTCTTGGTTCTATGTCACATGCATCTAGGACACTAAATGCCTACATGACCTGAGCAAGTCTCAACCCACCATTGCCCTGGGTCATGCAACTCTGCTCACACGCCTCTCTTCATGGCAAGGGTTTAGTACCTCAACACTGATGCCATCACAGCAGACAGGTCTGAAACCTGCCCTCCCTCTGGAGCATACACAACCCAGTACCCTCACTCATCTGGGTAAATACACCCTAAAGAAGCAGACACAGGCCAATCACATGACCTCTGCCCCTCACCCACAGCAGTTGTGAGGGGGTATACAGGTGCCAACAGAGAATCACACAGATGCTCATCCTCAGATGATAGTGGAGAAAAGACCAGGATTCAAAGCTGTTCTCATTTTCCAAACATATAGATACAAATAAATGTTTGCTAAGCATACAGCTCTGTATGTAAAATGTACAGTCAACAAACTTCTAGCATCCAAGGATGATGTGGTCCGTGGATTAAGAGATGTCACTTTTTCAAGGCCATAAATTTGATCAAGTAGGACTATCTGTTTACATAGTATTATATCTAAAATGTGTTTCCTAAATAGTTGTCTTCATCAGTGAAATAAAATGCAGTAATTCTTATCCTAAGTTCAATAGGCGGGGGAATTATTTCCCAAAATCTTGCAATATGGCTTCAGTGTTCATATTACTAAAGATAAACATGGTGTTTCCTCATGGTCATGCTTACATGTGTATGAATCTCTAAGTCTCCGAAACATGTGTCATCAGTATCTGCATATTTGAATATATGCCCTATCAAAAAACTATTTGACGTGAAAGACTATCTGAGTGCCGCAAAATATGTTGTGGTGACCACAACCATGATAAAGAGGATTGCTGTGTAGATGTACATTGTATAGGATATAAAGGAGGAAATATGGTTTGTCATGAAGAATTGGACATTATACTATGGGGGAATAGAGGTAAATTTTGAGATGTAACTGAGGAAGAACTGGATGAGCGGGTAAATTTGCTGAACTCTGGGTACATCATCATTTGAGAAGGAAATAGTTCAAGAGGGAGACAATGGTTTGGTATTAATACCACAACAGAAAAGACTAAAGACCATAGCTATTATTCCAGAATTTTGGAATCAAGGATCACTGAGAATTAAACTATTTGAAAGCATTTGTCAAGTCTTTTCACCACCAACATACCAGGCCTACAGCCTTTATCATAACATTTCATTATAATCAAGACTATAACCACTATCATTGGCTTGTCACCATAAGCAACTCAGTCCTGTAGTGTTGGTTCATAAGCCTTCCTGCAGACAACCATCATCTATACCATAATGAAATTACAAATATGTACAAATTCAGTTGTCAAAACAATACAAAATCACTAAGCATATAGTCTAATAAGGATTACCATACTGCAAATTGCCAATTCCCATAGTCTGTTCAGGTGGGTCACCAGCACTAAAACCTTTGCATACTATAGTAATCTGCGAGATTCCATGTCACAAAATGCCTGCCTACAGCCTTTAGCACTGTGCAATAACAATTCACCCTAAAAAGCTGCTTGCTTTTAACACATTTTATTATAAACAGAAAACACCTAAGGAATGTGACATAACATTTATCAGTGAACTGATTAGGATTCTATGCTTTACCGATGACTTGAAACTATATACACCCCATGCCTACAGAAGGTCACAGAAGCAGGCAACCATCAGATATACATTTATAAAATCATACATTTTTAAACAAAATGTAAGTTTGGAAAACAACATACAGCCCATCTCAATAGGGCCTAACAAGAAATATCACATTGATATTCTACTGTCAGGGTTTGTCAGAGGGGGTGACCAACAACATAACCCTTGCTTGTGATGGGAATATGTGAGATTACATGGAACCAAATACCTTTATTATGGACTGAAACGTAATATGATGACAACAGTCCACTCTCATAGGCCAATAGATTTTACCTCATGCTTTTCACAATAAATAAGCCAGGCCTCCTGCATGATTAAACAATTTTCATTGGGTTTTATCAACTTTAGACATTAACAGTTGTAGCAGGATAATAACAAAAGCGGGTAGCATTCTTCAGATACATTTCAATTTCAGTACATGAAAGAAACTGAGTTTCAGTACCTGCACAAACAATATGTAAAACAAACAGCAAGTAACAACATGATGTTGGTGTCAGTTTATGCATCACTTTATAAGCTAAGAGTAAAAACAGGATTTCGGTTTCAGTTTGTGCATCGCTTTATAGGCTAAGAGAAAAAAGCATTAGCTTGTAATGATGAAAAATTGCAGAATCGTTCAGCTAAATGCTGCCATATAAAACTGTATCCCTATGTGTTCGTGAAGGATGAGGGATGCAGAAGATTTGCAGAAATGGGAAGAAAAAACCAGGTGGAGCACGAGCGACAATGTTATAATGAGGCAGAACAGAATTTGGGGGGGTTTGTCGAGCGGGTACGAACCTAGGCATTTTGTGATTGAGGAGTAAGGTAGCTGCGGTCCAGAGTCTTTACATTTGGGATGGTCCTCATCAGCCAGTTCCTTGAACTGCATAAGCATGGTGTCCCAGGCTGCAGCTCTAGGGCTTCGGGGTATACAACGAGCGTCTTTCAAATGCAGTGCAGAGCTTCCTGACTCTCCCCATCTGAGTAGTACCTTGAGCCATTGGGAGAGAGCAGGAGAGTGTTGGGCCTTCCAGTGTATGGTTAATAGATGCTTGGCCAACAGGAGGGTGAGGTTGACGAATCGTGCCTGTGCTCAGTGTTTTTTTGTCTTGGAAAAATATCTAGGCGGTAACCTCCTATGACTTTAATGTGGTGAGATCTGTGACCATGGTTAATGAAGCATGTACCGACTGCCAAAAGTTTGCTATGCTGGGGCAGGACTACAGCTGAAGGTTGATGACCTGAGTGAGATATCTGGGGAAGTGAATTTAGCTGAAGGGTAACATATAATTTAGTCGAGAGGGTGTAATATACCTCCTATGAAGGATCATTTAATGGACGTTTTTAAAATGAGTGTTCCTTGAAACAGTTTTAGGGGACTCAAGGGCTCTAATTCACTTTCTGTTGTGAAGAGGTCTTGTTAAGTACTCCTCTCAGAGGAGTTGAAGGTGAACAAGAGGGATGCCTACGTGTTCCCTAATGTTGGTAGCAGTCCTAGGGGGATATTATAGTCCTGGCAAATATGCTGAAATGTAAGGATTTGGGCATCTTGTAAGAGGTCTCCTACCATTTCTAAGGAATGTGCATTCGATTCCGACAGTTACTCAGCCATAACTGGACCTAAGGGTTCCGGTAGGCCCTGGAGGGTAATTTTGGGGAGTATTGGCTGATTTTTCTTGTGAGCTGGAAAAATCCTACATTTCTAGGTGATCCACCACTGTAGGGACCAGGAGCAATGTATCTTGCTAGTGTGGTGTAGGAGTTGACGTTTTATATAGGAGGGAAGAGTACCACCTCCTGTGCTTGTCTCATAGAGGATTGTTCCTGCCAGCCATCGGGATACCCACTGGAGCTGTAGCAAAGTAGTACATTTTCAAGGATGGTGCCCCAAGCCCTCCCTGACCCACGGGCAGTTTAAGTTTTTGAAGAGCCACACATTGCCTCGCACCGTGCCACAATGGGTCATCCAACAAAAGAATCCAAATCATTGAAAAAGCAGCGTTGGGTAAACACCGTATCATTTACAAAATAATATAGGAGGCGGGGGAGGATGGTCATTTTGAAAAGTGTTAAACTGCCCATGAGGGTAAGGGGGGGCCACTGCCAGAAATAAGTTTGGGAACTATGGGCAATATAGGCACGTTTCAGGTTGCCCTCATACAGGTGTTTTTGTGAGTGATCTTGACAGACCCCTAGATAACAGATCACAGCTGTCTTCCGGGTCAGCAGAGTATCGCCCATTTGGATTACCTGTGGGGGGTCATCATTGCAAAATGCAAAGGCACATTATTTACCCCAGTTCACCCTGAGGCCAGCTGCTTCCTCAAAGTCCTGGAAAGAAGTTGGTTTTAAAGTCATGCCTGCTGAGATGTCTCGGACATATAATAAGCCATCTGCATATAGTGTGACATTGTGTTTGTTCCGTCTACAGGGATCGCCCACTGCTGGCACTCCAAGCCAAGTCGATGAGCCAGTGGCTTTATGGTAATTGGGAATAGGATAGGTGAGAGAGGGCACCCCAGATGTGTTCCATAGCCTATTGGAAAGGGGTATGAAATCAAGCGACCAACGTGTACCATAAATGAAGGGTTTGTGTACAAAAGCTTTGTATAGTTCAGTAGAAGTTGGCCCAGGCCAGCCGCCAGTAGAACATCAAAGAGGTACTCCCAAGATAATTAAGCAAAGGCCTTCTCAAGGTATAATATGAGGCATGCTGCATGCGGGTTTTGCAATGAGGCCTGAATCTTCACATGGAAGAGTTGTCTAATATTATTAGATGTGTTGCATCCTGGTACAAATCCATTTTGATCGGGGTGGATGAGGACAAGAAGCACTCTCAAGTACCGATCCACTAAGACTTTGACAAGTATTTTATAATCAATGCCCAATATGGTCACCGGGCAATATGAGGAAAGGTGAGTGGACTCCTTATCAGACTTCAGCAGGGATATTGGGAGACACTTCTGAAGGGAAGCTGTGAGCACACTATCAGTAAGGGCTTCATTGTACACCTTGACTAAATGTGGGGCAAGACTGACGAGAACTGATCATAATATTCAGTTGGAAGCCCGTCTACTCCTGGGGTCTTATTGTGAACTAGGTTATTATTGAGTTCTGTACCTCAGCAATGAGTTCACCTAGCTCCTCTCATAGCAAAGCGTTGATGGAGGGCTGGAGGAAAGAGGTTAGGAAATGGCTAATTGTGCCAGGGTTGGGGAGGGAAGTCCCTACATAGCTTGGCATAGTATGAGCTAAATGCTCGTACTATAGCCATGCCAATAGGCAACTGGGTTTGCCCCCTGCAGCGTGTGTGAAGGCTGTGTATTCTCTGATATTATAACAGCGGAGGCATTCTGATAAGGCAGCTTCTTGTATCTTGGCATTTATCAGGGTGTGCTGCATTATGTCATTGAGGAGGGGGCGGTTATCCAATGCAGGCACTGCCTCCTCTGCACTTCGGAGGGCCTTGGTCAATGACCTGTGTACCCCAGCTATGTTTTGAATGCCCCTAGTGACCACTTTAAAGGAATCCCAAGCCATGATTATACTCAAAGTAATGGGCTTTGTGGGTTAAATGAGTATCACAAAATACCAGGTTGTCTAATGTAACTTTGGATAACCTCCAGGTAGGAACCAGTGGGTGAGGAGTAACCCACTCAATGTCTACTATATGTGCATGGCATGGTCTAATATCACATGACCCAGGTGGCCTGAATGGAGAGGTCTTTAAACTAGATCTTGGGAACACATAAAAAAGGTCTAAATGGACCTAAGGATTGTGTGGGGTCAGAAAATTAGAGTAAAGGCATAATTGTGGGCTATGGACTCTCCAAACAGCAAGAAGGGACCACTGTTGAGCCCATCCAGAGGACTGCTTGGAATGTTGCTGAGCTGAGGCATAAAGGAGTGGATGGAAGGTCAAGAGAGGTGTGATAAAGTCATCCTTTGTGGCCCTGATAACCCTCATTTCTTTGACTAGTGCTGGTGGTAACTGACTGTACCCTGGGCTCTGCTAACCAGGCCCAGGGTCAGTGCTCTGATTAAAAGGTATATGGTAATTGCAATTACAATTGGTACTGACAACCTACCTGTAAGTCCCTAGTTTATGGTAGGTAATTTAGATTTAGAGGTCCAGCAGATTTAATGCACGTAAGTGTACCCTGCTGTGCTGCCTGCTATCATTTTAAAAGTCAACCCTGATTTGAAAACTGATTCTAAAGTGAAATTATATGCAAAACTCAATTTTGGATTTAAACATACTTCCAAAGTATTAAACTACCTTATGTGGAAATAGACGTCACTCCTAAGGTCTACCCAAGGCTTCACAGGGATTGGGTGCCATGTAAAAATAAGACTAACAATGGAACACCAATACTACGAGTATAACTATTGACAGGGGGGGGCTAAAATTATATTTCAATGGCTTAAAAGATTAGTAACTTGCCATGGTTGCATTTATCAAAACTAAGACAGAAAATAAGTTATAGCACTTTCTTTTATGTGAACCAAAATCCAGCCTTATAGCAGCATCCTCTGATTAGCCAGCCTTGACAGGCTTGGCCAAATTGCTCTGACGAGGTGATAGGTGGCCTGCACAGAGACAAAGGTTATCTGGTGGGAATGTTGTAAATTGAAACCACGATGTGATTAAGCATTTACTAAAGACATGAATTCTCCTGCCTTACACATGTCTCTTTCGTTATGTTGACTGAAGTTTGGACTCCATTTTGTATTGTTATGTCTCCACGTGCTCAACACGAGAAGAGTCCTATCTTCGTGTTAGTTGCTCTTGTAATCTGCCTAGTAACAGTCTATAAATAGTTCCTTTGTCCGCCTGGCGCATGCCCAGGCTTGACCACATCTGTTATCAGTTAGTCCTTGCTTGACCATGTTTTCGCGGGCTCAAGGAGTATGTCAGCTCCGCCCACATATTGATCTTGTATCGAAAATGTCCATAAAAGGTAACATTCCTTGCCTCATGTTGTATCCTCCCACTTATGAGCCCCTCTGTTGTGTATAAAAGGGGACTGTGTACGCAAGTTCTTTGTGCTACTCTATGCAATACTGAAGGGTTTTGTATGGATTGTAGGACCACCCTTAAGGGTTAATAAACCTTGTCTTTGTACTTTGCAGTTTCCGTGCCAACTTCCTTATAGATTCCATTACAGGAGAGCGAACCCTTGTGTCCTGCGGGCCTAGCTGGGGCCTGTATTCATCAATTGGCGCCCGTCACGTGGGGCTCATCGGCGACTCGGATGCTCGAAGGATTGGTCGCGACGAAGGTGAGGAATTTGGCCGGGGATGTGATCACTGCCAGAGGCACTTTAGTCCTGGCATCCCGAGGTTTTTCTTCCTTCCCTTCCGACCTGACCATCTGGGTGGCGCCGGTCCTCGACTGAGACCTCTTCTGTCGGTCCTGCCGTGACAGCCGTTTGGGCGAATTTTGGAGCTTGGCAGTTGGAATCTGGACTCTTGATTGGTAAGAACCGTTGCACGGTACTTGCTCCGAGTTTTTGAAGCCTGGTTTGGCTATTTGAGTTTGATTTGTGATGACCGGTCATATCTTGTATTGATTATTGTGAGAATATATGCGTTGCAACACATATAGGCAGGTAATGTGGAGATATTTCTCCGGAACTGTGTAACTTTGAACGGCACAACGTTTAAGTGCCATTTTTGATAATACTGCATATTCTGCATTATTTTTGAGCATGCCTGCTTTTAGCGCACTCCGTAAGTGGTGCTGCTGCTTTGGAAACCGGTTAAACCTCGAGGAATCTGCTCCAGCTCCCCCAGAGGGGACTCCTAATAGGGATATGTATGTGAAGCATGGTCTTTCTTCCATAATGTACAGCACAGTATGGAGGAAATATACCAGAAAGGATCCTGAGTTACGGTGGCCGTTGTATTGGTCGTTTGATATGCGTAAGATTGAGTATGTGGAACAGTGTATGTGTAAACGGCGTGCTCGTCAAGACATGTTTGAATGTGTGCGATTATGGGTGAAGGAAGTGCGTGAGCGAGAGAAACGTGAGAAAGCGCTGTTTGATAAAGAGCAACGGAAGAATGATCATGTGAGAGCGCAGGAAGCAAAGCGTCGGGAGGAAAGAGAGCAGATGGAGAGGCAAGAGAAAGAGCGTAGGTTACAAGTCTCGGGTCAATATGCTGTTCGTCAGTCACTCTATCCTGTCCTTAATAATCATGACGATGATTTTTATTTATTAGATCGTTCTCCGCCTCCTTATGTCGGCGCGTCTGCCCCGAGGCCACAAGATTCTGGATCGGGTTCGGGTAAGGTAGACACGCGGTCCATGTTATCGGCTGAGCGAATGGGTGAGCTTCGGCAAGTTTCCTATCGTGCACTTAAGGGCAAGTTATCCCTTGCCGAGTTGTTGGATTCTTGGGAGCCGTGGCAGGATAGAGAAAGGTTGCATTTTTTGGGCCACTTTTCTGAGGAAGTGATTGCTGCTTTCCGGAAATATTCCAGTGTCTTTGAACCTGACGATGTGGTATTAGATGCTAAAGCATTGCGTAATGGTGTTTTCTCTCCCTCTAAAGCGCCTGATGCGGTTCGGCGACTGTTTGCGTTGCGGGATGTGGCGAAAGACCTTAAAGAGAAAGCACGCCAACAAGTCGAGGAGGAGAAGCGGTCGGCTTCGCGTACCGGAGATGGCCATTCATCCACCTCTCAATCAGATAAGAGCGATCTAGTGCATGCTAAACCAATGCGAGAGGCGGCGCCTTTGTATGTTCCTCCTAAAGGAGCGGGGACTAGCTCGGATATTACCTCTGCCGATGCTAAGGGATATTTTGTGTATAATTGGGTTTATACTCCCTGGCACAGGGCTGACGTCATGGCGTTAAAGAATGCGTTGCCTGATCCCCGCAAGAATCCAGCGGCCTTTTACGAAGAAGTCGAGGGGGCCTTGAATTCTTGTACTATGACCTTAGCAGATATAGATTTGTTCTTTGGGCTTATTTTACCACCAGATATGTGGCGATCTGTGCGGAAGGTGGATGATGCTGCCGCTTTTAAGGCTCGGTGGTCTGAGCTTGAGGATGAGGATAGGGAGAGAAAACCCGCGCAGAAACCACCTCAGATTATCTTAGATCTCCCTGCTGCTATTCTGGCTAAGTTGAAGACAATCATCCCCCCTAAAAAGATTGACTGGAATATGCTAGCCTAGTGCAAGCAGAAAGTCGATGAATCAGTTGCAGATTTCTTTACGCGCTTTGAGGAGACGTTTCATGATTTTAGTGGTCAGTCACTTACGGATGACACGGGTCGACACCTTTTTGCTGATAAATATGTGGCGAATTTATTACCGGCGATCGCAGCCCGCCTAAAAGCGAGTGAAAGTTCTTGGTCCACTGCGACCCCGACAGCCCTCCTGACTATAGCTCAGTACTATGAGCGCCAGGAGCAAGAAGCGAAGGGGCAGGAGGAAAAGAAATCGAGGGATTTGAAAACGAAGGTGATGTTAGCACAAGTATATGGTCCGCCCCGACGGGGTGTAAATAGAGCTAGGGGAGGATTTTATGGTCCTCCCTCGGGCCGGTCTGATTTGAACAGGAATCAATGTGCGTATTGTAAGCAATCGGGACACTGGGCCAGAGATTGCCTGGCGTTGCATGCCTCGCGTCAGGGATACAATCAGGGTGGTCCGAGAGGTAGAGGGGGTTTCTCGAATTTTAGAGGAAATTCTAACGATCACGCTCGTTTTGACCCTGCCGGGCAGCAACGAGATAGGCCTAATGTTTTCGATCGACAACACCAGTATCAAGTGTCGGGGATTGACCGTTCTGGGTACCATGATTCTCAGCACGCATAGGAACGCGTTGGATGGGGGTTAGAATCAGTTGAGGTGCCGGTTGATCAGAAGGGTCCTTACGTATCAGCTGAGGTTTTGGGTTCTACTGATCAGTTCCTAGTGGATACAGGAGCGACTCGTAGTGCGCTGTCTAAACAATTGGTTCCGAGGGCTCCCCCATCTGGCTTAATGGTTACATCGGTAGGGTTTGATGGTACACTCTCCCGCAGCCCTCTTTCGCGGCCCCTCACATTTCAGGTTGATTCTTTTTCTGCACCCTGTCCGTTTCTGCTTGCTCCGAACACGCCAGACAATATTATGGGCCTTGATATGTTGAAGCACTTCAGAGCTACGATTCGCTGCTCCCCTGCTGGAGTGCGGGTGATATTAAACGACAATTACCCCCTGTCTGAACGGATGTGTGTGGTTGCAGAAGATGCTGTGTTAGCTACCCTCCCTTGCGCTTTGTGGGCCACCTCGGATACTGATGTGGGACAGATGGTGATTCCGCCTGTTCACATTACTGTCCAGGAGGGGGCGGTGTTACCACGCCTTCCACAGTATCGTATTTCGCAGGAGGGGGAAGAGGCTCTTATACAGATTGTGCAGGATTTGATTAAGGTGGGAGTAGTGGAAGAAGTTCCCTATAACGTTTGTAATAGCCCGATTCTACCCATTTTGAAAAAGGATACGGATGCCAAAGTCTATCGGTTTATAATTGATTTGAGAGAAGTAAACAAGATCGTGATACCTCAGTACCCAGTGGTTTCTGATATCACGACGTTGCTTACTTTGGTCCCGCCTACGGCGACCACGTTTTCAGTTATTGATTTGAAAAATGCCTTCTTTTCGATTCCTATTCATCCCGATAGCCGATACCTTTTTGGTTTCACTCTAAATAATAGGTCTTATCGATTTTGTAGAATCCCTCAGGGCTACACAGAAAGCCCTAGCATTTACAGTCAAGCTTTGAAAAGACAATTGGATTCCTTTGTTCTGCCCGAGGGTGTCGCCCTCATTCAATATGTCGATGACATCTTGCTGGCGGCCGACACTCCGGAGTTGTGTGAAAGGAGTACGTTGTCCTTGCTTTCCTTTTTGGCATCCCACAATCACAAAGTATCTCGGAAAAAGTTGCAATTCTGTAGACCAAAGGTGACTTATCTGGGTCACCTTTTGTCTAAGGAGGGGCGTGCACTCACACCAGATCGTGTCCAAGTAATTCTGGACACGCCGACGCCGTCCACGCAGAAGGACGTGCGTGCATTTTTGGGTCTCGTTTCGTTTTGTAGGCAATGGATACTAGGGTTTTCACACATAGCTAAGCCATTGTTAGCCCTTTTGACAAAAGACACACCTATCCCGCTTCCTTGGACGAATGAGTGTGACACTGCCTTTCAGAAATTGCGACAGGCTCTCTGTTCAGCACCAGTGTTAGGGACTCCTGATTATACCAAACCTTTTTCGCTGTATGTGCATGAGAAAGATGGATGTGCATTATCAGTTTTAGTGCAGATGCACGGCGACAAGCAGCGCCCTTGTGCATATTTTTCGGCTGTACTTGATCCTGTTGCCCGAGCATTGCCTGGTTGTTTTCGCTCGGTTGCGGCGACAGCTGTGTCAATACGCCAAAGCGAGGGAATTGTGTTATCTCATAAGCTGTTGGTATTAGTCCCCCATGCTGTTGATGCCCTGCTTAATCAGACAAATTCGCAGCATTTGACCAGTGCCCGTTTAACGGGATATGAGCTGACGCTTTTGGCTCCTCATATTACGTTAAAGAGGTGCGTGACGTTAAATCCGGCCACATTGTTGCCATACCTCGAGACTCAGTCTGAAGCACGGAAAGCACATGATTGTATTCTTGTGACTGAGGAACAAACAAAGGGTCGTATTGATCTCCAGGATACGCCCTTTCCAGATGTAGATGGAGAACTGTGGGTGGACGGGTCCTGCCTGAAGCTACCAGATGGTACGACTTCAGCAGCGTATGCAATTACTACATTGCAAACAATAGTGGAGGCAGCACGCATACCACAGAAATCAGCTCAAGCAGCGGAACTGATAGCATTAACACGAGCATGTGAGCTCAGTACAGGATTGTGTGTGAATGTTTATACAGATAGCCGGTATGCCTTCGGAGTAGCGCACGATTTCGGCCTGCTCTGGAAGGAGAGAGGGTTTTTAACGTCACATGGAGTACAAATAATGCATGGGGAGTTAGTTCATAATCTTTTAACTGCATTGACATATCCGAAGAAAATTGCCATCATTAAATGTAGCACCCATAGGAAGGTAGTCGATAAAGTTGGAGAAGGGAATGCGTTAGCAGACCGGGTGGCACGGGAGACTGCGATGCAGCCCGGTGCTACTGCCATGTATGTAGTGAAGTCGCAAGTAGAAAGATGGCACGATGCGAAGGAAGAAGTGCGAGAAATACAGAGGACCGCTTCTGATAAAAAACGGGAGCAATGGTCCAGTGAGGGAGAATTGGATGATGAGGGTTGCTGGAGAAATAAGCAGATGGATAGATGGAAATTACCCACGGCTTTTGTACAACCTATGGTTCAGATGGCACATGGGCTAGCACATGTTGGAGCTTCCGCAATTGTAAAATTGCTTACCCAAGTCTGGGAGCATCCAGAGATTGCTAGCACGGCAAAGAGGGTGGTGCAGACCTGTATGATCTGCCTGAGGTACAACCCAGGAAAGGGTACTCGAACCCCAGCAGGAGGATTTGTAACACCTACTGCACCCTTTGAGGTTCTGCAGATGGATTACATCCAGCTTGAGCGCTGTAACAATTTGAAGTATGTTCTAGTAGTGGTTTGTGCCTTTAGCAAATGGGTTGAGGCATACCCTACGAAAGACAATACTGCAATGACTACCGCCAAGATGCTGTTGAAGGAGTTCTTCCCTCGATATGGCGTTTGTAGACTTCTGTGGAGTGATAACGGACCCCACTTTATAGCGGATGTTATAAAGTATGTTTTGAAGGGTCTGGGCATCACCCAGAAGTTCCACGCAGTATTTCACCCTCAATCTGCAGGACTAGTCGAGAAGTATAATGGTACACTGAAGCTCAAGATCGCTAAAATCCAAGCTTCGACGTCTTTGACTTGGCCAGATGCTTTACCACTGGCGTTGTTGTCAATTAGGTCGGTACCGCACTCTCGAATTGGTCTTACACCGTACGAGATTGTCTTTGGACGTCCAATGAGTATTTGGGGTCCACCAAAACCTAAGACTGTGTATGATGTACCTTGTGTAATGATGAATGATTATATGGCGCAGTTAACGGATAACTTGGTTTCTATTCATCAACAGGTCCGGGAGGCGCTCCCTGATCGGTCCACCGGCGAAGGACATAGTCTCCGGCCTGGAGACTATGTCATGGTGAAGATTTTTGACAGGACGAACAGCTTGGAGCCGAGATGGGTTGGTCCTGAGCAAGTCTTACTTGCAACGAGGACGGCTGTGCGAGTTTCCAACAGAAAGAATTGGATCCATTCCCTGCACTGCCGCAAAGTACCGCCCGGATTGGTGGAGCCTGCTGTATTGACCGATCAACGAGAGATTCTGACCACAGAGAAAGGCTGTGCTGTGGAACCGAACGACGCTGAGGAGCTCTTTCCGGACCACGCGACTCCTGGAGGAAAGCGATATCATCTGAGGCCAAGAAAGTGAATCCTTCAGTATCGGGACATGTTGTCAGAACGGCCCTTGGGTTAGTGAAACGGAGAGCCAATGAGGCAAGGGGGGGGGATCAGCCCTGCATTAGTGTAGCGACACCCGTCTTGGCCCGTTGGTGAAGAAATCGACCGCTGCCTAAGGGGAAGAGTTCTGACAAACCTTTTAGTTTCAGGAAGATATTGATTCTCTATTCTGACATGGAGAAAAAGAAGATCCTTTGTGCAACAGGTTTTATGTTCACAGTAGCTATTGTTGGGATAACCACATGGTTTGTGGAGGATGTGACTCCTGCTCGAGAGTTACTTGTGTTGACCACTCCAGTGCCTGAGGAGCACTACTTCTATACTCTTCCGTATCAAGAATTGAAGCATCGTCAGTCTTATTTGAATAACACTTTCATCCAGATGCTGCATCATACCCACGTTGCCACGAATGCTACGAACTGTTGGATATGTGGTATGATGCCAGCTCATCAGAAGAAAGGAGGAACGCCATTCATACCTCTTCCTTTCTCTCATAATGGCTCTTGTAGAGCATGGTACACTTTGCTTTTTGCCACTCGGAAACCCACAGTGGGACGATTACTCTTCAGACTCAATAAAGAATGTCATCAGGATAAAGATGGATATCCGCAAGCGAATGGGACAATTTGGGAATGGGAAGAGTATCGACCAGACAATGAATCGATTCCTTATATTTTCACGAACACCAGAGACACTGTGGGAAAAGACAAATTTGTGATTCAAGTGGCACAAGCTCAAGCGGACCTGTGTGTCCAGAGTGTGGGTTATATTCCTGTTGGTGTTAGTGATTGTATTACCATATTAAACATCGACGGGTTGAATAACAGTACCTTCTTAGCATCCCATAATACATACTTCGTATGCGGAAATAAAGGTTATTACCGTTTGCCAGCCGGTTGGTCCGGAGTATGTTATGTAGCATTTCTATTGCCTCCTGTATTTTTGGCACCTGCATCCTATCATAAGGATTTGAAGTTGTTAAATAATGTGACTGTAAATAGGTATAAGCGTACTCTATCAATTGATGACGTGGATCAGACTGACACCAGTCTGCAGCAGTACATTGATTTTAATTTAGGATTGTTTTTCTTCGTTGGAGCTGCCCTAAATAGTAGGAAAGTTCGAAGGTTAACAAGAGTGGTAGAGGCTGTGACAAACCAAACCGCTGCTGCTCTTGGGAATCTTACGGAAGAATTGCAGATTACCAGAATTGTTGCATTGCAGAATCGTATGGTGTTAGATGTTATGTTAGCTGATCGAGGTGGAGCTTGTAAAATTATCGGGAGTAGTTGCTGTGTGTTTATCCCTGACCACACACCGTCAGTCTATAATGCAATCAACAGGTTGCATAAAATTGCAGCTGAAATCCATACAGAAAACGGCACTTGGTCCTTTTCTGGATGGTTTTGGGCATTGATCACTGCTTGGGGTTGGAAGGTTTTAACTGGTCTCTGTATAATTATAGCAGTTCTGTTTTCTTGCTGCATCTGTGTCCAATGTGGTCCCTTGCTCTGTTCCTCATGTGTATCATTCTGTATTCCCGATAAGAAAGCTATTGCCAATGTCACTTATCAGAACCGTTTAGCCAAAGAAGTAGAAGAAATGATGACAATTGACATATACGATGATTATCCTAACAAACCGGATGTCTTCAGTAAATGCTGAAAGGGTCGTCTGTTGTAAATTGAAACCACGATGTGATTAAGCATTTACTAAAGACATGAATTCTCCTGCCTTACACATGTCTCTTTCGTTATGTTGACTGAAGTTTGGACTCCATTTTGTATTGTTATGTCTCCACGTGCTCAACACGAGAAGAGTCCTATCTTCGTGTTAGTTGCTCTTGTAATCTGCCTAGTAACAGTCTATAAATAGTTCCTTTGTCCGCCTGGCGCATGCCCAGGCTTGACCACATCTGTTATCAGTTAGTCCTTGCTTGACCATGTTTTCGCGGGCTCAAGGAGTATGTCAGCTCCGTCCACATATTGATCTTGTATCGAAAATGTCCATAAAAGGTAACATTCCTTGCCTCATGTTGTATCCTCCCACTTATGAGCCCCTCTGTTGTGTATAAAAGGGGACTGTGTACGCAAGTTCTTTGTGCTACTCTATGCAATACTGAAGGGTATTGTATGGATTGTAGGACCACCCTTAAGGGTTAATAAACCTTGTCTTTGTACTTTGCAGTTTCCGTGCCAACTTCCTTATAGATTCCATTACAGGAGAGCGAACCCTTGTGTCCTGCGGGCCTAGCTGGGGCCTGTATTCATCAGGAAGAGATCTACAGCTACAGAGAACAGGCCATTGAGGGGGCTGGGTAAACCAAACAGTCTTCTAAGAGAACAGTATGAATGCAAGTCAGGCCTACCCCCTCTTCCAGTACGCCCCAGCCAGATATGCACCCAAAGAATGGAAATTGCAGGAGGTCTGGAAGGGGAGTGCTAAGAACAATGAGCCACACCAGTAGGTTGGCTTGGCCAGATCTTAACCCCAAGGAGAAAGTTTCTCCATCTTGAATTTTAAAGTAAAGTAGTTTGTGGTACAAAAATAGGCCACACTTTAGAGGGAGCTGTCATGCTTTTGGGTGGGACCCTGTACCCCATTGGTCAGGGTGCCCCTCTACTTGTCGCTCCAGAACACTGGATACATTTGGGAGAGCTACATAGCTACTCAGATTCCCTGCCTGAACTAGAAGAAGAAGATGGACTGCACTCTGAATGGCATCACCTGCTGCACACTAAGGTACTACAGCCCTAATGACTCTTCAAAAAGAGAAGGAGTGGAATCACAGAAAGCAACAGATGAAAAGAGCTCCACCTGCATCATTTCCAGCAAGAAGAACCCAGATGATTACCTTCAGCTGGTCTTTAAAGGATTTGGCCAGGTGTATTCTGGGAACTGTAGTCCCAACTTCTGAGGAGCAACTCAGACTCTGGAACCTTGGACTGTGTTTATGGTCACTTTGAACCCCCATAAGGAACTTCAGGAAGCACCTCCTGAAGTTTAGGGAACTTTTGTGAAAAAGTTCAATAGGTTGACCAACCCGTTGATGAGAGTCAAGCCGCCGATGTCGAACTGCGACTCGGTCTGGATTCCAGACCTCATGCAAATCCAAGCTGCCATCGTCAATCCGAATCCCAGCCTAACAAAGTGCCCCACTCGACGACGAGAGAAAAAGCTCCAGAAAAACAACTAAGGGCTTCATTACGATGTCAATCAGAAAGGCTCCAAATGGCATTCGGATTTTCCTAACCTGTCGGGACACAAGTTTCCGACCGACTCGGAAACATTTCTGATTGACCGATTATGATAGAAGGAAACAGTTCGGTCCTTCTGACTCAGTTCCGACCGGCATTTGGAGAATCCGAGTCAGTCAGATCCGATTCGTACAGCTTAATGACAGCGCTTCCAACCGACCGATTACAATGTCAGATTCCGACAGCCTTTCCGACTCAGTCTGTCGGACATGAAAACGCTGTCAGAAACCGAAATTGGGGGCCGGGAGCAGGCCCCCTTCACCCAGAGGCCTCCAGTTGGGGCCCGTGGGGGTACCCACGGGACCCTCCTTCAAACTATGCACAGTGCGGCAGGCACCTTGGGCATCCAGTCACAGGGTGTAGGGTTCTCTGCAACCACCCCTTTTTCCTATGGGAGCCCGTGTTGTCAGTCAGAATACAGGCTCCCATTGAAGTCAATTGGAGTACGACGATCGGTGTTCGGAATCATCATTATAAACAGTCGGTCGACTCCCTGAGTCGGTCAGAAATGATTCCGACAAGGAGTTAGTCAGATTACTTTCTGACCAACATTGTAATGAGGCCCTAAGTGCAAAGTTAATAACTTGATTGGGCCTTACTGCTCAATTCATCTGACTCACCCCCCTTCACGTTCGACCATAAACTTTGACTTTGTCCCGGTCAGGCACAACCACATTTCCCAAGATAATCATAAAAATATCTCCTAATTTATTTTGTGTTGAGTCTTACTTATTGAATGTATTTTTTTTTTAAATGCTTGACAAACCAGTCTCCTAAGTTAAGCCTGCCTGCTCATTGCTAGCTACCAAGGGTTGAGCAAGGGAATCATTTACTGCAACCTTGTCTGGGCCTTATATTGTGTTGGTGGCCTTATTGCTAGTGGTAGCTCCCATACTAATAATCCACCTTCCAACAAGACAGATCCAGTACGCCACCCAGTATCCACGGGATACATACCCATTGGGCTAGGACTCCTGATAAAGTCGTCCAGAATCTCACATGAGCGCGAGGTACCCCCTACCGATATCATTTTAGATCTGGGATTAGGGGGAGTGCAAAAACCATCAACTGAACATAAAATCGAACATTACCTGTATTTATTCGGCGCTATCTCAAAGTACACGGTGGTCTGACCAAAACAAAAGTTTAAATATTGTAATTATTACATTCACAAATGTTTTCTTTTTCATTAACTTTCTTCCGTTAATAAATATATACTTCAATGCTTTTTAGTTGCATATCCACAATATAATTTAACATTTTTCATAATCGTCACATCTATTCTTTTTTCTTTATGTATCAAAAAACTGTCATATATTCTACATGAAAACCTTTTGTCAGTCACATTATTGCAGTAGTATTACATACCTGAGTTATTTTCTCCCCATCCTTCAATCCACTCATTCATTCACATACAGAAAATAAATCCTCTCACATATACCACTCATACTAATTCCAGTCACAACCCCCCAAAATTGGCAACAGGAAAGATCTTCTATTTCAGCTGTTGTTGTGTTGCGGACAAGCATCTCGCCTAAAAAAAGTTAACTCCTGGTTCGGTACATAGTGTATAAGCCTACTACAGAGTGATCCTGAAGAAGGTGGATCTATAGTCTCTTTTCACCCACCAAAATGTGTTTTGACTTTTCTTAGGAGAGGTCCTAGTCCCCAACACAACAACGGCTTAAATAGAAGATCTTTTCTCTCATAAGATGTTTTCCTGTCTGAAACTATTGTGTGCCTGCACTCTACAGAGTGACAGCAACACGATGAATGTATACCTCATACATTTAGGGTGAGAAATCATATGGTGTGTCTAGCGGCCATAGAGAAATGCCAGATATGTATGGGGAGGAAGGAGTTGTAGTTGGGTACCCTTTCCATTTATCCATTCCAGCCTGCAATACGGGGAATCATGTGTCGCTCGTCCAATGGGAATAAAAACAACAAGTAGCAAACAGTAAAACCATAACCAAATCCAGAGTCTGAAACCAAAGACCACATACCCAAACCATTGTTCTATGAGCCAGTGCATCATACAGGGGTGATGGTGTAGCACCATTAAAGTTGGAGAAGTTGCAGAAAAGAAGCTTCAGACATGCAGTCCAAGTCAATGTGATGTGGGTGAAAAGCCTGCGATGCCAGGGGTCCCCCAGACAGCCTGGGGCTGGGTTCAATAACCGTAAGGAGGAAGAGGGGTGCCTTTAGAGTAAATCATCCTCTAATCATCGCATTATTACAGAGCCTGACATTAGCCTTGCATGCTGTAGATCATTGTGGATGAAGCCATTCTCATTCACGGTATCACTGGAGTCAGTATGTTGGGTCTGCAAGGATTGTTGGAGAGCAAATGATGAATCTATTGCTGATGGTTGATTTTGGCAAAGTGCATGAGGAGAGGGCTCTCTAGGAATGCCCCCAGGCCTATTTTGAGGTCTGTGTCTCCGGCCTCCTTGCTTGCCAGATTGAGGCAGGGTGATGGCTGCATACAAAGTGGGTTTTCACCCAGCTCCAGGCTGAGTTGGCTCATATGTGAAGAAGTGGGCTTGTTGGTCATGCATTGCCTTAAACTTCGCTGGAAACAGCAGAGAGTACTCAAAATTTAAGTCCAGTAGACAGACCTGTTAGAAAGGGAGAGCGCTGCAGTTGAGTCAGCAAGGTGTAGTATGGGAATATCGATATGTAATAGTTTTTGCATTCCAGTGGAGCTGCGCATCTACCTGCTTGGAGGAGAGCATCTCTGTCTTTGTAGTGGAGCGTTTAGATTGGACTGTTCCCATGAGGCACAGTGTCAAGACTGATTTGCATATGACCAGGTCTAAACTGGGGTGGCATGGTGAGCAAAAGAATGATGGATTTAACTCAGATCACTTGACTGGGGGTGAATGTTTTGATTTGTTCTGCATTCAATCCATCAATTGTGTGTCTTTTGCTTTCTCGCCCTAAGTGTGTCGGGTATGCCCAGACGTGGGTCCCGTGCTCACTACACCACTGGACTCAAGCTAGCCTGGCTGATGAAGGGTGATGCCCTGAAACCGGTCCCAGAATGCTTGTTTACGGCGTCGGGAGGAATTGGCTTGGCAGTTTGGGTTGAACTGTTCTCATAAGGAAGAGGGTCAAGATTAATTTGCATAGGGCTGGGTCCAAACTGGGGTGGCGTGATGAGCAAAAGAATGATGGATTAAACCCAGATCCTTGTGACTGGGGGTTAATGTTTGCATTGTCCAGCATTCCGTCCATCAATTGTTTCTTTTGCACCTGTATGCTAGGAGGCAGACGGCAGCAGGGTGGAGGAAAGGCAGTGTCCCCAATGAAGTGATCTGCCTATCATATTTTAGTATCAATTTACCGGGGCATTATCTATTAATTCAAGAATGCTGCACTTCAAGCCACTCTGCCCAGAAACTGAGCCATGAACAGTATATTTTGTCATGGTAGGAGCCACGTGCACTGGGAATTAATGTGGTAGGTTAGGGGGACTTTCATCTCCAATGCCCCAGTTGAACGCTTTTATTTTTGTAGGGCTCTTAAAGTGGTAATGGTGAGTATTCTCCAGGCAAAGCAGCCATATGCAGCACAAAGCAAAGCAGCCACTCTGTCAAGCAAACAGCAGAGGGCACCTAGTGTCACTCGTAGCCCCAGGTGCAGCACTGGCAATGTACTTTTCACATGCATCAGCTGGCCCACCTCACATCGCCCCCACCCAGGGCCCCAGCCGGGACCACAGTGATGCAGATGTAAGGGACCAACCGAATTCCGGTAGGCGCACACCGCGCTGGCCACAGGCACCCCAGTTGCAGCATCAGCAAGTGTCTCCCCAGGGATGGCAGTTAGGGTGGTGACCCGTTAAGGCTGGCCTCGTGATCCTGGGCCCATCTGATTTCAGCTGCCTGTTTGGTATGTCCCAGCAGCCCCGCTGTCTATGCCACTCACTGCGGCAAAGACAATGTCCTCCAGACCCTTGCTGTCCCCTGTGTTCTAGTTTGATGCAGGAATATGAGGAAATGCACCATTCGGGTGATAGAGCTCCTCTATTAGACATCCACTATGGAACGCCGGCCCCTGTATTTGCAATAACATTTCATAATAAACAGGTCAGAACTATGGTATCAGGCATAACATTTCCCTACATATCAAACAAGCCTAAAGCTGTTATCATTAGCTTGTTACCATAATGAACACGGGCCTACTCTACTGAGCATAAGCCAACCCACATGGCATCCATTGGTCATTCAGTCAAAAAATCGTAAATGAATACAAAATTATAGTTGGTAAAGCCAAATAGAATCACTCCTAACAAGGCTTAGCAAGGATTATCACAGTTCAAATCTTCTATACTCATGCTTTGTTAAAGGGTGTAACCAACACCGAAATCCATGCCTATTAATGTAATCTTTGAGCGTCCATGTAACCAAAATCCGGAAGGCTATGATGCAGTGTAAAAACAATCCACCCTTCTACACCTATTGACTTTAATGTATGCTTTTTCCAATCAATATTTCAAGCCTACTGCCTTTATCATAACTTTTCAAAATAAACAATCGGGCACTGTGTTAATCACATAAAGTCATGACAGTTGTACTGTCAATCTGGACCGAAAAATCCATGTAGATTAATGACTGTGTTGCATTCCGTTATATACTGTAAATATATGATCATAACTAATGTTATGGTATATAAGCTATCAGTGATTCTTACCTGACATAGTATGGTGGTTGAGAGCATCATCTGAGTGTTTTCCTCTGTCTTGTGTTCTTATTCTGGAACGATTGCTGCCCGTTGTGGCAGTTGGAAAAGGATCACAGGACAGAGTGGACGCTGGTTGATGGGCTTGTTTATCCAGCTTTTATGCACAATTAAATCTACTTATAAAACTTAACTAATGGATTCATTGCGATTGCTTTAAAGACACGCAATTCACTACAGACTGCTGCTCACTCATCTGCGCTGCCCCCATAGAAAAATAAAATAAATTATCTAGTTATGTAAGACACTTGAATAGAATTGCAATGGCATGAATGTGCCCCTGGAAGTTCAAGTTCAGGCAGCTGGATATATAAACACAATTATCACAGCTATGTGGAGGGTAAGACATTTTTTTGTGTCAGCACACAACAATGTCCAAACAAAACATGTACTTCTAGTTCCATCATGTAGGAGGACACAAAGCCCCCCTCCTGTTGATTCTCACATAATTGTCTGGCTTCAGCTGGGTTCTTAAGCCAGACCATAAAAACATGTGTGCACTTCAACCCTGAATGCATCTACATTGCAACTCCAAAACTCAAAGGGTGTTATCTATCCCCCATGCAAGAATAAGGCACTGCTGCTTCCTTTCCAAAACAGCATCACACCTGACGTTTGGGTGCCATCTTGATGTCCATGAAAAAACACAAAGGGAAAGGGAACTTACATTGATACTATGTAAAATAAATTAGCATCTTGCAGAACAGTTCCAGTCTGGTGCCTTGATTAAAGTACTCCCAATGAGCTGGTTAAATATTTGATCATAAACTTGAAAGATCAAGAAAACAATCTAAATGTGCAACAAGATCACTTCATTATAAACATGAATCCCACAATTTACATTATCCATGAGACTGAAAAGCAATTTAAGTCCTTAAGTTGAACACAGCAGGAGTACCTGCCCACCACTACACAATTCAAACCATGAGCTCTAAAACTGTGCATATTGTTAATACTAAGCGCAGAGTTAGAATGTCTGCTGCGGTCATGGTTTCCATAGGAAACCATTATATGTAATAAGGATTTGGAAACTCGGTTAGTAACTGCTCCAACATAAGAACAGTAAAAACAAGTTTCACTTTTTCACTGCTCTGCCCTCGGAGCAGCAAGAATTTAGGCCTTGAATCAACTGCCCTCACTAATGGTGGCTTTTCAGCTACTACGGGGACCAAGAGATCTGAAGGAGAAGATTAATATAGGTGGTCTGGGCCATACCTGACACAAACTTATAAATGATTAACTACAATGAGGGGCTGGTTTTCACCTCAGAGTTCTGCGTGACATCACTGACAACTTAAGATTCAGTCTTGTTGTTTATTTGATGTCACTCAGAACCTCTCAGAGGAATAAAACATAAATTATTTGTGGTTACTGTTGAACTTGGACTTTTCTGCAGGGTCATCCCCAAACCTTTTGGCTTCACCCTCATGTGCTATCAACCTGTTGTTGTCCGATCTTAGGAGTCTGCACACTTTACCACTACTAATCAGTGCTAAAGATGCTTGTGCTTGCTCCTTCAAACATGGTAAAATTGGCTTACATTCAATTGGCACAATTAATTTACTTGTAAGGTCCTAGTATAGTGGTACTACATGTATCCAGGGCCTGTACATTAAATACCACTAGTGGGTCTACAGCACTGATTGTGCCACCCACATAGGTAGCCTTTAAACATGTCTCAGGACTGCTGTTGCAGCCTGTGTGAGCAGTTGTAAACTGCTATTTTGACCTGGAAATTAAACCTTTTGGCAGGCCTTATCCTTCCTTTTTAATACATACAAGTCATACCTAGGGTAGGCCCCAAAAAGCTCATAGAGCAGACTGCAGTGCATTTAAAAAGAGTTGGACATGTACTTTCAACTTTTACATGTCCTGGTAGTGAAAATCTCTCAAACTCATTTTTCACTACTGCAAGGCCTACCTGCCCCATAGGATAGCTTTGGGTTACCCTATTACATTTAATAAGTGATAACTTTCAATTGGGAACAGGTAGGAATATCAAGTTTGGGGGTGTAAAGACGTGTTATTTATCACCCTTTTTTGTGTTCAAATACCTAATTAGGAGAATTTTTAGAAAGAAAAATGCAACAAAAATACTAAATACAACATTTGCATTACCTCTCCCAATAACATAGAAATGATCCATGTGATCAATAAATAGCATTAGTCATACAATTGTAGATAACCATGAAACTGTTTACATGTACAAATTGTATCTGTTATACAAGACAAATTTCATGTTCAGTAGTGAACAATAGTTAGAGATCACTTCGTTGTTGAGGCTGTATATTTTCTGGTTTGGTTTTAATAATTCCTTCATAAGGCACTTGTGGGAGCTCTGTATTTGTCCTTTTAACAAAAGGGGAGAATAGGGGTGGGGAAAAATAATCAAAACTTAAATCATTGGGGAAACAGATAAAAAAAGGGAAGCAGCCTCTGGAACATCACAACGCACACTTATTTAACATGTATTTATCACCCTCTTTAATAGTAAAGTCAGATTTTAAGTCACAATTCATAAAAATGCCACTTTTAGAAAGATGGAATTTTCTGGTCTTAACCATTTGGTGCCTGCAGCCTGCTCCAGGGTCACATCACTAGGTGTTACTGGCAGTTGGTCTTTGTTTATTGCTCCCAGACAGTGAGACAAGGGTGGAATAGGTATTGGAAGGATAGGGCATATCTGACTTTATGAGGGGGAAGAGCCTACCACATTTGCACATTACAAAGGCTCTCCCTGAACATACTCACAAAGGGTTTGGTACAAGTCTGTTGTGCCACCAGACAAGCTGGGGCCAGGGCAGGGAGGCAGGAAATTCCAAACACCTCAGGGGGTGGAAACCTTCAGAACCTCCTCCTACATTAAAGCTGACACCAAGTATAAATAGTGGACCCTCAGACGCAACACTGGATTACACATTCGGACATGTGACAAAATCAGAAGGACTGCTGTGCTGGTTTGCTGAAAGATAGACTTCCCCTCTTCTGTCCTGCCACTCTGCTGGACATGCATCTTGAACCCAGAACCACAGATTGACTCTGAGGGTGAGTTGGCTGGTCTCCTGATCACAACCCCAGGAACAGAAAAGGCTCTAACTCTCTTGAACCCTGGACTCTGCTAGCTGTGAGTCCTAAGCCCCCAAGTGGTGCCCCTCCAGTCCTGGACCTTTGAAAGTGGGGATAGAAGTGCCTTGCTAGCCCAGCTGTGGTCTTCACAGATTCTGTGAGAAGCAATGCAATGAACTGCAAAACCTCGCAGCACAGCTATAAGCTTCATTGTAACTGACAGCAAGTGATGTGGAGCCCCACAGAATATCACCGCATAGCTGCCAGACTTAACAGAATTGATGCCAAGCAAAGCAAAGCCTCACCAAGACTCACTGCCAAGCTGCTAGTCCATCAGAACTGAGGCACTCGACACAAAGTCTCACAAAGCCTTGCCACACAGCTTCACCCGAACTGACGCAGTGCGCCACAACCTGATGCAGGACTTTACATTGCAGCCCTCCCAGCCACTCAGAACCAGCACCAGACAATGTGAAGACTCGAAAAGTGACACTGCTCAGACCATGCACCAGGATTTGAGGTACTTTGTTCAGTGGGCCTAACCATATCCCTGTAGCCAGTGTGCTCTCTGATGCAGTCAGCCTAAACTTGTGCCTTCGTCCCTGTCCAGCGACACAAGATAACCACAGTTGGAGCTTTGTGCTTTAATACACTGTTTCTATTTAAAACATTACAACTGCATGTCTTAATTCCACTAATTGTATTTTTGTCACTTTGGTGTCAAATAATGTAATAAAATATACTGTATTTTATAAATTGGTGTGGGATTTTTATTTGTTTGAAGTGCTGCATAAAAGACTTTATACATTGCCTCTAAGTTAAGTCTCTAAGTTAAGCCTGAATGCTTTTGGGCCAAGCTACCAGAGGTTTAAGCATAGGTCAATTTGGGGTTTGCTTGTGATTTCACCCTGACAGGAATGGTGTTTGCTGCTTGAGTAGGGCTTCACCCCCCTCAACATGTAACCCAATTTTCTACAGTTAAACAATTAGAATTCTATATATTGCAATTGAGAAAAAGTCTGGGCAAGTAAAAAATATATCATAAGTGCAGGCAAAACAAAAAAGAAACCGTAAAATATCAATATATAAAGATATCATACTAGACAATGTTGTTATTTTTAAACACAAATGATGTATTTTTATTATATTGATTATCACAAAGAAGACAATAATAAATAATTTACAGTATAAAACCAACAATGTGATGTAGTGGCCTATATTACATTGTATGTATAGAATAGCACATTTTAAATTAAGCATTCATTGGTTTCCTTTTCTATTTGGTTTTCACTCAAAAAGATGCATATTACAATCCTTCATAAAGCCATCGAATGATTAATAGAACAATCCTTAAAGTGAAGAGCCGGGATGAACGAGAAGGCTGGCGGCAGGTAAACACACTATGCGAGTTTTGACTGTAATGCCTTCATCAGGAGACCGTCACAACATCCAGTATATAGGACATAAAGAAAAAAATCACAACTGAAGTAAGTTGCCTGCTAATTTTATTTAATATCTGCGTCTTAATAGAAGGTCGTTCAAAATGTTCAATTGTAGCAGATCGGTGAAGCCTCCAGTGACCTTATTGTGGGTTTTTAGTGCACAACTGACTTATCAATCACCATAAAATAGCAGATAAAGAGGAAAGATGTGCGCACCCCAAGTTTAAACAAACCGAAATAAATAGTGAAAGGAAAGTTTTTGTTATAAATAGAAAGATAATCGTATAGAACTCAGCCACAACATGGTGCCCCCCATTTGTGCATGAATCATGCAGTAAACTGTGAATACATTGTTGAATGTGGCAAATCTAATGGTTGTAGATGATACATGGGGCCCAGAAGACATAAGATAAAAAGGGTGACATGCTAAAAGGAAATAGCAAAATATTTGCCAGATTACCTAACATAGGATGCGTCCTGAGACTGCAAAAGCTGTCTGTCTCGGTAATGTAGGGACAAATACAAATTGAGTACTGGTTACTCTAATGGGGAAAAAGAAGGAAGCATGATGAACAAGGTTGTTGTATCATATAGCACATTAGAATGTATGGCTCAATGTTAAGTGCTCATTTTTGATGTATATGTAGGGCCACCCATTAGCAGAGTCAAGTCATGTTGATAGTAATAGGCATTCTAGTCCATTTTAGCTATAAAGTAATTCAGATTACATAATATGGAAGTAGCTGCCAAAAAAAAGAAAAAAGGAGAGCGAGAAATGGACACACGTTATCACAATATCAGTGGTACAAAAGGCTGACCGTGATATCTTTATCAGAATGGCCAATTGCTACAATTGGAGGAGTATAGTCGT
Organism: Triturus cristatus; assembly: GCF_964204655.1. NCBI lineage: Eukaryota > Metazoa > Chordata > Amphibia > Caudata > Salamandridae > Triturus > Triturus cristatus. The sequence goes on along the minus strand of NC_140585.1, from coordinate 700,972,254 downwards.
TACCAAGTTAAATCGACATCTAATGGATAAAGTTAGGGAAATATAGCGATAGATTCATCCTGAATATCTTACTGATAGGCAAGGTGTTAATAACAGGTAATGTTCCTCCGATCACAATTTAATAAGCAAACATCTGTTTAGCTTAAAGGAACCTAATGGGACAAGCATCATCCAGCATACTGACAGATATGTTGTGCATATACACTAATATATATGCACAACATATGCACGTTATCTTGCGTGCATATGGATGGTGGCCCTATAGCTAATCCTGTTTAAATAAGCATAGTTATCTCCGGAAATTCCAGTCTTCGCCCTACTATTCATTACGCAGGGAAAGAGGACTATGATTTCCTGCGCCATGTTGGAAAAGGTTAAGAACTTAATTGTGACGTAAGTTCAAAAAGTTGATATGTAGGAATTGAAAATCCTCTTTGACATATGTGTAACATATAAAAAGGACTAAAAGTATATGTAGAGCCAATTGATCAAAACAAATTAGAGAGACAGACGACCTATATGTTACTCAAAGCAGAATGGCTAAACCAACATCCAGTGGTTACTAAGCACTGGTGAAGTTAAGTGAAAGTATGTATGGAAGCATATCGGGATCACAGACCAATATTTATTAGTTGAATTTAAAGGCTTGATCCCATGAAATTTCCTGATTGAGACTGCGTTTTGAGGTATCTAAAAGGATGGTCCAATAGACTTCCTTTCGTTTCCGTTCTGCTTCAGTGTTTATACCTGTTTTGGAATACATTTTCTCAAGTATAAACCTTTTCATATCGTTAGGGGTGTGGTTCATGTCCCTGTAATGTTGTACCATGGGTGCTGACATTTTTTGTGCCCGTATGTGAGTCGTGTGCTCAGAGAGCGTGAAGTCTCCCCCACATAGCCCAGATTACATGGACATATCAGTAAATAGATTACATCTTTAGTTTTGCAGTTAAACAAGCCATTCACAGTGATGGTATGTCCATTAAATTGGAGGCTGGATGTTTCTAAGGCTAGTGGGCATGCTTTACACATACTGCACTTGTTGTTCCCTTTCACTGGCTGAAATCCGTCAATATTTCTCTGTACCAATTGTTTTTGTGGTTTCATTCTGGATCACACTACATGATCTTTGAGATTTTAGTTTCTACGATAGGCAAAGAGGGGTTTTGATTGCTTGTCATTGTGTTCTATATTGGCGTTTAATATACGCCAGTTAGAACAAACTATTTGGAGGATTCTCTCATTAAGCATGGAATGGCAAGTCACAAAGACCAGTATGGAGGTGTTTTTAGTGGATGTATCGGACAGTAAGTGTTTTCTGTCGTAAAATCTAGACCTTGAGTCTCTCACTAATTTATTGGGCTAGAAATATTTCTTTCATTTCTTCAGTGTCAAAGTCCATGATGCTGGTAGAGTTACGGCGCAATTGCAAGAATTGGCCAAACGGTATGCTATTCTTTTATGTGTAAGGGTGGAAACTATCATAGTGTAACAGGGTATTACACGCTGTAGGCTTGGTATATAAGTTCACTGCTAAAGTGCATGTCACTTGCTAGATGGTAATTTCCAAAAACACTACTTCGGTCTGGCTGAAATTGGATGTTAAATGTATGTTATTGTTACATAGATTTAACCGTGATAGAAACTCTGACAAGATCTCAATTGAGTCCATCTATATAAAGAAAATATAATCTATGTAATGCAACCATTTTGTCACTGATTCATATAATGGAGCCACCTCATTGTGGATGTGTTTCCTCTTGAATTGGGCCACGTAAATATTGGCTATTGTGGGTGTGCATGATGCTCCCATACTAACGAACTTCAACTGTTTGTAGAGTTGTCCGTCAAATTCAAACACATTCTCTTCAAGCACTATTTTGAGGCAATCCAAAATGAACGTGATGTCTCAACTGATGTTCATGTCTAAGATAAATCAGTTCTATATATTGTACATTACGAAATCATACTGTGATGTGCTTGTATTGAATGCAGTAATTACCTGTGCTGATGGGTGCGGGTAGGTCCCACATATACATATGTTAGAGGACCAGCACTATTTGAACCCTCCCATGGGTAATGGCCCACAGGTCCTTATGTGTCTGAAATTGTCACACATACCAGTTATTTACTGAGATTAGCTAACAATGATAGCATGTTCAGAGATTATTTCAGTAGCGTTTAACTCCTTCCATGCTCATGACGAGCTCAGCTCGTCATGAGTCACAATGGAGCTGTGCTCATGAGGAGCTGAGCTCGTCATAACGGCCGTGGCCCGCCCATGCGTGATAAATTCCCCACCTGTGCGGGAGAATTAATCAGTGGGCGGGGCCGTGATAAGCTCAGCTCGTCATGAGCACAGCTCCACTGTGAGTCATGACGAGCTAAGCTCATCATGAGCACAGCGGCGCCGCGGACCTCCCCCGCACCGTTAATGATACATATGTAACACTGCATCACTTCATTCACCAATCCCTATGACTTTGACTGGCACAAGCCTAGTAATCAATGGACTGCATCATTTTAGCACATTTTGGGGGTATGGCCAGGCAATGATGGTGTAGGGAGCCATCTCCGAAGGTCCTGCCTGGCGAACCGCATCCAGTGCCATCCTGACCGTATCCTGTGGATGAGGGGTCAGGATGGCATCTGCAGTACCCATGAAATCTGGAAATACCTGGTAGCGCAGATTGCTGACTGGCAGTCCGGATGAAAGGTTGACAGGAGAGGCGAGCAGCCCCCAGCTCATCCTAGCACGACCACCTGACCTCACCTCACATGACAAGAAGCTGTGCAGCTGACGTGAGGGCATGACTGATCCTAGTTTCCTTGCTTCGGCAGAAATGGGGATTTGGTGGGGGTGCCTGTAGTGGAGACATGGTGGCAGTAAGAGGAGAGAAGCGCTCCTGACCAGAGTCAGTAAAGGGACAACTGTGTTGCCGCTGCCCCCCAAAAGGGGGCACTGAAGAAGAGTGTGGCCTGGTGGGTCCTCAGCAGACAGCAGTCATTTGAAAAGCATCTGAGTCCAGCCCTGCTGGCCCAAGTCTGTGCAACCAGACCTTGAGGCATTAATTGTTGGGCATAGCTCGTGGGCGGAGGCGGCCATCTTGGGGGGAACTAAAGGTGACAGCCTGGTTGTTCAGACGCCTGCCTATTTAGGGAGACGCTGGCGTGAGCGCGACCTGATTCTTCTCCTGAAGCTTGAGCCGGGAGAGAGAGAGAGGCAACATATGTTTTGAAACTGCGAGGGTTCCCTGACACTGGTACTCTTTTTATTGTTGTATGTACCCTGATTGCGTATTTGCACACGGAAGCGTGAAGTACTTCCTGAGATTTTTAAAAGCTTTTATTGATGTTTTAAGGGCTTTTATTACAAGGGGTGAACTTTTTAATTAAACATTGGTGATTCTGTTAGCACTAGGGCCACATTCTCCCTACCTGCGCGCTGTGTTCCCGAGCAGGCATTTATTGTTGTGCGTAGCTCGTGGGCGGAGGCGGCCATCTTGGGGGGCACAAAGGGTGACAGCCTAGTTGTTCAGACGCCTGCCTATTTAGGGAGCTGCTGGCGCGAGCGCAACCTGATACTTCTCCTGAGGCTTGAGCCGAGAGAGAGAGAGCGGCAACATATGTTTTGAAACTGCGAAGGTTCCCTGACACTGGTACTCTTTTTATTGTTGTATGTACCCTGATTGCGTATGTGCACACGGAAGCGTGAAGTACTTCCCGAGATTTTTAAAAGCTTTGATTGGTGTTTTAAGGGCTTTTATTACAAAGGGTGAACTTTTTAATTAAACATTGGTGATTCTGTTAGCACTGGGGCCACATTCTTCCTACCTGCGCGCTGTGTTCCCGAGCAGGCATTCATTGTTGTGCGTAGCTCGTGGGCAGAGGCGGCCATCTTGGGGGGAACAAAGGGTGACAGCCTAGTTGTTCAGACGTCTGCCCATTTAGGGAAACGCTGGCGGGAGCGCGCAGCGGAGGTGCGCAGCGGGCGCGCCATTGGCGCGCCAAAGGCGCGCCTAAGGCAAGTCCGTCTGCGCCCGTCCGCGCTCGGGTCGTGCACAGCGCCCAAACCCCTGGATCAGTGATTCCAGGAGAGCTTTTAAAATATTCCTATTCTAGAGAGGCTTTACTTGAATTGAAAGGACCTTTAAGGAATGCTGCCTGCGTCTGCTTGGCTATGGACTCAGGGTCTTCTATTTCTACTGGGTCCTGCCCAAATTGTAACATGACGCTCCCCAAGATTCTGTACCAACAGGTTAAGACCAAGAAGGTCCTCGATTCACGGGCCGGCTATAGGGCTAAAACTATTATTTGTATTCTGATTAATGCCAGGTCCTTAGTAAAACACAGCATTGAGTGCGCTAATCTGATGGAGGACAATGGTATAAAGCTAGCCTTCATTACGGAGACATGGACGGACGAAGCGTCCGGATCAGACCTAGTTAAAGCCACTCCACCTGGCTTCCAGTGCGAGGTCCTTAACAGGCCAATTAGGAAAGGAGGGGGGCAGGCAATCATTTACCATAATTCTATTCAGGAAGCTTTTAAACCTGTAAATTTGCCTACCTGTGAAGCCCTCTCCTTTAAACTTAGTCTAACACATCACCATTCTTTCAAGGGCACTCTACTTTATAGGCCTCCAGGAGCCAGACTTTCTTTCTTCCCTACCCTGGGGAATCTACTGGAAGAAGCCCTGTTGTGCGATTCATACACCATCCTTGGAGATTTAAATTTTTATTTGGAACTTGCTAATGACCTGGAGACAGCTAGGTTATTGGATCTGATGGAAGCCGCAGATCTTACGCAGCATGTTAGAGGACCCTCTCATCAAGCGGGTCACACCTTGGATGGTGTCTTTTCTAATTATCCAGGCCTGTCCTTTGTGGGCTTACTGCCCCTGGTTTGGTCTGATCATGCTGCGGCTATATTTAACCTCAAACTGAAGAGTCCAAAGATTAATGGCAGAGACTCAAGAGAACAGATTGAAATTAGAGCATGGAAAAGGGTGGAGGCGGGGACCCTACATGAACTCCTGACCTCCTCAGCATCCCATATAACACAGGGAACCGAAGAAGCAGTAGCCTCATACACGAGATGGCTTTCGCAGGCATGCAAAGATTTAGCCCTGCATAAATGTATAACTCCTAAAAGAGATCTTCCCTCGGCTCCATGGTACAAAGAGGAGATAAAATTGCAAAAGTGTACGTGCAAACGACTGGAGAGTAATTGGAGGAAAGGGTATCTCGATACTGAGAAGGTATTATATAAATCCAGCCTGCAAATGTATAAGAAGCAAGCGGTACGGTTGGCCAAACAGAAATATTACTCAGCTCAAATAGAATCGGCCAAAAATTCCTCTAGAGAGCTCTTTCATACGGTCTCCAAGTTTACCATTCTTAGGCCATCTACTATCCAGTCTAGCCCGGATCTCTGTGAAGAGATCGCCACGCTCTTTCGAACAAAGGTTACGAATATATTCTCAAATCCTGTATGACCCAATAAAGGATGTCTCGACCGAAGTTACTGAGTTGGAAGTCTCAAAATTTCCGGCAGGGACCATGAAGGACTTTAATCCACTAACGGTGCAAGACACGTTGGAGTTGTTAACAGGTGCTAAATCTGGCTCACCTTTGGATCCATGCCCATTGAAAATTATCAAAATGGCCCCTGTCCCTATTGCACGGTATCTTACTCCCATTTTTAATGGTATGTACGAAGGTGGTCAGTTTCCTAAACAATGGAAGATGGCTTCCATACTACCTCTTTTTAAAAAGCCCAGCCTTGACCCTCACGATCCCAATAACTTTCGGCCAATCTCCCGCCTTCCTCTTCCCACGAAGATGGTAGAAAAGGCAATGAACAGACAACTCAGTACCTTCTTAAAGAAAACCCATAAGCTGGATTCTTCCCAACATGGTTTCAGGGAAGAACATAGCACTGAGTCTGCCCTGATCAAAGCCATGGAAGAAATTAGAGCAGCAGTGGACCAGGGAGGCAGGGCAGACCTGATACTGCTAGATCTTTCAGCCGCATTCGATACGGTCCATCATGGGATTTTGATGGACCGTCTAAGAAAATGCGGTGTAGAGGGCAAAGCTTGGGAGTTGCTTAAATCATTTCTTTCCGACAGAAGCCAGATAGTAGCACTGGGCAAATTTCATTCAAAATCTTTTTCATTACCATGTGGCGTCCCGCAGGGGTTGTCTTTAAGCCCGACCCTCTTTAATGTATATGTCTCTACCTTGGCCCCAGTTATTAGTGCCTACGGGTTTGGGATCACCTCGTATGCAGACTATACACAAATTGTGGTATCTCTACTACCTGGAAAGGAAACTGGATTGGATAGGCGCTTCCAGGCATGCATGGTAGAAGTCGGACGTTGGATGGCAGATAATTGCCTGAGGCTGAACTTGGATAAAACCGATGTGATGCTGTTTGGAAATAACCCCAACTTTTGGACTCCCTCTTGGTGGCCGACTTCACTGGGGTCTCTCCCTATCCCAGCTAAGAAGGTCAAAAATTTGGCGATCTTGTTAGACGAGAAACTTTCCATGGAAGCCCAGGTCAATGCGGTAGTTTCCAAAACAGGGTACGTCCTAAGAACAGTGAAAAAAATCTTGAACCTTCTGCCGCTTGACTGTCGTAAAACCGTGGTAACTGCCCTGGTGCTATCAAGGCTGGTCTACTGCAAGTTTATATTTAAACATACAGCAAAAACTGTTGCACAAGCTTCAGATGCTCCAAAATTCCGTGGCTAGACTCCTTACAGGTACCCCCAAATTTGCCCCAATCTCCAACGTGATAAAAAAACTACACTGGCTCCCGGTTGGGAACCGGGTTCAGTTTAAATCACTATGCATGGTATTTAAAGCTCTGCATGGAGAGGGGCCTGACCATCTTAAAAGGCAATTTCAATGGTATACCCCAATGCGCACGCTCCGATCGTCAGAAGTGAAATTAACTGCAGTCCCGTCTACAAATAAAGCCCTTTGGGGCAGCCGAAGCTTCACACTCGGTGCTGGAAAGGCCTGGAATAAGCTACCTTTTTATTTGAGAAATGCCAATAACTTGTTAAGTTTTAGAAAGAACTTGAAGACTTGGCTATTTGATAAATAACTCTCTCCGCCCTGGCCTTGCCTATTTGAGAAGTAACCAGCGCTAGGACACCTTTAGGTAATCGTGCGCTTTAAAAATCGCCTTAACATAACATGACAGTGACCACCTGAAACTGCTGAGATGCCTGAGTGCATCGGAATGTGGGAGCCTGCAGCGCAGGCCCTAATACTTGCCTGCTCACTGTGCCAGCCCCAGAAGAGGCACACACTTCTGTGAAGTCGGCCACCCTGGTGCTTTTAACAGCGTTAGAAGGAGTAGAGCGCCTCGCGCTGGAAACAAGGTGAGGCAGACCTCTGTTTCTCCAGGTGGTGGCCCTGGTGACCCCTCCCTGTGAAGGCGAGGGCCAGTGCTGTGAGCTTGTGAACCCATCAAGGAGGCACAGATTTATTGTTGATTTTCTGCAACCCACTGGGTTGGCTTACAAGGCCTACAGCCCCCCACATCTGGGTGCAATGATGCCTTCCAAACAAGGATGCACAGGGTTGGGGTGGAGACTGGGTGCTGCACCCTGAGGAGCCTATGGGCTAGGTATTTGCCACAGAGTGAGCTCCCCTGAGCTGTGAACATGGAAGCTGGGTCTCTGACTGCTGTGATCTGCAGGAAAGCAGTGAGGGCTAGCAAAGCTCCATTTAAGCCTCCTCAATTAACCTGTATAGAGCCTGGAGCAGACGTGCACATCATAAATGCCGTCATCACAAATGCCGTGCTGATTGCTATTTTTAAGGCATTGCTGGTGCAAGTAATTCTTTATAATTAAAAACATTCAGCCCTGGACTCAAGTCGACCATGATCCTCCCCCTTCCAGGAGCTAAGCCACGAAAGAGCTCCTACCCCATACTAACGCTATCCTGGGACCCTGAGGCCAGATTGGAGCTGCTCTATGTTACCATAACCCTAGCACTACCTCCCAGAAAGGCCTTCTAGGTTTTGCAAATCGATTGAGAGCTGACTGCCAAGGGTGCTGTGTTTGCACTTGGATTTGGAGCGCTTTGGAGACCGCCGGTGAGCTCGGTAGTAAGCGCCCACGGGGCGCGCATTCTAGGCTATTCTGTGTCTGGTGGGCAATCTCTCCCTTCATATCTCTGCTCTACACGTGCATCTGTCCTCAAACACCAGAGCTGGTGGGAACCATAACAACTGCTCTACTTACTACTGAGCCCTACGAAATATGGGGACGGCCACCCGGGACAAATATGTCGAAGCTGCAAGAGAAACCCAGGTGGAATCCATGGAGCCGCCCAGGATGAAGGAGTGATTCCCTCCCAGCCAGGACCCTTGGAGACTCCATTCTTCAATATATCCTTCAAGCCATCACTTACTTTTGGGAGGTCCTGGAAAAGAGAATCAACACCCTGGTAGCTGACATGGAGATCTTGAAAGACAGTCATAGGCGGCTCGCAGACTGTGTCATGACAGCGGAATGGGATCTGGCAGGAGTCCCTCAAGTTTTGGCATCTGTGACAGAGAAAATAACAGATATGGAAACTAGTATTTGGGCACTACAAGTCAGAGCAGAGGACTCAGAGAACAGGTTGAGTTGCAATAACAACAGGGTGATCGGGTGGAAGGGGGTTGTATGTCGAATTTCCTCGAACACTGGTTACAGGGAGAAGTGGCTCCAGTAGGGCTATCCCCCCTTTTATGCACTGGAAAGAGCACATCGAGCACCCAAGAGGCCCCTGCTTCCTAAAGTGCAACGGCTCCCGATGATCGCCAGACTATTGTACTACAAGGACATGGATCATATCCTGAACCAAGCTACACTGAAATGGGACTTCAAAGTAGACAATGGAAAGGTTTTGGTCTTGCAAGTCTACAATAAGGAAGTCCAAAAGCAGTGTTCCACCTTCTTGGAGGCAAACGTCACCTTCCCCAACTGGGGATTACCTATGCCATGATGTTTCCTGCCAGACTGAGGGTGATGATCCTGAAAGGAGTACAATTCTTCCAGACCCCATAGGAGGTATCGGAGTGCATTGACCCAACTCACCCTGGGGATTGTCTTGGCGGAGGGATGGTAGAGTCAGATTGAAACGCAGACCCAAAACTAGAAGCAGAGTGGTCCCCTCCAGGGCAGTCCACTTCATCCGAGACTTCGGGGGCCAGCCTTTCCAAAGTGACTCCAGGAACTGCTGCCAAACTTATTTAGAGCACTTGTGTTGCTGGTCCTGTAAGATGTTTTTCTATTGCGGGTGCCATGCAGTAGATTCAGTAGATTGCTTTTAATGCATCCTGCTCCCTCTTGTCCACAGGGGTCTATTCTATCCATGTATACTGCTGGGTGGTGGGGGACAAGACATGGGGTTTCTGAAATACCGCATCCCCCCTTCTGTTAATATACGTGGGTGTTGGACCCGGCCTCGTAGAATGGGCCTCCGTGCCCCCGCACCACCGAAACCTGGTACCTACAGCCCAAGCACACGGCCCAGCCGAGCCTCCCCACCAGGACACACGCACCGACCCGGACATCCCCGTCCCTGGCCTCTCTCCTTTCGGCCACCCCGGGCCCGCGTGCCCACTTCATGCACCAAGATGGCCGCCCGGCCCCAGCGCGACCCGGGCCTAGAGGCGCCACTCCGGCTGGAGGACATCACGCTTCCAGGGGATGAGAGAGGGAGGAGCAGTTTCTATCGCACCTCTGAGCTCCCCCGGGACGATGGGTTTCGATCGGCCCTCCGGCCTCCCTGAGGGCTGGCTCCATGCCTGCTGGGTGTCTGGGACTCCTCCCGACCCGGCCCTGAAAGGATCAAAAGACAATAGCAGGAAATCCCGACAAGCGACCCCCAGGTGACAAGACCCCTGCCTGCACAGACTCCGGACATCAAAGAGGGGTCGACCTATAACAAGGGGTGCTCTGGGTATGTCCGGCAGATTCGACGCTGGAACAACGAGAGCCTACCGACGTGGTCGCGGCTCCTGGAACTTGGACCCACCTGAGCCCTGCTGAGTGACTCGCGGCTCCCTGAAGATCGTAAGACCTCCGAACTTGTACCTGAGCCCTGCTGAGTGACTCGCGGCTCCCTGAAGATCGTAAGACCTCCGAACTTGTACCTGAGCCCTGCTGAGTGACTCGCGGCTCCCTGAAGATCGTAAGACCTCCGAACTTGTACCTGAGCCCTGCTGAGTGACTCGCGGCTCCCTGAAGATCGTAAGACCTCCGAACCTGTACCTGAGCCCGCTGAGTGACTCGCGGCTCCAACCGACTCTCACGGTCCCGCCGGACCCCGACTACAACATCGTATCCCCCAGCTCGAGGATTGGGAGCTGTGCGCCGGATACGTCCCTGCTTGAACCTTTACCAGAGACTGTCCCGCTACCCCCTACCCCTTCCGAGACTCTTGAGCCCGTGCTCACCTTGTACATATTTGCAGTGATAACCTACTTGATAAAGATTGTTTTCTCAGAATACCCGGTGTGGTCCCTCTGTGTCGTGTGGTGCCAGAAGTACGATCCTAGATACGAGATTCCTCCCCCTGGTGAGTCTCCCGCCAGTGCCCGGCTACGATACCTTGAGGGTGGGACTCAGGGTAGTCAGGACCCCTTCCAGGCTCCTCTGAGGTCGCCGTCTAACATTGGTGGCAAGCGACGGGATTCGGGCCCATCACCTAGAGATCGTACCGTGAACAACGGAAGCACTACCGACAAAGATGGCAGAAGGAAGCGCCGTGAGCCCCGCAGAAACCAGCGCCAACAGGGTGTTCCAGGTGGAGCAGCTAGAAGAATACACACACAAGGAGCTAAAGCAATTTTGCAAAGAACTTAAAATCGCTACCACTGGTCTCAACACTAAAGAGGATTTGCAGAAAGCACTGAAAACTTGGGTGGAGACCGGGGCCTCCCGCCCGGAAGGCACGGGGGAGCGCCCCGACGAAGCCGAACCCCCCCAAAGTGGAAGCAGTAGCAATCAGGTGCGAGGCATCATACCAGACGGGGGCCTATCCCCGGAAGAGCTCGCGGACAGAGAGAGAAGCCGCAATCATGAACTCGAGTTAGCCAAACTCAAAATCGAGGGCGAATTGAAGTTAGCGGAAAAAAAGCTAGCAGTAGAGCAAATGCGTGTACAAGGCGAACTAGAAGAAAAGAAGCTCCAACGGGAGCACGAAGGAAGGAAGCTCCAACTAGAGCACGAACGCAGCTTGAAAGAAATCGAGCTCAAGGCCAGAAGCGAGGAAGGAAGGCCCCCGGGAAACCGAGAGACGGCCTCCCCAGCGGAACAGAAGGTCCACATCCCCAAGGATGTGGTCAAGGAATATTATAAAAACGATGACATTCAGCAATGGTTCAGGGCCTACGAGGTCGCCATGACCTCCCATCGGATTCCGCAGAAGGACTGGGGGGCGGGGTTGTGGGGGCGGTTTCTGAGCGAAGGAAGGGACACCCTGCTCGACCTACCCCTCTCCCTGCAGACCTCCTACAGCCACATGAAAGAGGCTCTACTCACAAGATACGGCCTCACCCCAGAAATGTACCGTCAGCGATTCCGGGACTGCAGGAAGATCCCGGGCACCACCTGGGTGGAGTATGTAAACTTTTTCAGTCGGGCCTTCAATGGGTGGATCAAGGGCAGCAAAGTCACCACCCTTGCCGAACTCACTGACCTCATGTTGTGGGAACATCTGGCTGCGAACTGCTTCATAGAACTACGTCAGCATTTGCTTGACAGCAAGCTCACAGATCCCCGGAAGCTGGCTGTGGAGGCCGACCGCTGGACCAACACCCGGGTCTCCCGGGGCATGGTAGGAGAGTACCCCCGAGCCGGTCAGGGACCACCCCGCCAGAGAGGGGGAGGGAACCAGGGAGGGCCGAGAGAGTCCCAGCCTAGCCCCCCGAAGACACAGCCTCCACCTTTCCCGGCGCCCCCCCCACCGGTGACAGGGCCCCCTGGGAGACGGGGACACCGGGTGACCGTCACATGTTTCCGTTGCCAGAAACCCGGGCACTACGCCAATGACCCAGAGTGCCCCATGGCCACCCAAGTCTCCCCTACCACCCCTGCGAGACAGATAGCCAACGTAGCTCTGGGGGAGGAGGTTGAGGAAGCCGAGGAGTGGGAACCCGCAGCAATGGCCCTAGTATCCCTGGGAGATAGAGAGATGATCCCTGGTAGCCTCCTACCCTCCAACACACAGAAATACGGGCAGCTCGTCAAGATCAATGGCCACCAGGTAGAGGCCCTGCGGGACACCGGGGCCAGTATCACCGGTGTCCTCAGGCACCTAGTCCCGAGGAGCAGATCCTCCCCAACGTCTTTTGCCCCGTAATATCCGCAGACAATAGAGAAAGTATGTGTCAGGTAGCCCTGGTGCCGTTTGAGTGGGGAGGGGTGATAGGTAAACTCAAGGTGGCCGTAAGAACCTCCCAGCCGGTCGACTGCCTCTTAGGGAACGACCTAGAGAGTTCTCCCTGGAAGCACGTCGAGCGCAAGGCCCACCTAGGAATGATGGGACTCCCCGAGTGGGTGTGCGCCACCACCCGATCTATGTCAGCCCGGCTCACTCCCCGGAGAGAAGTCGAGAACACCCCGATCGAAGAGACCAGTACAGTCCCCGCCGAGGGTCCTCCCGTCCCCCCATCAGAAGGGTCCATCGCCCGCGACGAACCCGCACCATCCGACCCAGCCCCGGTCCCCGAGTTGGGAGATCTACCCGAGTTGGCCCATTGGCGCCACGAGGGCGGGCCCACTCGGGAAGAGTTTTGCCGGGAGCAAGCCACTTGTCCTTCCCTGGTCGGACTGCGGCGCCAGGCCAAGGGCCAAGCCGCAGGTGACCAGACCGGGACACACCAAATCTTTTGGGAAAATAGCATCTTGTACAGTGAGCAGAAGTCGGTGGAGCTGGGATCCGGACGGGTACTGGTGGTACCCCTCCGCTTCCGAGATTTCCTCCTGGGCTTAGCCCACGACGTCCCCCTCGCCGGCCACCTGGGTCAGGACAAGACCTACAGCCGACTCGTGACCCATTTTTACTGGCCTAGAATGAGAGCAGCGGTAGAAGCCCACTGCAAGTCCTGCCCCACGTGCCAGGCTAGTGGGAAGAGTGGGGGGAAGTGCAAGGCTCCCCTCCAACCCTTCCCGGTCATCAGTACCCCTTTTGAATGAGTCGGAATCGACATCGTGGGACCACTGGACCCCCCCACCTCCCAAGGCCACCGTTTCATCTTGGTCCTCGTGGACCACGCCACCCGCTATCCTGAGGCTATTCCCCTACGCACCATTACGGCCCCCGTGGTGGGCCGGGCCCTGATGGGGATCTTTTCCAGGGTGGGTTTTCCCCGCGAGGTCGTGAGCGATCGCGGCACTAATTTTATCTCGAGGTATATGACGTCCCTGTGGCAACAATGTGGGGTGTCCTATAAGTTCACCACCCCGTACCATCCCCAAGGGAACGGCCTAGTAGAAAGGTTTAATAGGACTTTGAAAGGGATGATCGCTGGCCTAGAAGAGCCCCTCCGGCGTAAGTGGGACGTCCTGCTCCCCTGCCTCTTGTTCGCTTACCGGGAGGTCCCCCAGAAGTCCTTAGGGTTCAGCCCGTTTGAATTACTCTATGGACACCCCGTCCGAGGTCCCCTCAGTTTGGTTAAGGAAGGGTGGGAGGCAGCACCCCAGACCACCCCCCGAGATGTGTTCCAATACGTCCTGGCCCTCCGAAACCAGACCAGGAAGTTCCGAGAACTGGCCGAGGCCAACCTGGAGGCAAGTCAAGAGGAGATGAAAAGCTGGTACGACCAGAATGCCACTCTGGTTGAGTTCCAGCCGGGCCAGCAGGTGTGGGTCATGGCCCCCGTGAAGCCTGGCGCCCTCCAGGACCGATGGACTGGGCCCTACAAAGTGGTTGAGCGGAAGAGTGAAGTCACATACTTGGTGGACGTCCAGTCACCTCGGGATCCCCTCCGGGTCCTGCACGTGAACCGCCTCAAGCCTCACTTCCAGCGGACAGAACTGAGCCTCCTGCTGGCCACCGATGACGGGGCCGAAGATGAGTCGGATCCCCTCCCGGACCTCCTGTGTGTCAAGGAGCAGGATGGCTCCGTGGAAGGAGTGAACCTCTCCCCAGCCCTCACTGCCCAGCAACAAGCGGACTGCCGCCAGCTCCTAAGACAATTTTCCGACCTCTTCTCCCTGACCCCCCGGGTCACCAACTGGTGTGTTCATGACGTGGACACCGGGGACAGCCCGCCGGTGAGACACCGAGCCTACCGGGTTCCTGACCGGGTCCGGTCCTGCATTCAAGCGGAAGTCTCGAAGATGTTGACCCTGGGGGTGATCGAGCCCTCTGACAGTCCCTGGGCCAGCCCCGTGGTCCTGGTCCCGAAGGCAGCGGCCCCCGGTGTCGCCCCCGAGCTCCGATTCTGCGTGGACTACCGGGGGCTCAATGACGTTACCCGAGCCGATGCCCACCCCATTCCACGAGCCGACGAACTCATTGACCGACTAGGGGCAGCCCGGTTCCTCAGCACATTCGACCTCACCTGCGGATACTGGCAGATTGCGCTCACCGAAGGGGCCAAGGAGCGGTCCGCTTTCTCCACCCCCGATGGGCACTACCGCTTCCGCGTAATGCCCTTCGGGATGAAAAATGCCCCGGCCACTTTCCAGCGACTGGTAAATAGGGTCCTGGCCGGGCTAGAACAGTTCAGCGCGGCATATCTGGACGACATCGCTGTCTTCAGTTCAGAGTGGAGTGAGCACCTCCAGCACCTCCGGAGGGTGCTAACCGCCCTGCGCCAGGCAGGCCTCACAGTAAAAGCCAGCAAGTGCCAGATCGGGCAAGGATCCGTGGTCTACTTGGGGCACCAGGTCGGGAGTGGCCAGGTCGCCCCTCTACAGCCCAAGATCGACGCCATCCTGGCCTGGGAACCACCCATCACCCAGACGGAGGTCCGAGCCTTTCTGGGACTCACGGGCTACTACCGAAGATTCATTCGGGGGTATGGCAGCCTTGTCGGCCCTCTCACAGAACTCACGTCTAAAAGACAGCCAAAGAAAGTGCAGTGGACGGCTGCCTGCCAGGAAGCTTTCGATGCCCTAAAAAAGGCCATGTGTACTGCCCCCATCCTCCAGGCTCCCGACTACGCCAAGGAGTTCATCGTCCAGACCGATGCCTCCGAGCATGGCATTGGGGCCGTCCTGTCCCAAGTAAATGACCAAGGCCTAGACCAGCCCATCGCCTTCCTCAGTCGGCGGCTGTTGCCCCGAGAACAGAGATGGAGCACCATAGAGCGCGAAGCCTTTGCCGTGGTCTGGGCACTCAAAAAGCTACGACCCTACCTGTTCGGCACCCATTTCAGAGTCCAAACTGACCATCGGCCCTTGCGATGGCTCATGCAGATGCGAGGAGAAAACCCCAAGCTACTGCGGTGGTCAATCTCCCTCCAGGGGATGGATTTCACCGTGGAACACCGCCCTGGTACGGACCACGCCAATGCTGACGGCCTCTCCCGGTTCTTCTGCCTCAGCGAAGAGAACCCCCCAAGCTGATGGGCAGTTCTCTCCGGCTTTCAGCTGGGGGGGACGCGTGTTGGACCCGGCCTCGTAGAATGGCCCTCCGTGCCCCCGCACCACCGAAACCTGGTACCTACAGCCCAAGCACACGGCCCAGCCGAGCCTCCCCACCAGGACACAAGCACCGACCCGGACATCCCCGTCCCTGGCCTCTCTCCTTTCGGCCACCCCGGGCCCGCGTGCCCACTTCATGCACCAAGATGGCCGCCCGGCCCCAGCGCGACCCGGGCCTAGAGGCGCCACTCCGGCTGGAGGACATCACGCTTCCAGGGGATGAGAGAGGGAGGAGCAGTTTTTATCGCACCTCTGAGCTCCCCCGGGACGATGGGTTTCGATCGGCCCTCCGGCCTCCCTGAGGGCTGGCTCCATGCCTGCTGGGTGTCTGGGACTCCTCCCGACCCGGCCCTGAAAGGATCAAAAGACAATAGCAGGAAATCCCGACAAGCGACCCCCAGGTGACAAGACCCCTGCCTGCACAGACTCCGGACATCAAAGAGGGGTCGACCTATAACAAGGGGTGCTCTGGGTCTGTCCGGCAGATTCGACGCTGGAACAACGAGAGCCTGCCGACGTGGTCGCGGCTCCTGGAACTTGGACCCACCTGAGCCCTGCTGAGTGACTCGCGGCTCCCTGAAGATCGTAAGACCTCCGAACTTGTACCTGAGCCCTGCTGAGTGACTCGCGGCTCCCTGAAGATCGTAAGACCTCCGAACTTGTACCTGAGCCCTGCTGAGTGACTCGCGGCTCCCTGAAGATCGTAAGACCTCCGAACTTGTACCTGAGCCCTGCTGAGTGACTCGCGGCTCCCTGAAGATCGTAAGACCTCCGAACCTGTACCTGAGCCCGCTGAGTGACAAGCGGCTCCAACCGACTCTCACGGTCCCGCCGGACCCCGACTACAACATCGTATCCCCCAGCTCGAGGATTGGGAGCTGTGCGCCGGATACGTCCCTGCTTGAACCTTTACCAGAGACTGTCCCGCTACCCCCTACCCCTTCCGAGACTCTTGAGCCCGTGCTCACCTTGTACATATTTGCAGTGATAACCTACTTGATAAAGATTGTTTTCTCAGAATACCCGGTGTGGTCCCTCTGTGTCGTGTGGTGCCAGAAGTACGATCCTAGATACGAGATTCCTCCCCCTGGGGAGTCTCCCGCCAGTGCCCGGCTACGATACCTTGAGGGTGGGACTCAGGGTAGTCAGGACCCCTTCCAGGCTCCTCTGAGGTCGCCGTCTAACAGTGGGTACACCTACGAGTGTTTGCCATTTGAGTGCGTTTGGATGGGGTGTTTTTGACTACTCAACCTGGGTGTGGGAGTTGAATTGTTTGTTGTTGGTTTAATAGTTGGGGATTTATGAGACATGTCTCACTGACCCTCCCTCTATTTTCCCAATCATGGCTAGAGGAATCAAGTAATAGAGCAGGTTCTCACTAGTGGGTATAGAACTATGTTCCTAGATGCACTCGATGGCGACCTCTATAACCTGTAAATTAATTACCTGAAACATTAGCGGGATGCAAACAATGGCTAAGCAATATAAAGTGTTTTTGTACCTCAATAGAAAGGAGATTCACATAGCACTGCTGCAGGAGACCCACCTTACAGTTACATAAAGGACAGCATTAGAGAGGAGGTGGCACAGCCAGGCTTATTGAGGGGCATCCTCATCTAGATATGTCTGGGGTCCATTCCAGAACACTAGAGCCTTAGTTGATCCTGCAGGTAGATTTGATGTGGTAACAGGATGACTGGAGGGGTGTGACATAGCAATAATTAACATCTACGCCCCAAATGTGGATTGGGGAGATTCTGGAGGACTTGTCTAGGGCCCTGGCCCCCTACCTGGTAAACTCAGTCATTATGGGAGGAGACTACAACTGTGTGGCAGATAGTGCATTGTATCGCTCCCACCCCCTTGGGAGACTTTCCAGTCATCAGATCAGCATGTTTATTTGCGAACTGGCAGGGCACGTGGGATTTGGTAAATACTTGGCGACATATGCACCCCTTAGTGAGGGACGACTCTCTCTTTTCCAGACTCCACAAACTACATGTGCGGCTGGATACCTTTCTCTGTACCACAGATGTTAATAGGTTAATATGAGACACTGAATACCTGGTCAGAACCATATCGGACCATAACCCGGTCCTCCTCCATCTGGGCTGGGAACAGCAGCGGCCTAGTATTCCAACCTGGAGACTGAATCCTGTGTCTCTTGAAGATCTGGTCTTCCATGACATTATACAGGACTGCATTCAACAATATTTTGGGGCCACTACTTCTACTGCCTCCTCCATGCTAGTGGAGTAGAATGCCTTTAATCAGTGATCAGAGGGAAATGTATATCGAAGGCTACGGTAGTTAGGCATACGTTGGTGGCTAAAGTGGTGGCCACAGAAGCAGAGTTAAGAGATGTGGAGGTACGTCGGCCAGGTCACCTGGACCTTATCAAACAGTACTTGACTCTAAGGAGAGACCAGGGGGGCAGGTTGAGAAACTCAGATGTTATGATTACAATGAATACATGGTCATGGTCCACACACACCGGGACCACACTGGCATGCTGTTGGCTTGACTGGCCAGATCTGCCAAGCGAGGCTCAGTCATAGTGGAACTCAAGACAGATTAGGGTGCCAGGCGATATAGACAGGCAGACATCAACCAACCCTTCAATGAATACTATACCGGCCTCTATGCGAGCACCTCTGAACACACAGAGAAGGTCATCACTATATTTCTGGCCCATTTGCCTCTCCTAACTCTTACCCCTAAGAAGGATGAGGGACTAGGGGGAGATAGTACACCTCAGTGGATAAGGGGAGCCCTAAAAGGGATGGCCCATCTAGTTCTATGCCACATATCCGGATCTACTGACTCCTAAGTTAGTGCACTGTACTTGGCATATAGAGAAGTGGCTTGTCTCCTGATGCCCACCTGTGAGGCAATGGTGATCCCATTGTTGAGGCCTAGAAGACCAGCATCTGATTGTACAGCGTACAGGCCATTGTTTAGCATTGACTATAATATCTATAAGATCCTTAGTAGGATCCTAGCCACCAGATTACTCCCATATATGATGAAGCAAGTATGCCCTCATCAGGCAGGATATATAACTAGCCGGAACTCAGCAATTGGCATCAGGAGACTGCTGACCCTATTAGAGGTGAACATCTTATAGTATCCTCAGGTTATGTTAATCTATTCCCTTTCATCCTGTGCCTAGCTGCTCAGCCAGTGTGAGTGTTCCGCGTAGAATGTTAGTGTGAGTGGAATGCTTCGGTGCCTGTGTGTGTGTGAGACAGTTGGGAAGATGGGCTGAGCAGCTAGGAGGCTGCTCCTGGTGGGGCTTGTTCTAGCTTGCTGTAACTTCTTCTTATGGACTTAATAAACTACATAAAATCATCTCGGCTACTTCATCACCTGAACATATGGGCTCAGCCCACTACATTTATGGTGATGAACCGGAGCTATTCTCACGCTAAAGGCAGTTGGATGCCAACTAAGGATGGAAGCACAGCAAGACTACGTGTAGAAAAGGACCTATTACATTTACTAACAAAAAGAAGAAACAAGTATCAAGAAACTCAAGGAAAAGAAAAGAAACCAGTCAAGCAGGAAACCAGTCAAGCACGCCTCTCAGCCCCACCAGCGTCCAGTACACCGGACAGCCCCAGCTCAGGCGTGCTGTGTTTTGATCTCTACGTCAACAACATCTGTATAATTAAAGAAAAGCTATCTTCATCTCGCTAGAAGATCACACTCTGTAAAAAAAAAATGTCTACTGTTATACAACAAATGTGCCTCTGAAGCAAGGTAATCACTGGCTGCATCGAGTGGGGGAGGTGACTTTGTTTGACAATGTTGATCAACTTTTAAGCGTGTCTCTGATTAATGCACAGCTGCTGTTTACTCCACTTCTGCAAGTTTGTTTTCATCAACAGCAAACGGTTACTGTCCACTGGTGATGTAATACAACGTCTGTGAGCTGTCTGCGATATAGAATGACATTCATCTTAAAGAGTGAGTCGTCTAGTCATCACCACTTTAACGTGTAGCTATCGTCTTGCCAGAGAGATTTACCAAGCTTTGCTGTGTGCGCTGTGGTATCTGCATGCAACTTTATGGGGCCATTTTGTGAGCATTATCAATGCATGGCATTAAGCGCAAACATCAGCCAAGAATTCAACACAAATGGTAATATCTTTGCCGGCCAGGTGGTGATCTAGTTAAAAAAGGATTTTGGAGAAAACTATGGTCCCTTTCAGGCTTAACAGGATGAAGAGGTATGTGGCGTTTATTGTGGAAAATGCTCATGTTTCAAAAATAATGGGAGGAGAATAACACTACAAGAAGTTCCCTTTCATGTCTATTATTTTTGACATAAGTTGAGCTTTGTTTGAGAGAGAGCCAGTTTAACTGCTCTTGCATCATTTTAAAATTCAGCACGTGACTCACCCAGTGCGCGCACTTACCTGTCTTTTGCTGCCTTCCACGGAGCTCCTGTGACGTATTGCTTTTCTCGAGGGATCTTCAGCTGCAGTTTAGTGTTGGGGAGCACCTGCGTGCTGGAAGCCACCCCGTGCAACGTGCGAAAACGTGCCGCCATTTTGTGGCTCGCGGGAAGCTCAATTGTTCTTCTCCTGGTCCAGTTTATTCATGCCAACCACGTCGTCGCTGAGTGAGGCGATTTCAACTAATTGAGGATTGGGGTATTCTTTGCCTGTCTGACGTGAGGACCTACATTATGCGAACAATATTAGGAATTTACGATGTTGTATCTCCTTATTGGACGCTCTCCGGCTTTAGACGTTTTCCCTTCACATGAGGTACATTCAAATACGGTCCATGAATAACGATCTGCTTCCGGAGTTGAGGTTTTATCGTAATGGGCCAAACATATTTGGAAGGTTTCTTATTACTGAAATTTTGCCTTTATGCATTTCTGTATACG
This sequence comes from Triturus cristatus, assembly GCF_964204655.1. Classification (NCBI taxonomy): domain Eukaryota; kingdom Metazoa; phylum Chordata; class Amphibia; order Caudata; family Salamandridae; genus Triturus; species Triturus cristatus. Next base: position 700,951,681 of record NC_140585.1, on the reverse strand, counting down.
CTCTTTTGTGCTGTGCTGCCACCTAGTGACATTTTTATTCTTTTGGAGAATGTTATTCTTACAGAGCATATTTTAGTGTTTAAAAACTCCCTTTCATGTCTATTATTTTTGACATAAGTTGAGCTTTGTTTGAGAGAGAGCCAGTTTAACTGCTCTTGCATCATTTTAAAATTCAGCACGTGACTCACCCAGTGTGCGCACTTACCTGTCTTTTGCTGCCTTCCACGGAGCTCCTGTGACGTATTGCTTTTCTCGAGGGATCTTCAGCTGCAGTTTAGTGTTGGGGAGCACCTGCGTGCTGGAAGCCACCCCGTGCAACGTGCGAAAACGTGCCGCCATTTTGTGGCTCGCGGGAAGCTCAATTGTTCTTCTCCTGGTCCAGTTTATTCATGCCAACCACGTCGTCGCTGAGTGAGGCGATTTCAACTAATTGAGGATTGGGGTATTCTTTGCCTGTCTGACGTGAGGACCTACATTATGCGAACAATATTAGGAATTTACGATGTTGTATCTCCTTATTGGACGCTCTCCGGCTTTAGACGTTTTCCCTTCACATGAGGTACATTCAAATACGGTCCATGAATAACGATCTGCTTCCGGAGTTGAGGTTTTATCGTAATGGGCCAAACATATTTGGAAGGTTTCTTATTACTGAAATTTTGCCTTTATGCATTTCTGTATACGCTCTTTTGTGCTGTGCTGCCACCTAGTGACATTTTTATTCTTTTGGAGAATGTTATTCTTACAGAGCATATTTTAGTGTTTAAAAACTCACTTTTAGCATATTATATGTATGTTTTTAGCTTTTAGTCCATAGAAAACACTTACGGTTACGCACATTCTAAAAGAGTATTGTGTTTTTCTAATGACTTATATGTTGAATTATTACAGACATTGTTATCCCTGCCCAAGGGATAGGGGTGGGTTTCAGTCCCATATCCCTAAGCTTCAGACATTGTTATCCCTACTTAAGGGATAGGAGTAGGTCTCAGTCCCATTTACTTTTCAGATATTTTATCTCTGCCTAGGGAGGGGAGTGGGTTTTCAGTCCCATTACCCCATGTTTCAGATATTTTATCCCTGTCTAGGGATAGGAGTGGGTTTTAGTCCCATTTCCTCTCGTTCTAGATATTTTATCCCAGTCTAGGGATGGGAGTGGGTTTTTAGTCCCATTATCCCACGTTCGCAGTTACTTACATTTGGGATGGGTTTCAACCCCATTTTCATGTTATTAGTAATGGGTGTCAGTCCCATTTACTCAGTTTTATGGGGGTGTTAGTCCCACCTTTATTATTTTGGTGTGTTGGGTGTCAGTCTCTTCACTTCTATGTATGTTGTTGTGTGTGTGGGTAGTCATCTTTTAATGCCACACTGTGCTGCATTCTGTTTTTCATGCGGCACAAGTCCTTGGGTGTTAGTTCCATGCGGCGTATTCTGTACATTTGGGTGTCAGTCCCAAACAATGTTTTTTTTCACTTGGATCAGTCCCATAGTGTCCCTCACATGAGGGGTGGCGTATTGTGTTTTCGCCACAGTTTTCTCACGTGAGAAGTACTTTCTTGGGTGTCGTTCTACCCATTGTATTCTAGTCTGGGTTAAGTTTACCCTTTTCTTCTGTCATGTGAGGAATGCTCACTTGTTTTTTGTGAGCTCTTATTTCACTTCTTAAATTTTCTTTGTTCAGTATTAAAGGAAGAGGATGGTGCTAGTGTGTTTATCTATCCTTTCATCCTTCCTCCTTAGTGTATCTGTTTTCCCTCTTGTGATGTATTTCATCATGCATCCCTGGCTTTATGGACTCTTTAAATCTTTTGTACATTTCTGTTTATAGTTGTTTTCATTTTAGTTTGGGTCCTAATAATTTTCAGTGTAAAATGGAGAGGATGTGTAGTATCCTCAGGTCATGTTAATATGTTCCCTTTCATCCTGTGCCTAGCTGCTCAGCCAGTGTGAGTGTTCCGCATAGAATGTTAGTGCCAGTGGAAAGCTTGGGTGCCTGTATGTGTGTGACAGTTGGGAAGATGGGCTGAACAGCTAGGAGGCTGCTCCTGGTGGGGCTTGTTCTAGCTTGCTGTAACTTCTACTTATGGACTTAATAAACTACATAAAATCATCCCGGCTACTTCATCACCTGAACATATGGGCTCAGCCCACTACATATCTATGCCAGGAAAGAGGCGGCAATCTTTGCGGTGGACATGGAGAAAGCCTTTGATAGTATGGATTGGTGTAATGGAATGGCTGGGGTTGGGATGGGACTTCATAGATTGAACCCGCCTACTTTATATGAACCCTACAGCCAAAGTTAAAACTGGCAATATCTGAGAGATATGAGATGGGCAGGAGAACTAGGCAAGGCTGTCCATTGTTGCCTCTGCTCTTCGTGCTGGCAATCAAGCCATTGGCTATCTGTGGCAGATTGGGAGACCGCTATCAGGTATTGATGATTGAGATTAACTACAATATATTCCCTTGTATGCAGATTACCTCCTGCTATTCCTTGGTGATACAACTGCGGACCTTACAGGGGCTGACGGCTATTGGAGGAATTTCAGTCAGGGTTTAACCGAAGGTCAATTGGCAGAAATCAAAGTCGTTCCCAACACAAGCGGACCAGCCTCTGCCTGAGGGCCTAATGCTGCTCCAATGGGAACGATGGTGCCTAAAATACATGTGGGTTAAGATATTTCATGACTCGGCTGACTTGCTAGAAGGGAATAGTGGAGAAGCAGTCCATGCACTTAGAAAGACTACTGACTTTTGGACGACCCTTATTAATAGCAGGACGTGTTATTAATCTATTTAAGAGATTAATTTTACAAAGGTCAATATTCACCTTTGTAAAATTAATCTCTTAAATAGATTATCTAGTTACAGTCTAAAATCCATCCTCGTCCAATATATAACTCATTGTACATTCCCCAATGGGATTACCAGTAGTGGTTAAAAGATGGAAGCACCAGGTTTATGTAGAGGTGATTCACTTCATTTCAGATTTTTGTAATTTTAGAATATATACTAAACAGAGACTTATTGTTGTGTCTGGATTCATTTACATCTTTTAATATATATGATATTATCCCATATATCTGAAATGTCAGTTGTGTTTCTGGAATTACTTTTCCCTTATGCTGTTAAGGAGATAACACTATGCCTAATGATCTGTAAGTATCTGCGATTTAATGTGCCCGTAAATAAGCAATATGCTTTATACCAAAATACTTACAGATTTTTTGTACCTTCTTTCCAGACTCGCTTTAGACATTTCTGAGATTCCTTACACCACAATAATTTTCTGAATCTTTTCTCTGTTGACCAATAAGTGTATGATCTTTTCTAGTTCTTAATAATTAAATAAACAATATAAATTCATTAAAATGGTTTATCACTTAACCTGATCTTTATTCAAGTTAAGCTAATCTCATCTATATCTTTGCTCACCTGTTCACAATCACTTTTTATAGATACAGTTCACCTTCACTGGGTGTTAATACTTTAACATTTCTTGATAAAACTAAGTTAATACTTATTTCTTTCAAAATAGAGGAGTCAAGAATTTATACCAGAATTAATTTTGTCCTGAAGATGGTCTCACAGATTTATTCCAGCGAAGACCGAAACGTTGATGACGATTCCATTCTCCTTAGCAATTGTTAAAATGTAGTCACCTTTGAGTATTTGATCCTATGTATACGGCAGACTCATTGTTCTTTTTGGATACTGATATACACATTGAGAACTAAGATATTTTTCTTATATTTAATGTATATATGTTCTAATGTTTATGTGTTTCCAGTCTTTAGTCACTATATTTCTGTTTACCCCTGTGCATTAGTGTTATGAATTTAATGTCATTTTTGCTATTTCATGAATTTTGAAAACATTTTTGTATTACTCATCACCCGGTTGCTGTAATTAATTTACTAATTTTGTTTAAGAAAATTTGTGATTTACTCTTGTTAGTGCTATTAGATATCACTCCATAGAAATATTTGTTGAATCTCTTTAATTTTGTATGTTAATAAATCCCTTGTAGGCCGCTTTACCCTTCAGATTTTTTACACAAGCCCACAAGGGTCTACTGGATTGCCCAATTACCTATCACTGCTTAAAATGGTGGCACTCCCCCTGTTACTATATTTCTATGTGAGTCTGCCAGTACAAACTCCTCGGGCCATATTTCGAGAACAAGATTTGCTCATGGTGGCCTTCCTGTTGAGGTAGGGACTGCAGACAGGTAGCGCTCATCACACTGCAGTGCCCTGTGGGCGACAGTGTCTATTACCCTGTGGCACAGCTTCAGTGGCTCACAAAGTGGATAGCGCACAGGTCCACCCTGGAGTATGATGTGGAACCAATTATTACTGAGCTCCCACAACTGTTCCATGTGCTCCTGCGGATTGGTGAGCACTCTGCCAGGGATACAATCGAATCTTGAGTACTGAGACGTTGTTGGTACAGGTGTTTACACAATACCCGCACACAGCTCCAGTACTTTCCAGATATGCCCTTAGGTATGCGGCATATATTATTGCAAGAGGGGTAGTGGTGGGCCTAGTTGATAGGCTGCAGGAGCAACGCAAATGGGGAGCTGCTCCTTTTCAGGATTTTTGCACAGAGTTTGGCTTACCCCAGGAGCACATCTTGCTCCACAAAGCAGTGACTGCAGCGATCAGGACATGGTGAGGGGCTGGCTTGTCAGAAGCACCACAACAGAGTACCTGTAAATACATGGTTACGTCCTCGGGCACCTTGAGAGTTGTCACCTGTTTGTATAGAGAGATCAGGATCAACCTGTTACAACCACTAGTTACATTATGAGTTCACTGGAAGGATTGTGATACCCAAGGGCGAATGGGTAAATATACTGGACCGGATGCCCAAGGTTTTGAGAAATGCCCACTTTAAGTTACTCAATTATTATATCCTCCACAGAGCGTACCTTACACTGGGAAGAGAGAATAAGTATTTTAAAACAGTTAGGCCAATATGCTGGAGATGTGGACTAGTAAGGGACGAATTTTTTCATATGTTTTGGGACTGCCCATAGCTGGAGTCCTACTAGGAAGAAGTCACAAATACAGATCACTGACAGAATATCGACAGCAAAAATGTCGAGGAACAAAAATATTGGGACAAAAATATTGTTGTCCAAAATATCGAAGTCTTATCTTCATAATGGTAAGTACAAAAATATAGATAAAAATATAGTTGTTAAAAATATCGATGTTTAAAATATCGTTTTGTTTAAGTGTTTTAAAAATAGTGTAAAATAATGCAAATAATACATATATTTTTATAAAAAGATTAGAATTATTCGAAAATGTTTAAAATGATGAGTAATAAATATAATGTAACAATAAATTAAAGCTACATATATATAAAATATAATATATATATATATTAATTTAATATAACTATAAATAATTATTTTAATAAATTATAAAATATCAAAAAAACATATTAAAAATTATAAATACATATATATACACACCGGTAAAATAAAAATAAAAGTACAAAATATATATAATAAACCAAAATAGTAAAATATTTATGTTTTTTACAATTTCATTTGACACTTCATTAACTGCAATAGTAGTTAAAATGTTAGATAACGGAAGGGATACAATTACTATTCCCCCTCCAGGGAGTGCAACAGTAGGGAAAGTGTTGGAAAGGGTAGGCGTCAAATTTACTATTCCCACTCCAGACAGTGCAACAGTAGGGAAAGTGTTGGATAGCGGAGGGGAATAATTTACTATTCCCACTCCAGCAAAATAATTAACATTAATTAACAAAAAATGAATTAATTACAAATAATTTACCTCCCACCATATTTCCCTATAAATGACGCCACCAATGTTGTAAAATATAACACAATTAACATAATTATTAGCAATTAATGAATTTAATAATAATAACAATTAAGCAATTTAAAAACCATCAATAATAAATTATTTCATACAAATACCACTAAAAACAACAGAAAATACATTTTATAATATACATTTTTAAATATATATTAAAAATTAATTAGTTCCCTGCCTACTCCCCTATCAACCCACAACCCGCTCTTAAAAACAAATAACACAAATAACATAATTAATTATTAATTAATTATAAACAATTAATACATATTTAAGGATAAATTATTTACCGCAATTAGCTACATAAAATATTAAATGCATGACATAATAAAAAATATAAATTAATAAATTATTATTAAAACACTCCTCACCCTACTCCCCTATAAACCCACAACCCACTCTTTAAAAAATAACACAATTAAGATATTTACAAAATATTTATTATTAATTACCAACCAATTTATTATTCATTAATAATGAATTCATTAAGACAATTAATATTATAAATTATTAAATACCTAAATATTAATTATTAAAAATGATGAATTAATTATAATTACATTACTTCCCAGCCTAGTCCCTTAAAACCCATAACCCGCTATGAAACTAAAACGCAAAATTTACTTTAAAAAAAATTTGTAACTTCTAAAAATGTAACGCATATATTAAAAACAAATTCAATATTTCCACAAAAAAATAGAACACATACATAAAAAATACACACATAACACTAAATAAAACAACAATATTTTTGCAAACAATATTACTTACCTTCAACTCGATATTCTTGACAATGATATTCTGACTGTAAATATTTTTGTATGTCGATATTTTGGACTCGATATCAGTGTTAGTCGATATTTGCAACTCAATATTATGTCGGTTTACCCACAAAAACCGTAGCAGACATTACAGAGAAGTCTATTACCAAATCTCCTGCACATTGCTTATTAGGTTGATTCCCACACACGGCTAAAGCCAAGGTTAATATTAGGTTCTAGGACTTGGTCTTCATTCTGGCAAAACGGGAAATTGTGAGGCATCGGAAGGCACCTGGGGGTGCACAAGCCATCATATGGCGTAGAGAGCTTGAAAAAATGGGTGGAATACAAAGACAAAGTCCTACTAGGCCAGGCGAGGAGGAGGCTCATTAGATGTGGGCAAGGCCTGGTAGGTGCTGGTTGATTAGTTGAAGGACCCAAATCCCCATCAATGAGGCATCTCCCGTTGGCTTGAGAACCCCAAACCCATAGTGGGAATGGCTGGCACACTTGCAGCCCTGCTCAGTGAATGGCGCCCTAAAGAGATAGCTCCCTGGCATTTCCTACTGTCCATTTTCCATTCATTGTTTCATTATAAATTTGTTGCTGGGATGGATAGACTTGGTTTACCAGGGAGAGAGCGTGACTCATGGGGGGAAGGGAGAGTTTGGGGATGTTGTGAGTGAGAACTAGATATAATCTCACATGATTTTGTACTGATTATAAGATATGTGACAATACGTTTTGACCGGTTGTTTTCACAGGAATTGTAGACCAATAAAATATGTGGGGAAAAAAATCATGCAAGCACATTCTGCTGCCAGTTTATAATAATCTCACTGCACTAGTGACTTTGCTAACCCCCAGGATATGTGACTCTATGCGTAAGAGCACACAATATGTATGTGAGCTTAGATGGTGCCTGATCTATGATTGGGCAGTGGAGCTCATTGACCCAGACCCAAAATGCTGTTAGTGTGGTTGCTTCTTACTTGTGAGACAATGGGAGCTCCCCCTGCAGAAGGTCAGTGGCACGGCCTTGGTGAGTTATGAGCCAGCCTAAAAGCAGTGAAAGAGCTCTACTGTAGCCCAATTACCATGCCACCATTCTCTCTGACACATCTTAGGCCAGGGACGCAGTGCTTTCTCTCATCCTTGGTCTGAAATTGTTTCCGCAGGATCATGGCAGGCGAGAAAGAGTTCTGTGATGTTGTAGGGCCCAGTGTTGTTGCCAACGTTTTCTGCACCCTAATAGTAGCAAGGAAAACATGTCCCATGCTACTGATTAGGTAGTACAATGCTCAGGTGGCAGTTTCTCTTGCCTACATGCCACATTTCAGCAAAGTACTGCTGCTGTGGTGGGACTTCATCCCGCACCTTCCACAGGGGCTAGGAGGGACTACATGCTGCAGACACGTTTCATAAGTGCCAGATTCTACCCACAGCACAGGACTCTCAGGATGGATGTTTCTCTTTCCTGCATGCCGCACTTCACCAGTGCCCTGTTGCAGAGGTGGGAGTCTGTCCTGCATCTTCCACAAGGGCTAGGAGGGGCCTCAAGCTGCAGATGCTCTTCATAAGTGCGGGACTCCTGCAGCACAAGACACACGCAGGATGTGCCCAGATGAAGACCAGGCCTATCTTTGTCCCTCATCGCCTGGAAGAGACTGGACTGGGCCACCCCCCCTTACCTGCTTCTATTTTGTCAACTTATTGTCAACTACTGTGACTTAGCTCTTGCTGGCAGGGTACTACACCTCCCCTGCACTTCTGTTATGGGTAAATGTAGGGCTACTCCCTTAGTGACAATGTCTTGCACCACCTTGGATAGCTTCTTATTGTGGGCTGTGTAGATAATCAGTGAGAAAATCAAACTAGCAGAATAGGGTTTGTCCCTGACATCCCCACTTGAACCTGAAACCGAGTCTTTGTGGATACCCCATGAGCCCACTATGGTTGCTGTGGCACTTACTCACTGCTGCAGGTTGAAAGTCCTGGTGTTTTGGATATTCCTAGTGGCCCAATTGATCCTGGCCGCACAGCAGCTATTGAATTTGCTGGTCACTCTGAGGGGACACAAATATCTGTCAGTGGGGGGAAGGGGCAAATGATAGCCCCTGGGAAGGCCAGGTCCAGTGGACATGCAGGGATTCCTATAAAAATTGTGGGGGGCATACAGGCCCCTGCCAAGGGCTTAAAAATGCCCCAGGACCACCACCTCCCTCAGGGCTTTCTAACTAAATGCTTGTGGGAGTGGCTGGTGGACCCACTGAGCCCAGGGGACCACCACCTTCCCAGGGTTATACAAAATGTGTAGGGGGCTGCACGGAACCCCACAGGGGTTCCCTTCCTACCAGGGTTTTTTTTTTCGAAAGAAGAAGGGAGGCCCATTCTCAGCACAAAGGACCACCACAACCTTGGTGCGGCCCTTGCAAAGAGAAGGAGGGGGGCTAAGTGGCCCCCATCCTGGAGCCATTTTTGGCCCTGGGGACTGCCACCCCCCCAGTGCTGACTTCTGCTATGTCCTATGGTGCCCACCCCTAAAACATAGCTGTTTGCTGCAATTTGATGGGAGCTTTGACAGCTCATATAAAATCAGAGTGAACACCCTACCCACTGTCAAGCAGGCAGGTAAACAGGCAAAAGGATTGCTCTCACAGACAGCTGGCTGAGATGTTGTAGGCGGTCCGTCCTCCTTTCTCAACCACTCTGCACAGGGGCCTCCTGGCGCACTATTGGTTGGGGCATGAAGTCCCCTTGGCTGCTGATGATCATTTAGGGCCAAGAGCCCCTCTTGTTGCCACAAGTAAGTCCTCCACTGACAGATTTCTGAGACTAGGGGTGAGCACACCAGTAAACTCCACTCTGCCGTTGGGTTGGTGAAGTTTCTGCTGAACACCACATTCCAAGTGCGGAGTGGCAAAACTCTGCAAAAACCACCGGAGGAGCAGAGTTTACCACCCATCCCTATTTCCCATTCATGGACCCACTCAGAGACAAATGCACCTACTCACGGATCCACTCAGATACTCACACATCTACTCCCAAATCCACTCAGAAACTTACGGGCTCACTCACATACCCACTCTGAGACTCACACAACCACTCACAGACCCACTCAGACATACATTCACCCAATCACTCTCCCACTCAGAGACTCATATACCCACTAACCTACTTATACAGCCACTCACATACCCCCTCTCGAAGGTCACACGTTACAGTTAGGAAATTAAATACAAAGGTTACATGGACGTTATAGTTATGAAATAGATTTTAAAAATAAGAAGAAATTCACTGAAAGAAACAACGGTTTCAGGGATGTTATAGTTAGGCTCACATTTCACTCGTACAAAACCAGAGAAATTTAGCAGTTATAGTTTCCTGAGCCAACTATAACTTCCACCCCCTCAATGTATTACTTTTGACCTCACATGTTATTTAACTCATGGCACGGTCAGTGACATCAATGAGATCATCACTGACGATATCTCAAATGACATCATTGATGACATCACTTATGATATCATCCACAGAACCACTTACATACCCACTCATAGCCCCATACAACCTCACGTATGCTCATACACATACCCACACAACCACCCACATACCCATTCACAGACCCATACCAGTCCTCACACACCCACTCACTTCTCATAGAGCCCCTCATATACCTTTTCACTCACTCGTGCAGCCACACCCACAACCATTTACTCACCCATGCAGCCACTAATACAACCAGTTACTCACTCTCACAGCCACTCACACAGCACTACCCTCTCCCATACATCAACTCACACACATACTTATTCACCTATTCAGCCACTCACACACCCATACAGCCTCTTAACACAGCCACTCACTTACCCATACAAGTACTCATACACTCACTCACACACCCACACAACCAGTTATATACCCATTTATGCCCACATACAAGCACTCTCATATCTGGTCACTCACTCATACAGTCATTCACACAGACACACACTCTCCAATACAACTATTCACACATCAACTCATTTAACCAAACACTCATTGAAAAAGCCACTCACTTACCCATAAAGCCACTTACACACCCAGTAACTCACTCATATAGTCAATCAGACACCCACTCACTCACCCATTGAGTCATTCACACAGCTACTCACTCACCCATACAGCCACTGACACACCCACTCACTGAGCAACATAGTCACATGCCCACTCATTCACCCACACAGCTACTCACATACATACTCATGCACCCATACAGCTACTCACATACCCAATCACATGCCCATACATGTACTCACATTACCACAAAACCACTCACACACTCACTCACTCACACACTGATACAACCACTCAGTTACCTACTCACCCACTCACACACCCATACAACCACTGACACAACCACTCACACACCTAAAGACCTAGTCAGAAATCTACTCCCTCACCCATACAGTTACTCATGCATGCACTCACACACCCATACCACCACTTACACTCCCAAACGGGATTTCTCAGAATTCCATGGTAGGTTTATGTGACTTCCAAGTGAAATTAAGGTTAGAGTTCAGCTCAATTGTAGTAGAGGGTGCCATCCACACAAGCCTTTTTAGGAGAGATACTGCTGGAAACAGCATTTTACATGCCTGTAGCTACCATCCACCCAACATAAAGAGGAGTATCCCGCATGAGAAAATGCTTAGGGCAAAGAGGAATAACAGTCCGCTTGAGGCTTTTAAGTTAGAGCAAACCAAGATGATAGGTAGGTTTAGATCCAGAGAATAGATGGCTAATGTCATCAGGACAGCGTGCACCAAAGTGGTGGGTAGAAACAGAGAAGGACTTTTAAGGCTCCGAGACACATAAAGAAGGAGGACAAGGATTACCTGGATTTCTATCATTTTAAGGGAATTCATCAGATTGTACACATAATATTTTGAAGCCTCGTTGTGTCTAATTGAGATGTAAAACAGACTCTATATCCATGTCTCATTTTGCGTGCCTTTATATACATTGATTGACTATGCTTTATCAAATCATATTGAGCTCTGGTACATCCCGTATACATGTCATCATATAAGTATAAAAATTGCCACTGTATTTTTTGTTGTTTGTTTTTTGTATTACAAAATAATCTTATTACACTTGTAAAATAATGTGAAGCTTTACTTTCACTTATGGCATTGTATTTCACTTATGGCATTGCATTGTAAGCTTGATGTATTGCCCTAGTCTTTTCACAGTTTATGTTGCTGAGGTGAAATGTCACTTGTTTATAAGGTGATTGGGCACAATTAATTTTGGTACGTGGCTTTGACAATGACCACAAGGTCAAAACGCGCCAGTCGACGAAATAAACAGTAGCCGTAGTTTGCATCTCAGAGAGCCAGCTTTTTCTTTGCTGGAAGGCATCAAGGGTATTTTTTGCATTGGTTCCTGCTGCTGAGCAACAGCCCCGGGAGGTGGATGCAGTCGGGTTACAAGCAGGAGATGCTTGGAAGAGATATATATATATATATATATATATATATATATATATATATATATATATATATATATATATATATATATATATATATATATATATATATATATATATATATATTATCAACAAAATTGCCCAAGCAGACCCGGATCCACTCATCCGCAGTTGGTATTTAATTAACCTGGCGGCCAGCTAGTTCGCACCAGATTTAGTAATCTCAATATGAAAAAGCATGCTGGCTTTCCTGATGACTTCAATGCAGCTGCCACTGAGGAAGAAGTTAATACTTTGAAACGCGTTGTGCATTGAGATTACTAAATCTGGTGTGGACTAGCTGGCCGCCAGGTTAATTAAATACCAACAGCAGATGAGTGCATCCGGGTCTACTTGGGCAATTTTGTTGATAATCTATACCCGGCAGCCCTGCCGCGCCGGCTTGCACCATCTCAGGAAATAAAGAGAGGCTGTGAGGGAAACGATTCCCTTCCGAGACGGCACTGCTGTTGGGGCATAAAAGGACCAGCAGTCAAACCGGAGACACCTCATATCCGGTGGCCCGACACTTCAGGGATTGTCATGCTAGCAACATACAATTCCTTAAATATTTTGCAATTGACTGCGTCCTACCTCTTAGAAGAGGCGGTGATCGTGAGGCTCTCCTCAGAAAAATGGAGACCAAATATATATTAGAACTGGACAGCAAAAGCCCACACGGGCTTAACACCACGGAAGATCTCTACACGTGGTTGTAAGAAATCTATAGCTAACTGAGAATAAATAAAAATAACTTGACTGAAGTAGATTTCAACGTCCAGGGTTCTCCACTATAAAGATAATATTATCCACACAAAATACAGATATTTTTAAATAATTTTTTAAATATATTTGTAATTTCCCTCCCGCGATATTTCTCTCTTTTCCTCTTTTCCCCGTTTTTATCTTTTCCCTTGACCCACATTTTACCTTCATGAATCACGTATTACAGGAAAAAAAGGGAAAAAAAGGTCTCCAAAAATAATTGAATAAATGCACAGGTGATTCCATTGCACTATTTTGCACAACATTGCACTTTACTTGCCATTTTGCACATTTAGAACATTACCATGCTGCTTAGCAATTGCTAAAAATCAATTTTGTTTTTAACAAACTTTTTGCTTTTAACATGCTTTTTTACCATTTGTATTGCTCTGTTTTTATATGTGCAGTTTATTTATATATTTATGTATTTATACATTTATGAATAGACAGAATGGCATATGAGCCAACAGCTCCAGCCTCACATCGGATTACAGCTCACTTCATTGCTGTATAAATTATATGGCAATGAGCAACAAATGTATAAATGTATTTTACAATTATATAGTGAGAAGCAACAAATGTACAGATGTATTTTACAATTATAAGTGACTAGAACTATCATGTCAAAAGCGATAGCATCATGGCTAAATCTTTCTTCTATGTCAACGGCAAATAATTAAGCACTGTCACTTTAAAAGGGATTCACACGAGGGGTTCGTCATGTGATCAAGGGCTGTTGAGCCCGAAACGCGTCATGGCGGCAGAGCGCACAAACAAAATAAAATAATTTGGGTATAACTTATCGGAGTCCGTCCCCTTCTTGATCCAGGATTGAGCGGATCGTCTGAGGAAAGGTTGACTGCTATATATATATATATATATATATATATATATATATATATATATATATATATTATCAACAAAATTGCCCAAGCAGACCCGGATCCACTCATCCGCAGTTGGTATTTAATTAACCTGGCGGCCAGCTAGTTCGCACCAGATTTAGTAATCTCAATATGAAAAAGCATGCTGGCTTTCCTGATGACTTCAATGCAGCTGCCACTGAGGAAGAAGTTAATACTTTGAAACGCGTTGTGCATTGAGATTACTAAATCTGGTGTGGACTAGCTGGCCGCCAGGTTAATTAAATACCAACAGCAGATGAGTGCATCCGGGTCTACTTGGGCAATTTTGTTGATAATCTATACCCGGCAGCCCTGCCGCGCCGGCTTGCACCATCTCAGGAAATAAAGAGAGGCTGTGAGGGAAACGATTCCCTTCCGAGACGGCACTGCTGTTGGGGCATAAAAGGACCAGCAGTCAAACCGGAGCCTTACCAAACACATTAAATTATTGCTGCCATGAAATCGACAGAACCCACTGAGGGTAACTACAAGATACAGCGTGCTCCTGGGCACTAAGCCACACCCACTAAGCGTTGGGGTCCCCCTGTGATTAGCATGACCTCCTCTGTAATCCCCTAGTATATAATAGGGCAGGGGATTAAAACTACCTCTTAAAACGTGCCACAGGGAGTGTTTGCACACGTCACCTCAGGCCCCGTCCCCTCCCTTCCCCACTGTGTAAACACGCCCTGTGGCCGTTTTAAGTTGGGAGATTAAGTCCCCTTGAATCCTGAGGGTCCCTAGGGTCCAACTAGACCACTAGGTACCTCCAGTAAGTGCCACAGAGCTGCATTGCAGAGAGGTGTAAAAAGGGGCATGGCCTGCACCACCTCTCTGCAACGCTGAGCATGGCACTTACTGGAAGCACCTGGTGGGCTAGTTGGCCCCCAGGGTCCCTCAGGATTGAAAGGGAATTATTGCCCCAACTAAAAATGCGCCACAGGGCGTGTTTGCACACGTCACCTCAGGCCCGTCCCCTCCCTTCACCACTGTGTAAACGCGCCCTATGGCCGTTCTAAGTTGAGAGATTAAGTCCCCTTGAATCCTATGGGTCCCTAGGCTCAAACTAGCCCACTAGGTACCTCCAGTAAGCGCCACAGAGCTGCGTTGCCTAGAGGTGTAAAAAGGGGCGTGGCCTCAGAACACCTGTCTGCAACGCAGCTCCCTGGCGAATACTGGAGCTACCTGTTGGGCTAGTTGGCCCTCAGGGACCCTCAGTATTGAAGGGGAATTAATTCCCCAACTTACAAATGGCCAGGGGGTGCATTTTTTCGGTGCGATGCCGGTCTTTTATTTATTTACTTTTTTGAGAAGGAGGGCTGCGTGGCCCCCTTCTTTTTCTAATTTATTGGCCCTGGGGACCCCATCCCCCAGGGCCTGCACCCTAATTTTTTTTGTTGAAAAAAATTAATTTGGCCCTCCCAAGGCCTTAATCGGCCCTGGGGACCCCAAACCCCTGGTCATGGCCTTTTTTTTTGTTTTATTCTTTAGGAGGGGGGCTGCGTTGCCCCCCTCCTCAGGCCACTTATGGCCCCGGGACTCCATCCCCCGGGGCCGGCCTTTGTTTTTTATATTTATTTATTAAAATATATTTATAGAAACACCTAAGACATGCTGGACAAACCGTATGTACCTATCACCCTGACGATTTGTGTGATATTCATTAAAAGGTGACTATGCATACAATGAACCCACGTGAAATTTATTTACACCGCTAGTGAAGCTCTGACGTGTCTGACGCCCTACTGTGCCTAATCCCGGAGCCCCTGCCGGTGGGTACTCTCCAAGTAGACACCCTTGTCATTTATTTATACAAATATGGGTAGTTATTGATGGGCACATTTAATACACACACACACCAAGCCATTCAAAGGGAATTCGACAAAAATTCGACCAAACTATGCAAGAAACCCCCCTCACGGTTAATAAAACACAGATCCACCGCCGGATGTGTAATACTTTTTATTTTACTCTCTGGAAAGGAGACGAACCTCACTTGAGAGTCACAGCGTGCTCCTGGCTGAGCCCAATGCTGTGTTACACCCACCAGTGCCCGCCGAATGCCACACACCTCTGTGTTGTATTCCACCAGCTAGTGCGTATGCTATGACACTCTCTAGCCCATGTGCACTGTAACACCACCCCGTGAATATGTAATGCACACTTGCCTTCGCACGGGTTATATTGCCCCATCTAACGTGCCTTCCTTGATGCCTATGTTATAAAGCACAGCGGTATGCCATACATATTACAATCTGGGATCCATATCTTTGTCACAGTGCATATGCAACGTTACACTCCCCAGCACATATTTTATATTACAACTTTATAGACTAGTTAGGTTACACAACATTGCCCTGTGCATATTACACTCCAAGGCGCATATCGCAGAGCACGCGCTAGTGCCTGTGCTATCTCGCGCTCTCCAATGAATCTGTCATTGTGCACAATGTATTGCATATTATATTTCACGCCCCGGTTCATCTTATATCACACTTTTTGGTACATAGTTATACCATATACTATATCTAGTTTTCATTTTCAATCGTGCTCTCAGGAGTATGTTCTATATAACACTGCGTCCACATACCCTTTTTACGGGTATTACATTTTGCGATGTGGGGTGGAGGGTCAGGGGGTGTTTCTGCCAAGTGAGCCCGGAGTCACAGTCACAAACGTCCTCTTCTTCCTGAATAAAAGTGAGATTATGCTGCATACTTGTTCATATTTTAAGTAGCTCGCACAGACACACATTTTAAAAACAATAAAGTACCTTCTCTGAACAGTTAGCTTGCTGCCCCATCCACCTCCTCCCTATCCTCTGTTGTCTGAATCCATGGACTAGCCTCCTCCCTCCTGCCATGCATGGTCTGATGTGCTGCCACTGCCCTCCACTTAGCATGATGTACCAGTCCACTCCTCCTGCCCTCCATTGCCCAATTCTATGGCCCATCATTGACCTCCTGCTTAGCCACTGTGCTTAGCTTGCTGCCCCTATTCTCCTTACCCCTGCCCTCCGATGTCTTTGTGCATGCCCCTGCTCCATCCTTTTTCCCCACCATGTTCCATGGACCTGCCACTCCTATCTACTCTGAGTGTTCTGTTGAGCTGCCACTCCCCTCCCACCTGCCTAGCATTATCAGATGACTGTAACCTGTCCCTGCCACCTCCACCCTGCCTGTCCACATGCCATGCCCCTATCCCCTTCCTTCTGTCTTCCATGGTCCATTTTATTGACACACCCTTATGCCCTCCCTGGTCTGTTGTGCTGCAACTGCTCCTCCTGCCTGCCCCACGCGGTCTGATGTGAGGCCCCTTCCCCTGAACTCTCTTGTCTGTGCCCAGGTCCTGACCCTCCCTTCTATCCTCCATGGTCCTTTGTGCATGCCCCTGCACCATCCTTCTTGCCCATCATAGCCATTGTGCTGCCACTAACCCTCCCGCTTGCCATGCATGGTCTTCTGTGCTGCCATGGCCCCTCCCACCATCCCTGTGTGGTCAGCTAGCTGCCCCTGCCCCCCTCCCACCTTCCCTCCATGGTCTGTGCATATGCCATCATAGTCTCATTGTTGCTCTCCATTGTGTGTCTTGTTTCTAGTGCCCATCCTGCCTGACCTCCATGGTCATCTTGCTGCTCCTGCCCTGCCCCCTTGCCCCCAGCCCTCTGTTTGCATGTGCAGAACCCTATTCCCTCCCTCCTGGCTTGTTTGTTCCATTGTAATGCCCCTGATCCGTCCCTCCTGCCCTTTATGGTCTGTTATGCTGCAGCCTTCTCTCCTGTCTGTCCATTATGGTCAGCTAGCTACCATTGCCTCTTTCCCCTCTGTTCTCTGTTGTCCATGAGCATGGTCCTGTCCCCTCCCTATTGCTTTCTATGGATTGTTGTGCTGCACTCCCGTCCTGCATGCCCTTTGAGGTGTATTGTGCTGCTGCAAACCCTGATGCCTGCCCTGTAGGGTCAGTTTGGTGCACCTCTCCATGTCCCTCCGGTCCTCTGTTATCCGAGTCCATGTCCCTACCCCAATTCCTCCTGCCTACCATGATCCAATGTACCATGCTTGCGAACATTTTGAACTTGGTAAGAGGGAGAATTCATAAAAAAAACTGGGGTATTGATTTTCCCCTTTGAGTTACATTGAAAAAGAGGAGATTGTAGACAGGAGACAGATCAAATAAAGCCAATTTGAGCTTAAAAACATTGGACGTTTCGTGGCTGAAACGGGTCTGTTGGCATGTATGGTTGTACTACCACTGCCTCTTCCTTCTGCCCACAATGGTCTATTATATTGCCACAGCCTCTCTTGCCAGTCCTGTATTGTTGGTTTGTTGCCCCTGCCCCCCTTTCCACTGCCCTCCATAGTCTGTTGTGCTGCTACGGCCCTTCCTGCCTGCCCAGTGTGGTTAAATTGTTGCCTTTGCACCCTCCTACCTGCCTTCAATTTTCAGAGTCTGTGTCCCTGGCCTCTGCCTCTCAACAGTATCCCAATGAACAACTAGATTGCTAACATTCTATATTTATTACAAAAGTGTGGAACGCCTGACGTCATCTTGATGTAATCAAAACTGTAAAACCTAGAGCATTTCCTTTAGAAATTACATATATGAGAGGGTCTTATTTACATCAAAATTATGGTTAGTGCTCTAAAAAACTAAAATGAGGACATATTTTCTGAGTTTTCAAATAGCGACAAAGAACTTTTTAATTATTTGTAATCTTTATGTTTTTTTATCCAGTTGACCACTTGATTAAATGTTGCACCTAGGGGACAGGATGTGGTGTTACTTCCAGAGCTGCAGACTTTGCAACTGGGGAACCAGGTTGGAGTTTCTGCTTCAGCTCAACATTCTGTGATTCTGGTCAAATCACTTAATCTCCCCATGTCTACAACCAAAATGAATTTGATCTTGTGTGATGTAACCAATGCTCATGTAAAGCACTCCAATACCTGACAAGTCTGCACTATATAAAACTGCAAATACACAAAAAATAAGTGTTTTGCACACTTCTGTCATTGGGCTACATCTGGGTGATATTTGTGCTGCATTTGGTCTCTTTTGTCTCTGGTGGCCATCTTGGGAGATTTATTTGTTATGAAGTTTCCTAATTTCCTCATTTACTGCAGTCTCCTCAGTAGGAAATGCTTTCAGTTTTTTACTTTGAGTCCATCAAGAAGGTATTCAGATATGTCACACATTTGCCATAAATTCTGAATGTTAGCACTCTAGTTGCTCATTAGATCACTATAGTAAAGCTACTGCTCACCACGGAAGTCTGCTGCTGGTTAGAGGTGGGCGGAATTTGCGTAGTCGCGTTACGCAAAGCTCCGCGAAATGGTAAAAAATCTCCGCGAACACGCAGCAATTCCGCGAACACGCGGAATTGCTTGTTCGCGATGCTTTTTTTCTGTTCGTGATGCTTTTTTTCTGTTTACGATCGCTTTTAGCGTGCTCGGGGGGAAATATCTCACGAACACGCATTTTGGGAACGCGAATAAGCAAAAAATTTGGCGAAGACGTGGAAATCGGAATTTTGGGTAATTCCGCGTTCTTCGGGGAACGCGAAATTACCCAAATTCCAGAAATTCCACAAATTCCGCGAGTGGTACGGAATTTACCACCCAGGCCTACTGCTGGTATTAAAAGTGCATGTTTCAGTCTGCATATCAGAATTTTTTAATGAAATAGAAGAGGATTTGAGAAGTCACTCAAAATGTGCCCTAATTTTTCTTTCTTCAGCACTAATCATAATTTCTATGGCAAAATGAACCCCCTCATTGTGTTCCTTTTTAAATTAAATGTTTTAAGTGTTACCAGTTTATTCCAATCAAGATGGCTTCAGGTGTGCCATAATTTTGTCATAAGTAAGACAGTAAGCGCTCAAGTTGTTCTTAAGAACACTCTGGGACATTCTGTCATTGAGCTATACTTGGGCTACATCTGGGTGATATTTGGGCTACATTTGGGCTCTTTTGGTTCTGGTGGCCATCTTGGGAGATTTATTTGTTATGAAGTTTCCTAATTTCCTCATTTACTTCAGTCTCCTCAGTAGGAAATACTTTCAGTTTTTTACTTTGGTTCCATCCTGAAGGCATTCAGATGTGTCACACATTTGCCATAGATTCAGAATGTTAGCACTCTAATTGCTTATTAGATAACTGTAGTAAAGCTACTGCTCACCAGGGAAGTCTTGCTGTTATTGAAAGTGCATGTTTCAGTCTGCATGTCAGAATTTTTTAATTAAATAGAAGAGGATTTGAGAAGTCACTCAAAATGTGCCCTAATATTTCTTTCTGCAGCACTAATCATACTTTCTATGGCAAAATGAACCCCCTCATTTTGTTAATTTTTAAATTAAATGTTTTAAGAGTTACCACTTTATTCCAATCAAGATGGCTTCAGGTGTGCAATACGTTTGTCATAAGTAGGACTGTTAGCGCTCTAGTTGTTATTTAGAACACTCTGGGAACCTGCAGTAGAACACAAAGGAATCAACTGACAGTCTCTGCCCTTGTTGGATGTACATGTTTTACTGAGACTGTCAGACTTCATTCTCACATGACTGAGATAGATAATGTGAATTTACAGAAAATATGCTCTCAGTTTAGCTTATAGATCACCGTCCAAACCTCTATGGGAAAAGCATGAGAAAATAGTTTTCTCTCAAACATGATTCCTGATATCACAGCAGAAGGCTTTTTCACATGGTAAAATCACATCAGAACACACCACAATTCCTAAAATGACTATGGTACCATCAACAAATGATTTATAATGTAACTAAAGTCTTAAAACCTTCTATTAACTGCAATGCTTTTTAATGAGGTGCTATCATGTATATTGGTCCCAAGATGGCTGCCAACACTTCTTGGATGAAGTACTGACAGCCAATCAGATCTCACGATGAGATGTGTGGTTAGGCTCCGCCCAGATATATATATCTTTTTAACTCTAATTTTCTTAGGAACTACTGAACGGATTTACACCATTTAAGCAAAAGGCACAAGTCTGAACTGAGGACTACCTCTTTGCCAAATTTGGCATTCAGATGTGTCACACATTTGCCATGAATTCAGAATGTTAGCACTCTAATTGCTTATTAGATCACTGTAGTAAAGCTACTGCACACCAGGGACGTCTGCTGCTGGTATTTAAAGTGCATGTTTCAGTCTGCATGTCAGAATTCTTTTATGAAATAGAAGAGGATTTGAGAAGTCACTCAAAATGTGCCCTAATGTTTCTTTCTTCAGCACTAATCATAATTTCTATGGCAAAATGAACCCCCTCATTGTGTTCCTTTTTAAATTAATTGTTTTAAGTGTTACCAGTTTATTCCAATCAAGATGGCTTTAGGTGTGCCATACGTTTGTCATAAGTAAGACAGTAAGCGCTCTAGTTGTTCTTAAGAACACTCTGGGACATTCTGTCATTGAGCTATACTTGGGCTACATCTGGGTGATATTTGGGCTACATTTGGGCTCTTTTGGTTCTGGTGGTCATCTTGGGAGATTTATTTGTTATGAAGTTTCCTAATTTCCTCATTTACTGCAGTCTCCTCAGTAGGAAATACTTTCAGTTTTTTACTTTGGTTCCATCAAGAAGGCATTCAGATGTGTCACACATTTGCCACAAATTCTGAATGTCAGCACTCTAGTTGCTCATTAGATAACTGTAGTAAAGCTACTGCACACCAGGGAAGTCTGCTGCTGGTATTTAAAGTGCATGTTTCAGTCTGCATGTCAGAATTTGTTAATGAAATAGAAGAGGATTTGAGAAGTCACCCAAAATGTGCCCTAATTTTTCTTTCTGCAGCACTAATCATACTTTCTATGGCAAAATGAACCCCCTCATTGTGTTCCTTTTTAAATTAAATGTTTTAAGAGTTACCACTTTATTCCAATCAAGATGGCTTCAGGTGTGCAATTTGTTTGTCATAAGTAGGACTGTTAGCGCTCTAGTTGTTCTTTAGAACACTCTGGGAACCTGCAGTAGAACACAAAGGAATCAACTGACAGTCTCTGCCCTTGTTGGATGTACATGTTTTACTGAGACTGTCAGGCTTCATTCTCACATGACTGAGAAAGATAATGTGAATTTACAGAAAATATGCTCCCAGTTTAGCTTATAGATCACCATCCAAACCTCTGTGGGAAAAGCATGAGAAAATAGGTTTCTCTCAAACATGATTCATGATATCACAGCAGAAGGCTTTTTCACATGGTAAAATCACCTCAGAACACACCACAATTCCTAAAATGACTATGGTACCATCAACAAATGATTTATAATGTAACTAAAGTCTTAAAACCTTCTATTAACTGCAATGCTTTTTAATGAGGTGCTATCATGTATATTGGTCCCAAGATGGCTGCCAACACTTCTTGGATGAAGTACTGACAGCCAATCAGATCTCACGATGAGATGTGTGGTTAGGCTCCGCCCAGATATATCTATCTTTTTAACTCTAATTTTCTTAGGAACTACTGAACGGATTTACACCATTTAAGCAAAAGGCACAAGTCTGAACTGAGGACTACCTCTTTGCCAAATTTGGCATTCAGATGTGTCACACATTTGCCATAAATTCAGAATGTTAGCACTCTAATTGCTTATTAGATCACTGTAGTAAAGCTACTGCACACCAGGGAAGTCTGCTGCTGGTATTTAAAGTGCATGTTTCAGTCTGTATGTCAGAATTTTTTTATGAAATAGAAGAGGATTTGAGAAGTCACTCAAAATGTGCCCTAATGTTTCTTTCTTCAGCACTAATCATCATTTCTATGGCAAAATGAACCCCCTCATTGTGTTTCTTTTTAAATTAAATGTTTTAAGTGTTACCAGTTTATTCCAATCAAGATGGCTTCAGGTGTGCCATACTTTTGTCATAAGTAAGACAGTAAGCGCTCTAGTTGTTCTTAAGAACACTCTGGGACATTCTGTCATTGAGCTATACTTGGGCTACATCTGGGTGATATTTGGGCTACATTTGGGCTCTTTTGGTTCTGGTGGTCATCTTGGGAGATTTATTTGTTATGAAGTTTCCTAATTTCCTCATTTACTTCAGTCTCCTCAGTAGGAAATACTTTCAGTTTTTTACTTTGGTTCCATCAAGAAGGCATTCAGATGTGTCACACATTTGCCACAAATTCTGAATGTCAGCACTCTAGTTACTCATTAGATCACTGTAGTAAAGCTACTGCACACCAGGGAAGTCTGCTGCTGGTATTTAAAGTGCATGTTTCAGTCTGCATGTCAGAATTTTTTTATGAAATAGAAGAGGATTTGAGAAGTCAAAATGTGCCCTAATTTTTCTTTCTGCAGCACTAATCATAATTTCTATGGCAAAATGAACCCCCTCATTTTGTTCCTTTGTAAATTAAATGTTTTAGGTGTTACCACTTTATTCCAATCAAGATGGCTTCAGGTGTGCCATACTTTTGTCATAAGTAAGACTGTTAGCGCTCTAGTTGATCGTTAGAACACTCTGGGACATTCTGTCATTGGGCTATACTTGCGCTACATCTGGGTAATAATTGGGCTACATTTGGGCTCTTTTGTCTCTGGTGGCCATCTTGGGAGATTTATTTGTTTTGAAGTTTCCTAATTTCCTCATTTACTGCAGTCTCCTTGGTAGGAAATACTTTACATTTTTTACTTTGGTTCCATCAAGAAGGCATTCAGATATGTCACACATTTGCCATCAATTCTGAATGTTAGCACTCTAGTTGCTCATTAGATCACTGTAGTAAAGCTACTGCTCACGAGGGAAGTCTGCTGCTGGTATTCAAAGTGCATGTATCAGTCTGCATGTCAGAATTCTTTCATGAAATAGAAGAGGATTTGAGAAGTCAAAATGTGCCCTAATTTTTCTTTCTGCAGCACTAATCATAAATTCTATGGCAAAATGAACCCCCTCATTTTGTTCCTTTGTAAATTAAATGTTTTAAGTATTACCACTTTATTCCAATCAAGATGGCTTCAGGTGTGCCATACTTTTGTCATAAGTAAGACTTTTCGTGCTCTAGTTGTTCGTTAGAACACTCTGGGACATTCTGTCATTGGGCTATACTTAGGCTACATCTGAGTGATA
This sequence comes from Triturus cristatus, assembly GCF_964204655.1. Lineage (NCBI taxonomy): Eukaryota > Metazoa > Chordata > Amphibia > Caudata > Salamandridae > Triturus > Triturus cristatus. The sequence continues at coordinate 700,927,784 of NC_140585.1, read as the reverse complement.
TTTGTGCTGCATTTGGGCTCTTTTGTCTCTGGTGACCATTTTGGGAGACTTATTTGTTATGAAGTTTCCTAATTTCCTCATTTACTACAGTCTCCTTAGTAGGAAATACTTTCAGTTTTTTACTTTGATTACATCCTGAAGGCATTCAGATGTGTCACACATTTGCCATAGATTCAGAATGTTAGCACTCTAATTGCTTATTAGATCACTGTAGTAAAGCTACTGCTCACCAGGGAAGTCTTGCTGTTATTGAAAGTGCATGTTTCAGTCTGCATGTCAGAATTTTTTAATGAAATAGAAGAGGATTTGAGAAGTCACTCAAAATGTGCCCTAATATTTCTTTCTGCAGAACTAATCATACTTTCTATGGCAAAATGAACCCCCTCATTTTGTTCATTTTTAAATTAAATGTTTTAAGAGTTACCACTTTATTCCAATCAAGATGGCTTCAGGTGTGCAATACGTTTGTCATAAGTAGGACTGTTAGCGCTCTAGTTGTTATTTAGAACACTCTGGGAACCTGCAGTAGAACACAAAGGAATCAACTGACAGTCTCTGCCCTTGTTGGATGTACATGTTTTACTGAGACTGTCAGACTTCATTCTCACATGACTGAGAAAGATAATGTGAATTTACAGAAAATATGCTCTCAGTTTAGCTTATAGATCACCATCCAAACCTCTGTGGGAGAAGCATGAGAAAATAGTTTTCTCTCAAACATGATTCCTGATATAACAGCAGAAGGCTTTTTCACATGGTAAAATCACCTCAGAACACACCACAATTCCTAAAATGACTATGGTACCATCAACAAATGATTTATAATGTAACTAAAGTCTTAAAACCTTCTATTAACTGCAATGCTTTTTAATGAGGTGCTATCATGTATATTGGTCCTGAGATGGCTTCCAACACTTCTTGGATGAAGTACTGACAGCCAATCAGATCTCACGATGAGATGTGTGGTTAGGCTCCGCCCAGATATATCTGTCTTTTTAACTCTAATTTTCTTAGGAACTACTGAACGGATTTACACCATTTAAGCAAAAGGCACAAGTCTGAACTGAGGACTACCTCTTTGCCAAATTTGGCATTCAGATGTGTCACACATTTGCCATGAATTCAGAATGTTAGCACTCTAATTGCTTATTAGATCACTGTAGTAAAGCTACTGCACACCAGGGAAGTCTTGCTGTTATTGAAAGTGCATGTTTCAGTCTGCATGTCAGAATTTTTTCATGAAATAGAAGAGGATTTGAGAAGTCACTCAAAATGTGCCCTAATATTTCTTTCTGCAGCACTAATCATACTTTCTATGGCAAAATGAACCCCCTCATTTTGTTCATTTTTAAATTAAATGTTTTAAGAGATACCACTTTATTCCAATCAAGATGGCTTCAGGTGTGCAATACGTTTGTCATAAGTAGGACTGTTAGCGCTCTAGTTGTTATTTAGAACACTCTGGGAACCTGCAGTAGAACACAAAGGAATCAACTGACAGTCTCTGCCCTTGTTGGATGTACATGTTTTACTGAGACTGTCAGACTTCATTCTCACATGACTGAGAATGATAATGTGAATTTACAGAAAATATGCTCTCAATTTAGCTTATAGATCACCATCCAAACCTCTGTGGGAAAAGCATGAGAAAATAGTTTTCTCTCAAACATGATTCCTGATATAACAGCAGAAGGCTTTTTCACATGGTAAAATCACCTCAGAACACACCACAATTCCTAAAATGACTATGGTACCATCAACAAATGATTTATAATGTAACTAAAGTCTTAAAACCTTCTATAAACTGCAATGCTTTTTAATGAGGTGCTATCATGTATATTGGTCCCAAGATGGCTTCCAACACTTCTTGGATGAAGTACTGACAGCCAATCAGATCTCACGATGAGATGTGTGGTTAGGCTCCGCCCAGATATATCTATCTTTTTAACTCTAATTTTCTTAGGAACTACTGAACGGATTTACACCATTTAAGCAAAAGGCACAAGTCTGAACTGAGGACTACCTCTTTGCCAAATTTGGCATTCAGATGTGTCACACATTTGCCATGAATTCAGAATGTTAGCACTCTAATTGCTTATTAGATCACTGTAGTAAAGCTACTGCACACCAGGGAAGTCTGCTGCTGGTATTTAAAGTGCATGTTTCAGTCTGCATGTCAGAATTTTTTTATGAAATAGAAGAGGATTTGAGAAGTCAAAATGTGCCCCAATTTTTCTTTCTGCAGCACTAATCATAATTTCTCTGGCAAAATGAACCCCCTCATTTTGTTCCTTTGTAAATTAAATGTTTTAGGTGTTACCACTTTATTCCAATCAAGATGGCTTCAGGTGTGCCATACTTTTGTCATAAGTAAGACTGTTAGCGCGCTAGTTGTTCGTTAGAACACTCTGGGACATTCTGTCATTGGGCTATACTTGGGCTACATCTGGGTGATATTTGGGCTACATTTGGGCTCTTTTGTTTCTGGTGGCCATCTTGGGAGATTTATTTGTTTTGAAGTTTCCTAATTTCCTCATTTACTTCAGTCTCCTCAGTAGGAAATACTTTAAATTCTTTACTTTGGTTCCATCAAGAAGGCATTCAGATATGTCACACATTTGCCATAAATTCTGAATGTTAGCACTCTAGTTGCTCATTAGATCACTATAGTAAAGCTACTGCTCACCAGGGAAGTCTGCTGCTGGTAATCAAAGTGCATGTTTCAGTCTGCATGTCAGAATTTTTTAATGAAATAGAAGAGGATTTGAGAAGTCACCCAAAATGTGCCCTAATTTTTCTTTCTGCAGCACTAATCATACTTTCTATGGAAAAATGAACCCCCTCATTTTGTTCCCTTTTAAATTAAATGTTTTAAAGGTTACCACTTTATTCCAATCAAGATGGCTTCAGGTGTGCAATACGTTTGTCATAAGTAGGACTGTTAGCGCTCTAGTTGTTCTTTAGAACACTCTGGGAACCTGCAGTAGAACACAAAGGTATCAACTGACAGTCTCTGCCCTTGTTGGATGTACATGTTTTACTGAGACTGTCAGGCTTCATTCTCACACGACTGAGAAAGATAATGTGAATTTACAGAAAATATGCTCTCAATTTAGCTTATAGATCACCGTCCAAATATCTGTGGGAAAAACATGAGAAAATTGTTTTCTCTCAAACATGATTCATGATATCACAGCAGAAGGCTTTTTCACATCGTAAAATCACCTCAGAACACACCACAATTCCTAAAATGACTATGGTACCATCAACAAATGATTTATAATGTAACTAAAGTCTTAAAACCTTCTATTAACTGCAATGCTTTTTAATGAGGTGCTATCATGTATATTGGTCCCAAGATGGCTGCCAACACTTCTTGGATGAAGTACTGACAGCCAATCAGATCTCACGATGAGATGTGTGGTTAGGCTCCGCCCAGATATATCTATCTTTTTAACTCTAATTTTCTTAGGATCTACTGAACGGGTTTACACCATTTAAGCAAAAGGCACAAGTCTGAACTGAGGACTACCTCTTTGCCAAATTTGGCATTCAGATGTGTCACACATTTGCCATAAATTCTGAATGTCAGCACTCTAGTTACTCATTAGATCACTGTAGTAAAGCTACTGCTCACCAGGGAAGTCTGCTGCTGGTATTTAAAGTGCATGTTTCAGTCTGCATGTCAGAATTTTTTTATGAAATAGAAGAGGATTTGAGAAGGCAAAATGTGCCCTAATTTTTCTTTCTGCAGCACTAATCATAATTTCTATGGCAAAATGAACCCCCTCATTTTGTTCCTTTGTAAATTAAATGTTTTAGGTGTTACCACTTTATTCCAATCAAGATGGCTTCAGGTGTGCCATACTTTTGTCATAAGTAAGACTGTTAGCGCTCTAGTTGTTCGTTAGAACACTCTCGGACATTCTGTCATTAGGCTATACTTGGGCTACATCTGGGTGATAATTGGGCTACATTTGGGCTCTTTTCTCTCTGGTGGCCATCTTGGGAGATTTATTTGTTTTGAAGTTTCCTAATTTCCTCATTTACTGCAGTCTCCTTGGTAGGAAATACTTTACATTTTTTACTTTGGTTCCATCAAGAAGGCATTCAGATATGTCACACATTTGCCATAAATTCAGTCTGCATGTCAGAATTCTTTTATGAAATAGAAGAGGATTTGAGAAGTCAAAATGTGCCCTAATTTTTCTTTCTGCAGCACTAATCATAAATTCTATGGCAAAATGAACCCCCTCATTTTGTTCCTTTGTAAATTAAATGTTTTAAGTATTACCACTTTATTCCAATCAAGATGGCTTCAGGTGTGCCATACTTTTGTCATAAGTAAGACTTTTCGTGCTCTAGTTGTTCGTTAGAACACTCTGGGACATTCTGTCATTGGGCTATACTTAGGCTACATCTGAGTGATATTTGTGCTGCATTTGGGCTCTTTTGTCTCTGGTGACCATTTTGGGAGACTTATTTGTTATGAAGTTTCCTAATTTACTACAGTCTCCTTAGTAGGAAATACTTTCAGTTTTTTACTTTGATTACATCCTGAAGGCATTCAGATGTGTCACACATTTGCCATAAATTCAGAATGTTAGCACTCTAATTGCTTATTAGACCACTGTAGTAAAGCTAATGCTCACCAGGGAATTCTGTTGCTGTTATTGAAAGTGCATGTTTCAGTCTGCATGTCAGAATTTTTTAATGAAATAGAAGAGGATTTGAGAAGTCACTCAAAATGTGCCCTAATTTTTCTTTCTGCAGCACTAATCATACTTTGTATGGCAAAATGAACCCCCTCATTTTGTTCCTTTTTAAATTAAATGTTTTAAGAGTTACCACTTTATTCCAATCAAGATGGCTTCAGGTGTGCAATACGTTTGTCATAAGTCGGACTGTTAGCGCTCTAGTTGTTCTTTAGAACACTCTGGGAACCTGCAGTAGAAAACAAAGGAATCAACTGACAGTCTCTGCCCTTGTTGGATGTACATGTTTTACTGAGACTGTCAGACTTCATTCTCACATGACTGAGAAAGCTAATGTGAATTTACAGAAAATATGCTCTCAGTTTAGCTTATAGATCACCGTACAAACCTCTGTGGGAAAAGCATGAGAAAATATTTTTCTCTCAAACATGATTCATGATATCACAGCAGAAGGCTTTTTCACATGGTAAAATCACCTCAGAACACACCACAATTTCTAAAATGACTATGGTACCATCAACTAATGATTTATAATGTAACTAAAGTCTTAAAACCTTCTATTAACTGCAATGCCTTTTAATGAGGTGCTATCATGTATATTGGTCCCAAGATGGCTGCCAACACTTCTTGGATGAAGTACTGACAGCCAATCAGATCTCACGATGAGATGTGTGGTTAGGCTCCGCCCAGATATATCTATCTTTTTAACTCTAATTTTCTTAGGAACTACTGAACGGATTTACACCATTTAAGCAAAAGGCACAAGTCTGAACTGAGGACTACCTCTTTGCCAAATTTGGTGTAATTCCGTCAACAGTTCGGGCTGGAGCTGCGTCAACAGGTCCTATGGCAAAATGCATGGGGAAAACGCGTTTTGGGATCCCCCTTTTTTCTCGGCCCCCGCTTGAAAGTTTGGAAAATTTTGCGAAGATTCGTCGATCGGCGCCAACTTTATTCCAAATAGAATGCTGCGGATTTCCTATGGAAAATAGGTCCTAACTATAACTACCTACTGGCGACTGCCAGTAGGTAATATATATATATATATCTTCCACAAGAAAATCACTGCGTGAAAGCAAGCGACTCCAACCAAACTTTCAAATAAAGAATGTATTCCTCAGGCAGAAAGATACAGCATAACGCGTTTCAATCCTGGCGGATCTTAATCATATGCACAATTGAGGGTAAGTTGCACCTGGATGATTTAAATACAGGCTATCAACACAGATGAAGGACTACAGAATCCAAGTTCTTTTTCAAAGCGCTGTACCTGCTTATTATCAGCCCCTCAGACCAAAACACTTTTTTGAATGTCCAGTACCCTTAACAATATTGTGCTAATGCACTTTGTACCAAAAGTGTCCGGGTTCCAAATTATGGTCTGCACTTCCCATCAACACTGAACTTCAATGTCCATAATGCATTGCGGCTGATTTTCAAAATGTGGTAAAGTCCTTCACTGTAAGTTGTTCTTTTAAGCCTTAGTAAGTGTCAATGAAACAGAAAAAACACCACATGCCTCAAAAGGATCAAATTCCATGTAGTGCAAAGTGGTATAATTGTCCTGTTTTACTTCCAAAGTGATTCCCCTCATACTTTTATTAATCACGAGTCTCTGTGTAACTGACTGTTCCTTTTTTAGGTTTGGAAGTGCAAGTGTTACAAAGACACTCACAAACTCTAGCTGTCTCTCAAGTATTAAAGAAATTTTCAGCCCGCAGGCCTCCTCGGAAAAGTGGCAGAGCCTACTGTGTTTCCCAGTGGCTCCAACTTGGCAAAATCCTTCCTACTATCAAGAGCAGCCGGCGGGCTCCCTTGTACTCCGTATTCCAAATGCAGTGTGATGAAAAGGAGCCACAGCCTAGCGAGTCGTGGATTTTAGGCGACGTCACCGCCAAATATTCCACAAGAAAATCACGCAGCGTGAATACCGTGAAAGCAAGCCACTCCAACCAAACTTTCAAATAAAGGATTTATTCCTCAGGCAGAAAGATAACACTTTTCAATCCTGGCGGATCTTAATCATATGCATAATTGAGGGTAAGTTGCACCTGGATGATTTAAATACAGGCTATCAATACAGTTAAAGGACTACAGAATCCAAGTTCTTTTTCAAAACGCTGTACCTGCTTATTATCAGCCCCTCAGACCAAAACACTTTTTTGAACGTCCAGTACCCTTAACAATATTGTGCTAATGCACTTTTTACCAAAAATGTCCGGGTTCCAAATTATGGTCTGCACATCCAATCATTACTGAACTTCAATGTCCATAATGCATTGTACCTGATTTTCAAAATGTGGTAAAGTCCTTCACTGTAAGTTGTTATTTTAAGCCTTAGTAAGTGTCAATGAAACAGAAAAAACACCACATGCCTCAAAAGGATCAAATTCCATGTAGTGCAAAGTGGTATAATTGTCCCGTTTTACTTCCAAAGCGATTACCCTCATACTTTTATTAATCATGAGTCTCCGTGTAACTGACTGTTCCTTTTTCAGGTTTGGAAGTGCAAGTGTTACAAAGACACTGTCAAACTCTAGCAGTCTCTCAAGTATTAAAGAAATGTTCAGCCCGCAGGCCTCTTTGGAAAGGTGGCATATATATATATATATATATATATATATATATATATATATATATATATTATACAATCCAATTCAAACGGTACTGAAAAGGCGCTGACACCGTGGGAAATCCATCAAGAAAATATTTTATTCACACCAAAGCCAAACGCGTTTCGACGGACTTGCCGCCTTGGTCACTGAACACAGGTAGGACATAATTACTGCGTTTAAATACACCCTTAGCTTGTTAACCTATGGGGGTTATTCATAAACATAGAAAGAGTCACTATTATGTAACGAGTATTTTTTGAAAAAACAAGTGTTTGTACAAATGAAATATTGATTACATGAACGTTAACTTTCCATCGTTAAACATAAAACATGAGCATTGCAAACATGTACTTAAATGTTATTAAATTAACTCGCTAACTAAGCAATTAAACCCAAGTGGGTAGTGGCTGCATGTGACTCCAATATGAGGGTTCAGAGTGCCAAAAGGAAAAACAAGCTAGTATTAATCTTGGCTGAACCAAAAGTCTAAACCTGTGCTTAAGAAGAGTGAGCAAAAAACACAAAAAGAAGTCTTTCAAATAAATGAATAAACAAACAGTGCAGTGTTACTTCAATGCTACATGTACTGTGTTGCATTTATTTTGCTTTATTATTGCAGATGCACACTAAGGGCCTCATCCGCGTTAAGTCCATTCGGAATTCTGCTATTGAGTAGCAAGATGTATCTTGATGTATCTTGATTCGAGTTTGCGCAGAGATAGTAATCTGTTCCCTCCTCGAATGTTTTTGGGGACACTATCTATCACAAAATATGTGAGATCCTCACTTCTACCCCTGTGTATGGTGTTTATGTGACGTGCCACAGGGTAAGATGGATCATCACTGTTATATATATATATTACCTACTGGCGGTCGCCAGTAGGTAGTTATAGTTAGGACCACGTTTCCATAGGAAATCCGCAACATTCTATTTTGAATAACTTTGGCGCCGGTCGACGAATCCTCGCGAATTTTTCAAAATAGGTGGGGCGCTACGCTCCGCTCCTACCCTGAAAGTCTCGGGGGGATTCGTCAAGCGGGAGCTGAGATAAAAGGGGGGTCCCAAAACGCGTTTTTCCCATGCATTTTTCCATAGGACCTTTAGACAGGGCTACAGCCCGAACGGCTGAACAGAATTACTTGAAATTTGGCAGAGAGGTAGTCCTCAGGTCAAGGAAGTGCCTTTTGTAGGTTTGGTGTAAATCTGTTCAGTAGATTCTGAGAAAATAGCCTTTAAATCAATATATATATCTGAGCCAGCTTACGGTGCGCTTACGGTATGCTTACCGTACGCGTACGGTGTCGTGCGCGAGCGCGATTCTGATTGGCTCTTAGATCTTAGTAAACATTCGAATCGGCCGAAACCAGGAAGCGGCGGCCGCCATTTTCTCTCTCGCACTGAGAGTGATGATGAAAATACAAAGCACAAAAACATGTAAAGGGGCTGTTTAGACAGCTCCCACACACATAGCCATGTTGAGGGAGTCCCCAAAGATCGCCCAAGGGCAAAAACGGAATTTTTTTTTTTGCTAATTTTGCCGATGACGCTTACCGTACGCGTACGGTAAAAAATTTATATTAAAAAAATAATTATCCACACTCTCCCCACCCCGTGTGCAATTGGTGGCCGAAGCCCACCAATTGTGCATGGCTTATAACCTATGAGATAAACTATAATATTTAAAAAAATAATAATAAAAAAAAAAATTATCCACACTCTGTTCACCCCGTGTGCAAATGGGCACCATTTGTGCATGGCTTATAAAAATTACGAAAAATTAAAATATTACCTTTCAAAACGAAGTGCATCATATGTCCTCCATGTGCGCACGGTGCGCGAAGTGCATCGTGCGTACATGGCCCATCTAGCGTAACGTGGGCACGCGGTGCGCGTAGCGCACCGCGTGCCCACCGTGCGTGCACGGCACTAACTGCGTAAAGTGGGCGCGCGGTGCGCAAAGCGCACCGCGTGCTTACTGTGCGCGCACGGTGCGCGAAGCGCACCGTGCGCGCACGGAACGAACTACGTTAAGTGGGCGCGCACGCCACGAATGGCGTAAAGTAACTTAGCATTTAAAAAACCGTACAAATTCACTGAAAAAACCATAGGTTTCACACACGTTATAGTTAGGAATTAGCATTTAAAAAACCTTGCAAATTCACTGAAAAAACCATAGGTTTCACACATGTTATAGTTAGCGGAAATTTTACTGATAAAAAACCAATGAAATTCCCCCGTTATAGTTAGTGCAGGCAACTATAACTCACGCGACCACAATCTTCTGCTGATGACATATGTGTCTTTATGAAAAAAAAATATTTGTAATATATGTATAGCTAAAAATGTATGGAAGAAGACATGGGCAAATAAGTGTCTAAATACAGTATTAGCATCAGCAGAGGATTGCGGTCGCGTGAGTTATAGTTGCCTGCACTAACTATAACGGGGGAATTTCATTGGTTTTTTATCAGTAAAATTTCCGCTAACTATAACATGTGTGAAACCTATGGTTTTTTCAGTGAATATATATATACACACACACATTTATAGAGAGAGATAGATGGACAGATACTATATATACAAATATATACACATATAAATATATTTCAGTTTCTCTTCCTGTACACCTTTCTTTTGTAGAAAACAGACGATGCGGACCCAAAATCGTGGTGCTGATGACTTATTTTTGCTTAGTGCCCCGCACCAACTGCTATTACCCATTTCGGTCTCACACAGACCTTGATCACATGATGTGCATTAACTTTCCTGAGTGTTATTTAAAGTGGCAGTGCAAAGAAACTTGTGACGTCAAAAATAATAGACATAGAAGACTGTATTAAAGCAGCAAGGCCTTACCATACGAATGATGATAAAAGCAAATAGATGGCAAATACAGTTGTATACATATTGATAAAATATCATATCTTGTAAAACAACATCCATATCAATAAATAAATAAATAAATATTTAAATAGTTGCAAAATTGCTCAAATACGCCCATAAACAGCAGATTTATAGCTAAGATGGTTAAATACACAATAAAAAAAGTAGGTTCATAAAATATGGAATCATATATACATATACAAAATAAATAAAACCTTTTTGTAAAAATCATAGAAGCATTAACCAAAACTAAATATAAAGAACAAATAAAATTAAACAACAATAATATAAATAATATGAACTCAATCTAACCAACTTTAGGGAAACTGTTGGTATTCAGAAGGATTTAATTAATTATTCCTACTCCAATTTATGCAACAGTAGGAGAGGCATTGGACTTTTAGAGTGGTTAGATTTACTATTCCCACTCCAATGAAAGCAACAGCAGGGAAAGCGTTGGACTTCTGAAGGGTAAGATTCACTATTCTCACTCCAGTCCAAGCACCAGCAGGGAAATTGTTGGACTATAGAGGGGATGGATTTACTATTTCCACTCCAGTCTAATTAACTGTAGGGAAAGAGTTGGACGTCAGATAGGTTAGATTTGCTCTGACCGCTCCAGTCTAAGAAATAATAGGGAAAGTGTTGAATTTGGAGAGGTTCAAATTACTAATCCCACTGCAGTCTGAGCAAGAGTATGGAAACTGGAAGACTTTGGAGGGGTTCTTTTTAATATTCCCTTTCCAGTCTAAGCAACGGTGGTGAAAGTGCTTGACTTGGAAGGGGTTAGATTTACTATTCCTACTCCAGTGTAACCAGCAGCAGGGAAAGTTTTAGACTTTGGAAAGGTTACATTTACTATTCTAATGACAATGAAGTGTAGTAAGAATTACCTAAACGTTTCAAACACAAAACAATTTTTATCTAAAAATGCAGTAAATATAAAATAAAAAAGCAGAAAAATACACTATAATAAATAAAAATCAACTTAAATTCACTTCCCTCCCTGCATCCCAAAAATAGCACAAACATTAAAAAAATTACATCCAAAAAATAAAATGAAAATATTATTTACATTCTCTTGTACGCCCACTCACACACCCACACAACCACTGAAATACCCATTCACAGACCTATACCAGTACTCACAGACCCACTCACTCCTCCATCGACATATATATATATATATTCACTGAAAAAACCATAGGTTTCACACAAGTTATAGTTAGCGGACATTTTACTGATAAAAAACCATTGAAATTCCCCCGTTATAGTTAGTGAAGGCAACTATAACTCACGCGACCGCAATCCTCTGCTGATGCTAATACTGTATTTAGACACTTATTTACCCATGTCTTCTTCCATAAACTTTTAGCTATACATATATTACAAATATTTTTTTTTCATAAAGACACATATGTCATCAGCAGAGGATTGCGGTCGCGTGTGTTATAGTTGCCTGCACTAACTATAACGGGGGAATTTCAATGGTTTTTTATCAGTAAAATGTCCGCTAAGTATAACTTGTGTGAAACCTATGGTTTTTTCAGTGAATTTGCAAGGTTTTTTAAATGCTAATTCCTAACTATAACGTGTGTGAAACCTATGGTTTTTTCAGTGAATTTGTACGTTTTTTTAAATGCTAAGTTACTTTACGCCGTTCGTGGCGAGCGCGCCCACTTTACGCAGTTCGTTCCGTGCTTCGCGCACCGTCCGCACACGGAGGCCGTATTAGGCACATCGTTGTTAATGGTTGTCTACAGATTGTCTTTAATAAATATATGCCATGCACAAAAGGTGCCCTTCGGGCAACTTTTGCACATGGGGTAAGGAAAACGTGGATATTGTTTTTTTTTTTTGTTTTTTTTACCGTACGCGTACGGTAAGCGTAATCGGCGATTTTTCGAAAATAAAAAAATTTACATTTTTTGCCTTTTGGGTTCTTTGGGGACACCATAACAATGACTGGGTGGTTGGGAGCTGTCTATCAAGCCACTTTTACTGTTTTCGGACTTTGTTTTTCCTCCACTCCCCTCAGAGTGCGAGAGAGAAAATGGCGGCCGACACTTCCTGGTTTCGACCGATTCGAATGTTTACTAAGATCTAACAGCCAATCAGAATCGCGCTCGCGCACGTCACCGTACGCGTACGGTAAGCTTACCGTAAGCGCACGGTAAGCGCACCGTAAGCTGGCTCAGATATATATATTGATTTAAATGCTATTTTCTCAGGAACTACTGAACAGATTTACACCAAACCTACAAAAGGCACTTCCTTGACCTGAGGACTACCTCTCTGCCAAATTTCAAGTAACTCTGTTCAGCCGTTCGGGCTGTAGCTGTGTCTAAAGGTCCTTTGGAAAAATGCATGGGAAAAACCCGTTTTGGGACCCCCCTTTTTTCTCAGCCCCCGCTTGACGAATCCCCCCGAGACTTTCAGGGTAGGAGCGGAGCGTAGCGCCCCACCTATTTTGAAAATTTTGCGAGGATTTGTCGACCGGCGCCAAAGTTATTCCAAATAGAATGTTGCAGATTTCCTATGGAAACGTGGTCCTAACTATAACTATCTACTGGCGACCTCTAGTAGATAATATATATAGTATCTACTGGCGGTCGCCAGTAGATAGTTATAGTTAGGACCTATTTTCCATAGGAAATCCGCAACATTCTATTAGGAATTTCTTTGGCGCTGATTGACGAATCTTCGCAAAATTCTCTAAACTTTTGGCCAGCTCCGCTCCGCTCCTACCCTGAAAGTTTCGTGGTGATTCGTCAAGCGGGGCCGAGAAAAAAGGGGGGTCCCAAAATGCATTTTCCCCATGCAATTTCCCATAGGATCTGTTGTCGCAGCTACAGCCCGAACTGCTGAACAGAATGACACCAAATTTGGCAAAGAGGTAGTCCTCAGTTCGGATTCGTGCCTTTTGCATATTTGGTGTGAATCTGTTCAGTAGTTCCTGAGAAAATTAGGGTAAAAAAGTTAGTGATATCTATGGCCGCAGAGGATCCGCGGACCCTACCCGCACCGTACGCGAACCCTCCCCGAACGGAGCGCGCACCCTCCCGATCGCGTGCTGAATGCTAATTGGCTGTCGAGCGTCTCTCTACATTCGAAACCAGGAACTGTTGGCGGCCATTTTCTGCCTCGGTAGAAGCGAGGCTGAAAAAGCAAGGGGAATAAGTGCATAAAACATATAAAGGGGGCAGAGTGGAAATACTCTGACCCTCTAGAGGTGCTTAGGGGGTCCCAGAAGGACCCCCTGGGGCCCCCATTTTTTTTAAAAAAAGCGGCGAAATGGGTGCACGGTGCGCGCATCCTATCGCGTTGGATGCATGGATTCTCTCGCGGTGTGTGCGCGGATCCACGGCAACGTTTTTTGAAAAACGACAAGAAATCATTGGTTGTATAACAACTTTCTACACTGAAAGGAAGGGTGTATATTTTTGTTTTTTAAAGGTATGATTGTTATTGGTTAACAAAAACAGATTGTAAGGAACATTATCTATGATAAGCTGATATGTTGAAAAGTCAAGCACACTTCCTGTCTTGTGTAGGAACATTGTGTGCTGAACTTGTGACCTGTGAGCTCAGTGCAGTGTTCCATGACCTGTTTCTATGGTAACAGGCAGAAGGCAGATTGGGGGAAGGGTTGAAATGTATTTCAGTTGGAAAGGGTTGAAATGTTTAACCAATAGAAATGTGTGTTTTCTTTTGAGTTTATGTGCGAAGGATTGTGATTTGATGTTTACATGTATATGTGTGGAAAATGAAAGGGAAACTTTTTCATTCTTTGCTTTTGCTGAGAGGTGCACAGTGCAGAGATTCTGTACAAGAAAATATGGTGAGTGATTGATATACTCCTTAATCTACAAAAGAACTTGAAAGATGAGTTATTTAATTGTGAGGGGATGTATGTAGACTATTTCAATCAGACTAATGTATTTTTCCTGCTAAAGTGTAGGGAGTACTTTTTTTCTCTACAATGTGTGCGCATGTAGAAACCATTCTGTGATAGGCATTTGTGTTTTTCATGTGTTTGTAGACAGATAACTGTGCAGTTTTTATATTTTGGTAGAATTAGAAACCAGTCATTGTTTATGAATTTGTGAAATTAGTTATGATATATTTCTACACTAAAAGGTAGAACTACTTCTAGATGAAGAAATGTGTTTTGAGATAGTGCAAGGGATAGTGTTGTTTGTCTATCCCACCCCCTTTTGTACCGGTTTGTCTAGAATCACACAGTGAGTCTGTGTGCATTTGGGAACCACTGTGAGAGAAGCATTTGGTAACATTGTGTATTTGCTGACAGATAACTGTTTTAAAACATGTTATGTTGTCAAGTTTTAGTAGCATTATCAGACAGTTAGGGCTTATGCTTTCATTAAATGAGTCAGGCTTTGACATAAAAGTGCAGTCCTGAAATATGTAGATTGTGTGCAGTTCCCTTACCACTTGCACTGTAGTGGATGAGTTTTGGTAAACTGATAGGGATAGTGGTGCTTGTCAAGAATCACACTGAGAGTTAGTGTGTATTTGGGATCAGTGTGAGAGAATCATTTGGTTAAATCATGTATTTGCTGACAGATAACTGTTTTAAAATCTGTCATGTTGTGAAGTTTTAGTAGCATTAGAATCCAGTCTTTGCTTATATGTTGATTAAATGAGTCATGCCTTGACACTGATGTGCTGTACTTAAATACGTAGATTGTGTGCAGTCCCCTTACCCCTTCCACAGTAGTGAATGATTTTTGGAAAAGTCCTAGGATAGTGTTGATTGTCTAAAATCACACTGTGAGTCTGTGTGCATTTGAGTAAGGATTGTGAGAGAAGCATTTGGTAACATCGTGTATTTACTGATATAGTAATGAGTTTTGCTAAACTCCTAGGGATAGTGTTGTTTGTCTAGAATCACACTGTGAGTCTGTGTGCATTTGGGAACCACTGTGAGAGAAGTGTTTGGTAAGATCGTGTATTTGCTGACAGATAAGTGTAATTAAACATGTCATGTTGTCAAGTTTTAGTAGCATTAGATGACAGTTATTGCTTATGCTTTCATTATATGAGTCAGTCATTGACAGTAAATTGCAGTTGTGAAATATGTAGATTGTGTGCAGTTCGCTTACCACTTGCATTGTAGTGAATGAGTTTTGGTAAACTCATAGGGATAGTGGTGCTTGTCTAGAATCACACTGTGAGTTAGTGTGAATTTGGGATCACTGTGAGAGAGGCATTTGGTAACATCATGTATTTGCTGACAGATAACTGTTTTAAAACCTGTCATGTTGTGAAGGTTTAGTAGGATTAGAATCCAGTCTTTGCTTATGCGTTGATTAAATGAGTCATGCTTTGACACTGATGTGGTGTACTTAAATATGTAGATTGTGTGCAGTACCATTAACTCTTCCAGAGTAGTGAATGAGTTTTGGTAAACTCCTAGGATAGTGTTGCTTGTCTAAAATCACACTGTGAGTCTGTGGGCATTTGGGTAAGGATTGTGAGAGAAGCATTTGGTAACATCGTGTTTTTGCTGACATATAACTGTTTTAAAACCTGTCATGTTTTGAAGTTTTAGTAGGATTAGAATCCAGTCTTTGCTTATGCGTTGATTAAATGAGTCATGCTTTGACACTGATGTGGTGTACTTAAATATGTAGATTGTGTGCAGTACCATTAACTCTTCCAGAGTAGTGAATGAGTTTTGGTAAACTCATAGGGATAGTGGTGCTTGTCTGGAATCACACTGTGAGTCTGTGTGCATTTGGGAACCACTGTGAGAGAAGCATTTGGTAACATCGTGTATTTGCTGACAGATAACTTTTTTAAAACATGTTATGTTGTCAAGTTTTAGTAGCATTAGAAGACAGTTATGGCTTATGCTTTCATTAAATGAGTCATGCTTTGACATAAAAGTGCGGTCCTGAAATATGTAGATTGTGTGCAGTTCCCTTACCACTTGCACTGTAGTGGATGAGTTTTGGTAAACTGATAGGGATGGTGGTGCTTGTCTAGAATCACACTGTGAGTTAGTGTGTATTTGGGATCAGTGTGAGAGAATCATTTGGTTAAATCATGTATTTGCTGACAGATAACTGTTTTAAAATCTGTCATGTTGTGAAGTTTTATAGCATTAGAATCCAGTCTTTGCTTATATGTTGTCTAAATGAGTCATGCCATGACGTCACTGCGGGCGCGAACTGTCGCGAGACAGCGCAAATGGCTTAAAACAATACAACATCTCATGGAGAACGCGACCGGGTCAAGAAAACTTGTCGGCGAACGCAGGGATTCAGGTAAGGCGATCGCGCGCGCGCGAGAATGTATTATTTAACAGCGCGAGCAAGAAACAAATTATCGCCAAGCTGCGGAAAGCGGAAATTTTGACATTTTTGTGCTCTCCGCGGAACGCGAAAATGTCAAATTATCGCAATTTCCGCGAATGGAACGAAATTTTAGCCCAGGCCTAATTAGAAGACAGTTATGGCTTATGCTTTCGTTATATGAGTCAGGCATTGACAGTAAATTGCAGTTGTGAAATATGTAGATTGTGTGCAGTTCGCTTACCACTTGCATTGTAGTGAATGAGTTTTGGTAAACTCATCGGGATAGTGGTGCTTGTCTAGAATCACACTGTGAGTTAGTGTGTATTTGGGATCACTGTGAGAGAAGCATTTGGTAACATCGTGTATTTGCTGACAGATAACTGTTTTAAAACCTGTCATGTTGTGAAGTTTTAGTAGGATTAGAATCCAGTCTTTGCTTATGCGTTGATTAAATGAGTCATGCTTTGACACTGATGTGGTGTACTTAAATATGTAGATTGTGTGCAGTACCATTAACTCTTCCAGAGTAGTGAATTAGTTTTGGTAAACTCATAGGGATAGTGGTGCTTGTCTAGAATCACACTGTGAGTCTGTTTTCATTTGGGAACCACTGTGAGAGAAGCATTTGGTAACATCGTGTATTTGCTGACAGATAACTGTTTTAAAACATGTTATGTTGTCAAGTTTTAGTAGCATTAGAAGACAGTTATGGCTTATGCTTTCATTAAATGAGTCAGGCTTTGACATAAAAGTGCAGTCCTGAAATATGTAGATTGTGTGCAGTTCCCTTACCACTTGCACTGTAGTGGATGAGTTTTGGTAAACTGATAGGGATAGTGGTGCTTGTCTAGAATCACACTGTGAGTTAGTGTGTATTTGGGATCAGTGTGAGAGAATCATTCGGTTAAATCATGTATTTGCTGATAGATAACTGTTTTAAAATCTGTCATGTTGTGAAGTTTTAGTAGCATTAGAATCCAGTCTTTGCTTATATGTTGATTAAATGAGTCATGTCTTGACACTGATGTGCTGTACTTAAATATGTAGATTGTGTGCAGTCCCCTTACCCCTTCCACAGTAGTGAATGATTTTTGGTAAAGTCCTAGGATAGTGTTGATCGTCTAAAATCACACTGTGAGTCTGTGTGCATTTGGGTAAGGATTGTGAGAGAAGCATTTGGTAACATCGTGTATTTACTGACATAGTAATGAGTTTTGGTAAACTCCTAGGGATAGTGTTGTTTGTCTGGAATCACACTGTGAGTCTGTGTGCATTTGGGAACCACTGTGAGAGAAGTGTTTGGTAAGATCGTGTATTTGCTGACAGATAAGTGTAATAAAACCTGTCATGTTGCCAAGTTTTAGTAGCATTAGATGACAGTTATGGATTATGCTTTCATTATATGAGTCAGGCATTGACAGTAAATTGCAGTTGTGAAATATGTAGATTGTGTGCAGTTCGCTTACCACTTGCATTGTAGTGAATGAGTTTTGGTAAACTCATAGGGATAGTGGTGCTTGTCTAGAATCACACTGTGAGTTAGTGTGTATTTGGGATCACTGTGAGAGATGCATTTGGTAACATCATGTATTTGCTGACAGATAACTGTTTTAAAACCTGTCATGTTGTGAAGTTTTAGTAGGATTAGAATCCTGTCTTTGCTTATGCGTTGATTAAATGAGTCATGCTTTGACACTGATGTGGTGTACTTAAATATGTAGATTGTGTGCAGTACCATTAACTCTTCCAGAGTAGTGAATGAGTTTTGGTAAACTCCTAGGATAGTGTTGCTTGTCTTAAATCACACTGTGAGTCTGTGTGCATTTGGGTAAGGATTGTGAGAGAAGCATTTCGTAACATCGTGTATTTGCTGACATATACCTGTTTTAAAACCTGTCATGTTGTGAAGTTTTAGTAGGATTAGAATCCAGTCTTTGCTTATGCGTTGATTAAATGAGTCATGCTTTGACACTGATGTGGTGTACTTAAATATGTAGATTGTGAGCAGTACCATTAACTTTTCCAGAGTGGTGAACGAGTTTTGGTAAACTCATAGGGATAGTGGTGCTTGTCTAGAATCACACTGTGAGTCTGTGTGCATTTGCGAACCACTGTGAGAGAATCATTTGGTAATATCATGTTTTTGTTGACAGATAACTGTTTTAAAATCTGTCATGTTGTGAAGTTTTAGTAGCCTTAGAATCCACTCTTTGCTTATATGTTGATTAAATGAGTCATGCCTTGACACTGATGTGCTGTACTTAAATATGTAGATTGTGTGCAGTCCCCTTACCCCTTCCACAGTAGTGAATGAGTTTTGGTAAAGTGCTAGGATAGTGTTGCTTGTCTAAAATAACACTGTGAGTCTGTGTGCATTTGGGTAAGGATTGTGAGAGAAGCATTTGGTAACATCGTGTATTTGCTGACAGATATCTCTTTTAAAACCTGTATTGTTGTGAAATTTGAGTAGCATTAGAAGCCAGTCTTTGCTTATGCGTTGATTAAATTTGTCAGGCATTGACATTAAAGCGTAGTCGTGAAATATGTAGATTGTATGCAGTTCCTTTACCACTTCCACTGTAGTGAATGAGTTTTGGTAAACTCCTAGGGATAGTGTTGTTTGTCTAGAATCACACTGTGAGTCTGTGTGCATTTGGGAACCACTGTGAGAGAAGTGTTTGGTAACATCGTGTATTTGCTGACAGATAACTGTTGTAAAACATGTTATGTTGTCAAGTTTTAGTAGCATTAGAAGACAGTTATGGCTTATGCTTTCATTATATACAGATAACTGTTTTAAAACCTGTCATGTTGTGAAGTATTAGTAGGATTAGAATCCAGTCTTTGCTTATGCGTTGATTAAATGAGTCATGCTTTGACACTGATGTGGTGTACTTAAATATGTAGATTGTGTGCAGTACCATTAACTCTTCCAGAGTAGTGAATAAGTTTTGGTAAACTCCTAGGATAGTGTTGCTTGTCTAAAATCACACTGTGAGTCTGTGTGCATTTGGGTAAGGATTGTGAGAGAAGCATTTGGTAACATCCTGTATTTGCTGACATATACCTGTTTTAAACCCGGTCATGTTGTGAAGTTTTAGTAGAATTAGAAGCCAGTCTTTGCTTATGCTTTGATTATATGAGTCAGGCTTTGACATAAAAGTGCAGTCCTGAAATATGAAGATTGTGTGCAGTTCGCTTACCACTTCCACAGTAGTGAATGATTTTTGGTAAACTTCTCGGTATAGTGGTTGTTGTGTAGAATCACACTGTGAGTCTGTGGGCATTTGAGAACCACTGTGAGAGAGGCATTTGGTAACATCGTGTATTTGCTGACAGATAACTAATTTAAAACCTGTTATGTTGTCAAGTTTTAGTAGCATTAGAAGCTAGTCCTTGCTTATGCATTGATAAAATGAGTCAGGGTTTGACACTAACGTGTGGTACTATTCTGTTCACTGTGGCAGAACTGAAAATTTAAAAGTTTTACCTAAGCACTGTCCTAGAAGTAGTCTGATTATTTAGTCAGAATCTAAGTACCAAATAGACTGCTTCAAATGTCTATGCAGTATGCATGTAGTGTTCTAACATACTATACACTTGTCTTTTACACCTTCAATTCCCTAGTCAGTATCCATACACTTCCAGGAAACATCCTGTCACTTCCTTTGCAGTCCTCTAGAGACCCATTCAACAGCATGTACTAATCCATTCACTGTGCCAAAACCCAAACACTTATAAATTCACCCAGACACTCTCTTTCCAGTACTCTAAGGATTCAGTCACTGCCTAAGTATTCATGCACTGAGCCAGGTCTTAGCACATGGACTTCTTCAAACCCCTATCCACTATGCATGCAGTCCTCTAAGCACCTACACACTTGTCTTTCACACCTTCAATTCCCCAGTCAGTATCCGTTCACTTCCAGCAAACACCCTGTCACTCCATTTGCACTCCTCTAGCGACCCATTCAGCATCATGTACTAATCCATTCACTGCGCCAAACCCTAATAAATTCACCCGGGCACTCTCCTTGCAGTACTCTAATCATTCAGTCAGTACCCAAGTACTCATTCAGTGACCCAGGCCTTAGTATATGGACTGCTTCAAACCGTTATCCACTATACATGCAGTCCTCTAACCACCTACAGAATTGTCTTTCTCACCTTCAATTCCCTAGTCAGTATCCATACACTTTCAGGAAATACCCTGTGCTAAAACCCAAACAGTTATAAATTCACCAAGTTACTATCTTTGCAGTACTCTAATCATTCAGTCAGTGCCTAAGTATTCATGCACTGAGCCAGGCCTTAGCACATGGACTGCTTCAAACCCCTATGCACTATGCATGCAGTCTTCTAACCACCTAGATACTTGTCTTTCACACTTTCAATTTCCTAGTCAGTATCCATACAGTCCAGCACTTGTGACTGCCTTTGCACTCCTCTAGTGAGTCATTCAGTACCAAGTACTAATCCATTCCCTGTGCGAAAAGCCTAGCACTAATAAATTCACCTAGGCACTCTCTTTGTTGTAGTCTAATCATTCAGTCAGTACCCAAGTAGTCATGCAGTGAGCCAGGCCTTAGCACATGGACTGCTTTAAATGCCTATGCAGTATTGATGCAGTCCTCTAATCACCTACACAGTTGTGTTTCACACCCTGAATTCCCTAGTTAGTATTCATACTCTTCTAGCAAACACCCCGTCACTCACCCAGTGTGTCTCCTTATAGTACTGTAATCATTTAGTCAGTTAGCATGTAGTCTTTTAGTGAGGTAGGCTTTAGGGAATGAACTGCTTCAAAGTAGTATGCACTATGCATGTAGTGTTTTAAAGATCGTCACACTTGTGGTTCAGGGCTATAGTTTCTTAGTCAGTTTTTATATAAAATGTGTTTGTACAGTAATGGAATAGTATACATTTGAAAGTTATTAATATACATTTATTTGTGATTCTTTTTTACAAATACAGAATAGGAGTATTTCTCATCCGTTTGCACTCTTCTCGTGCAAGATTGTTTGGATGAAGGGTCCTTCAGTGTTTCATCATACTTGCCATGCCGTACGAGTATTTCTTGTTAGGATCCCCTCGCAACAGAACTCTTTTGCAAATCTTGCACGTGACCAAGGTGGCATTGATCTTTGTTTGCCCCTTGGGAAAAGTAAAAAATGTCCACACCACTGAAGGAAAACTTTGTGGGCATGGTGCCTTCTGCAAAAAAAATTCCTCAGATTCGGTAAATATTTTAAAGCGGCAACAATTACAGTTTTGTAAGTTAAACTTATAAAATGTTGTTAGCTGTATACATTTTATATATCTGTGATTTGTTTCTTGTTGTATTTTGTTAAGAATACCATGTCAGTTTTTTTTTAACAATCTTTTTGATTTTGCAGGTCTGTCATCGACATCCGTGGTTCCCACAGGAGTGTTCCGCTTTGTTGTTTTGTATTATGGTTGTTACATTTTATTTATTAGTTTATTGTTTATATTTATGTTAATAAAAATATAAAGTTTGAAAATAGTTTAACGTTTATATATTTATTATTATAAAAATAAAGTTTGAAATTTTTTTTAATAATGTTTTTGGTTGTTCTCTTAAGTGCTGTGTGACTCTTTCTTGTTCTTATCACTGTTATTTGATGGAGTCCACCATGGTGTTACATTTTGGGGCACTTATCGCTGGAATACTAGTGATATCTGCAGTTTGCACCAACTTCTGAATAGTGTGTTAGATTTTTCTGAACTTTACTTCCGTTAAAGTGCTGATAATGAAATAGAGAGTAGCCGTTCCCGTGCAAAAAGACATGAGGTGCACGTTTGCGATTTATTTTAAATACTAAAATCCTGTATTGTATTGCACTGAGGTATTGGCTGCACTTACAGTGTACACACGAAATCTATTAATAAATCTCATTGTATTTATATTGATTGGGAATAGTGCGTCAGGTGCTGGATCTTGACGAGATACACTGCTCAGTTCGTATATTGTTCTGCACACGCAAAAAATCACATCACAACTTTCACAGCAATTGCAATGCGAAACAAATTCCGGCGATAAGACACGTTAGCACCAGGGATTTTACACCTGCTTTCTGCTGGTGTTAAGCAGGACAACTACGTGCACCATGAAAGGGAACACAGCCAAGAGCCACACCAGAACACCCACACGTGCCATAGAGTCAATGAGCATGATACAGGGATACCCATGAGGGCCAGAAGACTCATCACAACAACTCCAGGACCACCAATGCCCCCCAAACCCATATCTAAGTGTGTCCCTGTGGTCATTGTCTTAGCATGATAGGCACAAGCCCTGCAACATCACAGTGTGCTGTCACCTCAGCGTTGGCAGTGAGCCTGGATGTGTAGCTACGTACACATCCTCCTGCATGCACAACTGGCGTGTGCTGTTCTGGGGTTCACAGGTCAGTGCAGGGGTGTGCCTATCCGGCAAGGAGAACGGGGTGTCTCGGACATGTCCGTGTACAGGAAGTGCGGTAAGTGTGTCTCTGTGTTCTGGTGTGGCCTGTTGTAAGAGCTGCAGCAGTCGATGTTGTAAAGTGGCATGCACCACCTCCAAACGGCACTGTGATGTTGTAGTTGGAATGTGGCAGGACATGCGCAAATAGGCATTACAATGGCGTGCCATACGAGTGCGCGAGATACAACAGCTCACCGTACAAAAGTGTGGGGGCTTGTGGGAGGGAGGAGCAGCCGTTTGGAAACATATCACACAGTGAACTCGACCATGTGCCACATGCTGGGCATCTCATCCATGATGACCACGGTCGCAGACATCCCACAACACCAACGACTGGCCTTTGTACACATCCTGTATGAATGCAGTGTGGTTTTCACTTCTATGCTCGTTCAGTGGTGTGATGTTGGCGGGTTGTGTGACTTGTGCTCCTTGTTGGTGTGTTTCATTTTGGACATTGTTAGTCTATATGTGTGTTGTACTTAATTGTGCATGTGTGCCATTCTGCCCATCTCCCCCCTCCCCCCACTCCCTGCTTCTTCCTCTTCCTAGTGCTGCTGTGCCTATAATTTTGTTGCTGCACACATAAATACATGTAAACAATAAATTAGAGTTGTTCCTTGATTCTTTTAGGTTTGAAAACTTCTCTATTGGTTTCTTTTTAATTTTCCATATGAACCGTTTTTTTAATATTCAACAACACATAGAAGTCAGAAGTGCAACGTATTCTATCAACACACTTTCTAGAACATTCTACAACATGTGCAGGTTAAAAGTTAATCAATTTTTTAAAACTTAACGATATTTTTTTGTAACATTTTCTTGAATATTTAACGACACGTGCAGGTTAAAAGTTGATGATTGTTTTAAGTTCCAACAGTGCCTTCCAAATGCAAGTAGCAGGTGTGGTTGATCTGAGCAAATTTTATCCTATGATATGTACTCCACGTTGAAACTGCTTTTTCTTAACCAATCACAAAGATGCTTTTCCACAAAACTAATGTGCACCCTACTTTTAAAAAAGAATGTTTTTCATGATATCTTTAGAGATAAGTTATAGATAGGAATTAGCATTTAAAAAACCTTTGAAATTCACTGAAAAAACCATAGGTTTCAGGGGCGTTATAGTTAGGAATTGGCATTTAAAAAACCTTTGAAATTCACTGAAAAAAACATAGGTTTCAGGGGCGTTATAGTTAGGAATTGGCATTTAAAAAACCTTAGAAATTCACTGAAAAAAACATAGGTTTCAGGGGCGTTATAGTTAGCTGGACATTTCCCTCATACAAAACCCTAGAAATTCCCCTGTTATAGTTAGTTCAGCTAACTATAACTCGCGCCCCCGCAATGCACTGCTGATGACGTCACATATTACATCACTCATGACATGGTCAGTGACATCACTCATGACATCACTGATGACATCTCAAATGACATCACTGATGACATCACTGATGACGTCATCCATGTGATAAATTACCGCATCTTCTCACACCCTAATATAACCTTTGATACACCGACTCAAAATTTCAGACTTCCATTCTCAAAACCATAGATACTCAAAAAACAATATCTACATACCCACTCATGAACTCTTAGGTCTACATACACCCCACTCATTCACCTGCACAGTCACTCATACTTACAGTCACTCCGTACAAGACTATCATATGCATTTATACACCTACATAGACACTCACACACCACCAATCATCCATAGAGATACTCTCACACCTAGTCAGCCATGCAAATAATTAATTACACTCCCATTTACTCACCTATGCAGTTATACACACTCAAGTTCACTTACTCATAAAAATAGTACCACATTCTTACGCTCTTATACAATCATTGATACAAGCACACACTTATCCATACAGCCACTCTCACAATCACACACTCTTACATAAACCCACTTATATACTTTTACACGCATATATACTGCCTTTAACATATGTGGTTAGTCACAAATGTACCACTGAGATATATATTCAATCCCTAACACACCCATACATACACTCACTCAATTATACAGTTCATCACAGATGCAACCATGGAATCACCCGCTCACACATCTATGCGCAGAGTCACACACAGCCTACACACACAAACACTCAGGCACCCATACAGATACTCAGACAACCAATCAATAACCCATATAGACACTCATTTAGCTATTCACAAAACCATGCAGCCACTTATACACCAACACACAGACACATACAGACATTCACACAGTTTAGTCACTAGTCTGCACTAAGATACATTTAATGACTCACTTTTAGAGTCAGTTATGCACCTAGAAAATCATCCATTCACACACTTGCACACCCACTCATTCTTCAACAGGCCTTTCAATATATATATTAAACATATTAAAACTTTACAGAAACAAAGACTCACTGGATGACGTCATCAGTGATGTCATCAGTGATGTCATTTCAGATGCCATCAGTGATGTCATCAGTGATGTCACTGACCATGTCATGAGTGATGTAATATGTGACGTCATCAGCAGTGCATTGCGAGGGCGCGAGTTAGAGTTAGCTGAACTAACTATAACAGGGGAATTTCTAGGGTTTTGTATGAGGGAAATGTCCAACTAACTATAACGCCCCTGAAACCTATGTTTTTTTCAGTGAATATATATAAATATATATATATATATATAGTGGAACTTGCGGTCATGAAACCGGGTCACCCTATGCTTTTATAAATGCATGCAAAACATGTAGCGATCACAAAGTAAATCCTGGATCGTCACCCACTCCATGCCGCACTAACACTGGTACGGACTACTTCAAGGGACGTTTAAAGAGCTGCAGTGCTTTATTTAATTAACATGGTTACAGCAACCAGTCAATCCTGGCCAGTGCCTCAGCTTGACACGTTTCGACCGATGCTACTCGTTTTTGTTCACATAACGCACTACAAAACAACATGCCTTTAAATAGTGAAAGCGGTTTAGAGAAAAAAACCACACAACTCTTAACAATTAAGCCTTAAGTTACGTGACACATAGACATGGATGTCAGACTCTTAACAAATTTAAAATAAAAAACACATTGAGTAAGAACATATCATAAATAAGAAATGCAAGATAATGTGGAATCAATATCTAAAATCTCACAAGGAGTACAATAAATATGAATACCATCAATTGAAATTTTAAATAATAAATATTCAAGAACCACATTAAAAAGAGGGCTAAAAATGGAATGACTGGTTAAATAATTGATGTCTATATAAATAAATACATAGGGGTCTATTTGGATGGCGGACGGATGGCCGCTGCCGGATCCGCGGCGGACATCTGACCACGATCGCAACCCTGTAAACCGCTGGTCCCATTAGCATGACGGTGACGACCGCGGTGGTGAGATTCTCCGCCCGCCATGTTTCCGCAGGTACCAGTCCGCACGCATGCCTAGTGGACGGAACTGGACCGCTACAATGATGCCGGTGCAGGGCCAGGCCCCGCCCGCATTATTATGATGCCGGCGGTAGCCAGCCTTTCAGCGGCGGTGGAACTGCCATGGAAAGGCATGAGGAGAATGTCTCTGGGGGCCCATTGCAGGCCCCCAATGTGTTGGGGGGTGTGGGTGTGCTGGGAGGTACCCACGGTACCCCCCTACATGGGTACCCCCCTACATGTCCCTGTACCAGGTGGCAGGCACTTTGCAGTGCCTGCCATGCAGTGCAGTGACATGCATGACATGCTCCTTTTCACACTGCGGCGATGCTGCTGGCAGCAGCAACCGCTGCAATGCTAATCGCCAGAATCAAACCGCTGCGGTCGGATTTTGACTGCAGAGCATCCTAATTGACCGGCGGCTATGCCGCGGTCCTTGCGGGCGGTCTTTTCCTGCTACCATGGCGGTCAGGGAGAATTTCTGACCGCCATCCTAATAGTGTCCATAGTGTCATAACATATTTATCACGCAATGATGTGATTGGCGACAATTAAATGAAACTGCCCTCACTGCTATAATGTTCAAAGATAAGCATGTAAACTAATACTCATGTTCTAATAGTAAAGAGTCACAGTCAGAAACTGTCAAGGGTCACAGAGTCACTAAAGTGAGACATTGTCAAAAGTGTAAAAGTGCAATTGTACAAGTGTATAATTATCTAAAAAAACAATACAATTTAAAAATCGACAGCTGCCCCCGGATCCCCGGGGAAGCCCAACAATGACATTACAATGGCAAGCAGATTTGAATATAGGGCAAGTGCCTGTGCATCCAATACAGGTACTAATACCATAATAGCGTAGTAAATCTTGGCCTCCAATCTAAAAGTGTCATACTGATCATATGAAAAAATCCGCAAGAAGTGAATAAAATACAGATGTGGAATAAAACCTCAAAAACTGAGTAAATATAAGGTTAACCAAGGTAAGAGGTTTCTAAACATGTATACCAAAAAACAGAGTGAGGTCATATAAGGTGAACTCCCCCATATTGAGGCATCTTAGTATCGAGTTGGAGGATAAATTTAGATTCAAGTTGTCGTAACTGGCGTTCTCTGTTGCCTCCACGAATAGACTTTGGAGCTGCCCCAATTTCAAAATACTCTAAATCATTTAAATTGTTATTATGTGCTAGTTTTGGGTGTCTTGCTACGAGATAAGTTGGATCGGAATTTTTTGCGGCTCTAAGATGTTGGAGTATGCGGTTGTACACTTGGAGCTTAGTGCTCCCTACATACTTTAAGCCCCAAGTACACTGAAGCACATAGACTGCAAAGTCTGTGTGACAGGTAAAATAACCTGTATCTTGACAGGTGTATCATTAAAAGCAGTCATGTATTCTGTCGTATTAGTTCCAAATTTGCAAGCCCTACATAAGCTGCACTTAAAGAAGCCATACTTGGGTGACAGCCATGTGTTAGTAGTGATGACTTCAGGGCTGTTCTTACCAAAGGATCTCTCATAGATCGTGACCTTTTAAAAGTTAAAGCTGGTAAAGCAGGTACATTTTGAGAGAGAGTGAGGTCAGTGAGAACTATCGGCCAGTTTTTATGCACAATGCTCCTAATCTGGTTTCTGTTGTCTACAGTAGGCAGTGATTAGTCTAACTTCTTGAGTTTTATCATCCACAATAATAGCGGTATTATCTACTGTCTCAGTTTGGTTATTGGATATACCTAAACAATGATCATGTGACAAGGAATTAGCTCTAATGCGGGCTGAATTAAGATCTTTAACCCCTTCAGCGCTGCGCGGATTCCCCCGCGGTGCTGAAGGGTTCAAGCGCGGGCGGGGCCATGACGGAACGGTTCCGTCATGAGCACAGCTCAACCGATGCTCATGACGGAACCGTTCCGTCATGGGCATGGAAGGGGTTAAACCTGTATCCACACAATAGAAATCTTTGTAAAGCTTCATTCTGACAGGTTTCTAAATCCTTGTCATTGCTATCGATACAGCAGATTCACAGAAATTCCCCGTATGGAATACTGAGTGTCAGGTGCCCCGGGTGGGAACAGAATTCCTCGTCATTTCTTTCCTGTGCAATTTAGTATGTAATACACCTTGCTCAACATATACTGACACATCTAAAAACTCCACATTTGTAGGACTAATAGTGGCAGTGAATTTTAGATGTAAATCATTATTGTTAAGGAATCCACAAAGTTCGTAGCTGATGTCATGGATCCCCTCCAAATTAGATCATAAATCGTCTATATATTGCCACCAATGACAAACATGATTATTAAACATATCTCTATGTTGGCCCCCGAGGACATCCTCCTCCCACCAGCCCACATGTAAACATGCGAAGCTGGGCGAGAAGCATACCTCCATAGCCACTCCTCGTAATTGATGGTAAACTTGCTTTTTAAAGATGAAGAAATTATTGTTGAGGCAGATCTCAATCATATCAATTAATATTCTGTTATGATCTGAAAAACAAATGTCAAGCTGCCCCAAAAAATAAGTCACTGCGTTTATACCATCCGTATGATGGATACTTGTTTATAGAGATGTTGTGTCCATAACAATCAACAAATATTCACTGTCCCAATTCACTTTTTTCAATTTTCGGAGGAAATCCCCAGTGTCTTTAAGAAACGATGGTAAATTAGAAACAAAATCCTATAAAAAATAATCAACAAATTTGGAAACTGGTTCCAAAAGACTCCTTTGTGCTGATATAATAGGTCTTCCGGGAGTGGGGGTAATGTTCTTCTGCATTTTATGAATAAAGTATAAGATCGGAGTGATCGGATGTTCATTTTTCAAAAACTAAAATTCATTTTTGCTTATCAGACCTCCTCTTCCACAGAAAGAGTTCTTTAAAAACCATATCCTTAGTTTTTTTGAGATCCATAAAAGATGCAATCCTGTAACACTCAGTATCGTTAAGATGTTGCATGGCTTCATCCATGTAAAGTTCTCTAGGCCAAAGTGCAACATTGCCTCCTTAATTTATGCATTATATTATGAAATTGCAGTTCAACATGCTTCATATTACGATGCTTGGATTTGATTGATCTATTACGCTCTTTTAAATCCTCCATGACCATGTCATTAAAAACATCTATGGCATCTTTTGGCATTATAGGCACAAAAGTCGATGGAGGACAAAAAGGACTATTGGCTGAACCACTAGTGGAGATACCAGTTTCCACTAAGATTTCTTGGGTAGGTCTAGAGTTCAAATCAGTGTCTGTGGCTAAACCATGGAGAAGTTTGAGCATGTTTGTATCGGATCCCTGAGGGTTCAAACCTCTATTGGTAGGAAGAGATGCATCACTTATAGTTTATGTTGCATTTTTTTAGTTGAAAGAATTTTATAAGTTTCAGCTTCCTAATAAATATATAAATGTCAACCCGAGATTGAGTGTAATTAAAATTGCTCTGGGGGCAAAAAGTAAGTCTAAGCGAGAGAAGTTGAGTTTCTGCTGTAGTGAGAGTAATGTCAGAGAGATTGATTACTGTATTGTCACTAGGTTGTCCGGATTAACCATGTCTTTGCTTTTGTTGCCCTTCCTCTGGCGTTGCCTCTGAACCCTCCACCTCTGCCTCCTCAATTCGGTTCTCATTCTCGGTTCTGAGAATTCCGCGGTCGCAGGTTTGGCACCGGGCCTCTCTCAAAAAATTCAATTCTTCAGCCGGAGTTTGTGATACCGGCAACGCAGTTAACATGGTCTTACCCAATTCTCTGCTGTCAGCAAATTAATAACTGCTCGAAATAGAACTGGCATCAGAACTCGTTAAAGTGGAATCAGTGGGCTGAATCAATTGTGGACGTGGAAGGGATATATTAGCAACCAATGCTTGCCTTTTTTAAGAATCACAATTTTTCGAGAAAGTAAATACTCTCCCCATCTCATAGTCTTTTTTATCTCGTGCAAACTTGAACACTTTCCGAGCTTTAATGGTGTCTTCGAATTTCTTAAGGCGATCATTGATTTCCTCACCTCCTTTTTTAACATCATGTGGTTTTTCAAGGCCATCAAGTTCTGCCATAACTTTATCAATTTCTTTCAAAATGGTCTCTCTGTCTATTTCAGCGAACTTTATTAGTATTAAGACCATGTTCAAGGACGCTTGTAAGTTATTGGTTGCCCATTCTGTGAGCATAGCAGGATGCGGATTTTCGAAAGTAGGAGCAATCATCACTCTCAGTCCTCAGGGAACACGGTTGGCATCCCTATAATTTTCCAGGGACTTTTTTTCCCACCATTTAGTCAATTCATTTTTTTTTTCCAATGATTTCAATAGAGTCTTTAAATCGGTGTTAGCCAATTTCTTATTACTACCGCTGCTGCCGGGGTCATCTGTGACCTCAGGTAGATTTTCAAAAAGGGTTTCGGTCGCTGCCTCGCGGTCTCGTATCGCGTCTACCGCGGACATGGTTGCTGAATATAATTACACGTAGTTGTAAGCACGAAGATGCCATTCCAATGTATAGGCAATCAAACAAATAAGTCCCGATCTCTCCTCCTGTAAAAAATATGAATCAAATTGCAAGTTTGCTTACCGGAGATGTCCCGATCGGAACCCAGTGTGTCCTAAGACTCCTGAATAGCCGGCACTTCATCTCCTGGTAAACTGCTGCTACGTAGCTTGTGATTCAATGACGGGGGGCAATCCGGACCAATTATCCTTCCGGGTTTTATATATATATATATTTCAAAGAACTGCAGCATTTGGCCGATCCACCGCCTACGATACTGGTGGCTGCAGTGGCGGCGGCAGCAGCTATATTTACATCAAAAAATCTTTTAGGCAATCCAAAAAGGAATCAGCGGCACACCACAGGACAGCACAATTATTTAATTGTGCACACAACCAACGTGTTTCGGTGAAGCCTTTTTCAAGTGCGAGACCTGCGCACCATCCCCTGTAGAAATACAGTAGATGAGTTCATGGGAAGTGAGAAAATACTACAGTTGTAGTCAGCATGTACTTCAGACATGTCTACATTAATCAATAAATTTGAAACATTCAATTTCAATGAGTACAACTTTACGTATAATAAACATAAATAAGCGTGACAAATTGCATACAGACTGCTTTGCACTAATGAATCTTACGATGTGATTCATGATCGTAGGCACATAAATGCTCAATGGTAAATGTCTGGGTGCCAAAATACATTAATGCCCAGGCTATTCATAATCAGACATTTCATGTGTTCGACAAAGGCATCCCTGAAGAGTAATGCGTGAAAAGTGCTTCATGAGCATTAGTAATTGCATGTGCCTGCTCTCAAAACCATGGATAGTTTCATGTGCTGACAAGTCATCTAGACAGAAGTAAATTAGGACATTGTATTTGGCATGGCGCGTGTATCATCTTGGTATCCCATACCCACAATTAGGAGAGGGAGAGAAACAAATATATATTTGCATAGAAGAAGATTCTAGTCGGACATGTGACAGGGATAGTCCCTGGCTCAACACAATAACGCAGGTAGACAGCGAAAATATTGGGTAATGTACCCAATTTAGGCCTAGTTATCTAAATACATAATTTGTACATAATGCAATGTTAATTGGTAAACAGACAGCCAGTGCTATATGCGCAAACACCCGACGTAGGTACATTTGT
Organism: Triturus cristatus; assembly: GCF_964204655.1. Taxonomy (NCBI): domain Eukaryota; kingdom Metazoa; phylum Chordata; class Amphibia; order Caudata; family Salamandridae; genus Triturus; species Triturus cristatus. The sequence goes on along the minus strand of NC_140585.1, from coordinate 700,895,703 downwards.
CAACTATTCAAATATCCCACTTACTCAGAAACTTGCATATAAATGAGAGGGTCAGGCTCACAGCAATGTGTGGTTAAGTGAGCAAAAAGAAAACATTGAAAAAATATGAAAATTACCAAAGATATTAGGGACCAAGGGGACATAGAGAGTAAGAAAAATCAATCCCATTTCAGATTGTAAATTCATATAGCATACAGGCCCAACGGTAAGAAATGTTATACACTAAATCCATCAGATGAAATACCACTGGCCTGTATTCACGTATACCATTCAACCATTAGCGGCTCCTAAAGGGAGTGCTGCGGGGTGGTGGGCAGGGTGGAGATGGGGCAGGGTGGGGGATAGTAAACTCTGGCTCACGGCCGACCAGAGTAATGTAAATAAATAAATAAAGAAAACAAGTTTCATTGCGCGTGCTGCATCGCCATTTGGCGTTTCAGCTCGCGCAATAACATTTGTTTCATTTATTTATTTATTTACATTACTCCGGTCAGCCATGAGCTGGAGTTTACTGCCCCCTATCCTGCCCCTCCCCGCCCTGCCCCACCGCCCCGCAGCACTCCCTCCAGGAGCCGCTAATGCATTTAACTGTGACCACTGGACTCTCCCCCATAAAAAGTGAAAGTGAATAAAACAGCAAAGCTGACTAAAATCACTAACCAAGACTGTCAGCAAAGGTCACACTGCAGGGTCATGGATCAACAATGCCCTATGTGAGTTGCTAGCTCTTCTCCACTATTAAGCCCATGCAGAGTTTTGGAGTTAAGCTCGATTACGTGTCGGGATTCAGTAATGGGTAACAGTTTCTCTCTGTCTCCACCCCTAGGGTGTTGTAAGATTCTGTCTATTCCAAAGAATTCTATCAGTTTACTGTTACTCTGATGTTTCTCTTGAAAATGCCTGGCTACAGGGTAACTCAGATCTAAATTGGTAACCGCCCTCATGTGTTGTAGGCTTCTGGTCTTAATTTGCAATTTGGTGCTACCGATGTATCTGAGGCCACAAGGGCATTCCAATGCACATACAACGTAGTCACTGGTACAAGTTATACATTTGGTGATCTGTTTGGTGTTACCCATGTGTGTGCTGTACTTGTCCCTGCTTCTACTGTGTCTGCATGCTTTGCATGCACTGCATTCCACAAAGCCTTTAGTTGTTTCTAGCCATGTGTTGGTGATAGGTGTACTCTGTTGACTGTGGACTAAATGGTTCCTGAGAGATTTAGATATTCTCTACGTTATTTAAGGTGTTTTACCAATGCTGGTGCCAATTACAGGATCTGTTTCCAGTAGACCCCAATGATGTTTCATAATTCTCTTGATGACATTTGATTTGGTGTTCAATGTAGTAATCATCCTGGGAACATTACTCTCTATAGCTTTGTCTTTCCTGGTACGAAATAACATATCATTACGTGAAACCCCTCTGACTTTTTTGAAGGCTGCAGATATCACTTTTCTATTGTAGCCACGTTGCGCAAGTCTCTCTTCCATGACTTGTTGCTCCTTCCTGTAGCCTTCCTCGGAGCTGCAATTTCTGCGGGAACTCACCATAGGGGATACTGTTACGTAATGGCATTGGATGATTGCTATTGGCGTGCAGTAAGGTTTTGCCAGCCATGTCTTTCCTGAAAAGACTCGTAACAATCTGTTTGTTTTTAATATTCATGGCTACATCAAGGAATTCACAACGTGAGGTGTTGATTTTCTGTGTAAAGCTCAAATTGAGTTGATCATTTCCCAATTTGTTGATGAATTCTTGTGCCATACTTTTTGAACCATCCCCTATATCAGGAACAGGTCGTCAATATACCTGATCCAGATAGGGATGTGTTCGGTATATCTTTCATTTTCTTCAACCCACACTATCTGTTCCTCCCACCAGCCCAGAAAAAGATTTACCATGCTGGGGGCAAAACAAGTGACCATCGCAGTTCCAGACTTCTGTCGATAGAGCGTTTTATAAAAAATGAAGACATTCTCATTTAGACAATATAGCTTCATTCTTTCCAACATGGCAGTATGTTCCCATCTGACATTGTGGATACAACACAGGACGTCAGTGCTACCCCTGCAATAGGATCTTACATTGGTAACAAAGGAAGATAAGAACAGAACTAGGAAAATTGAAGTATTTTCCAAAAGCCCTCCATTTGAAGACACTATGGGTCTTCCTGGTGGTCTAGTAGAAGATTTGTGGATTTTTGGTAATAGATAAAAACATGGTGTCCATGGATTATATGTCTTCAGGAAATGGTATTCATCTCCATCCAACAACCCAACATCCCACCACCCTTTCAACAAATCATGATACATGTTAATCGAAGACCTCTAAGTGTCCCAGCCGATTTCTTTGTAACAGTTATTATCCCCCAGTTGTCTAAGGACTTCATTACTGTACTAATCTAAATCCATCACAATTACGTTCCCGCCCTTGTCCGAAGGCTTCACAATTATTCTAGAATCGTTAATAAGAGCCTCCAGGGCGTTTCTCTGTGGCTTCATCAAATTATCCTGTTGATATTTAGGACATTGTTCCCTTAATTTGCTTATCTCTTGGATCATGATCATGTTGAAAGCTTAGATATTGTCATGCAAGACATTTGGGTTAAACATTGATTTGGGTTTTAGTCCACTATGGCATGCTGTGTCAGGCAGAAATGGAAGTTGTATAAGCGTTTTACCTTTTTCCTGTTTCGGTATTTCAATAATATTTACTTCCAATTGATGCAAATCCAAAATGAAATCTACATCTTCCACACAAAAATCTGAAGAATCTTCCGGTACAAAATGGCCAGTCCTTGTTTTTTTCTGCCCTACTGCCATTTTGTATATTTTCATACGCTTGAGTTTCTGAATGTATAGAAAGAGATCTAAACAGTTATCTACATAGTTCATTTCATTTGTTGGGCAGAAAGATAGACCCAATTGGAGAAGTGACTCTTCTTCCTTTGTAAGTATCCTGGATGAAAGGTTAATGACTGAGGTGTTAATTGTACTGTGTCTAGTCTCCGGAAGAAAGTAGGATACTGTTCTTCCCCCTCTTCTCTTCATTAGTCTGAGTTCTTTTTTTGTTCCTTTGCCTCTTCCGCTTTTGAGACCTTTTCCTCTTCCTCTGCCCTTCACTGGAGTCTTCTCGTTTTGTTCTTTCTTTTGTTTTAATATTTGAAACTCGTGCAGGAAGGTAAGAGGACGCACTCCTAAAGGGACACTTGAGTTGAGTGCTTCAGTATAAGAGCTCAAATCTGAGCTGGAGCCAGTTGATAAGATCTCCATTTGTCCTTGCTTCGGTAGAACCTGCAGATCTCTCTGGGCCCAATCAAAACGTTTCGCATACGTGAGAATACGTCCTTCAGTGTAATTTTTTTTCCGCGTAAAAAGTTATGTTGTTTCTTTGCCTTGATCGCTTCTTCATACGCTTTTAATTTACCATCCAGCTGTTTCCAAAAATCAGTCACTGCTTTTTCATTCTTGGACTTTTCTAAATCTTGTTTCAATTCGGATAGCTCTTTATGTGTGGTGTCCAAATCAATTCTGGCATATTTGAAAAGCATTCCAAGCATGCCCTTGCTTGTTTTGGCCATAAACAAGGACTATTCCTTTAATAGTAGAGAAAATAGATTTCCCCTTGGGAATAAAGTACACTATAGTAAGTTAAATGCCCTCAATCTTTCATTCACACTAAAACTATCATCCATTCATCTGACCATTACCCAACATATCATCAAACCAGGCATATAGCACTCAAGATAATTTTTATGTAATAACCAAAAGTGTCTAGCATATATAAAAAGGCATAAACTATTTTGACAGATTTTTCAAGAAATAATTTTTCATATGCAATATACAAAATGTATTCAAAGCATGAGTACTTAAAAAGTATATATTGCAGACAATTAAAATCCAATGCAGGATGATCACAATATTGCAAGCATTACATATATAATAAAAAAAAGGGGATACAATAAAGGAGACCCTATCTACACAGTTGTAAACCATTGACTGTTGTGTTATTTGATCCAAACAGAACATCAAGTTGTGATTCATGTGAGTTTTACAATCTTTTAACTTCCCCGAATTTCTGTGGTTAGATTCAAAAGTCGACGCGTTTCGGTGGTACGTTATTCAATACAAAACCACCATCTTCAGGACTCAATATAGAGGGGACTTAGGCTCCTTCAACCATTGATACAATGATCACTAGTGATGTAATGTCGTTTTTTTTCCTTCTTATTCCTTTTTATATATAGCGAAGGTCAAGATGTGGTCTCATCAGTTTTCCCAGCTTTGCTCGGTTATATAGTTATAGGCCATTGTTACATAGTGGCTCTCCAATCGAAGTGTATTTACGTTGCTTTGTCCTTATAAAAATTATTTGGTGATTAAGGAAAAGGGAGGGTTTCCAGAGAAGTCAGTTTTCTTTATCGTCACACCACTGCAGGGTTTTATACTCCGGATTGGGGTTCTCTTATGTAGGAATAATGAATATCATTAAACCTCTGCAAACTCTGTTTTCTTTTGGATTGCCTGAAAGATTTTTCGACTTATGTATATATATCACTGATATACATATAAACATTTAAATAAATATAATAAATAAAAATAATATAAACAAATTAAACTTAAACAAATACATAAATAAAATAGCATTAAAACAATTTACATAATTACAAATGTAATGTTTACTTAACAATTAAAAAATTACTTTTAAATTCATTTTTAATTTCTTGCCCAATTTCAACCCAACAACCCACTACTATATTATAAATGACTAATTACATTGTTTATTTATTTTGAAGGATTTATATAGCGCGAACAAGACCCTTGCGGGTATCTGAGCGCTTTACATGTCATAAATTGGAAACAAGAGTAAGACATGGAAAAAAAAGAAACATCAGCATAGAAGAATACAATTATAGGTGAATAGGATAAGATTCATATGAGGTGCTCAATAGTATGAAACTAACAATTAAAATATGGCGCTCAATAATACAGCCTAGTAATTAACATTTAGTAAAAAGTAAGTAGTTCACGTGAATTTGGCCATGAGAATCGCTTTCTTTTCTTTTTTGAAGGCAGCAGTGGATGGGTTCGTTCTTGTTTCTGTGGGCAAAGCATTTCAGATCCTGGGAGCCATTCCAAAGAAGGACCAGTTGTAAGTTTTTTTTCTTGGCAAATCGTTGGGGTTTCAGTAAAAGATTCTTGGAGCTTCTGGAAGCTCTATTACCAGCAGAGAGTACCAGTTTCTGAGCTAGATAGCTCGGGGAATTGTGGTGTATGGCCTTGTGCGTCATACATGCTATTTTCAGATGAATTCTAGCTTCAAACGGTAGCCAGTTGAGTGTTCTAAGGTCTGGGGATATGTGAGAGGTTCTCTTTGATCCTGTGATGAGTCTCGCCGCTGAGTTGATAGCGACTCTTAACAGGGATATCGACGACCAGGGGAGGCCGCATAAGGTTACTGCCCCATATTCCACTCTTGGGATTACTAGGGCCTGAACTGCTTGTTAAAAGTCGTTTGCTGGCAAGAAGGGTTTCAGTTTTCGCAGTGTGTTCAAATGAAAATGTGCTCCTTTTGTGGAGGCGCTAATATGCTTCTGCATTTTTAGGGTTCTGTCCAGTGTCACTCCTAGCGATTTTGCTGATTCGACAATGAGCGGTTCCCCTTGGAGTGCTGTTAGGTGCTTCATCCATTCCAGGATGGTGGCTGATTTGTTGGGGGGGAAATTAGGAGGAACTCAGTTTTGAGGGCGTTTAGTTTCAAATGGTTTTCGGCCAGCCGTGTTTGAGTTTTATGTAGCATTGTGTTGAGAACCTTGATGTCCTCAAGAGAATGGATCTTAATGTAGAGTTGGGTGTCGTCTGCATACATATAGCAATGGACCTCTGAGAGACTGAGAAGTTCGGTGAGAGGTTCCTTGAAAAAGTTGAATACTGTGGTGAGAGGGAAGAACCTTGCGGTACTCCTAACGTGACTGGCACAGGGTTAGATAAGGTTTGACCGACCTTGAATCTTTGAGATCTATTTTGGAGGAAAGCGGTAAACCAGGTAAGCACAGACCCAGATATTCCCATTCTGAGTTTCAGGAGTTCTAGTAGGTTGTCGTATTTGACGGTGTCAAATACTGATGACAAGTCCAGTAAGATTAGTAAACAGGCTTCGTGTTGGTCAAGGATAGTGTCGTCAACTATGTGAGTCATGGCTGATTCAGTTCTGTGGCCTGCACAGAAGCCCGATTGATATTGGTTAAGCAGGTTGAATTGGTCGATGTGGTTGCTAAGCTGAGAGTGAACACATTTTTCCAAGGGCTTGGCTAGAGTGGGGATGTTGGATATTGAGCGATAATTACATAGGTCCGATGGGTCAGCTGTTGGTTTTTTTAAAATAGGGGATACTTGCCCTATTTTCAGGTTATCTGGGATGGTACCTTGACGGAGGGAGGTATTTATAATCTTGGTCCAGAGAGGTAGTAACATTGGGATGAAGTCTTTTAGATAGTTAGCAGGAAGTGGGTCTGTGAAGTGGTTGGAGGGATTCAGGGCGTTTAGGGTCATTATTATAGAATCTTCACTATAAGTATTGAAATGGGACCAGGATGCGTAGTTTTTCAGGTTGATTTTTGTCGAACATTTGACTTAGGCACCTGTCAGGGGCTGTGCCGAGTTACTTTGCATGACCGTCAGGGATAAAATATCATTGTGTAAGTCAGTTTTTATGGAATCCGATTTGTACTGAAAAAGGATGCAAATTCCTCACAATTATGTAGGGTGTCAGGTGTAGCCTTATAGTGAGTGAATGTACTCTTGGTTTGAGCTTTGATTAGATCAAAATGTTTTTTGGGACAGTTTTTGGCTTGATCTAGTTTATTTCTAAAGAAATCAGTTTTAGATCTTCTGATCTTTCTGAAGTAGGCTTGTATGGTGATTCTTAGTAGTTTGAGGTGGTCAGCTGATGGAGCTGATCTCCATCGTCTTTCAATCAACCTAAGTGAGCGTCTGTCATCATTTAGCCTACCATAATACCAGGATTTTGAGTCTTTTGTGGTGGTTCTTTTCTACTTTACAGGAGCTATATTGTCTAGTAGGCGAGTCATGGAGTGAAAGTAGTGGTTGGTTAGGCCTTGTACATCGGTAAGGTCTTCCGGGGGACATATTATGTTTGGAATAGAGGATGCTAGTAAGTCAGAGTCGACGTTTTTCAGATTTCTTTTCCATATCTTTGTCCTCACAGGTTGTGTTGGAGACCTTTTAAATGATACCATGACTTGGAATGTTATGATGTGATGGTCAGACCAATCACATGGTAGGATTGAGTCGAGCTGAATGGAGTCAACTTTGGAGATGAGTAGGTCGAGGGTTGCGCCTTTGTCGTGTGTGGGACTGTTACAGAATTGGTTCATATTAAGGTCTGATAGGAAGGATTTGATGCTGTTCACCTCTGGGTCGTTCAGGTCGTCCCAATGGAGGTTGGAGTCACCCAGGAATATTTGCATATTTTGTTGGTCGTCATTTGTAGCAAGAATATCCATGAGGTGTTCTATGAAGGTTATGTTGTCACCTGGAGGGTGGTAGAATTTGTGAAATGAGCATATTTGTTTGTTATTACTAAAGATGTTTAAACAGAGGTATTCACAGGAGGATGGTGCTAGGGCATTAGAGTTGATCACTGTTAAATTGCTCTGATGTATGCATACACATTTAAAAGTACAAACTATATATAAAAAATAATAACAATTACACCTACACTACTAGAAGTTTAAATTCATATACTAACTCATATATACTACATTAATAAACAAATGTTTATTACTGTTTGAAAGTAAACAATGTTAAAAGCAACACTATTCCTAGCAGTGATATTATATACCATAAAACAATATTTTTACCTTATTTTAACATATTTACTATATTTTGGTTGTCACAATAAGCTTTACAAGATATTCATGTCTCACAATATTTTGTATCCAATATTTTGATCATTCACCACATAGGCTAATAGGCTCCTTTTCAGGAAATTTTAGGAAACAGCTCAAAATAGAGTGAGATTAGATCTAAAGGGGAGACTGCTCCCGAGAAGCTGAGAGGCTGCATTACATTGAGTAAGACCACAACACATGGAGAGAATGTTCTCTGGACAGACTCATGGACTTCACAATATAAATTGAGGCAACACAAGGAGAGATTTCTTCACCGAATAGGCTCGGACTCAGCATTTGAAGGAGTGAGATTACAACTCGAGAAAAGAGAGCTTCCCAGGACAAGATCAGAGATGCCATAATTTTGAGTGAGATCAAAAAACAGACAAAGTCCCCTGGGACAGTCTAAGATGCAGGCACAATATAGAGTAAAATCTTAGAAACGCTCCTTCCCAATCCAGTCTAGGATGCAATATAATGAAGAGTAAAACAAATACACCCACTCCATATATCTTTACTTTTTAGCTAAGAGTGTTTTGGGTTCTGCAACCTTTTAATCCTGTTTCTAGACCATAATATTCCACAAAAAGTGTCGTAGTATTGTAATTACATGGAAGTAATGTTTATATCCCGCTTGTGCTAAAGTGTCACTAAACAGTCAGGTATGAGGCATGGAAATGTCACACGTAAGCACACATCTAAAAGTTAAGTACTATTTTCAAAGACTGCCTCTAATCATGTGGTCAGTGACCTAATGGACATTATCCTTCCGATCATATCTAATCAAGATGCTTACACATTTCATATATCCTAAGCATTGTTTAATAACAAAGGGGCATATTATCAAGAAACGGAGTTAAGATTATCGCCGCTTTAGCTGCAGAAAACAGCCGCTAAAGCGGCGATAATGGGCTTGATAATATGCCCTTGAGAATTCCCATAGAAGCCCGTGTTATGGTGTCAACATGGACTTCTATGGGAATTCTCTGAGGCATATTATCAAGCCCATCATCGCCGCTTTAGTGGCCAATTTTCTGCAGCTAAAGCAGCGACAATTTTAACGCCGTGCTTGATATATGCCCCATAATGTGTACCATAAGACTTTTGAGCTACAGGCCAGTGATGCAATGGAAGAATTATCTGCCTTTCCATAGTATTTAGTGCAGCTAGACCATAGTTTTCCTGGTCAAACACTTGAGGTCTAACAGAGGATAATTAAATCTGAGGTTGTGCAACAACAGTGGATAGAGGCAAGTGATGATCAAGGTGTGCGTTGTTCAGAATGGGTCCATGTATCTCTGGATCATTGCCCTAGCGAAAAGACTATTTTTTGTTTCACTATGCTTTATTGGAAGATAAAAACAAATCAATGTATTAGGGATAGCGAGCAGGGAACATGAGACATGATAAGTGAAGCAATAATACTGTACAAAAAATAAAGTGCAGAATGAAACACAGCAACACATACATAGCAAGTAGTGGTCCAACTAGGCAGGGCCCCTTGGAGGTCCAGAAAGGGCAATATCAAGGAGGACATGTGGATTCATATCTGTGCACAGGATGGGCAGTGGGATAAGGAAGCGGCAAAAATATAAAACATGACAAAAAAAACTGAAAAAGGCAAAACAAACAGGGAGCCCACACTCACACAGAAGCCCCGGGGGGAGAGAGGGAGAAAAGGGTGGGAGAGCAGGTAGCGAGAAGAGTGGAGAGAAAACAGAGATAAGAGTCAGAGGAGAAGAGAAATGTGGAAAAGGGGAAGAGGAATGTGGAGGAAATAGGCACACCCTGGAGGATGATGACCAGACAGGGTCCCAAGGGATGTGTCAGCATGAAATAATATCTGGACATCCTATTATGGGTCAGGGGTGCTCTAAAAAAGAGCTAGTGGGGTTTGTCCTGCAAAAAAAGGCTATTGTAGTTTGATGGGAAAACCTGAGACACAGCACAGTGAAAAAAAGGTAGGTGTCCTGGAGCAGTAAAGGAGGAGCTCATGACTCTCAGCACAAAGCACCACTTCACATATCACTACCCTCACCATTCCCCACACCAGACCAGGAAAGTAATAGAAAATGTTATCAGTATTCTTTCAGGAATACTTTTCAGAATACATGTATATGTTAAAATAAATGTGCAAATATGAGCTCTAAAAAAATCACTATTTGACTATTATTGAACAACATGTAATGTGTCTTTACGTAATCTTCCTACAGATCTCATTTGCATTTTTACTGGTTTACCAAAAAATTGGCAACCTTAAAGTCCTCCCAAAATCAGATAGCTTCTGGACAAGGTTATTCTTAAGAATTTGAATTGTACGAATAACTAACATTTCACAGCCTGCAAAGTCCTCAAGTTTGGCAGATACTTTTCACGCTTTCACCCTCGATATTTCTACCCACAGAGTTAGGGCCTAATTTAGATCTTGGCAGTCTTACCCCCATCCTGCCATGGAGGCGGTTAGTAGTATTCTGCCAAGTTGAAAGTCATTTGCAGACCGTATTTAGAGGCATGCAGTCTGCCTCATCTTCCACGTCAACAGAGTGTTTCCACCATTGTTGCTACCACCGCTGCCGATGTGGCAGACTCCAATGTTGACGAATGCTACTCTGTTGTTTTCAATGCAACGGGTTCTCGCCAAACAGATTTAGATTGCACAGTTGTGCTGGCATTTTTCTAACGGCAGCTCTCTGCTGGAAGGAGTCTGTCACGGTACGCACTCAACAATGCAACATTACTGTGGCTATTCGATGGATGCCAGTAGATCACACCTGATGTCCATTGGCCAAATGGAAATACCTGCATACCACACTATAAAACTCACCCCCTTTCAGACCAAGATCTTTTGCAATCCCAGCTGCACTACAAAATTTACTACCAGAACTTTTGTCAGTCAAGTGAGGATTTTTTTCTTTTCCCTGTTTCTTGTCCTTTTATCTTATTACACTTCACACCATGTGGGAAATTAAATGTTTTAATTTGATATTATTTAATTGCACAATGCCAGGCCACAAAATTCCTCATTTTTCAGTGGACGAGTTGTCAATCATGGTGGATGAAATCATAGTAGACTGGAGCTCTAGATCAAAATATACCCCTATTGCAGAAAAGGCAAATGTGGGCCAAAATAGGTGCCAGAGTGAATGCTGTAGCTAACAACTTGTGCACAAAGGAGAAAATTTGGAGGAGGTAAAAATGAGCAGCAGGGGAGGTTGCGTTCCCTGGCCTCCAAGGGGGATATGTACAAGGAAGTGGCAGCCTCCTTGTTTTAACGACATGCTCCACCACTTCTGAAACGCAAGGCTGCACTATATTTACAACAATGTGGTGCAGCCTTGCGTTTCCCCCTGCGATGGCGCTAAGTTTAGCAACTTAGTGCCAACGCAGGTACCCTTGCACCATAGTGTAAGGGTGTCTGCATGCAGGGGAGGATTGGTTATGTGTAGGAAGGTGTCCCTTCCTGCACATAAACAATCCTAAAATGCCATTCTGTCAATTTCATGTGTGCTGCTTAATGCAGCATACATGAAAGTGACAAAATGGAATTAAAAAAAAAAAGATTGTTTATGTACAGGACGGGACATCTTCCTGTACATAAACAAACCATGGCATTTTGATTTTTCCATGTGTGCTGCACAAGGCAGCACACATGGAAAAAGCAAAAACAAGGAGACATAATAATCCACATTTGTAAAGCGTGTACAATCACCCGTAAGGGTCTCTAGGCGCTGGGGACCGTCGGGAAGATTAAGCAAGCTATTGCCCAGAGTCACATGGTGCTGGGATAATCTGCCGCCGGTGCCAGGGATTGAACCGTGATCCCCAGATTCCGAAGTCTGTCGCCCTGGCCACGGCGCCACACCTCTTCCTTAATGGATTTCTCCTTGTTTTGCCAACTTAAGACCAGGATTTACCTGGTCTTAATTTTGTCGCTGCCTCCTATGCGCCACCCTTCTACATAGGAGGCAGCGTCAAAATGAATGGGTGTTGTGGTGAAACACACACCACAATACCCACTACCCACCCCTTTGATGCTAAGCATAGCTTGAAAGGGGGCCTTATGTACAATGCAGCGTTAAGCCACATTAAGTGGCTTAAAACTGCCTTGTACATAAGGCGCAGCCCCTATCACCACCATAATGTTGGTAAAAGTGACGTTGTGGTGGCGATAGGGGCTTTTACATATGCCCCCAAGTGTCCCCTGGAGGCCAACATGACTGTTGGTTGTTCTCCTAGGCCCCATTTACAACTCTTGCCGTGGGAGGAGAAGGTCTTACAGATCCCACATACTGACAGCTTGACAGAAATACCTGGTGGAGTGGAGTCTTGTAGGCTACACTTTACAAACTGTCACTAAACCTCAATGGCCTGTTTGCTTTGAAGGTAGCTGTTGCTAAAGTGTTCTGCACACATTATCATAACATAGAAACCTCATACTATCAGTTTCAATTAATTTAGATTGTTTGTGTGAATTTATAGTGTTGCTGCTAAGATTACAGGTTTCAATCTCTATTATGTCACATGATGGTATGGTGCCTGTAACCCATTTACCATATGTGTCTCAATTTGTGCATGTCTGGCCCATTTCCACTGCATATATGCCACTGGTGTGTTCCACTAACCATTTTGCAAGTGTTAGGAAGTTATCTTTGAAGTTAATACAAATACCATGATGACTTGTTACTGTTTTCTCAAAAGAATATTGCTATGTCATATTCCTCATTCTGTCTTGTCTAACAGATTTCAACATATGGCAAAGTGTCATGTAGTGATCACTGTAGTGATCAATCCCTATTCAATGCGCTCTTCTGAAAATGGTTTGTGTTGTTTTCTGCATGTTGTCCTGTTTTTCTCAACCAATTGAATGAACGTCATGAGCCTCACAAATCTAGCTGTGCTGAGAGAAAAATGGTAAGGTATGTAAATTACTGTGCTGAATATACGAGGTACTTGCGTCAACACAGCGGTCGATGCTAGAGCATGAAGAGCGATCTGAAGGAGCTTTGCAGTAAATCGTGGTGCAATCAGCGAGGTCGCATGGCAAAGAGTTCAAAAGCTTGAATTCAGCTCCCTTGAGCCACACCAAGGGTCCAGGGCCTAAGATGCACCACGTGGGGATCAGTAACTCACTGAAGTTGGGTCCAGAGACTGATGCAGGATGTTGGGGAGCTTTTTATGTATGCCCCTTGGGTCAGATCAGGAGGCCAGCAAACTAGGCCTTGGGTCCCTCTGGGGTCTTGCGTTCAAGATGAGGTTGCATGTCTTGTTCTTCCTCCCCAGGCCAAAAGGCAGTAGGCAGAAGGTCAGCACAACAGGGCAGCTGTTCCTTCAGAGTAGTAGTCCAGCAGAGTGGTAGCCATTGCAACAATACAGTAGTACTTCTTCCTAGCATGGTACCCACAAGTCCAGAAGTATACTGGAGAGTATGTCTCTGGTGTCCTGGTTTCCTGGTTCTTGAAGATGGGAGAAGCTTCTAGATAGTGAATTTGAAATGCATGGAATTCCCTGCCTCCCCTGCTCTGACTCCACGCTGCCTGCAGTAACAATTTAGGGTTGTTAGGCCCTTTGTGTGAAGCCAGAGCACAGGCTATTCAATTGTAAGTGGGGCTGTGCTCAGCTCCGCCCCATCCTGTCAGCGGATGGCCCATCCAGGCACACCTAATCCCTCTATTTTGTGACTGTCTTTGAGAAATTCACAAAGTCTAGCTGTCAGCAATACCCTGTCATGTGACCCAAGACAGGCTACAGACACAAAAAGGACTAAGTGCAGGAAAATGCCAACTTTCTAAATGTACCATTTACAAAATTGTAATGAAAAATCCAACCTTACTAGTAAAGAGGGTTTATTATTACAATTTCATAGACACCAAACTTGAAATAGCCATCTGCTCCCAATTGGAAATTACAGCTTATTAAATGTAATAAGGAATATCCAATCGTATCCTGTGGTAGGGGTAGGCCTCACAGTAGTTGAAAACATATATAGGAGTTTTTCAATACCAGCATATGTAAAATTTAAAAGTACATGTCCAATGTTTTTATTACACAGCACCCTCTACAATGGACTACCTAGGGTCATCCTAAAGGTGACTTAAATGTAATAAAAGGATAGATTGATAATTGGCAAGGGGGTTTAATGCCATGTCGATATGGCAGTTTAAAACTGCATTCAGGCTGCAGTGGCAAGCCTGGGGCATGTTTAAAGGGCTGCTTAAGTGGGTGACAGTATCAATGCTGCAGGTCCACTATAAGCATTTAATTTACAGGTCCTGGGTATATGGTATTCCACTTTACAAATGACTTACATGCAATTAAATATGCCAATTGGGTAGAAGCCAATTTGACCATGTTTCAGGAAGACAGCACACGCACTTTAGCACTGATTAGCAGTGGCAAAGTGCAAAGAGTTATGAGGCCAACAAAAGTTAATTTAGCAAAACGTGGACGGAAAAAGGCAAAATGTTTGGGGGGAACCTGCAGAGAGGGCCAGGTCCAACAAAATTGATTTTTAGCTCTATAGTCTCCACATGCTTAAAAGTGCTTTATAAAAAGGAAGGTAAACATAGGTAAAACCTGACTGCACAGACCTGCTGATCATATAGTGTGCACAATAGAAGACTTGATATTGGTTATTGATTCTTTTATTCAGCTACTACTTTTAGCAGGAAAGCATTCTACTGAGTTTTCATCTAGTGTTATTTAACTGTGATTACCTCCAACAGCAATATGGCTCTCCCTATTATCCACAAAAAAAAAACACAGTCTAAAGTAGTTCATTCAATCTCAAACCCAACTAAGCTGGGAGACAGAAGATATGAAAAATTTAACAAGGAGGCCTATTCTACTTCTCCTCTGACCTCGGGAACAACACAAATAGGTAGCAGGCAGGTATGCTTGCATGGGTCCTGGGCTGCAGGATCATGCGTTTGCTGTTGTTGTAGACATGGTGGGTAGGGTCAATATTGTGATGGAGGACTCTGGTCCTTGGGGTTCCCAATCAAGTTTTTCTCTCTTCTTACTGGATCTGGTCTCTGCCAAAACTGGCAAATCCTGCGGAAGGCTGAAGTATTTTTTAATGCTATGGTTCCAGTGGTGGGAGGGTCAAAGGACATCAAGGGGGACTTTGATCCTTGGTGTCCCTCAGCATGTGCTAGTTTCCTTCTGCTTGCCCTGGCATCTGGGCATTCTGAATAATGCTGTGGGAGGCTATTTTTACTGGTGCTACTGTTATGATGGGAAGAGGTAAGAACAATGTAGTAACTTTGGAGACTTCTGACAAATCTTCTCCTGGTGGTGTCCCTAGCCTCTGGCATTGCTGTAAAACACAGAGGGACCTTGTCCACTTTTGCTGGTTTTATGGAGTTGGTATCTTCCAATGACAGCAGAAGTTTCACTGGTGGCTTTCTAAGTACATGCTATTAGGCGTTTTAAAGTGGGCAGCTGGTCTGAGATGTGTTCAGGTACTTTAGGTAGTATATCTTTTACCACAGTTATAGTTTAGTTATAATTTAGTTATAGTGGGCTCCTGGAAACTAGTGCTTACCTCTCTAAAAATCTTGAAGGACATGCCTTACATTTGGAAGGTGGTTGTGCTCTCTCACTTTATAACAACATCATTTTTGGATATCGCCCTCCCATAAAAAGCATTAGAATAGTATTTTGTACATTTCCAATTTACATTCTCAGTGCTTGTGCTTTCCTGGCTGTAGGTGAATCCCATGTGTGAGATCAATTGTTTGGCTTCCTGTGATATTATATATCTTGAACTTTCTGCCATTCTGTGTGAAAAAAGTTTAATAATATAGATAAATATTGAGTTATAAATGCAACTTTACTTTGCTAATTTAGAGAAAAAAATCATTTTAATTTGTTTTACATTTTATACTTACATATGTGTTGCCGATTGTAATTGTGGGTAATTTTTTCTGTTCTCAGTGGAAGCTGTTGAGATATGGGTCAAGTCTTTTTTTTCTGTTTGGGGTACAAGTTTGTTTTAGTAACATTTAAAACATTTAGGTTTGGATTGTTTTTAGGGATTGTGGAGTTTAAATTCTGTTTTTTATGTATAAGGGTTACTTGAGGTTTATAAATTACTTAATTTTCTTACTATTAATTTGCCTGGGTGTTCGAGTATGGAGTTCAATTAATCACTGTACAGTGCTTTGATTTCACTGCAGTTGTAGATTATTATCTAAAGATTGGAAGATAAATAAAACAGAGACTTTATTTAAATATTATACATTTACGTTTTGAACTAAAACTAGGTTACATTGAGCTGGTTAATTTTTTTTAATGCAGTAAGACAAGAAGGATTTAAGCCAGGCTAGTACACTGCCCCCATCTCAGTCTGAGGTTCAGAGTTGCATGCTCCCCTGTGTCAAATGTAGCAGAAAGATTAAAAAGGATCTCAGTTGCAGCATTCCTATGGTCCTGAAAAGTAATGAAAAGTATGAACTTCATCTAGCAATGGAGCAATGTGGTTTTAGTCATTGGCTACAAAGATTTTGGCCACATTGCTCAAACTGCTAAAAGTGTGATTGGGCAATAGTGAACCCGGTTGCCAGAATTGGGATCGTCCTTTTTTAATAACGATGTAACTACGCTGATTTTCCAGTCATTGGGCATGATTTCCGAAGATAGGCTTATGGTAATCAATTTTGTGTTGGGGCTATGAAGGCAAGGAGCCACTTGACACAAGGCTGAGGATGGTCCTGATTCTAAGTTAGGTTGAGGATACGTAACACTACACAAACCCCTGTTTACGCTGAGGTCGAAATTCAGAGATTGGTGGTATTCATGACACCAAGGAATTTACAGGTGTGCAAATGTTACATTTTGGCAGGTCAATCCTGATAGAGTTCAGCAGGTGAAAACAATGTGACATTGACCATTAACATGCTAATTTGGTGCATTGAGAACGTAAATCAACATGTTATTCCTCAAAAACGAATAATAGGTGTTTTTATCGCACCTAATACATTCCATCCATGGTGTCATTTTTTATTGGGTGAGATACCTAGCACTACTCCTCCGACAAAATTAAGGCCTATGTGTTAATGACAATACAGAAAATGTGAAGATAAACTTCAAAAACAACCTTGCATCATTCTAGAAGATAGATAGAAAGCTAAACCCTAGTGCATTACAAAAAATAATCACTAAAACATTGTAAAATGGACAGCAAGGATGGTACTAAATCAAACTCACATACACAGCCATCAGAATATCAGAATTGGAAACAGCTTGATTCAAGTCCCACACAACTCCACTTAATAGATAGCCACTGGCACGACATTATAATATTTGGATTGAAACAAACTACAATAAAGTACCATACACAGCAAAATGCAGTGTGCATGTGCACAAACATGATCATAGAACAATTTGAATGAAATTACATGAAGCATTGGCAAAAACAATAAGTGTGGCTTATAAGCAACCTTGCTTTTTCATTCATTGACTGTGTGGAGGGCTAATTGGATAAATATACGAATAACTCAATATTTAGAGTAATGGATAAATCAGTGAGTGTGTGGATGGATGACTGAGTGACTGAGTGCATGTAGAAAAGACTGAGTGCAAGGATACATTAATTGATGAGTGAGAAAACTCATGGATAGATGGCTAGATTAATGCATGCATGCTTGAATGGGCAGTGTAGAAAACAAGTGTATTGTAGTGTGGCTGGGGATTTGATGGGAGCTGTGGGTGGAAGAAGATGCAGTTTAGGAATTAGGGACAGTCTAGGGGACAGGTGAATCTGATTACTTGTAGCCTGAAGCATTGGTGTGTATCAAGTCTGTCCCCAGAGAGCTTTGCGTTTACATCCGGCTAGTTAATTTGGTTCTCTGTAACAATTATGCCCAGACATAGGTCCTGTGCTCAGTGGGCTACCCAAGCTGCATGTCACTGACTAAGTAGGCCGACACTGGTTTGGAGTGCTTGTGTTCCTACCTGGAGGGGCCTTGGACCAGCAGTTTGAGCTGGACTGTTCCTACTGAAGCATGACCAAGGCTGATTTGCATTTACCTGCTCAATGTCTAAAGCGGCAAGGTGGGCAAAACATTATGGTTGAAATGAATCTCAGTGTGCTCGTCAAAGACTGAGATGAATTTAAGCATTCCTGCCATCACTTTGTTGTTTGATGCTGTAGACGCCCTAGGTGTAATAGGTATGCTGAGACACGGATCCCATGCTCACTGAGTGACAGGCTTCAAGCTGCACCTCAATGATAAGGGTTAAAAAGGCAGAGTCTGGTCTGTGTTTGCTAGTGTGCCTGTAAATCAAGAATTTGTTTCATCATGATTGTTTGTTATGCAGAAGAAACATCAGGGCAATGTGAGTTCCTCACCGCCAACTTCCCACTAGTCCCCATGAAAATAAAATCCAGTGAAGGTATCATTCCTTTGAATGCAGATATCATAGCACCTGGCTGGAGGAGAAATGATTTACTGCAGGACTTTAAACCCCTTCAGAACATAGCACAACATTTATTTCCACAAGAGTGTTTAAACCCCTGAGTATTTGGGCAACAGAATTCGATAGTAGCAGCTGCATTGATAGAAATGGCGTGTATACTGAGTGCCATACCCATGGTACCTAGTGCAATAGAAAGATAAAAAAATGTTTGGGCCTATATATGAAACCCAAAGAAAGTACCAAGACTGTTCATGCTACCCTGCCTTGAAATTTTACAGGAACATATCATGGACTAGAAATAGAATCACAACTGGGCATATGCACAATCAAACAGCTTAGAGTACACAAAGGACCCAGCAAACTAGATCATCCAGGTAAATGTTGAACAAATGGTTCTCAAGTGATTTTCTATCATGAGATCATTGACAAAAGTATCGTTTGACATAAATATTGTAACCTCAATATTGTTTACAAAAATATGACTCCCATTTGGTGTGGATTATTTATGAAAAGATATTTAGGACACAATATTTGATTTCAAACAATATTTTTTTCAATGATATTTTCATATTCAACCTCTTGCCTGCGTTTATCCTTCAATAAACGCAGCACACAGCATGCTTCTTACCACGCTGTTACAGTAACTCCACTCTTTCTAAACTTTGTTCTCAGATGCCTCTTCACCTACTCTACCCCTTCTATTACTCATTATGGCCAAAGTACAGTGCATCATAATTGTTCATTGACACCAAAAACAGACTACATCTGAACATGCATGTGTCTTAATGTACCCGTAGCAATATATAATTTATGATTTAGCTGTCAGATTGGTCGTTGCATTAAAAGCAGAATTGTATGCCTAACAGGCGTTATGTTTCTTTGGCCCTGCTCAATATGCCTTTTTGGGTTGTTACAGCAAACTCCCTAAGAGGAAAACCCACTCCGTCAGACTACTGATTGATTTAGCTGCTTGGGTCCACATTTACTTAGATAAATTGGAGAAATCAGTGAAGTCGTCGTGCCCTAAAACAGAGAGGTGACTGTCCCTGCGATTTCGTGGGCAAACGGTGGATGAGTTTCTCCACTGATAGGGACTACTGAGAGCCTGCTCTTGAAAACCCTGTTGTTCCCTCACCTCTAAACGGGGTGGAGAATTGCAAGGTAGTTGGGTAGGGTGTTTGTCATTTTTTGGTGGATGTCCTGCTTCCACCAACATCTAAACTAGGCTATTCTTTGCCATCTACCTCCATGATCTATTTCAGGTGAAAGAGAAACAGACATGCATGGCTTAAGATGAAACTACCACTGGGACATCGTCAGAGGGGAATGGGAGGTCATTGGCCCTAGAAGTGGGGTGAATTAATATCATGTATTTGATTCCTATTAGAAACGAGATTAGAGGCCTTGCTGGGCACAATATTTCGAGGACACCCAAGTTATAAAGTAGAGACAGACACCACTGATGCTTCTGTAGGGGCAAAGTTGTTAGGGCTCAAATCTACCTATAAGACAAGAGATTAATAAGGGTTCCCAGTATTTCATGTATGCTCTAAGGGTTTTATAGATCCTTGGCTATTTGTTAGTTGAACATGCATCGGCAAAGCATTTCTCAAGCTATTGCACATTCCTGCAATTGGCAGCTGCTCCGGTATGGGATGTTATTTGTTTCGTAATGGAGATGCTGCAGCAGTTGACCGGCCACCTCATACTTAAGTACTTGTGTTGGTGATCCTAAAGGGATTGCCTATCTTTATCCAGAATTTTGAATCGCCCATTGATGGCTATGTTCTGTAGCATGAAGCAGACCTATAGAAGTTCAACAACTTTTGGTCATTCTAATTTGCTCCTGAATACGTCCTGGTGCAGGTAGAGGAATTTCTGTTTCATCAGGTCAGTACCCCATGCACTGCTGTATTGTGTAAAGAGGAAATCTCTTTTATCTCCTAGAAGGGGTACTATCAAATGCATTTAGGAGATTTTCACTGCCACCGATGTGATAGGTGGCATAAACATCTTACTCTAGCAGTGCATTGCTAAAGTAATTGTTGGGGAAAAAAGCTTGAAATAAAGTGCAAGCAATATGTGCAATACTGTGCACTGTGAAAAACTAGGGTTTGTAGGGAGGGCTTTAGCAGTTCCCAGTTCCCAGTTAACCAACCAAAGCATTTTTACATTTCTTTAAATACTTTTCTAGAGTTGCACCAACAGGGCAACAATGGTCAGGTCCTTTCTTAAGTCTTTATTTCGACTACATGTCATAAAAGACAATATATTTAAAAAAAACACAGCATCAATTCCATAGTACATTAATATAATGTATAAATAAATATTTTAACTGATATACTGCAAGATCAAAAGGATGTTCTTGTAAGTTCTACTGGGTTGATCCCATCTACTGATTGTTCCATGCACGTCAATTAAAATCATAAGTATTATATATTGAGGTTAAACACACTAAAAATAAAACAACATTTACAATACATTTATAATGATTAGACAGTCAAAATTTAAAACAAGATTAAACTGGTGGGGTATTCACTATTTTTAGTTTGTTCCTACGGATTGCCCACATCCAGTTAAAAAATG
Organism: Triturus cristatus; assembly: GCF_964204655.1. Lineage (NCBI taxonomy): Eukaryota > Metazoa > Chordata > Amphibia > Caudata > Salamandridae > Triturus > Triturus cristatus. Next base: position 700,874,783 of record NC_140585.1, on the reverse strand, counting down.
TGGCCACGGCAGTTACTAAACTCTTGGTACAGTCCGTTCTTAAAATCCTTAGCACATCTGTTCCTCTTTTGATGCCTTTCTGAATGCATATTGGCCTGAGCCACTTATACCGTGGGAATTTATACTCAGGGCATATAAAGAGGACGTGAGCTAAGCTTTCTGGCTGAGTAGTACAGAAAGGGCACAAAACACCATTACTGGTTGACCATTTGCTAGTAAATGTATTGATTGGGAGAGTTCCCACCCTGTACTGGTGGAACTGTTTCCTATCCTCAGGAATGGTAATGACATCCCAATATAGTTCGTAGGCCGGTGTATGTTTGTGCTCCAAGAAATCCCTAGTGGTTGAAGGAGCAATACACTTCTGGAAATTTCTTTGAGTTACCGTGGCCCAATAGAGCTCCTTTAGGGTCTTGCGTGACGGGAAAGTATTTTGTAATGGGTTATCCCATAGGTCCCCCAGACCCATAGCTTTATAGATCAACCTAACCTCTCTGAACCAAGGTATTCTACTTCCTTTGTCCATATCTCTGGTTTCTAATAGAGCCTGAGCATAGTGAGAGAGTTCTGGGGTAACCCAGATCCTCCGCCAGTATGCAATCGGTCTAAATCGTGCAACGTCCTCAATTCTCTGACAGCCCAAATCTAAGTATAGGGGTATCAGCGGTGTAGATGGGGGGAGCCTCACCAAGCCCCTCATGAACTTATTTTGGGCAGTTGTCAGGGCCGAGATATTAAATGGCCCCCACAATTCTGCCCCATATAATACAGAAGCCCGTATTTTAGTATCATATATTTTTAGGGCTGGAGCTATTGGTTGTGTTGCCGAGGATCGTAGTTCTCTTAAGAGCACTCCTGCCAGCTGTGCATGTTTTGTGGATAAGTAATTCATATGGGGTTTCCATTCCAGTCTTGACCCCAAAGTAATTCCAAGATAGGTAAAAGATTGGGTCTGCTCAAGGAGCTCTCCATTCATTAGTGCCCTTCCTTGCACAATCTTATGCCTGTGCATGACCATGAATTTTGTTTTAGATACATTGATGATTAAGCCGTAGTCTGTACAGAAAGCCCTTGTTGTGTTTTGGAAATTAAAAGGGTGTCGTCGGCAAACATTAACAGGGGTATCGGGACACCATTTAACTTAGGAGGATCTGTAGGTAAGTCCTTATAATAATCAATAACCCTGTTAATGTACAACGTAAACAATGTCGGAGCCAAGACACATCCTTGTCTTACTCCTCTCAGAGTTGGAAATTTATCGGTGGCCTTGCTCCCCCCACAGGACCTGCGCAAAATTATTATCGTGGAATTTAATTTAAAAAGCGAGGAGTTCCGGTGGCATGCCTTGCTCCTGAAGAACTCTCCACATCCTTGTACGCGGTACTAAGTCGAAGGCCGATTTCAGATCAACAAAGGCCGCGTATAGGGTGCCTCCTCTGAGAACTACACACATCCAATAAATAGTAGCAAATCTAAAAACCTGGTCCACAGTACTCGTGAATGGGCGAAAGCCAGTTTGCAGTGGTGACATAACCTCAGCGTCGTCTATCCAATTCTGGATCCTGAACAGCACGAGCCTAGCCACCACCTTCTGAATACAGGCTATCAGGCTAATTGGCCTGTAGTTTGCGGGATCAGCACGATCTCCTTTCTTAAAGATAGGGATTATTTCGGCTCCCTTCCAGATATCTGGAATTGGTGAGCCTTTAGCAATGGCATTGGCAAGTAGCTGTATATACGGTGCCCAGACCTCTCTGCCATGTATAAAGAGATCCGCGGGTATCGTATCCAGCCCTGGAGCTCTCCCTTTAGGGACAGTAGTTAAGACATATTCAACTTCTTTCAGGCTGAATTGCAAAGGAGTAGTAGTTACATCGTTAAGGATGATATTACAGCTTGTCCCTTTTTCCCAATCAGGGCATGCAAACTGAGTCTTAAAGTGCGACACCCACGATTCAGGAGGGACATAATGTTACGGGTAGGCCCTATAGCACCCCTTACCCCATTTTACCAAGTCCCAGAAACCTACCATATTTCTCGACTTACTAGCTTCAAATAGCTCTTCCCAATATTTTTCATCCCAGGATTTTTTAGCTTCCTGCTGGGTAATTTTATAGTTGCGTCTTGCAACATGTATTAGATCCCTATTCTTCGATCTTACTGCTGCAGCAAGTAATTTATATGCAGCCCTGCAGCTTTTACCGTACCAAGATTCTGCCTGCTTTCTATTGTTACGTTGTGGGCCAGTTACCTCTTTGATAAAATATTTGCTAAGACGAGTAAAAAGTGTTGTGTGAATTGAAACAACCTTGGACATAAGATCATCATCAGATATACATCCCTGGAGCTCTGTGGTTGCGCTTACTACTAGTTTGCCCATTTCAGTAATGTTTTCCTGTTTCAGAAGGCACTCAGCCCATTTCACTCTCCTAGTATCATTTGTGGGAAAAATGTCAATGGTTATCGAACTGGCTACAGCATCTTTTGCTTTAAATAATTCTAGCTCTAAACTAAGGGGGTTGTGGTCACTCTCTGTTCTTTTTATAATAGCCATGTCATGGATGGATGACCAGAACTCTAGGTTGACTAAGATATAGTCTATCCGACTAGTACGCACCCCATTATCAAATGTAGGTGTCCCCTCTTTATCTGTTTTTGTCCTGCCATTTACGGCCCTAAGGCCCTGTTCAAGGCATAGGGCTTTGAGCTGAAGAGCAGCCTGAGACCACCGTTTAATGGGGTGGATGGTCAGTTGAGGAATCTGCCAACTGCGATCTTCTCCCTTGGTATGTTCGATGTCATTTTGATCCAAGGGTTGAAAAGAACAGTTGAAATCACCTGCTACCAATAGGTTTACCTTACCATTATAAATGTCCAAATGTTGGCCCAACTTGGTGACTATCTCGGAGGGTTTACCTCCTGGTTTGCCCCTAGCATAGACATTGAAAACAAGTAAGTCTCTACAGTCGAGACATTGTAGCTTTACAATAAGAATATCATTGCAATTAGAATTTATTTGTTTAGTTGTGTACCTATCATCCTGCTTGATCCAGGTGGTCAGGCCCCCCATAGGCCTGCCTCTTTTGGTATGGACTGCAGGTACAAAAAAGTTCAAATAGCCCTGCCTGAACTGGGGTACCATCTACCATGTCTCCTGGAGTAATATTACCGTATACGTGTCAATAAAAGTTAACCAATCCAGGGACACTAGTTTGTTCTTGAGTCCTGCTATATTCCAGGATACCAATAGTTGGGCAAATTTATTATTACTAATGCACTTGTCTGTCTGTGCGTGCTTCCCTGTATGAATGTTCCTGAACATGGCTTTAGTCCTTGTGGGTGCAGTCTACTTTATATTTAGACTATGTTCAGCTCTAGAGTTTACGTCTATATCTAAATCCCTCCCATTTTTTACTTGGGCCATACTAAGATGGGGGTCGTTTCCTTTCCCCTTTTTCCCCCTTCTATCTTTCATGAGGGTTTCCTTGGCCCTGTCATATGTTCCCTTAATGACCACTAGCGAATCACTGCCTCTGGGCACAAATCGTTTACAGGATATCCCATTTGTGCGTCAATCCACCCAATCGAGTCCAGACAACATAGAAAAACGGTTAAATGTTGGGATGTTAAAGCCTGGAACTCGTGCTTCCCTTACGCCATATTTCCTTGGCTCTCATGTATTATTCATCTGGTACTGGGGGTAGAAGTATGTTAAGTCCTTAGTGGATATTCCTCCCCCTCCGCTTTCCAGGTACCAGTCCCTTAGATACGCAGTTGCCCTACGATCTCTGAAGTTCACAGCAACCACGTCCCCTGGTATATCTTTAGGTCTCTGGCCCACCAATCCCAGTCTTCTTACATGCAAGATCTCCCCGCTTATATTGGGTGGTAAGGGCCTATTATTTGTAAGCCAATGGACAACCTTGTTTTTAAGTTCATGGTGCCCTTCTTTCCTTCCAGCTGTTAATTCGGGGACCCCAGTAAGGACTGTAACATAGGCTGCTGATTCAGGTGTCAAATCTATTCTACAAAAAATACCTCGTTCGTCCCTATCTTGGGGTCGGGCGTTTTTTCCGTATTTGCTATCTGGAATGGTATTCTGTGCATTTATTGGTCCTCCCTCCCTCCCTTCCCTGTCTTTCTTGCATGAACTGGTTAATTTGGGGGGGGACAGGTTATTTGCCTGTGGCTGAGACGTAGAGCCATTACTGATTACTTGATTAATTTTTTGCCCATCAGATATTGGCACATTAAAAGTAGGGCTTGCTTTGGAGGCTGCCAATTCATGTAAGATTTTGGTATTTGATGAAATTACCTCCTCTATACCCGCCAGCTGTTCACTCATTTTTTGTACCCGCTCCATTAGTGGTAGTATAAGAGATCTAACTAAGTGTTCAATGTTTCCCAATAGCTCTAAGTGATCATCAGTGGGAAAGACTGAACATTGCAGATGAGTTAGATTAGCAGCTTTTTCCTGCAAGCCCTTGAGTGAACTTGTGGCTGTTGAAGCCGTTTTTAGGGTCTTGGCACACCTGCCCTTGTGCCTATTTCCCCCACGTTTCCTTTTGTTTACTTGTCCTAGACCAGGTGCATTTTGTATGTTTAACTTCGTGGTAGGCTTGGGGTGTGTGGCCACATTGGAACTAGTTGTCATAGGGGGTTCTAAATACGAGTCATCAATATCAGACTCCCTGCTGGTGTTAGTGGAAGCACTTCGCTCTAATAGTTGATGAGGGATGCCAATGTCTCCCGTAGAATCCTTTTCTGTGAGTGTGTTCAGGGGAGTTATTCGATTGCTGGATGAGGCCCAGAGACGAGCGCTTGTTATGCAAAAGCTCTATGGATAGGTGACGTTCCGTGAGGGCTATTTCCCGTTCTAAGACATTTGCAGCCCTTGTTATGAATAGGTCCAGTGTCCCTTGAGCAGGCCCTCCCGCCAGTGATTTTTTACCAGGACTCATTGTTATCACCGCAGTATTCTATCAAGCTCACATTAGCTACCGTGATGCCTTTGAATAAAGATGGTTTGTTTACTTAAGAATACTTAACAGTGTGATAAAAGTAAGTTCAGAATTTAAACGTATTCCCAAAGCAGGGGGATTACACCTTACTCAGTTTATTCCAGGTAAGGTGTCCAATGTCCTGTCGCAAATGTCAGGGGGGAGGCCCAGCCCGGCCTACTTCGTCCTAAGACGGCCGCAGACAGCCCGCCCTTTGCCCGGGCTTAGCCCGGCTGATCCCGCGTGCGATCACGCATCGCGTGGGCTCTCGTCAGTTTTTAAGCACCTCCAGGCACGGAGTCAGCGGCAGCGGCCGCAAAGGATGCCGGTGGTTGTGGTCTTCTCCTCCTCCCTCCACCCGGCAGCCACAAGATGGTATGCTGCGGCGGCAGGAGGGAGAACAGGGAACAGGACGGCAGCCAAGGAGAAGAGGTAGGTAACAGGGAGCTATACCCAGAGCCAAAACAGGAACCATAGAGCACCCCAATGGTCAGGTCATTTTAAAGGATATTAGCAAGACCAAAAGACCCATTTGATGCTGTGCATTTGGACAAGCATTCAAATAACATTTTTCACATCTGTCATGGCGACTGGGGCACCTTCTCTTCTTTTAATAAACACTGCACAACCAAGATTAGAATCACTGAGCAAGGCATTTAGTGATATTTACGAAAGGGATTTATATTTAAGAAAACAACAGATGTAATAGTTCATTGGATACCCTCTCAAATACTGTAAGTGGGATTAGTGCCATGGTTAGTAGCCTTATGTACATGGCCTGATTTGCCACCATACAGCTTAGAATTGACATGCCCTAAAATTAACTGAAGCATGTAATCAAGTATGTCTTGACATTCTTTATAATGCAGTGCGTGGATCAGCATCATAACATGGTCATATGCAAATTATGCAAATAATCATCATGCCATTATTCACCTTCTTTACATTGTAATAACTGTATCGGTATCATAATGTGATGTGCTTCAAGTATAAACTCCATAAAATCCCAACCTGGCACAGGAAGCTCTCCAAAAAAATCCATCTCGTCTTTGTTTTGGTATTTATTTTGATATCTATTAGAAAGCTAGTTTGTTGCTTTAGTTGACGTTTTAGTGAAAAATGTCACAATGATAATGGTTGCAAAAGTTGTTTATCTCTGCCTAAGTCCTGGCAATCCCTACATTGGTTTGTTCAGGCTTTCACCGGTTGCAGGATTTGTAATTAAGTTTTCCTTATCCCAAATCAGCCCTGAAAAGAGTGTTTGCCTGGAGAAAAAATCTGGTGTTTCTGAGACAGCTGTCTGGATGGGAGCTTCCTATCAATAGGGCAATGGATAAATAACCGCAGGAATTCACATACTTAGAAAGAATGTGTTTGCACTTTAGAAGAATGTTAGGAAAAGAGTGGATATTAAACAAGCTCATACACATAACATACCTATTATTATGAGGACCGACCATTGACTGGAATGAAGTGTGTATTGACTATTCTAACTCCATGCCTATTTTGATTTTAAGGTAGGTCATAAAGTGGGCTTAGGTAAATAAAACTGCACTTTTAGGGGGATAGGCACAATAAAGTGGCAGAGTGTGTTGTTAGCCTCCTGGGCTTAATGACATGCTCCACCACTTCAGAAATGTAAGGCTGAACAGGCACCCTTGCACCAGAGTGCAGGGGTGCCTGTGTGCAGGGGAGGATTGGTTATGTGTAGGAAGGTGTCACTTCCTGCACATAAACAATCCTAAAAATGGCATTTTGTAACTTTCATGTATGCTGCTTCATGCAGCACACATGAAAGTTACAAAATGGCATTTTGTAAAAAGGTTTGTTTATGTACAGGAAGGAACACCTTCCTCTACATAAAGAAACCATACATTGGAGTTAATGGGGCGACCCTGTGTCCCTCAGAACCTGGGTGTTGATAATATAGAGGCATTGGTTCTGTTGGGTAATAAAATTGCTATGGCTCATGTATTTATTACAAAAGAAATAATGTATCTCAATACGATATCGATGAATAAAAAACAATTTCAGGTAAAAACACTAAGAAAGGAAAATATTCAGTAACAGAGTTGGTTTACTTTTTATGTTTTTTCAAAAAAGCATTAAATATAAACATATATGGCTGTTACAAATGCAATTGCAACAATATAAGTGACTGTTGTGAAAAAGCGACATGTGGTGACTAGTGAAAGTTAAAGGTGCACTATGTACAAGACATACACACGTGACATAGATTTAAATCAAGATTTTCGGTCCTGTCTAATGATTATTAACATGAATGCAAGACCCAATGAGTCAGAATTAAGGTCAAGGCAACTGTATAGATATGTGTAGTAATAATGTCTATAAACAAAACATGGCATTTTTCATTTTCCATGTGTGCTGCACAAGGCAGCACACATGGAGAAGACAAAAACGAGGAGAAATAATGCATTTCTCCTCGTTTTGCCAACCTAAGACCAGGATTTTCCTACATAAGGCATGGCCCCTATCGTCACGGGAACATCACAAAAAGTGATGTTCCCATGTTGATAGGGCTTTGTACATTTGCCCCTTAGATTTTTGATACACTCACTCGAAACTACCTAAAAACACTACCTGGTCCTGTCCTCCAAACGGACCCGTTCTCAAAAAGATATTGTTTGTCTGCTTCTCTCAGGACTCACCCACTCTATTAGGACTGATATGGTGTCTCACCAGGTTAGTTATACATGCCCATCCACACACAAACACACATTCCATGTTTATGTCACAGATAGTGTGTCTTTAAAAGCTTGTCTTCCCAAGGCCATAATGTCACCTTCCACAGATAGGCGGGCAAAGGGACAGGGCCATAATATTCCATTAGTAGGGAGGAGAAAGTTCCTAATTTTGGACAAGAGTATTGTCAAACTTGGGAACATCAAGCCTCTAAGACAGCGTTTCACTGTTTTAGAACACACATACAATAATGCTTTATGTTGAGATAATTAGCCATAAGTCAGAAAAGATATTGCATAATAGGGAAGATCGTCAGGATGGGACATTTTAAGGAAATGTTCAGAATCTTCTACTAACCACTGTTGTTACTACTGTATATTGGGTTTCCTACCACTGGAAAAAAGAACATTGCTTGGAATCTGAAGAAACCAAAAAAAAGAGGACTGCTGTCGGACTGCTGCCTGAGGAAGGACTGAGAAACGGGATTCTGCTTCCTCTTAAGACCTAAGCTCTGGAAGTTGTTCTTCACAGCTCAGGGAAGCTGGGCACTTGAATTCCAAATGTATCTCAAGGACAGCAAAGGCATTGTGGAAGAAAGAAGAACCAGCTGGGCAGATGGGACTGGACTGTAGCTGGGTTCCTTACTGGGGAAAGTGGCTGAAGATGTTTCTGAATGACAAGTGAACCCTAGTGTGCCAGAAGCTGTTGCTGAAGGTTTGTGATTGCAGTAAGCAGTCAACCATGAAAAATTACTCGAACGCCTCAAACTCAGAATGGGCTTAGATGGCACTGTTCTTGATTGGTTTAGTTCCTTCCTCCATAACCGGTCACAGAGATTCCTGATTGATGGCAACCTTTCATCACCATCGCCGGTCACAGTTGGAGTCCCCCAAGGATCAACCCTGTCCCCCACCCTCTTCAACCTCTACCTTGAACCGCTTACCGAAGTATTGCGCGCAGCTAACATCTCCTATCATATGTATGCCGATGACACCCAGATCTACATCAAAACCTCTTCTCTCGAAGAGATTATCTCCCTGAACGAAGCCCTGATACTCACCGTACAATGGCTCGCATCCAACCAACTTAAACTCAATGCAAAGAAAACAGAATTTCTCCTGATCTCCCCTCCCAATGCCAACTTAGAGATTCAATCATGGATCAAGGCTATTACAGCCTTAAATTGCCCACCGACCATTGTGAATTCGGCTAAATCCCTGGGCATTACCCTTGACACAAACCTTAACATGAGGGACCACATAAATTCTATGGCTAAAACAGCCAGATTCCATCTGAGCTACCTTAGGAAATTGAAACCCTTCCTTGATGCCCCCGACCTAAAAATGGCAGTTCAAGCACTCGTCATCTCTAGACTGGAATATGGCTGCTCAACCCTCTCGGGCTTACCCAAGATCTCCCTGGCACCTCTAAAAGCCTGCCTCAATGCGGCTGCCAGACTATTGACTGGCACTAGGAAATACGATCATATTTCCCCACACCTGAAAGCTCTCAACTGGCTTCCCTTGGAGGCAAGAATACAGCTCAAACTAGCATGCATCACGCACAAAGCTTTACACTATAACTCCCCCGCATATCTGACACAGAAACTCATGATCTCCGGAGGAACCAGAAACTCCAAATCCGCCAGGGATTTCCTGCTCCAACCTGCACGTTTTCGGAAAAATAAAACGTACAATCGGGCCTTCTCAGGGGCTGCTCCACGAATATGGAACTCTCTCCCACCCCACATCAGAAGAATCCCCTCACTGTCTCACTTCAAAAAGGATGCCAAAATCTTCCTTATGGGCAAATTTCTCGTCTAACACTACCTCAACTACTTCTTTGGCATAGCCTATGACGGCCCACTACCTCCCCCCTAACTACCGGGTCTCCCGAAACACCAGAATCTTGGGACCGGGTCAGAATTATTGAAAATGTACTCTGTAAATATGGTTTGTCGCTCTTTGTAATCGGTTATGTAAAATGCAAATACATGCTTTGTGTATATATATTCCTGCACTATACTGCTACTTGAGCTGTAACTGATCGACTCTAAATCTGTCTGTATATTGCTTTGCTCCCCTGTAAAGCGCTCTGATACCCTAACGGGTCAAGTTTGCGCTCTATAAAACACATAAATAAATAAATAAATAGTCCAAGAGTGGGTGCAATAGAACATGACATGCCAGAGTAGAGGTAGCATAGTATTTCAGAAGTGGTTGACATAGGGGATGAAACCTAGAAGTGTTCTCTGACTGAAGGTGTCCGTCCTCCTACCACAGAAAAGTCACCATCTGTGGCGTAACAAAATTGCCATGGGTCATGCAAGCAAGGAAAACGAGTGAGTCCCATCACTGCTTGTTGAGTTGAAAAATAAAGCAATTATTAGGGTTCAGTATGCCCTTCTTGACTCTGGATCCCAATGACAATGCAGATTGCTGCACTATTGATAGCTGCACCCCTATAAGATCAGTGGGAACTCCATCAGCTTTTGAAGTTTGGACCTATTTCAGGTCATCGGTATGGGAGCTCAGCAGACAAAGTGACAGTAATTGCCTAATCATTTTACATCCTTGCATGCCTCAAAGAAACAAAGAAGGACTGCAGTCTAGGAAAAACCTGTGTAATAGTGTGTGTTCAGATTATCTTGCCTCCATCTGTTCAACATGGGAGCAGTAATGAGAATGATAGGAATCAAGCAGTCCCTTTGATGTCACAAACCAATGGCAAGTAAATATGTGTTCTAAGTCTCTACTAAACACAATCTTGGTACTATCCCTGCATCTCTGTACATTCAAACTCTGTGGTCTGTTTGAATTTTTAGGGCATGAAATGATATAACACACAAGCTGTGAATATGTTCCAGTTACTATTATTACTATTTAGATTTTGTATAGTGCATAGCTACCCCTGAGGGATTCCCAGTGCTAGGTAGCAAGAAGGGCAGCTTAGACGCATACATCTTAAAATAGCCAAGTTGTCACATCTTTGCAGAAGGTGGTTAGAGACGCACAGCTTCTCAAATACTCCAGAAGAGTGTTCCAAAGCTTAGGGCCAAGGAAAGAACAGGAACGTCTACCCATCCAAAATCATTTGTTTCCGGGGACTGTGTAAAATGACCGATTACTCAAGTGCAATGCATGAGAGATTGGCATGAAGATACCAATTTTTGCAGGTATTCTGATCCAGACCAAGAGTTGATTTTGTGCATATAAAGAGTGCCTTAAGCAGGATGCCTTTATCTACTGCAAGCCAGTGAAGGACACAAAGTAAGACAGGCACAAAGGCATGTTTAGGCAGTCTGATCATTTACCCTCATTCAGAGGAGGCAACTTCCAAATTTCCTGGATGAAGCTTAACTGTATGGCAGAAACTTTGACCTCTGTGACATCTCTGGACCTGACATAACCTGAAGTGGCATTACCAGACGTGGTCTTGCTGAGCATAGCATTGTTGGATGTTATATGTGCTATGTAGCACTGAGGAAGAAACTGGAGTTTTAGGAAAGGGCATGTTAAACTCTTAGAGTACTATAACAAACTTCTCACAATATCTAACTAACTTAGCTATTTGCAGTCAAAAGTTACATTATGTTTTCCTGTCTTTCTCTCTCTTTCACTTTCTGCTGTAGCTTGTGCAACAAGACACCAAAGTCCTCTTGTTACTGATGCTGTCTGGGAAATTTTGATCTGTAGGATACACACAGGTCAGGAAGTAGTTACCTAACCAACTCAGCTATCGCTTTGGATTGGAGTCCATGACCTGAATATGCAACATACTTAAATCACCACTATTGCCACTTATCTCAGAATTTGTTTCATATGAAAGGCAGTTACCTAAATGCTTGGATACATTCGAACTGTCAGCCTTACAGCAGTCTACCCACAAAGTTTTTACCTTCACCCCTCCTATTTTAGCTGAATACGTTTTTGTTTGCTATATGACTCTGTGCACTTTACTACTGCTAAATAATGCTAAAGTACTGATTAGCATATTTAATTTGCTTATAAGTTCCGAGTAAAGTGATCTACTATATACCCACGGCCTGTCAATTAAATGATACCAGTTTGCCTGCAGCACGTATTGTGCTAATTATTGTGCCACCCACTTAAGGATCCCTTTAGAACATGTCTCAGTCCTGCCGTTGTACCAAGCTAGCAGCTTTAAATTGATAAATAGACATGGCAAAATAACCCCTTTGCCAAGCCTAAGCCTCCCTTTTTACTACAAAAGACATCCTCAGCAGTCCCTAGGGAAGGGGACATTTTAATGAAAAAGTTAGACATGTGTTTTTAAGTTTTACCTGTCCTGGTAGTGAAAACTCCTAAATTCATTGTTCACAACTCTGAGGTTTACCTCTCTCATAGGATAACATTGAGTTACCATATTACATTTAATAAATGCTAACTTTTGCTTGGGAACAGGTGGGAAAGTCATGTTTGGTGTCTGAAAAATTGTAAATTAAAAACCTCTTTAATGGTAAAGCCGGATTTTAAGTCATAATGTAGAGGATGCCATTGCTAGAAAGTGGCCTTTTCCTATGCTATTTGGTGCGTACTAGGGGTGGGCGGAATTTGCGAAAGTGACTTTCGCAAATTATTGCGAAAATGTTAAAAATATCCGCAAACACGCGGAAATATCGCGAAGATGCGGAAGTTTTTTTCCCTCCCGTTCGCGGTATTTACTGCGTGGTCGCGGCTCGCCATCTTACCCATGCGGTTGCTCGTGGGCGCGGCCATGTTGTTTTCACTCTTCTCGCGGTGCATGATCGCGAGAAGAAAGACGTGATCGCGCGACCAATGACATTACTGCGGGCGCGAACTGTTGCGAGACAGCGCAAATGGCTACCAACAATCCAACATCTCGTGGAGAACGCAACCGGATCGGGAAAACTTGTCGGCGAACGCGGGGATTCAGGTAAGGCGATCGCGCGCGCGAGAGAATGTATTATTTTACAGCGCGAGTATGAAACAAATTATCGCTAAGCTGCGGAATGCGGAAATTTTGACATTTTCGCGCTCTCCGCGGAATGCGAAAATGTCAAATTATCGCAATTTCCGCGAGCGGAACGGAAATTTAGCCCAGGCCTAGTGCCTACATCAAGGTCGTGGGTCACATTACAAGTTGTCAGTGGCAGATGGCTTTTGTATATTCCTTCCAAACAGTCACACAATAGGAGGATTAGGTGTGCCTAGATGGGCCATCTCAGGTAGGATGATGGGTGGTGCTGGGCACAGATCCACTTGCAAATGAATTGGATGTGCTCTGCACACTCACAAAAGATTTCACACTAGTTTATTATGGCTGTAGCCAGACTGGAGCCAGGGACAGGATGCGGGGAATTCCAAGCACTTCTGAAAAGCGAGCTTTTAAAAACATCTCCACTTCAAATAAGAAAGCAGCTACAAAAAAGGGAACCCTCACACTCACTCTTCAGAACAATTCTGGAGCTGTGAAAGACTCAGAAGAGGACTGAGGTGCCCTGCTGCCAGAAGGACTGCCCTGCATCTTTGCTTCCCTATTGCCTGAGTAAGAAGGACTGTGACTCCAAGGACTAGTTGGCTGGCCTCCTGATCAAAGCCTCAGAGTCAGAAAAGACTCCAACCATCTTGCCCCCAGTCTGTGGTCTTAAACAAGCATCTTGCCTCTATGCGGGAGCTTCGTCAGTTCTTGACAGTGATTTCTAGTTCAGATGCGACAGAGTTATAAGTAAACCATGTGCATCAGCAAATTAAATTGGGGCTCTTCAGATGGCAAACTGTGGCGTTTCCTGTTAGGGTCCGTCCCCCCTAGCACTGCGTGGCCCTGTCGTCATGGGGTTGTTCAATGATAATTCTTTTTAACATAAATTCAGACACTGAGTCTTTCTTGTTGTTAGGCGATATTTATTTTTTTGGGCAAAGAGCCCTTCGTCAGGGGTGCTTAGTTCTAGGAGAATATATATACAACAAAACATGAGAAAACCATCCCGTCAACAAACTCAATAGTCACCCAACACCCCCGGGTGCAATGACTATTTGTAGGCCTGGGCTAAAATTCCGTTCCGCTCATGGAAATTGCGATAATTTGACATTTTTGCGTTCCGCGGAGAGCGCGAAAATGTAAACATTTCCGCAATCCGCATTTTACCGGAAATTTTTTGCTTGCTCGCGCTGTAAAATAATACATTCTCGCCTGCGCGCGATCGCCTAACCTGAATCCCCGCGTTCGCCGACAAGTTTTCCCGATCCGGTCGCGTTCCCCACGAGATGTTGGATTGTTGGTAGCCACTTGCGCTGTCTCGCGACAGTTCGCGCCCTCAGTAACGTCATTCGTCGCGCGATCACGTCTTTCTTCTCGCGATCATGCACCGCAAGACAAGTGAAAACAAGATGGCGGCGCCCGCGAGCAACCACATGAGTAAGTTGGCGAGCCGCGACCACGCAGAAAATACCATGAACGGGCGGGAAAAAAACTTCCGCATCTTCGCGATATTTCCGCGTGTTTGCAGAGACTTTTAACATTTTCGCGATAATTTGCGAAAGTGAATTGTAGCAAATTCCGCCCACCCCTAATTATTTGATCGATATGCCATGGTAATATACTATAACTGAAAAAAATATATAATTATAGTGCCTACAGAAAACTTAAATTCACTGTTTATGCCATGACAATACCTGTTCATCCTCAATAAGATACTAATTGATGTGCCGTGCCGAACACCTGCACTTCCAGATCCACACTGACCCCAACACCACTCTCAGAGGCACCCTCATCTACAGACCCCCCGGACCCCGACCGCAGTTCAGCGTCTCCATCGCCGACTTCACCAGCACACACGCCCTTGCCTCCACAGACTACATCCTCCTCGGGGACCTGAACTTCCACCTCGAGAACAACAACAACGACCCCAACTCCTCCACCCTGATCGACAACCTCAGCAACCTCGGACTCAGACAACTCGTCACAATACCCACCCACTCCGCCGGCCACACGTTTGTCCCCATCTTCTCAGCAAGCACCCACGTCTTCTTCAACCACACCACAGAACTCCACTGGACCGACCACTGATGTATCCACTTCACCTTCCGGAAACCCACCACACACCACCGCACGCAGCAGATGCCCCGCCGCAGCTGGAGCAAGATCACCGAGGACCAGCTAACCGCCGCCCTCGCCCAGAGCCCACCCACAGACCTGACCGACCCTGATGCCACAGCCCGCAGCCTCAGACAATGGATCGACGACTGCGCCAACACCCTCGCCCCACTCAAGAAGCCCCCCAACTCCCACACCAGCAAGAGAGCCAGCTGGTTCACTGAAAACCTCCATGCCTCCAAGCGAACCTGCTGAAAACTAGAAAAAAACTGGACCCACGTAAGAACACCGGAAAGCTACACATCCCACAGGAACGCCACCCGCCGACACCACCACCTCATCAGATCCGCCAAGAGGACCACCTTCAGAGACCGCCTAGACAACAACGCACACAACAGCAAAGAGCTCTTCAGCATCGTGAAGGAACTCTCCAACCCCAGCTCCAACACCAACGACATCCCACCGTCACAAGACCTGTGCGACTCACTGGCCACCTTCTTCTAACGCAAGATCGCAGACATCCATGACAGCTTCGACACCGTCACCACTCCAGCAATCGCCGATACCCCTGCTCCCACGACCACCACCCGCACCAACCGCCTGCTCGCCTGGACCAACATCAACGACGATGACACCATCAAGATCATGAACACTGTCCACTCCGGAACACCGGAAGACCCCTGCCCACACCACATCTTCAACAAATCTAGCAGCACCATCGCACCCCACCTCCGGAAAACCATCAACATCTCCTTCGAGACAGCGACCTTCCCGGAGAGCTGGAAGCACGCAGAGGTCAACGCCTTACTCAAGAAACCCAAGGCGAACCCCAAGGACCTCAAGAACTTCCGACCCATCTCCCTGCTCCCGTTCCCAGTGAAGGTCATCGAAAAGGCCGTCAACAAACAACTGTCCAGCTTCCTCAAAGAGAACACCATCCTGGACCCGTCCCAGTCCGGGTTTCGCAGCAACCACAGCACCAAAACTACTATCATCGCTGCCACCGACGACATCAGGACATTGCTCGACAACGGAGAAACCGCGGCCCTCATCCTCCTTGACCTGTCAGCCGCTTTCGACACAGTCTGCCACCGCACACTAAGAGCACACCTCCACAACGCTGGAATCCAAGAGAAGGCCCTGGACTGGACCACCTCCTTCCTCTCCGGTAAAACTCAGAGCGTCCGTCTCCCCCTTCCGCTCCATAGCCACCGAGATCATCTGCGGCGTACCCCAAGGCTCATCCCTCAGCCCAACGTTGTTCAACGTCTACATGGCACCGCTCGCCCACATCACCTGACAGCATGACCTCAACATCATCTCCTACGCTGACGACACCCATCTGAACCTCTCCCTCACCAAGGACCCCCACACCGCCAAAACCAACCTCCACAAAGGAATGAAGGCAGTCGCCGACTGGATGAGGAACAGCTGACTGAAGCTGAACTCGGACAAGATGGAGGTCCTCATCCTCGGTTTCACCCCCTCGGCCTGGGATGACTCCTAGTGGCCGACAGCACTAGGAGCACCCCCTACACCCACCGACCACGCACGAAACCTAGGGGTCATCCTCGACTCCACCCTCTCCATGACGAAGCAGGTTAACGCCGTCTTCTCCTCCTGCTTCCACACCCTCCGCATGCTTCGCAGGATCTTCAAGTGGATCCCCACCAAAACTAGACGGACGGTCACCCAGGCCCTCGTCAGCAGAAGACTGGACTACGGTAACGCACTCTACGCAGGAGCCCCGGCCAAACTCCTGAAACGGCTCCAACATATCCAGAACGCCTCTGCACGCCTGATCCTCGACATCCCCTGCCGCAGCCACATCACACCCAACCTGAGAGACCTGCACTGGCTCCCCATCAACAAGAGGATAACCTTTAAGCTCCTCACCCATGCACACAAGGCACTCCACGATACCGGACCAGCGTACCTCAACAGCCGACTCAGCCTCTACACCCCCACTCACCAGCTCCACTCCGCAGACTGCGCCCTCGCCACCGTCCCCCGCATCTGAAGAGTGACTGCCGGCGGCAGATCATTCTCCCACCTCGCCACCAAGACGTGGAACACCCTCCCCATCCGCCTACGGCAGACCGAAGACCTCCTAACCTTCAGGAGACTCCTCAAGACCTGGCTCTTCGAACAGTAGCAGCGTTCCCCCCCCAGCGCCTTGAGACCCTCACGGGTATGTAGTGCGCTTTACAAATGCTATGATTGATTGATTTATTGATTGATGACATGCTTTTAAATAAAATGATGTATAGTTATGGTGCCTAAAGAAAACTCACTGTTCATGCCGTGACAATGTCTGTTTAACCTCAATGAAATGCTCATCATAACCACGTGAACCATGGCAAACCGTCAGGTGCATGTCCTATTGAATGTCAATCAAAACAACGGTAGGTGAAGTAGTGGTCATGTGTCAGCGACCATTGTATACCATTCACATGCAGTCAAGAAGCGGTTCATACGTCGTGAAAGTCATAAGTTTAGGACAAGTTGAAAATCAACATCATTCTCACCCGGCCGTGCTCATTATTATAAGCGTGCAATGCTACACCCTAAGGTGCCTCTCAAAATATCATCTAAAACATGCCTTCATAAAACGGTTCATGCGTCGTAAAAGTCATGCGTTTGAATGAGTAGAGACGATTCATCATTCTAACCTGGTCGTGCTCATTGATATTAGTGTGCAAGGCTATAAGCTGGGTGCCGCTCAAAGTATAACATAAAACATGCAAACCTTACCCCCGGTTTCTCCACTTACTAGTGTAGTAGTGACTACACTCCCGAAAATCTGGCAGTGCACACTCAAGCCGATAGGCTTCCCACAAGTTACTCAGACCCTCACCAGTGAAGAAGGACTACTGGGTTCAGATCCGCAGCCATATTGTGACCGGACTACACCGCTCAATGTGGGGGATATTTTACACAAGGTTGGAATGGCAGGATGTACATACCCCGTGTCAATTTAAAAGTGGAATATGCAGAAATTGTCGCTCATTTTCTGATAGGTAATGATGGACCATTAAGCCTACATTGACAGAGGGCAAAAATGTAATCCTTATGATAACAAAATATATCATTGCTGTACATTATCAGTATATCACACGTGTCAATGGTTCTAATGCAGTTAGATTATTCGTCCAAGTTACCAATCTACAGACTATTCCAGCATTCTCAGGATCATAGACAATGTGACTTTGAGCCAGAAACGAAAGCACAATGGGACGTAAAAAAACAAACACAAAATGTAAACAGAAAAAAATAGTATATGTAGAGGTCCATCAACGTTTAATGCAAACACATTATAGATAGCATGAGAAATCCATCCTGTCATTAAGCCCATTGGGTTTCAAAGCATCCAGGCGCTTAATTCAAAAGTTTTACCTTAAGAGCAGGCTGTTGTTATTGTCCTTGCCTTCCTTCTTTTCAATGATTTCTAAGATCACAAATTTCAATTGGCTGACATTGTGGCTGTTCTCCAAAAAATGACAAGCTAATACAGACTTCATGTTTTTGGTACTAATACTGCTCTTGTGCTCATTAAATCTAGTTGTAATCTTCCTTTTGGTCTTGCCCACATACACTAGCCCACATTGGCATTTGAGTAGATATATGACATTTTTCGTGTCACAGTTACCAGCCACTCTGAGATTGATTTTGTTTCCTTTCATCGGGTGGGTAGTCCATGTGCCTTTGATAATATTATTGCAGTTATTGCTATTGTAACAAGGGATCGTCCCTAAGTGTACTGTTTTGTGGGTATTACAATTCGTTTTTGTAAGCATTTCTTTGATATTTTTACCTCTTTGATATGCAAAAATAGGTGTCCCCACAAAAATGCCTTTCAAATCAGTTTCCGTGGCAAGTATAGACCAATTTTATAGAATAGATTTTTGTAATTGACCACTCATCGTTGAGAATTTAAAAACTATAACCATTCTTTTGTGTTCATCCTTTCAAGTGATTTCAATTAATTACTGTCTTGTTTTAGTCATGCTCCATGTTGTGGCTTGTTCCAATACCTTTATGGGGTATCCTCTGTCATCAAATCTTTTAAGCATTTTCTCCATTTGTTCCTTCAATGTATCAGGATTACACACCAATTTATTTTGGCGCTGCAGATGGCAATGCACATACAGCCACCACTTTTTGACCCCATTCAATACCAGATGTTTAAGGAAACTTCTTCTACTTTAGGTTGTTCCATAGCTAGTCCTGATGAAGACCATATAGATGCAAAAGAATTATACTCTTCTTAGGAGGGTCAAAACATTGACAATTCTAACCTTTGCCAGCATCTGTAAATGTTCCTTTATGGCAACTATGGGCATATGATTATTTTGCCTATTACTGAGAAAACTAAATGGGCATATAAAGAGCAGGCTTACTGAAAGAATCTGTAATTGGTTGTTTTTACACATATGTGCAGTCACTTGTTGATGCACATTTTCACTTTGCACTTATGGAGCTCCTGATCGTTAGATTCAATGATTTATTGTCATGAAACTAATATAAATGTATGGCATGTATTCAATAATTGCTTGGTCTGGGCCCACATGTTTTTGAGTTTAATCAATTTCAGATTGTGTTGATTAGGCATTTGTGTGATTTAATATTTTATTGTTTCTGTATATAATTTCATCCTACAGAATCATTGAGAGTGCTGGATGGCAAGATGAGGGTGAGTTCTCCAGGGAGGAATTCTGCAAGGCACTGATGGAGTGCCCAACCCGGGAGGGCATGAGATGGCAGGTTGAGATCCAGGCAGCTGGTGACTCCTCTATAGTCACCTCATTTAATGGGAAATTAACTCCTTTGCAGTGAGCCTAAGGAACCTCCACTTGGATAAACATATGTGTTGATGGTCCCCCAGTTTCACGGGGCACTCCTACTGGATCTGGCTTATGAGATCCCCCTGACAGGACCTTTGCCAGTCTTGTCCTCCACTTTTATTTTCCTCGGATGAAGACATCCTCTGATACTTTCTGTAGGACTTGTTTCCACTGCCAGGGGAGTTGGAAGGCAAGGAAAAAGCAGAAGGCTCCCCTGAACCCCTAGCCCCTTACCTGTGTTGGTATGCCCTTTGAAAGGGTGGGCATCTACACTGTTGGGTCCTTGGACCTCAAAACCATCCTGGGCAAAAGGTTGTCCTGTTTTGGTGGACCATGAAGCTAGGTTCCCAGAGGCCATATCTCTGAGGACCATGACTGCGCCCTCAATGGCTAGAACCCTAATGGAAGTTTCTCCAAGGAAGTAGTTTCCGACAGGGGCACCAACTTCATGTCAGCCTACATGATATCCATGTGGGAAGAGTGTGGGGTAAACTATAAGTGTTCCACACCCTACCATTTACAAACCAATGAGCTTTTTGAAAGGTTCAAGAAGACCCTAAAATACATGTTTTTATGCCTGGCTGAGCCCATGAGTCAGAAGTGGGACATCCTCCTTGCATGGCTGTTCTTTGCCTGCAGGAATGTACCACCGAAGGGAATTGGATTCAGCCCATTTGTACTCCTCTACGGCCACCCTGGTATGGGACCTCCCAGTCTGATTAAGGAGGGGGGACAAAGCTCCCAAGATGTTCTCTCAGTATGTGTTTAGTTCTATGCTATCCCTTCGCAACCAAATGCAGAAGTTATGGAAGAAGGCTTCTGAGAGCTAGGAAGCCAACCAGATGGTCATGCAACGCTGGTATGACCAGAACACCACTCTGGTAGAGTTTCAACCTGATCAGAATGTGTGTGTAATGGATCCAGTAGACCCCATGGCTCTCCCAGACCGTTGGACAGGGTGCTATGCGGTGAAGAAGAGGAAGGGGGAGTTCAGCTACCTGATGGATCAGAGGATCCACGGGAACCTCCTAAGGGTTTTCTATATCAATCACCTCATGCCACACTAGCTGAGATCTGAGGTCACCATGCTGTGGTGACATACGATAGAGTGGAGGAGGAGAGTTAATCTCTACCCTTATCTGCTGTCTTCCAAGAGAAAGAGATGTGTCCATTGGAGGGTGCCAAACTCTCCATTATCCCAACCCCAGAACAGTATAGAAACTGTCACCAGTTGTTGAGACAGTTTGCATCCCTGTTCTCCCTCACCCCTGTGCTTACACACCTGTGTCTCCATGACATAGACACAGGTTACAGCTCGCCTGTCAAAAACAAGATCCACAAACTGTCAGAAAAGGTGATGGTGCAGCATCCACATCCAGGACTTAATGTACATTTCTTGATCCTTGTAGCTGATCCACACTCCATCACGGTCAGCTGAAACTTGTGACTTTGTCCCGGTCTGGCATGATCAGACAACCACAGTTGGAGCTTTGTGCTTTTAGGCAATATTTTTATCTTATTGTTTGAAACTGCATATCTGTAGTATTTTTCTTGTGTTGTGTTCTCACCTTAACACTGTTTGTGTGCTGCATGAATAAAGTACACATTGCCTTTAAGTTAATCCTTTTGTGCTAAGCTACCAAAGGGTTAAGTAGAGGTAAATTTACTGACTTTAGTGGTTCACCCAGATGGGGATTGCACCTAGATGAACAACTTAATTTCTCAGTATCAATCACTGTTCTCAAAAGAGTACCCGCTCTCAATGTGTTCTACTAATACCTCCAATCTTTCTAAATATTAGCCTAGGCTTTTGTGTATAATCTTAAAATCAAGAATATCCTGTGCCATTGCTTTACTATTTCCGTTAGCTTAGGGTGGATGGCATATTTTGGAGTGGCAGTCTTTGAGATTGCCTCAACTAAACCAGACTACAAGTCCCACGACGTCTTGGAGTTACATGATAAGGTCTGGAGGCAAGCTAGCTTTGTGATACTGAACACTATTGACTGTCCAATACAAACATGAATAACACAGAAGTAAAAAGGCTGCCCACGTTTACATTTTTTATGTGAAAACGCAATAATTAGGAGAATGAGCATAAAACATTTCTAAATTTAAAAAAAAGGTATGTATGGTCGGCAAACTTAGAGAAAATGCATTAGCAATTCATAGGAATTTAGTCTGTCAGTGCACTCATTCAACTGAAGTTACACAGGATTACAGCTCCTAGAATGCATTTGGTTGTGTTTGGGGCGAGCCTACTAGATAGCGTATGTGCTGTCTGTTTTGAGGAATATTGTGGGTTATCTAGAAAATAGAGGGGCTTAGAGTCAGTTTTTGCTTACCATTAGTTGTATTTCCTTATCACTCTCATTTGCCTGCTTCTTATTTGTGTCTCAGTTTGTCAATCATGTATTTGTTTCTTACATTGAGCATTGTCTCTTTACAATCTATTCGATTGCCTGCCATCTCTGCCTCCACTGTTTGCTTTTCAAGCACTACTTTTTCGTTGGTGTTAAGCACTCCTTGAGAGAGTATGTAGTTTCAAGCTGTCTCCCTTGTGTACGTCTTTCTTTCTGCACTCTGTGTTGCATCGAGGTTGCTGTGCAGCATGGCTAAAAACCATTGGCAAAATCAATAAATCACAAAGTTGAGATTTACTGTTTTTGCCAATGCTTGCTTTGTATAGTGGCCAGCATAAAGTAATTTTGTTCTGGGCGCTAATGCCAGTGGCAAAGGCGATTTTCTTCCCTGTATTTTCTTTGTTGACATTTAAAGAAACCTGAGGTGCACTCTAAAATGATATGGAGTAGATTTCAGTCACATTTTTTTCTGCAATTTTTATAAAAACATAAAAAATATAGTTTCTGGGTACCTGGGACATAATAATGCAATACGTTTTACATCTTGGTTGCTGTACTAGTTTTGTAGCGTTGTATAGGAGGACGAGGAATTATAACAACATCAATAATTGTTTTTGTCTAATGCATTTTTCACAGATTTTGGTGATTGCTTGATATTGTGATTGTTTTTTTTCTCTTCAGTCGAGCCACCTTTCCAGAAGGAGCCCGGACTCCCAAACTGTATGGTGAATGATAAGGGAGCTTTAGCCCCAATCCCTTCTGACCCTATCCTGCACCCTCGCTCAGCACCCCTGTGCATTAGGTACAAACCTGTACTGCAGCCAGCTACTCGTCTGAGAACAGAAACACTCCTCTGAGCTCCCATAGACTGGGGGTGTGGTCTGCATGCCATCGTGGAAGGGTGCCATGTCTCCAATCTGACTAGGTGTGGCATTTGCATATTTGCAGTATGCTGCTGTGTGATATTTCCTGATCTTGTGTGACACTTGAAGTGACACTTGAAGTTACACTTTATTGCAAATTGAGTCATTGACCCAAAGAGAGGAATGTTATTCATCAGTAACAGTATTGCCTGAAGGGTATAGCTACTGCCCCATAGAAGGGGATTTGTGTAAACATCAGCAGCAAATAACCAAGCGGAAAAAAAATGTCTTAATTGCTGCATTTCAGATCATCAGTAATATATTTTCCTGAAATCCACTTGCTACCATCAGCCACCTAACGAGACCATGGGCATAGTCCTTTCGCCGAAGCCCACTAGACCTTGCATTGCTATGAATCCACTGCCAACTTCATCATACACGAGAGATATGTCCTATTTTTAAAACCTAAAACATTAAAATAATTAATGCTGCGATATATTCCTGCTTTGGGAGCTACAAACATGAAAACTGAAAAATACCTGAACGGACACGAGGAAGGAAACGAGTCCTTAATGTGCCCAAGACATCCTACATTAGGAGTTTATATGTAGAAATCTTATACTATTCAGGCATGGTCAATTCATTCAGTTCACGTTCACCCACCCACTGCATTACGGAACGGTAGTCCTGATTCTCAAATGTCAAAAGCAGAAATATAGAGACAAAATGCAAAGAAAACAAAAAAGACTGATATTAGACAGGCTTGCATTAAAGCACTTATTCAAACTGTTGATGCTGTTTCTGTGAAGGAGGAACATTTTACCTTTATTTAACATTTTTCTGAACATAACTGAAGTGCATTCAACCGATTAAGAAAGTATGATTATCTACAGACACATTTATCAGTTCTGTTCTTTTCAGTCCAAAGACATTGCACATATTTTAAATACTGAAGTGTCATGCTCTTGTATTTTTAATCTGCTATTCACCAATGTTTATTTATCCAAAGTGAATCAGTGGGATATATACGTTCTGCTTTTCCCTCCACGTGGCAATGCTTTCAAAGTAACTAGAGGGGCAAATCATTTCATAGCGGCTATTGAACACCCTGTCGCTCCCTTTTAATGTGTTTTGTTCCACTCACTCATCATTGTATCGGAAAACAATCCCTTTATTATGGGCGACACCTCCTGCGAGGTCTGGCTTTTAAATCTACATCACATTAAATTCTGCGGTTTGAGATGAAATACCCAATATGTGAAGTGATGCAGGCTAAAAGCCTTCACCATCACTGGGTGAAGGTGACAAATACTTCACAGGCACTTAGCTGCTATCACAACTGAAGAGATACTCACTTGATAATGATGAGAGGGCAACTGAGCACCTTATACGTCCCACGTGTAGATCCGCTTCAGTTATTCTGCCATCTAATTCTCTTGACATGTGCTTCCGGTTTACAGATGATCCTGGACCGAGGGTGGCAGTAAGGGATACATGGGCGGAGTGGTCGCTTCCTCAGGCAGGAGCCAGCCACTCTACAGTAACTTCTGCCCCAGCACAGAGAGAGACTGCAGCCAACAGAAGGTGCAGACACCCAACTATGAAAGTTGTAGACATTGGGAGTGAGACTGGTGGAGCAGAGTACGTGGTGGCTGTGGGGCAAAGGTCCATTTGGTGAGCAGCCCTGGCAGGGATCTGTCAGTAATGATCATAGTACAAGAACAGAGCAGCAGTGCTGATATCTCACCCTGTGCACTGGGGCGTTACCACGGAATCAGATTCCCGCAATCCAGCGAAGGAGGGAGATGGAGGGTGACATCATCTCAAAACAGTAGATAGAGTTTTCCAACTGACCGTACTGTTTGGCTGCATGTGACAAGAGGGTTGAGCCAATGTTCTGAGGCGTGGCAAGAATAAACAAGTATTGGTAAACGTGTTAGGTTTCACCAATGTGATTAATCATAAGCAGTTTTTTGTTGTAATTTGCAGCTTGGTGAACAGTCGGGCAATCAGTGGTGGCTCGCAGAGCTAACGCTGTTGGGCGGTGTGGCGGGGGCGGGGCCGGACTGGGTGGGGGGGTAGTGGAGTCCAACATACTACGGCAGATATTTATTTATTTATTTACGTTCACCTTTGCCGCCGTATGTCGGACTCTACTACCCCCTCACCCAGCCCCGCCCCCGCTCCGCCTCACTGCCTCACAGCGTTACCTCTGCGAGCCGCCACTGTATGCAATATAAGCTACTGAAACTATAAAGTAGTGAGTACCGGCCCATTTAGAGCACCGGCTACATCTAGACCTATTCAACTGATATTTCTACTAAACTCACAAGGCATCAGGCATTTTATATTCAAACCATTGGCTATTGTGATCAGGTGGAGCAAAAGCATGAACAGGAATGGGGTAGGCTCAAGAGAATGCAACGAATATTGTTGGTTGGTGACCATCTCTTCAGATTAACTTATCCAAACAATTAATTATTGTCTTTGTTTATGACAGCTGATCAGTTTGGTCAAGACATTTGGTGATTTCGACAAGTCTAGCTTGAAGCTCATACGGAAGCTGTTTAGCAAACATTAATATTCATACCTAAATTTTAAATAGGAAGGTAAGGCAATCAAATATTTGGGCATTGTGTAATTCAGGAATCTAGAAAAATCATATTTAACCATGCTTTTCTGAACTGCTGGACCAAATGTACACGAGGAGGGCGGCAACATCTCCCTTGCTGCAGCTTCTATAGTCAAAAATTCAGGAATACTGCCACGAGCCAGAGTTTTGTGGAAGAGAATAAAGAAGGAAACAGCCCTGAGAGTACAAATTGGGTGTACCAAGAGAGGATCTACCCATCTTAAGGTCCACTAAAAGGATGTTCCTGGGGAGGATCAGTTGTGCAGTCTGAGGAATCCCTAAGCCATTACGGGGCTAAACAATCACTTGCAAAAATAAAAAAGCACGGGGAGCTCATCCGCAACAGAAGCAGTCTCAACACTTCCCTCCCACTGGCAGCCATGTAATTGTTGGCACAGAGACACTGTGGGTTGGAAAACGTGTATGTCCCATGAACAGCTGTAACCTAGAAGCACCACAGAGAGGGAAGTGGATCAGTGCCATAAACAGAAGGTGACAGAATTGTTGCTACACGGAATAGCAGTAGAAGACAGCCAAGGGGGACAGACAACATCAAACAGCATCCAGAAATCAGGGATGTTAGAAACCGGGTTCTCTGGTTGGCACAGGTAGGTAATTGTGACAAGCAGGGAACCTTTCCTCTAGTCAGGGTAAGGGGTTACACTCCTAAAATAACCCCTGCTCACCCTCTAGGTAGCTTGGCGCGAGCAGACAAGGCTTATCTCAGAGCGTTATAGGTTAAGCATTTGTGAACACATACAGTAACTAAGTGACAACACTACAGATGGACACCACAAAGGTTTTTATATTAAAAATAAGGATTCTTTATATAGAGTTACCACAAGACCATTAAATGACAAAAATACACAATACTGTTATTCTAGATGGTAGAAGTTTGCTTAGTTCTCTTAGGTTCTTAAATGCGACACTTTAAGTCAATATACCTTAGATGCGACACGCAGGGCAACGAAAGTGTTGCAACGATGCTGATGCGATGAAGTTTTGGTGCAAAGAAATAAAGACGTGAAGATCTTCCAGATGCGGTACGCTTCTCTGATGTTGCGAGAAGACTCGTTTCGATGCGTCGGCTGCAACGGCGTCACCCCTTTACGCGATGCGATGACAGCGGCCTAGGCAGCGGCACTCTTCTCCGACGTTTGCGAGACGCTTCCGCTCGATGCGATGCTGCAGTGGCATCACCCCTTTACGAGATGCGACAACAGCAGCTCCGACGGCAGCATGCTTCTCTGTGGATGCGAGGTGCTTTTCTTGATGCGGTGCAATGCGTCAGCTACGATGGCTGTGGTGGCGACACGCTTCTTCGGCGTTGCGAGACACTTCCGGAATGATGCGAGACACTTCCGCTCGATGCAGTGCTGCAGCGGCGACACCCTTTGCGAGATGCGACGGGAACAGCTCCGACGGCGGCACGCTTCTCCTTCTCGAGTCGCGCTTCCAGCTCCTTGCGACACGCAGTCCCTCAGAAGGCCCAACAACAGCTGCAGGCACTTCCAAAAGACTCTGGGGAGCTGGGGGTGAAGTCCACTGGTCCTGGGACTTCGTTCAGGGGGCAAGCTCAGCACAGGCCCTTGGAGATCTTTTAAGCCCAAGTTGAAATAAAGTCTTTGTAGTCTTTTCTCCTCTCCTTTCATCAGCAAGGCAACCACTGCAGGCCAGTCCCCCAGGTCAGGGACAGTACTCGTCCTTACAGCTTTCCCAGTTCCTTCTCCTCAGGCAGAGGTTCTTCTTGTCAAGCAGGATCTAATTTCTTGGGAGCAGGGTCCCAATACTTATACCCCTAATTCCTTTGTTCCTCTGGGGTAGAGGGGCCTTTGCCCAGTCCAAACCAGTTCTTGAGCTCTTTGTTGACATGACTCTGCCTTTCTATTCAGGGTGCAGGGCAGAGACATCAGCCGCTCCACAGGAGGTGGAGCCAGCATTGTGGTGGCAGAGCACAGCCCTATTCAGAGTCCAGGTGCACTCCTCCCACCCATCTGGATGTCAATCTCTCTATACACCACCAGGCTACCTAGCCCTGAACTTCTGCGTTTCCCCAGCCCTGTCACTCACACAAACCAGACAGGCAGATACACATCATAGCAGAGGCGGGCTGAAATGATTAGGCAAGCAAATACCAACTTTCTAAAAGTGGTATTGGCAAACACAGAATATAAAAATATACTTTACTAAAAGATGTATTTTATTATTCTGAGTTCAGGCATACTAAACTCGATTTTCTACCATGTTCCCTGGGTCTGTTAGGATCATAGGATGTAACAATTCTAACAGCCCATTCTGGCCTATGGAGAACAGGTAGCCTTACAATAGTGAAAAACGAGAATGGCTGTAATTCACTATTAGGCCATGCCACACACATCAGGGCTTGTCCTACCTTATGCTTACAATGCACCCTGCCCTTGGGCCTACCATAGGGGTGACTAATATGAAGTTAAGGGAAGGTTTAGGGACTGGGAAGTGGGTGCACTTGCCCAGTCAGCATGACAGTACCAGACTGCACGCAGGTTCTGCAATGGCAGACCTTAGACATATTTTACTATTTATCATGGAATCCAACCAACATATACAGTTCAAATAGGGAGCACTTGCACTGTGGCACTGGTTGGCAGTGGCACAGTGCTCTGAGCGGCCAACACCATAAAAACACATGAGGCACAGCGACAAAAAGTGGAAGGGAGACTCACGCCAAGGTGCCAGGTCTAACACGTGTCCCCTCCAGCTGAAAAGTGGGGAGAACTACCCTACCCCAGGGAGTTCCTCATCACTAAGGCGGAAAAATCTGGACAGACCGTCAGCATTGGCGTGATCTGTACCAGGGCGATGTTCCACCGTGAAATCCATACCCTGTAGGGAAATTGACCACCTCAACAGCTTTGGATTCTCACCCCTCATATGTATCAACCATCTGAGGGGCCTGTGGTCTGTCTGAACCCGGAAGTGAGACCCAAACAGGTAGGGTCTTAGCTTCTTCAGTGCCCAGACCACAGCAAATGCCTCACGCTCAATAGCGCTCCATCTCTGTTCCAGTGGTAGTAACCTCCTGCTAATAAAGGCTACAAGTTGATCTAGGCCCTCTTCATTAATCTGTGAAAGAATAGCCCCCACACCATGCTCTGAAGCGTCTGTCTGAACGATAAACTCTTTGGAGAAGTTGGGAGCCAAAAGCACGGGCGCCGTGCACATAGCAGCTTTCAGGGCCTCAAAAGATTTCTGACAGGTGTCAGTCCAAATCACCTTCCTGGGCTGCTTCCGTGAAGTCAGCGCTGTCAAGGGGGCAACAATGTTGCCATACCCCTTGACAAACCTCCTGTAGTACCCGGTGAGACCTAGGAAGGCTCTCACCTCTGTCTGGGTTTTGGGCGACTCCCGATTCAGGACGGTTTCTATCTTGGGTTGAAGGGGTGCCACCTGGCCACTCCCAACTTGGTGCCCCAAGTACACCACTGAACCCTGCCCGATCTGGCACTTACTCGCCTTGATCGTGAGGCCTGCCCTCCGCAGCGCCATCAACACTTCCCAGAGGTGGTGCAGGTGTTCCTCCCATGTGGAGCTGAACACTGCGATGTCATTCAGGTAGGCTGCACTGAACGAATCCAGCCCAACTAACACCTGGTTGACCAACCTCTGGAAGGTGGCAGGGGCATTCTTCATCCCAAAGGGCATAACCCGGAACTGGTAATGCCCATCAGGGGTGGAAAATGCTGACCTCTCTTTGGCCCCATCGGTCAAGGCGATCTGCCAATACCCAGACGTTAAGTCAAACATGCTGAGGTAGTTGCCAGCCCCTAGCCGATCTATGAGCTCATCAGCTCTGGGGATGGGGTGTGCGTCAGTCCGGGTGACCGAATTGAGTCTTCTGTAGTCCACACAGAACCGGAGTTCGGGTGTGGCTCCCAGCACTGCAGCCTTTGGGACCAAGACCACTGAGCTGGCCCAAGGACTGCTTGAGGACTCAATTACTTCAAGGGCAAACATCTCGGAGACCTCCTCCTTGATGCAGGCCCTTACCCTGTCAGTCACCCTGTAGGCCTTGTGCCGCACAGGTGTACTATCCCCAGTGTCCACATCATGGACACACCAATCAGTGACACCGGGAATCAGGGAAAACAGGTATGAGAATTGTCCCAGTAACTGGCGACAATCGTTCTGTTGCTCAGGGGTCAGGGTGGAAGAGAGGATGACACCATCCACTGACCCATCTTGCTCCTTGGCTGACAGGAGGTCAGGAAGAGGCTCGGTCTCCTCCTCCATCCCAGCATCTGTCGCTAAGAGCATGCCCACTTGGGACCTCTCCAAGTGGGGCTTGAGGCGGTTGACATGAAGGACCCTCAAGGGGTTCCTTGGAGACCGCAAGTTCACCAAATAGGTGACAGGGCTCTTGCGCTCCACAACCTCAAAGGGACCGGTCCACTTATCCTGGAGCGCACAGGGCTCCACGGGGGCCAAGAGCCATACCTTCTGTCCAGGCTGAAGCTCTACCAGAGTGGCATTCTGGTCGTACCACCGCTTCATCTCCTCCTGGCTGGCTTCCAGGTTTGCCTCAGCAAGTTCCCTGAAACGCCTAGTCTGGATTCTCTAAGCCAGCATGTAGCTATATACATTCTGGGGAGGTTTCCTGGGAGATTGCTCCCAGCCTTCCTTGACCAGACTTAGAGGTCCTCTCACTGGGTGTCCTTACAGAAGCTCAAAGGGACTGAACCCTACAGACTTCTGTGGCACCTCTCTGTAAGCAAAGAGAAGGCATGGTAAGAGGACGTCCCACTTACGCCTCATGGGTTCATCGAGACCCATTATCATGCCCTTTAGGGTTCGGTTGAATCTCTCAACCAACCCATTTCCTTGGGGGTGGTAAGGTGTGGTGAACTTGTAGGTTACACCACACTCTTGCCAAAGGGATTTCATATATTTAGATATGAAATTGGTACCACAGTTAGACACCACCTCTAGAGGGAATCCCACTCGGGAGAAAATTCCCATCAGCGTACGTCCCACCACGGGGGCCGTCACTGTCCTCAGAGGGATGGCTTCCGGGCACCGGGTGGCGTGGTCCACCAGGACCAGGATGAACCTATTGCCCATCGCTGTCCTGGGGTCCAGTCGCCCTACAATGTCAATCCCCACTCGCTGGAATGGGGTACCGACCACAGGGAATGGCTGGAGTGGAGCCTTCTGCTTCCTTCCACTCTTCCCACTTGCCTGGCAAGTCTGGCAGGTCTTGCAGTGAGTGTCTGAACTAGTGCGCATTTGGGGCCAAAATAAGTGGGTGACAAGCCTTTCAAAGGTCTTGTCCTGCCCCAAATGTCCTGCCAATGGCACATCGTGAGCCAGCCCCAGTAGGAAGGGTCTGAAGCGCTGGGGTACCACCAGCACACGGGCTGACCCAGGCTCAACAACCTTAGGCTCAGAATACAAGAGGTCGTTCTCCCAGTAAATGAAATGTGTTCCACACTGATCACTGTTGGCCTGGTCTGCAGCCTGCTGCCGCATCCCCACGAGAGAAGGGCACGCTTTCTGCTCCCTGCAGAATTCCTCTCTGGAGGGTCCTCCTTCTTGCTGCCAATCGGTCAGCTCAGGCAGGTCCCCCAGTTCAGCTATCTGTTCCCCTGTAGGTTCCAGTGCATCCCCCTCAAGGTCTACTTCCTCCTGGACCGTGGGAACTTCAGGGGCCGGTTTCCCACGCCCCCTGCCTCTTCTCCCTAAGGCCGGTTCCTGGGCCTCCCTCTCAGGCTCCAGGTCCTCTTGAGCACCTCTACTCGCTGACATGGACAGTGTGGTGACACACGCCCAGTCTGGCATACCCAACATCTCCAGGTGAGCACTCTGCTCCACCTTAGCCCAAGGTGAGCTCTCCAGATCATTCCCTAACAGACAGTCTACAGGCATGGCGGGCCTCACAGCTACCTGAAGAGTACCAGAGATCCCCCCCACTCAAAGGGAACCTGAGCCACCGGGCAGTGACTCTCGGTGTTGTCGGCGGCAACAACCGGATAGAATGCTCCTGGGACAACCTGCTCCTGAGACACCAGGTGGCGCTTGACAGCCGTCACACTGGCTCCTGTGTCTCTGAGAGCTTCCACCCTATGGCCATTTATGGTCACCCACTGCCTGTATTTTTTAGTGTTCTCAGGCAGCTGGGTTTTGGGGACCACTTCACGGTCTCCTAATGAGACCAGGGACATTTCTACTGAACCCCACCCACCTTGGACACCCATCTCTCCACCCAGGGCTACACTAGCCGTCTGCTGGGGGGTTGCACCAGTGGGTGCTGGTTTACCAAACTGGCAACACTTGGGATCATTGGCAGTGCTTTTCTGATGAGTGAAAAGGAGACAAGAGAAAGTAAAATTCAATGCTGCAGTAATACCTGGGTAAAGTGCCGCAAACTGCTGGTGAAAGTGGTCATCTGACAAGTAAGTAGGCAACAAGTGAAGGTAAAATCCAGTGTCATTGTGCAAACCAGATTGAATGCCGTACACCAATGGTATCACGGTGGTACAAATGAAAAGAATACTGAGCATTCGTTCGTGAATTCTCGTACCGTGACATGTATCTCGTGCTTCTCGCTATGTTTGCCATTCTCCATGTTCGATTATTGGCATTCACATGATTATTAAAGTGAGTTGTGTCGCAGACATCAACAAATGACTATGCTATGCTGGAAAACTTACACAATGTTGGAATAACCTGATAAAACGAATTCAAAGCCCAGATTTTAAACATGCAATTTAACTAGTGGCTAAGAATATAGTGCACCCTGTTTGATCCAGTGAATATCTAAATGGAAATGAATAATGACTTTAGTGTCAGAGTTGCATCCTTCATTGTGCGGGGAAACGGGGGCAGTTCAGAGGC
This sequence comes from Triturus cristatus, assembly GCF_964204655.1. Taxonomy (NCBI): domain Eukaryota; kingdom Metazoa; phylum Chordata; class Amphibia; order Caudata; family Salamandridae; genus Triturus; species Triturus cristatus. The sequence continues at coordinate 700,842,431 of NC_140585.1, read as the reverse complement.
TTTCTGAAAATAAACAAGCACGCCTGAAATGGGTGCAGCCACAGAGAGTGTATGCACACAGTCACAGAATAGCGCAAGCCCTGTGCAGGGTAAATATAAAAATAGGCATAGAAAAAGTGCTGTGCTTGTTTACCTAATCACCCCATAGCTGCACGCATTTCAAGCATGCTTGTTAAAAGCAATATGTTAAAGTCAATCTGTGAGGTGTAACAAGCCAGCAGCCTAAACATAAAAATAAGCACAAGTAAAGTGCTGTGTTTGTTTGCCTTATCTCCCTGTGGCTACATTCATTTCATGCATGCATGTTAAAGGCAATGTGTGAGGTGCAACAAGCATGACTGAAATGCATGCAGCCACAGGAGAGATTAAGTAAACAAGCACATTAAAAGCGATGTATAGGCTAAACCAGAAAATAAGCAGAGCACAAGCATTGTGCAGGGTAAACATTAAGAAAGGTCGACAAAAGCAGATGAAAACAGTACTTAGGCCTCGGGGCACTGATAAGAGCAAACACAAGAGGAACAAAAGGAAATAGTATGCTACAGCCAAATGAAAAGGATGAAAAGTAATTGGCAAGCACAGGACCCAATGAAAAGCAAGGGGGCAGGATGTAAGCTCCCTTTAAGATTCATATTGAAAACGATAGATTTTCAAGCACAGCACAAGCTCTGTGCAGAGAAAACCTAAAAATCACTGTCATGTCGTTTACTGAGCAAAAGTGATATGTGTGACTGAATTTCACTTTGCGATATAGCAGAAAATATCATGATATGTGTTATTCTAACCCTAAATGTGTGCCAATTGGCAGGGCTGGTGTGGGAGTGTAAAATTGGGACTCACAAAAAAAGTAGTCTCACAAAAGTTGTTGTGTGTGCTGGCAGTGCTTCTTCTCGGCTCTCTTTCTGCCTAAGGTGAACATCTTTGTAATTGAATGGCATCATTCGTTCACTTACAAAAGAGTTCAGCTCATAACGAGGGTCCCGTTTTGCTTTCTGTAATGCCAAAAACGTCCCCAACATCCCTCCAAAAATAAATATAGGCGACGCCCCAGGTAGACTTTAACAAAACAAAATATGCAAGCAGGCAGCACCTTAATTAACTACAGCTGGCGCAGGGTAGGCTGTGCCTATCCCCTCTCCTTTGGGACCCAGTGTCACTGCACCAGCTGCAACACTGGTGACAATACCTCTAGGCTGTGTTGGAACTTAGCCTAAAGGTTAAGTTGGGATCAAGCACTCAATATCAAGAGACTTTAGGCATAGACATTTGCTGATGTCAGCCAATCAGATTTTATTTTTCTTGTCCGAAGATATTTACCGGAAAACTAAGGTGTATATTCACAAGAACGTGTGATAACTACCGCAAGAGTAGCTTAACGCAACTCTCAACATCGCAGCCCATCGCGGGAAAATAACCCTGTGTCAACGTGGAATTCACAACAAGGCAGTACCATGCGATAGTCTGCATAAACCCCGGACAATGTCCGTGATACAACAACTTCGATGGAGATAAAAACACAAACCACAACACAAAAAATCCTGTGATGGGCCAAAGCGTGATTAGGAAATCAGCGATAAGCAGCGCCAGGCCTGCAACACACACCTGGCAGGTGGGAAAAACCACCATAAAAGTAGAATAAAAACACCCAAACACAAACTGACCACACCCATGCACCATGGAGGTAGCCGGAGCAGGTGCAGAGGACGAACGCAACCCCACAAGCACCCCGGACGACAAGCCCGGGACCTCGGGGACAGGGAAGGGCAAGGACAAGAAGAAGAGGAAGGCAAAGTTCAGTCCACAGGCGAGCAGGATCATAGTCACGGAGGTGATGGAACACCATCAACAACTGTTCATCACCTCCAATGTGTCATTGGGCACAAAAACTGGAATATGGTGGGACATCGTGGACGAGGTGAATGCCGTCGGAGAGCACAAGAGGACAATGGACGAGGTCAAGAGGCGATGGAATGACATCAAGCGGAAGACCAATGAGAAACTCGCAGCCAACCAGAAGGCAGCAATGGAGACTGGAGGTGGGGGCCCAGCGCCACAGCTTGTGCTGGATAACATGGAGGAGCTGGTGTCGACATTCATCAGTGTGGATACTGTGCCCGGAGTCGGGGGACCGGACACTGCTCGACAGGACACAACACAACCGCAACAGGGTGAGTGAACACCAGGTACTGGGGGGACTGGTAGATATGGCCACGATGGCACACATGCACAATCAAGCAGAGCACAGTGCACACCCTCAATGACTCTGGGTCATCGCCCAGATCTATAAACTCTTACAATGTACAATGCCATGCTGTCTGAATGTCAACATGTACCATGCGGCTACATACATGTGGACACATTGCAATACACCATCTCCCCTTCACATTGCAGGGCCACCGACAACACCCCCTGCAGAGCAGTCCCAGCCACTCTTCACTGATGACGAGGAGGACAACCCCAGCATCGATGCACAAGCCCTCCTAGACATCATTGACATCATCCGCGACTCACCTCCAGGATCAGGGCTGACCAGCTGCATCGAGGAGACCCCACCTACCACCCAAACCACCCAGCAGGAGGCACCCACGGCCCCAGCAGTCTCCTAAAACCCCCAGGAACAACACACGGCCTTCCAATGCCGTGTGCTGGAGGCCCAGAGGGAGACCGCTGAGAAGGTGCGGGTGGGGTTCGACCTCATGGCTACCAAACTGGATGCCATCCATGGGTGTCTAGGCCCGCTCCATGGTCTCCAATGGGCCCTAACTGACATCGCTGGAGTCCTGATGCGGAGAAAAGAATACCTGTCTGCTCAGAGGGGCACCAGCGATACCAGCCGTGAGCTGGCACACATGCGGAGGCTCATGGAGAACATGGTGCGGATGGAAGAGGAAAGGATGGCAGCCACCGCTGCACATCAGTGAAATGTAGCTGGGATCTACCATGCCTTGCAGATCATCATCATGGCATTGCTGTGACAAGGCGTGGTGCAGATGAATGCTGCTGCCCCCACACCATTCACATCTCCACCCCCTGGTGTGCCATTGCCTCACAGTGCAGCAGACGTATCCACTCCTGCATCTGATGTGTCAGTGGCACACAGTGCCTCAGCTGGTACTGCAACACCCACAGGTGGGGCAGAGCACACATCAGGGGACGAGGACATGGATGGGTTTGTGATCGGGAGGCACTAGCATTAATTTCTGGCACCTGGCCTGTTTCTGCTTGGTGCTGCACATGGCCTCATGACCTTCCACTGACCCCCGATTCACTCCAATGCACTGATCTTGGACAGCGACATGGACTGCCATATCCTGTTTGATGACCAATGACACGGCAGCCGGACTGCGGACTGTACCCTTCCTCTTCCGTAGTACTTGTCATCCCCGGATGGACTCTGGCTGGCCCGCCACGGGCCCATATTGTGTAGTGTGTTCGGCATTGCCCAGTACTGCTCCAACTGCAGAACTGCACTGGATGTGCAATAAACATCCAGTGATGCACTGCTGGGTCATGCCTTTCATCATTCATGTATGAATGTGTGGATGAATGTAGGAACAGTGATTTCCCTTGTGTCAACGATGCTCATCCTGTGGGATACCAGTCAGAGGGTGCTACACTGCATATTGTGTACCGGGTCTCTTGAACACTACAACAGGGACACAAGCATCAGTCACTTCCATGTCCGGACATGGACTGAACCATGCCCAGAGCCCACGAGTCATTGTTGCAAGCCCTGCGCTGGTCCGGCGTACGGCAGTTCAGACCATTCCGCTTACGCTCGGAGGGGGGCCCTCATTGCTACCCGTTGCAGGTGAACTTGCTGGTGGTGTGCAGGTCACTGGTCTAGTTGTCAGCATGCCACTCCCTGAGGGTAGGTCTGCACGCACACCACACCCATCGGGCACAGGCATCACAGGCCATGTGACTCCACCAACATAGGGGGCCGACAATGTCATATTCCCCTCTGCCGGTGGTGACTGGATGACGGACGCTCCACGGTTCTCAATCATAAAGGGCCCATGAGTTGTTGCACACAGGGTTAATGGCACCCGAGGCCTTGCGGACATCACAGGCCTACCACCACATGGCGCTGACTGGGGTTGCACAGTGTTAGTGGTACCCAGATCATTGCGGCTGGCACAGGCACCCCGCCATGGGACAGTGACTTTGGGTGCACTGAGTTAGTGGCATCTTAAGCTGGTAAGTAGGTGTGCAACCTGCAATGATGCCCCATCCCAGCGGTCCGGACAGCTCAGGTTTTTGTTTGCCCTGCTGGACCGCAGTGTAGGCCAGAGCCAGTGGGCAGTGCGGGCCTACCGCCACATGGTGTTGCTTCCGGGATCCCAGAGTTAGTGGCACCCATTGGGCTGAGCGGGTGTGCCGCCTGCGATGATGCCGGGTGCACTGGTATGTCCTATGCCATGGAGTAATCAAGACCCAGCACCAAACGTGAGACCTGGTGGCCTGCGGAGCGGGGCTGCATGGTGTGAAGGGTGCCATGTCCATGGACCCCGGGCTTGTGGCTTGCAGCGGCATGTGGTGGGACCTCCCATCTGCACGCCGGTGGCAGAGTTTGAGCAGTGAGGCCTGGGTGTGCATGGGCGGGCATGCTACGATGGGTGGCGGGAGGGGCTGGGGTGCTTCTGCCTGGGTGTGCATGGGTGGGCATGCTCTGATGGGCGGCGGGAAGGGCTGGTGTGCCTCTGCCTGGGTGTGCATGGGCAGGCATGCTCCGATGGGCGCCGGGAGGGGCTTGGGTGCCTTGGCCTGGGTGTGCACGGGCGGGCAGGCATTGTTGTCTTGTGAAATTGTGTGTACTGTGCCAATCATGTATCTGGACTCTGTTTCAGATGACGGCTCTGTGTCAGATGTGTGACCGGGTGTACTGCTATACATACCGGCAAGTGGTTGGAGACACACCGGTGGCAGGAGGTGAGCAGTGTGGCCTGGGTGCGCAGGGGGGCACTCTCTCTCGCTCTCCCCCTCTCTTCTTCTCTCTTTTCCCCTCTCTTCTTCTCTCTCTCTCTCTCCCTCCCCCTCTCTTCTTCTCTCTCTCTCTCTCTCCCCCTCTCTTCTTCTCTCTCTCTCTCTCTCTCTCTCTCTTCTTCTTCTCTCTCTCCTCTCTCTTCTTATCTCTCTCTCCCTCTCTTCCTCTCTCTCTCCTTCGCTCTCTCTCTGTCATTTGATGTGAGCAGGACACACCTTCCATTATGATTTTTGTCTTGCAGGCTGTGACCTAAGGATAGTCCCGAGGGGAGCCGCCATGTTTATATCATTGTTCATTTTAATAAAGTTTCATTTGTGGCTTCGAAAATGAATGTGTGATGCTCATTTTTGTGACGACACATGCATGTTACCAGTTGGGATTGTGCGACATCAAGCGGATTATTTTGTACATGTTTAGGTGTAGCTGATGTGGCATGTCTTTGGTCGGGGGGTGCCGGGGAGGGCGGGTCCTGGGGGTGGTGGCGGCGGGTGTTGTTGCCCTTTAGGCCCTCTGGGCTGCATGTTCAGTTGCCCGGGTGCATCTGTTGTTCTTCAGGTGTGGCTGTGGGCTGTGCTCCCTTTTGTGCTGCAGGCTGTGGTCCCACTTTGCACCAGGTCAGAGCAGGTGTTATTTTCCTGCAGCTAACGCGCCTTATCACCTGTTTTGAGTTCTTATCGCCGATCTGGCTGGTCGTTGTGAATATTGTGGAGTGGTGTTGTCGCAGCTTTTGTCACGGGAACGCCTACTCTGCATCTCAATAGCGATAGTTGCGGGGGTCATCTGTGGTGATGTTTTTTGCGGCTGCTATCGCGGGTAAACTGGTGCTGTGGGCTGTTAACACCAGCTTGTGATTGGGGCGATAAGTTTATCCAACTTTGGCTGTGATAAAGTGCCGTTAACTCAGCGATCAGTCCTAGTGAATATTCCCCTAAACGTTATAAGATCATTTTATGAGATGCATCACCTTGTTTCTGTGCTAAAGATGAACGCACAGATGTCTTCTAGAGACCACTTTGAAACGCAGAGCTTCTTAACATACCGTTGAATATTGAGCACACTATTGTTTTCCATGCACGCTCTTTGCATTTTTCTATATAATGACTCATTTACTGATCCCTTTAGGCATTGTGCCAGTTTAGTTACATTTTTGTAATTTTTGTGGTATTTAAATAATTTCATCTTAATTCTTATTATCAAACTAGTTTGAGGATATTTTTAGGTCTAATTCCTGTCTATAGTGTTGTTTCGAAGCTGCTAAAATACTTTAAACAAATGTTCTCAGAGGGAAGCCTGTTAATTTCAGCCATAGCTCCCAAGGGTAAGTCCAGGACTCCTCCCTGAAACCTGCTTTTATTCAATAGTCTTCAGATTGCATAGCATTGTGAGAGTTCTGTCACTTCTGTGCACCAAGTTAATAATCACGTTTTTTGCAACCTCACACGTTTTGGATATCCACAAATCTTTTGTGAGTTGGTGAATTTGTGACTGGGACTGTAGAAAATGCAATTTCTGGGTCAGAAGGAGGATGGAATATCCCAGTAATTAGTAGTGCCTGGGTCCCCTGAGTGCAAACATGTACCCCACGCAGAAAAAAAATGTAATTCAGTAGAAATTCACTGATGCATTGTGTTTACTCATTTGGCAATAAATATGTGCCACATTTTCAATTTCATAAGTACTTTCTCATGTGAGTTCCTCAAGAAAGTTGCAACAGTTGTAGCTTCCGAGTCATTTGTGAAATTCAGAATTGTTCCTCAATCATAGGAGTAAGCTTACCACACCATGCTTATATTATACTGTATTAATGAAGCAGTAAATATTTTCAGGGAAATGTCTTATCACCCTAGATTTTAATGGGCCTGCCGTGTAACTCTTCTTTCTGGGACCTATCTCCCAATCACCTATTGGGTGGCAAGCACGTTTTGTAACAGAATTTTTCTAGTCATGATGCTGTTATTCTCATACCTTTGTTGCATAGTCCTTGTGGTTTACTCTTTGTTCCCAGCACCTAGCAGCTTTTGCCTTATCACAATTTGTGTATAACTGTGTTGAATGTTATTGAATGTCTGGTCTACCGAGTTAGAATTCTTCATTCTCTTACACCGCTAACTAGCCAGTGACGTCCACACAGATGCAAATACCAAATACAAATAAGACAACATCTCAAAGAGAATGTTCATACTCTTAGAAAGTTACATGATGACCAGCCACAAGATGGATCTATCAAGTTTAGGAATGAAATTACTGTGTCCTTATTTCCCCATAATCTATTAGACCTCTGCTATAATCTCCTGTAACTGTTCTGTTCCTGGGTCACTATTGTTTCTCCTCTGGTGATAATTTATGACAATTCACTTTGAACCAGGAGCAACATCTCATGTAGACAGCTTCCATCATGCATCATAAGACAATATTAACATGCCCCTAGAAACGACAACATGTGCTATGCTAGGTACTATTGCTCAAGTTTTACTTTCTGAGGCTTCTACTCCATATCCCATTGCAAGCTGTCTTTCTCTAGAAAAAAGATCAATGTTACGCTCCTAATATATTTCGCACCTACTAGAAGAACCACCAAAGTTATATCCTTAGATGGCTGCAGAATTCTACACACCCCTCCAATGATCTGCCACTGGTGTTCGGAAGACTAAGACCTACAAAGACCTCTGAGGTATTGTGTACTTTTAACATCATGTGACTGCTCTGAGTGTTAGTCCAACAGTTACATTTTCTAGTATCATCTACATCTTCCACCATCTTTAATTGGCAGTAGTGCATGAGTTTTGCATGTGCAGCTCATGCAAGTCAATATGATCATAGAGTGGTCAGGTATAATGCAAGAAGATCTTTGTATGATTCACACGGTGCACTGTTCATAATTGTCGATTATATTGGATATGTTTAAGCATTGTAATAAACCTACTTACACTATGCATGACAACTTTTCAATAGTGATCAATTTCATTTACAGTGTCAACAGCATCCACTGACAGATCTAACTCAACCAAGGCGGTGAAACCACCTGCAATTGCCACTATGTATGGTTTGGCCAAAACAGAGAGCATTGGCAATTGAATGTTAGTTTGAGAAGTATCAAAATGCCTCTGTGTTCAAAATCTTTCCCTATTGATGTATGTCTATCTTTCAAATAACACCCACCAGAAGTCAAAATATCAGCCATTATCATTAAAGGTCCTCCAGATATGGAGATAAATTCTTTAACATGGTTTTTTCAATTGCCTTCTTTAGTGGAAATGCAAAACCTGAAGGATGGTCAATACAGACATTTCAAATATTCCTAACATCTTACTAGTTTTTTTACTAGCATCTAAGCGACACTTGAAAAATATTTTCTCCAAGATCTTTGTGAGTCTGCATGGCTGTCCTTCACAACAATATGACTGGCAAATATGAAGACTGACTGGTTAACATTGGGTGGGAGGAAATGTTTAGGCCTGGGAGAAATGTAAATTACAGCGGAGTAATTTCAGTAATTTCAGTAATTACGCATTAATCCTGTGCTGGGAAAATATTCAAATTATGCAATTACTCCATCTTGAATAATTAAGAGTAATTTGGGACAAAAATCATCCTGCAGGAGCACAGGAACAACAAACTAAGAGAGACTGAGAGGCTGATGGCTACTGCTGTTCGTGTCCTGTAGCATTTAGTGCTATTTTCTTAAAGAAAAAATGCATAATTTTGCGTAACTTAGATGCAAGGGTTCATTTTTCACTAATAAAGTAGTGCTAATTGCTTGATCATGCTTCTCATGCAATTACGCATAAACATGAGTACTTTTGTGGTAATTACAAGTAATTATGCTGGAGCGAATTATGCCAGTTATGCCCACCCCTAGAAATGTTGGCATCATTTTATTGGTATCATTATAGGTATATGACAGCCACAACGGTGGAGCCTAGGAGATTCTGCCATTTAGTACATTTTCTTTTGTCACCTTTATTACTATAGGTGCTGAAATGCCAGAATTAATTTCCACTGATGCTTGGCAGACATCCATTTACTGCTTTCCTGTAAATTGGTCCTGTACAATGATGCAGAGGTGCATTAACCAGTCACATAATACTGGTCCCTAAGGTCAGTAACATAAATTCCTGCCTTCAATCCTCAGAGTTAAATGTCACTAAACGTACATTAAGGATACATACGTCCTGCATCCCTGCATGTTGGTGACCCTTTACCAATAAACATATCACAGCACAACTTACCATCCCTTGTTATAAAACAGCATAACACAATTTAACCTATCATACTACACCGCAGATAAAACACAGCATTAATTTTCACCCACACCATAACATACCACAGCACAGCATTCATAGAACAACTTACAATAACATACTGTGCCACTTTATGACATAATTTACAATTAACTTTTTCCGTATTCTATAACATACCACATCATACAGCCCACACCTCACTACACTATTACATACATACTAAACCACAACATAATAATTACAGCGTACGACCCCATAACATAGCAAAGAACAACATCACGTAACATAACATATCTCAACAGTAAAGCAACACAGTTAAAGTACCACAGCACATCATTCCCACTTCTTTAAAGCGTAACAAACCATACCTCACCATGACATAAGTATTCATCATTCAATCTCATCACATAAAACATCACAGCATTCTAATCCACAACACCATAATGGACATACCATACCACATATAACAAAATGTATCCTACCACCACATAGTATAGTACAACATTATATGAAATAACATAGCACAACTTTAAATACTATAATATAGCACACTGCAATAAAATACCATAACATCCAACCAAACATAAAAATTACATCAACACACCATCACATCTTACTATCCCATAACATTGCATTATTCTTTTTATAATATAAGATCCTTCCTTTCGTTCACATAAATTCCCTCCATGCGTCTAACACTGTTCTTATTGTCACTCTCTCCCTATCGCTAAATATATCTACACCTCACCTTCTGCTTTCTCAGCCTATGCCAGCTCCTCCTCAGCATCTGCATGTCTGTTTTGATACTAAATTTTCAAGAGATTGTCATCATGCTTCCATTCAAATTCAATGAGTGCTACCTACAGCAGTTTTCACCTGGTTTCCTCTGTGCCTTAAAATCCCCCCACACTCTACCTTGTCAATCATTTTCTTGGTTGGTGATTTTTTTAAATCTCTACAGGTGTCTCATTGACCAAGACAAAGTCATGGGCCATGGCTGGCTGAGTGCTTGAAGAATAATGGCCACTGAGGAGAAGACAGATATGAGGTAAGATATGCATGTATACATTATAGAATGTTAAGCATGTTGTTGATTTAACATTTGAGACTGGCAGCAAATCACTTTCTTCCCAGAGATTACTGAGTAAAACTGGCAGAGGGCTGAGCCCTGCAGCCACTATTCATCACTAATTCATCAGATGTGACCCTCGTCAGGCCCAGCCCTATTTTGTCCAGCAATCTGATGACTCACTGACGTAGTCTCATCTTCAGCCTGGGTCAGGGTGAGGTCCTTGTCAGTACTAAACCCTGTTGTCCTTGGAATCAGAGTTTAGCAGGTTCTGTATCAAAAACAAATCACCTTTGTCTTATACTCTGCTCTCCCTCTCCTACCAGATGCCCTAAATTAATATTGTGTCCTGAAATAGAAATAAATTCCTATTCCACATGCTTTAACCCATTCCAGGGTCCAAATTCTGATTTGCAAACCCTGTAACAAGTTATGACATTTCATAGAAAAGTTTCAGGTTCTTCATCAACACTGTGACCTAACCACCATTTGGATGCGGAGCCAGCTGCCCTTATCTGCAATGCTTAATTTGTTGTAAATTCTGCTGGTTGCATGCAAACTGCCTGCCCGTGTAGAGTGGCAGTACTTGATTACAATATGGCTGGTAATTAAATATATCACAGGATTAAAACATTCAGACAATAAATGCATGACCATGATGAAAACAATCTCTCCACTAAGGGCCATGCTTTGACAATGTCTTGTAAACATCAATGAAAAATGATCTTACTCTGCCAGTATTGATCTTCTGTAGCAAATGGGTTCTGCTCATTTAGTTCTCCAGGGTTACATTTGACTACCAGTTTTTTGGACTTTTACCATGAATGAGTTTCACCACCTGAGCCCCACTCACTGTAAATTGAGGGTAATTGGACAGACAATGCTAGCTACCAGTGTCCACCTTTTAAGATGACGCCACTGCTTCACAGCTAGCTTTAGAGGCACTGGGCTGGTTACACATGAACACATGAGCACATGTGAGTGATGTGCATGTCAGTCTACCATGTTATGCAGCCTGTTATCTGTACACTGGTAAGCTGACACAGAAGGGAAACTTTAGGTCTTGATACTGACCCGAGGTAGGCCATATACTATGAGTGGGTATTCATAGTGTAGGTCTGTAATGTTTAATGAAGGGGTGTGGTGCTGATACAGTATTAAACATTATTGGGGAAATCTGCACTAAAGTACAGGTTTGCTTCACTTAGTCCTACAGGTTCAACCAAGCATTCAACCTAAGGGTAATAATGCCCTCCAAGTGTAGACATACAGTCCCTAACACCAAATCTACACTTAATATGCCACTTAAATTAAAGATTTTTCATATTTCCCTTGCTTTGCTCAGAATCAGATTACAGGGCGATGTCCTTTCCTACTAGGGTAGGTTAATTATCCATATTCCCAGCAGAGGGATCAAAGTCCTCCCCACACAGTGCAGCAATTACCAATGCATGACCCGGTTCCTCAGAAAAGAAGCAGTGGGGAGGACATCTGAAATCTGCATCTGTTAGCTTATCACAATTGGCCCATTGGAACAAAATAAAATGGACAGAACTCTGGAGCAAACAAAAGAGGGGTTCACCTTTGAAATTTTGGTGGGAAGAGTTCGGGCAACTCTGTCATCCTGAGGTGCAGCTGCAGCTCTCAGATGAGCTCTTCCACAGACTACTTGAAGACTCCATATTGGATTATCCCAAAATGCTGTGGAGGAGGATTACGACTGGGATGGAGTGATAATGTGACATCCTTGTATTTACCATGGTTGCCCACATTTTACAACTTTCCACCCAGCCTAAAAACCCAGTGCACAATGGAGAGATAGATGAGAAGGCACTGAACCTTGAAAATGATGACGGCATAAGAATGCACAGCTGGAAGGAGAAATTTATTGAAGGATGGACTTTGGAACTTTGACTTCAGCTGACCCCCAGGATGAGGATGGGTCTCCTTAGGGCCAGTAGCTTTAGCCCTCTTATGCCCCCTAAGGAACTGTTAGGGGAATGGCCCTGCTTGGATCCTGGATGGTTCCCCTGGAGCTTATGTGGGCTGGCCAATGACTTTGTTGACACACAGGTGACCTTCTGGAAGCAAGGGAGATCTGGAGTGTGGGGAGTGTGGCAGCAAGAGTGTTTTGCTGGCTGCTTGCTGTGGAGAGAATGTGAAAGAAGCCATCACAAACAGGAGGGGAATGGCACAAGCCAGGAAGGGTACAGGTCTTGCTCAGGGTTGACAGAAAATCTAGCTTCCCAAAAAAGAGACCTTTAGAGGTGAGGAGACCAGGGAAAGTTGCTACTGGTGACTAGAGCTGACCACCAGGAGCAAAATTATCAAACGTCCATGAAAATCAGCTCTATGGTGCAGGAGAACAAGCATGTTAAGTCTACCCCCTCGAGTAACAAAATGGGAAAAACAAAGATCAGCAATGCATGTATTTTCATATTTATTAGGGAGGGGTTGTGTCTCCAATGGCTGGCGCAAGAGGGAGAAATTGTCCCAGGGACCTTATCACCGGGGGACAAAGATACCAAGTTGAGAGCATTAGCCACACTCTGTACCTGTGCCTGGAAGGGTGGACATGCTCAGCAACACACACTGCCTGCTCCTGGTCTGCAAATGCCAATTAGTTTAGCCTTCCCAGCTATCTAAAAATGAAACCAACGAAGACTAAGATTTTTCTTACCTCAATAGCCAGTTGCCTTTTGAAATCTGACCAATGGCTACTGTCTATAGAAATTTCATTGGAAATTTGGGCATCCTCAATGACAACCATCTTTTATTTGAAAATCAATGGCAACTTTAAGAACTGGAGTATTTAGCCTCAAGTGATAACTTTTGGTGAAATTATGCAAGTCAGAATTGCAATTGTACCCATGCCGAGAAATATTGGTTTGCAAACTCTAGAACCAACAATATGTGTCCTGAGACACTTGATATGCCATGTTGCCTCTGTGGGAGAACAGCAGCCCAGCCAGGCCCCGTACGATTCCCCTGTAGCAGTGCAAACGGAGTAGAGAATGCCCCTCACAGGAAACACAGAAGACTGCCTAGATCTAAACAGAATCCACTTCTCATCCATGGCCCTTCCACTGACATTGTCAAGATTTATTTTCTAGAACCGTGAAACACTGTGTATTGTTGGGTATGTACATAATGATGATAGTGTCTTTGACGTTGTTTAGAATGTCGTCTAGGACATAATGCTGCTCTCCTCGTATCACCGCTAACTCTGTAAGGATTCAGTTGGAATTTGAGGAGAGCAGCTAACAGCTGTTTCGTGCCTGGTCGCTCAATAAAGAGTTTTAATCACTCTAAGTGTAGTGTCTTCACTGCACTTTTGTGGCGACATTCCAGCGACCAGGCAGGAGGACTCCACGCTTTGAGGTTCTTATCTTATTTGATCTCCGCCTTCCCTGGATTTCTCTCTGCGGATTCCACCATTTGATCCGACGAGCTGAAGCCTCTCCCCTTCGCTGAAAGAAAACAAAGTGTGTTGCTTCATTCGTTGGGCCCTGAAGGTCTAAGGTTTTATAAGCAACTGAATAAAGAAGACGGCACTCGGGATGAAAATGTCTTTCTGGAAGTGCTTAGGCAGCTTGACACCTATTTGTCACCTAAAGTATGCATAGCCATTACACACTACAAGCTTTTTCACAGGAATCAGGAGAAGAATGGATCCATTGATGAATATGTTACAGCACTTAAAAAACTTGCTTTGGATTGTCATTTTAGAGTTTTACAAGAGGCACTAGTGAGGGATCAAGTTGTTATGCATGCTGGTGATCCGTTCATTCAAGGTAGACTGTAGAATAATGGGGACAATCCATTGAAGGATGTGATGGTGGTCGTTAGAAAAGCCAAATTGTCAGGCAGATGCGAGAAAGCACTCAAGAAGGATAATTAATTGGTTGCACAGCAGGAAACTGTTGCTAGAGTGAAAATCAATAAACCAAAAGTTTTTAAGTCTAGAAGGAACATTCAGAAATGTAAATGTTTCAGGTGCGACAGTAGACATCATTTGGCCAATGATATCTCTTTTTTTTTTAATGACCAATGATATCTGATGATGAGAATGATGAGGTAATGAATATAAGAGACAGAGTAGTTTTAAATTTTACAAATGGTAAAAGTGCAAGTAAACCATTGTGCTCAATGACTATGGGAGGAGTTAAGATTCCCGTTGCCGTGGATTCAGGCTCACCATTCACCATTGTAAATGAGTCAATTTGGATTGACAAATTTCTAGCAAAAATTGGGATCCAAGATTGTGTTAAAACAAGATGCTTCTCGCAAAATTCACAAACTCAGGAATGTATCATTATCAATTAGGGATGAGGTGGAAAACAAAATGAATAGATTAGTTAAGGAGGGTCTAAAAGAACCTGTAGAATCATCTGAGTAGATTGGTCCATTGGTAGTAGCAAGGAAAGCCAATGGTAAGATGAGGTTATGTATTGATCTTCGCCACCTTAACATAAACATTTTGGGTAAACCAATTCCCATTGCCAAATCTTAGCAAGATGCTAACTAAATCCAGGGGTACGGAGTTATTTTCCACTATTGATTTATCCCAAGTGTACCATCAAATCCCTTTATATGAAGAGAGTAAGAGATTTACAGCCTTCATTACGTGGGATGTTTCCAGTTCACTAGAATGCCTTTTGGCTTGGCCTCTGTGGCAGCTGTCTTTCAGCGTTTAATGAATAATATCTTTGAGAAGCTAGTCCAAGTATTGGTCTTTCAAGATAATATCCTTGTGATGGGTAAGGATGGCAATGAATATAATGGTAAACTCAATTAAGTCCTGTCATTACTAAATGAATATGGTTTGATGGTTAAATATGCCATGTGCAAGTTTGCTGCAGTAAAGTGACAGATTTAGGTCACGAAATCAGTGGGGCAAGCATCCAACTAAAGAGTAAACTATTCAAACCCATCACTGAGGCTCCAAGTCCTAAATGCAAAGAGGATTCTACATCTTTTCTAAGACTTGTTGCATTCTTTTCCAAATTTGTCAAAACAATTCTTCATGGTAGTTCCACATCAGGCAATTACTTAAGGCCAGAGCTAGTTTTGACTGGTCAGAGGAGTGTGAGAAGTAATTTGTGGGACATACAAAATGCTATAGCGGTAGCGCCTGCTTTGCAAGCTGTTGATTCGTTAGGGTATAATATTATCACCACGGATGTAAGTAGCATTGGTTTAGGGGCTGTTTTATCCAAGCAGGATACTGTGGAAAACGAAAGAATAATTGCCTATGCTTCAAGATCGCTATATACAGCTAAAGAAAAATAAGCTGTTATTGAAAGAGAAGCATTGGTACATGCATGGGCGCTTGAACATTTCCGCTCATTTGTTTGGGGCTGAGAAGTGAAAATGAAATGTGATCATAAACCCTTGGTTAAGGTTTTGATGAAAATGGGTATGAAAAATGGTTATCTAGGTTAACCAGAATTCCTATGAGATTGCTAGACATTGTTTCCAAGATAGAGTATCTTATCGGAAAGAAGAATGCAGTAGCTGAGTTTTTTATCATGGTTACCTATCCAGATCAAGGAAAACCAGGAAGATTTAATGGATGATGTGCAAGTGGCATCGTTATGGATCTACGGTATGGATGCCATCAGCAAGGAAGAATGGAAGGAAGAACATGATGTTACTCTTAAGATGGTGGTTGAATGTACAAGCAAAGGGTGGTCACCAAAGGTTGAGTTAAAGAACCCTAGGCCATTTTGGGAGGTCAGGAATTAATTGATCTACTGTGATGGTTATATTGTTAGAGGAGACAGATTGATTCCCCCTGAATCCCTAAAAGAGAAAATACTTTCCTTGCGCCACAAGGGACATTTAGGAATCATGAAAACCAAATTGAATGTGAAAAGCATTTACTGATGGCAGGTATAGACAGTGTCATGGAGAGAGTTTTGCAAGACTGTGGGTTATGCATGCCTGCAGTCAACACTCTCAAAACACTAAAGCCCCCTATGACTGATTTTGCTTGTCCAAAATCTCCCAGGGAGTTCATTGCTGTTGACATTATGGGACCTACAGGAAGTTCAGGGAAGTACATTATATCTCTCATGGATGTTTTTTCAAAATGGCCTTTTGTGAAGATCATCAAAAAACTTGATACCAACACTGTTATAGGTTTCTTTGATAAAATATTTTTAAGTGAAGGTTGTCTCACTACCATTATTAGTGATAATGGGGTGCAGTTCACTTCCAATGTTATGGTGCAGTTTTTGAACAAATGTGAAATTTAACATAGTACAACCACTTTGTAAAATCCCAGTGGAAATGGTAAGGTAGAAAGCTACAAGTTTTAAGGGTGTTAGACAATTGGCTTGCAGAAATAACGTTCACTGGGAAATTCAAGTTTTTAAAACGATATGGTCATACAGAGTAACTGAAGTTGAAGCCACTAAATATTCTCCTTTTGAACTCTTGAGGGATAGGAAGCCCAAATCTAAATGGAATCCTGGATGACTAAAATGTCTCGGTGATGTAAATTGGTCTTCATTAGAGGTTAAAAATAATCTCATGCTCAAACACGATGAATATAAAAATTATTATGATGCTAAGCATAATACAAACCAAACTAATCTAAAGGTAGGACAATGGTTAAGAATCAAAAAACCTGGCTTTGTTTAAAAAAAAGAGAGTACATTTTTCAAGCCTCAACGCATTAAAGAGTTGAGGAAAAGTGCTGTGAGGTTGGAAAATGGTAAGTGTCGGAACCTAAAAAGAGTGGCCATTGGTGGTCAGAGTGAAGTTTGCAATGCAAATTAGAAAGAGTTTGATACAGAATCTAGGACAAACAGTGATGGGTACTGTGGAAGTTTGGATTGTCGCAATGATTACTCTAGGAACGCACTTACTAGGAAAAGTATTGATGGTAATAACAAGAAGGTTACTGGAGAGGATGGTGCAAAGATGTATAGAAGAGTCAGAAGAGTCTACAAACGATCTATTGCATTGAAGGATTATATTTGTGATTAGGTTTAATTTATGTATACAAATTTTGCTTTGCTATTTTTTTTCTATGAGGCTATATATGTACTTATTGTTCTATGTTCTTTTATGGTATTTGTTTGGTTTTATAAAAAAAAAATGTATAAAGGCGGAGGTGTTTAGTGTTGGGCATGTACGTGTTAGCGTCTCTGACTTTGTTTAGAATGTTGTTTAAGTCATAATGCTGCTCTCCTCGTGACTGTCACCGCTAACTCTGTGGGGATTCAGTTGGCGGTTAGTTGAGTAGAGCAGCTGACAGCCGTTTCTGTGCCTGGCCACTCAATAAAGAGTTTTAGTCACTCTTAGTGTAGCGTCTTCACTACGCACTTGACATGTAAAAGATTCTGTATCTCTGAGCCCAAGTCATTGTTCCTCATTCCTGGGGGAAAAAATAATACTTGCAGGATTTGGATATGCTAAAACTAGCTGGAATCATAGATTCGTAGAGACCAGCTCATCATGAGGGCCAAGTGTACTGCAGTAAATAATGCTTTACTCCATTTAAAATATCTTAAATGGGTTTTCCCTTATCTCATGGACATCATTTAGGAGTTGCCAGGGGTTGCAGCTGCGACCCATGGATTGTCCCTTGCTACACCTGACACTGCTTTTATGACCCTTGCCATCCAAGATGACAATGGTAGTGCCAGGAACAGAAGCAAAATGGGACTCAAAGCCCTGCTTATCTTCTTCTGCTGCACACAAACCAAGAAACATTATACCATTAAAGTGTGTACCAAACCTCATAATATGTTTACTTTCCATACATTCTCAAGTACCTGCTATGGACACCATAATGAACTAAAACGTTATACTGCAGGAGGGTACTCAACCAGTAGAGTTTGTTTCACTTTTCACTGTCTCAACTGCTTTAACTCACATGTGCAGAGCAAGGCTTCTGTCTTCCCCGAAGACAGGAATTGAAGAACAAATCCAGAGAGAGTGGAGCGAAGAACAACAGCAAAATGGTTCATTTTCCTTAATTCTGATATGTGCAAACCCAGAATCTGCGCTACTTGCCCGCATCTGCACAGCTGTTTTGAGGCCTTTACTGGTTTATGTGGTGAGGCTTGCACATCAGTGAGGGAAAAATGCATGCTTGTTTGCTTCCTGTACTGTATTTGTTAGTAAGTATACACTCGCCAATAATACTCATGCTGTAGCATTTATATGAAGGAGACCTTACTGCCCATGCAGTATCTGTTTAGTTAGGTAATACTGCCCTGTTGCTCCTCTACAATGCTGTAACTGTTTTGTGAAAGAGACTTACATAACTGCTGCCCAGATGTTTTCTGTGAAAGTTTGCAAAACTCCTGCTCATGTTAAACCTGAACTGGGAGACACAAAGTGAGGACGGATGGGTGTGAAGCGTGCAACAAACAGGGAGGGTACAGAGAAAAGATACAGGAACTTCAATGAGCTGAGACATAATCTCACAATGGTGGAATTAACAGTGGCACTATTGCAATAGAGCAATAGCAATAGCATAGTGATAGAGGAAGATGGAATCTGGAAGATGACTGTGACAGAATGTTTGAGGTATCGGTGAGGTAAAAAGGAAACAAAGGTAAGAGGATATGAGTGTGGTAAAAAAGGAAAAATCGACTGCAGTCCTGGTTTGAGAATGAAAGCATTTGAACTTGAGTGCACATCGAAACCAACGAGACAAGGATAATTGGCAGTGAACATTGAAACTAAAGAGAAAAGGATAATTAGTAGCGAAATATAGTGGCGAATATGAAATCAAAACTGAATGTGCTTGAGATGAGACAATTCGATTTCTGCAAGTGAAATGGAAACAGATAAGACATAAAAATGACATGGAGTATGGAGAGAAACTGGGAGAGATATAGGTGAGTGACAAACAGGTAGTGATAATGGTAAAAGAATGACATTGACACAGTTGGAAGAAGTGCGCTAGTTGGGAAACAGAAAGGTAGCAAATGAGCTAGGACAAAGTACAAAGAACCCCAAAGAATATAGAGGGAATAGTAAGGATGTCAGATTCAGAGGGGAGAAAATGTAAAACAAAGTTGGTGTATTTGGAAAGGCGTACATAATGTGTGTGAGAGAATGAATGGTGGCAGTTGGAGGGACATGGGACATAGTTGTGAGAACAAGAGATGTTGATTTTAAAGTAAATGGGAAACTAAAAGAGTTGGGTATAACTGGATCATAGAGGTACTATTAAGAGGAGAGAACAGGGTGTGTGAAAGACAAACACTGGGAAGGTAGAGATGAGTATGACAGAGGAAGGGGTGATAGGGAGAGGAAGAACGAGAAGAAAAGAGATAGAAATTACCGCTGTGAAGATTAGAGAGAGTCTCGGAGGCACTGCTGTGAGAGGAAGAAATGGTGAAAGAAAAATATATTGTATGATATGATTCAAATAAAACTATCAAAGCATGAGTGCAGCTCAGAGTTCTGAAGTACCTATAGCCTGTGTATGTACCTCAGGATTTTGTCATTGAATAGCTGCTCAGGGTAGGTAATGAGTATACCACTGACATTCATGTCAGTATGCTAATTAAAATTGTACTGGTTATTAAAACAGACATATCTGCTTGAGTAAGCCTGCAGGCATTTTATTAATCTTGCAATTCTTCCAGACTGGATAACTTTAGTGATGTAATTAATATCATCATCAGGGTCAATGGGCATAAGACATTGTTAACTGAGAAAACATCAGATCCTATGATGTCACTTCCTGTGAAGTCATAGCGGTCAAAAGATGTAGGATGCTACTTCCCTAAAATATTGGTGAATCAACGTCAATGCCTTACCTGAACCTATCCCAGCACATCGAGACATCCAATTAGACCTTGGCGGTGACATTGAGCTTAATTTGGAATTCCTGAGCAATCACTTTATTAATACCAGTGCAGAATGACACTGATAAAGTGATACAATTTAAGCATATATGACCACCATTACCATGGCTCAATTGGCTTCCTCTTGCTCAAAATGTGATTTTTATATCACTCTACATTTAGCATAGGATTGTTTGTGGGACATCCCCTGTCAACCTGGCCTGCAACTAAAAATGAAACAATCATGCAGTACACCCCATCGCCGCCATTCTTTTACGTCTCACACACCAAGTACACACAAATTCAGAGTCGGAGACAGTGTGCTTCGAGTAGGAGCTACAAGACGTGGGAACTCCCTTGTCAGAGCAAGCCAAAAATTCAGCTCTCTTTTTGTAAACAGCTAACAACTTCGCTATTTCAATTTAATTTGATTTATACACTCCAAACGATAACTTTTTGACGTGCACCACACGGAAAATACCTCACACACCTGGAAACTTTTGTGAGTGTGTGTTTTAGCAACATTTTTGATTGTATTAGACTGTGTTGAGGGCACTCCTACTGTCATGTGTCACGGTTAGGCCTATAGGGAAACACAGCCATTTTACATACCCACGGGTTTCTCCTTCACTCTCACACAATGACGTTTGACACATATTTGCGACAGTGACAGTGCAGATTAGTTTCCATAAAATTATACTTGCTTACAAAATCAACTTCGCAAGAACACTATCATGATACCTTGAACTTCACATACAAGGTTTACATATACATTGTGCAAATGTTATTGGTTGTTTTCATCCATGCAGTGACATAGCTATCTATAGTACATAAAAATGGCAGCCCGACTAGAATCACGGCCCAAGGTACGGATGCTTTCTGTTATAAATAAACAAGCTTTTCCTGGTTTAGGCAGAGGAGCACTTGATGTCCCTTCCGAGGTTGATACATGCTGAACCTCAGCCCAGCTGTTAGATGATCACTCTGCGAGGGATTCACAAGTTATGACCACGACGGGGCCCTACATTCTTTCCCTTCAGGTAATGAGTAGGATCATCCAAAGGGGATTCCTGGCAGAACACATACCTACGCCCTATATATCTAGGTTAGGGATTGTGAAGTAGGAGTATGCTAAACATATATATATATATATATATATATATATATATATATATATATATAAAAATATATAAATTCACTGAAAAAACCATAGGTTTCAGGGGTGTTATAGTTAGCTGGACTTTTCACTTGTACAAAACCATTGAAATTCCCCCGTTATAGTTAGTTCAGCTAACTATAACTTGCGCGCCCGCAATGCACTGCTGATGACGTCACATATTA
Source organism: Triturus cristatus (assembly GCF_964204655.1). Taxonomy (NCBI): domain Eukaryota; kingdom Metazoa; phylum Chordata; class Amphibia; order Caudata; family Salamandridae; genus Triturus; species Triturus cristatus. The sequence goes on along the minus strand of NC_140585.1, from coordinate 700,820,975 downwards.
CATCACTCATGACATGGTCAGTGACATCACTCATGACATCACTGATGACATCTCAAATGACATCACTGATGACATCATCCAGTGAATGTGTGTTTTTCTGAAAATTAAATATGTTTTATATATGTATATCTCAAGGTCGATGGAAGAATAAATGGGTATATAAGTGTCTAAATGGATGATTTGTTTTTGAAAAATTGATTGTGTAACTGACTGATTAAGTGTATCATAGTGAATACATGGCTTAGTGAGTAATGTTTAAATATGTAAATATCTGTATCAGTCTCTCACTTTGTGTATAAGTGGCTGCATGGGTTGGTGAGTAGCTACATGGGTGTCTATATAGGTTATTAGTTGGTTTTTTGAGTATCAGTCTGAGTGTCTGCATGGTTCGGTGGGGGTATTACGTAGTGCATAGGTGCATGAATGAGTGACTCACTGTTTGTATGTGTTGAAGACAGCATGTGTGCAGGACTGTATGGGTGGATGACTGTGTGTATGGGTGTGTTAGTGAGTGAATGACTGTCTCAATAGTGTCTTTATGAGTAACTACATATGTTTTAAACTAGTATATGTGACTATTGGTGTATATAAGTGAGTATATGTGAGAGTGAGAGATTGAAAGAGTTCCTGTATGAATAAGTATGTGTTTCTATAAGTGATTGTTTAAAAGACTAAGTATGTGTAAGTTTCCGTAGAAGTAAGTGTAGTGGTGTGTGTATATAACTGTATATGCAAGTAAATGTATGTTTGATTCTTTATTAGCATGAGTGACTATGTGTGTGAGTAACTCTATGGATGAGTGGCATTGTGTAACAGGATGTATAGGTGTATGAGTACATATGATGAGTGAGTACATGTATGAGTGACTGTATAGGACTAGGACATGTGAAGAAAGAAGAAAAAATGCACAGAAAGAAAAAAAAGAAGTGCAGAAAGAAGCAACAGAAGTCCTCAAAGACGAAGAAAAGTGCAGGAAGAAGGATAACGTGCAGAAAGAACAAAAAGAAGAGCAGAAAGAAGCCTTGTTGCAAAATCATCCTGTACCCTCAACTTTTTCAGATGGATACTGGTGGTAACTGAGTCTGACTAACCAGTCCTAGAGCCAGTGCTATGTTAAAAGACACTTAGAATACAGTGAAAACACCTACATACACTAGGGAACATTATGCGTTGGGGTCCCCCTGTGATTAGCATGACCTCCTCTGTAAGCCCCTAGTATATAATAGGGCAGGGGGATTACAACTACCTCTTAAAACAGGCCACAGTGCGTTTTTGCACACGTTAACTCAGGCCCTGTCCCCTACCTTCACCACTGTGTAAACACGCCCTGTGTCCGTTTTTAGTTGGGAGATTAAGTTCATTTGAATCCTGAGGGTCCCTAGAGTCCAACTAGCCCACTAGGTACCTCCAGTAAGTGCCACAGAGCTGCATTGCAGAGAGGTGTAAAAAGTGGCACGGCCTGGACCACCTCTCTGCAATGCAGCTCAGTGGCGCTTACTGGAAGCACTTGGTGGGCTAGTTAGCCCCCAAGGGCCCTCAGTATTGAAGGAAAATTATATCCCCAATTTAAAACGTGCCATAGTGCGTGTTTGCACACGTCACCTCAGGCCCCGTCCCCTCCCTTCACCACTGTGTAAACGCGCCCTGTGGCTGTTCTAAGTTGAGAGATTAAGTCCCCTTAAATCCTAAGGGTCCCTAGGGTCAAACTAGACCACTAGGTACCTCCAGTAAGTGCCACAGAGCTGCGTTGCAGAGAGGTGTAAAAAGGGGTTTGGCCTCAGAACACCTGTCTGCAGCGCAGTTCCCTGGCGCATACTGGAGATGCCTGTTGGGCTAGTTGGCCCTCAGGGACCCTCAGTATTGAAGAGGAATTAATTCCCCAACTTACAACTCGCCAGGGGGCGCGTTTGCAGAGTGCTGCAAGGAGGGGGCGTGGCCTCCGGCACGATGCCAGTCTTTTATTTATTTTAATTTTTTAAGAAGGGGGGCTGTGTGGTTCCCCTTCTTATTCTAATTGATTGGCCCTGATGACCCCATTCCCCAGGGCCTGTCTCCTAATTATATTTTTTTGACCCCAATCCCCAGGGCCGGCCACTGTTTTTTATTATTTTAAAAAAATATATATTTATAGACACACCTAGGACATGCTGGACAAACCGTACGTACCTATCACCATGACGATTTGCGTGATATTCATTAAAAGGCGACTATGCATACAATGAATCCACGTGGAAGGTATTTACACCACTAGTGAAGCTCTGACATGTCTGATGCCCTACCGTGCCTAATCCCGGTAGACACCCTTGTCGTTTATTTATACAAACATGGGTAGCTATTGACTGGCACATTTAATACACATGCACACTAAGCCATTCAAAGGGGATTCGACAAAAATTCGACCAAAACTATGCAAGAAACCCCCCTCACGGTTAATAAAACACACATCCACTGTGTAATACTTTTTATTTTACTCTATGGAAAGAGGACGAACATCCCTTGAGAGTCACAGTGCGCTCCTGGCAGAGCCCAATGCTGTGTTACACCCACCATTGCCTGCTGAGTGCCACACACCTCTGTGTTGTATTCCACTAGCTAGTGCATATGCTATGACACTCTCTAGCCCATGTGCACTGCAACACCACCCCGTGAATATGTCATGCCACACTTGTCTTCGCACGGGTTATATTGCCCCATCTAACGTGCCTTCCTCGATGCCTATGTTATAACGCACAGTGCTATGCCGTACATATTTCAATCTGGGATCCATATCTTTGTCACAGTGCATATGCAACGTTACACTCCCCAGCACATATTTTATATTACAACTTTAGAGACTAGTTAGGTTACACAACACTGCCCTGTGCATATTACACTCCAAGGCGCACATCGCATAGCACGCGCTAGTGCCTGTGCTATCTCGCGCTCTCCAATGAATCTGTCATTGCGCACAATGTATTGCATATTATATTTCACGCCCGGTTCATCTTATATCACACTTTTTGGTGCATAGTTTATACCATACACTATATCTAGTTTTCATTTTCAATCGTGCTCTCAGGACTATGTTCTATATAACACTGTGTTCACCTACCCTTTTCACGGGCATTACATTTTGCGATAGGGGGTGGAGGGTCAGGAGGTGTTTCTGCCAAGTGAGCCCGGAGTCACAGTCACAATCGTCCTCTTCTTCCTGAATAAAAGTGAGATTATGCTGCATACTTGTTCATATTTTAAGTAGTTCGCACAGACACACGTTTTAAAAACAATAAAGTTCCTAATAACCGCCTTCTCTGAACAGTTAGCTTGCTGCCCCATCCCCCGTCTCCCTATCCTCTGTTGTGTGAATCCATGGACTAGCCTCCTCCCTCCTGCCATGCATGGTCTGATGTGCTGCCACTGCCCTCATTTTAGTATGATGTACCAGTCCACTCCTCCTGCCCTCCATTGCCCAATTCTATGCCCCATCATTGACCAACTGCTTAAACTCTGTGCTTAGCTTGTTGCCCCTATTCTCCTTCCCCCTGCCCTCCGATGTCTTTGTGCATGCCCCTGCTCCATCCTTTTTGCCCACCATGTTGCATGGACCTGCCACTCCTATCTACTCTGAGTGTTCTGTTGAGCTGCCACTCCCCTTCCACCTGCCTAGCATTGTCAGATGACTGTAACCTGTCCCTGGCACCTCCACCCTGCCTGTCCACATGCCATGCCCCTATCCTCTTCCTCCTGTCCTACATGGTCCATTGTACTGCCACACCTTTCTGCCCTCCCTGGTCTGTTGTGCTGCAACTGCTCCTCCTGCCTGCCCCTTGCGGTCTGTTGTGAGGCCCCTTCCCCTGAACTTTCTTGTCTGTGCACAGGTCCTGACCCTCCCTTCTATCCTCCATCGTCCTTTGTGCATGCCCCTGCACCCTCCTTCTTGCCCATCATAGCCATTGTGCTGCCACTAACCCTTCCACTTGCCATGCATGGTCTTCTGTGCTGCCATGGCCCCTCCCACCTTCCCTTTGTGGTCAGTTAGCTGCCCCTGAACCCCTACCACCTTCCCTCCATGGTCTGTGTGTATGCCATCACAGTCTCACTGTTGCTCTTCATGGTGTGTCTTGCTTCTAGTGCCCATCCTGCCTGACCTCCATGGCTATCTTGCTGCTCCTGCCCTGCCCCCTTGCCCCCAGCCCTCTGTTTACATGTGCAGACCCCTACTCCCTCCCTCCTGGCTTGTCTGTTCCATTGTAATGCCCCTGATCCGTCCCTCCTGCCCTTTATGATCTGTTATGCTGCAGCTTTCTCTCCTGTCTGTCCATTATGGTCAGCTAGCTACCATTGCCTCTTGCCCCTCTGTTCTCTGTTGTCCATGTGCATGGTCCTGTCCCCTCCCTCTTGCTTTCTATGGATTGTTGTGCTGCACTCCCGTCCCGCATGCCCTGTGTGGTGTATTGTACTGCTGAAAACCCTGATGCCTGCCCTGCAGGGTCAGTTTGGTGCACCTCTCCATGTCCCTCCTGTCCTCTGTTATCCAAGTCCATGTCCCTACCCCATTTCCTTCCATGATCCAATGTACCATATTTGCGAACATTTTGAACTTGGTTAAGAGGGAGATTTTGAAAAAAAACTGGGGTATTGATTTTCCCCTTTGAGTTACATTGAAAAAGAGGAGATTGTAGACAGGAGACAGATCAAATAAAGCCCATTTGAGCTTAAAAACATTGGACGTTTCCTGGCTGAATCGGGTCTGTTGGCATGTATGGTTGTACTACCATTGCCTCTTCCTTCTGCCCACAATGGTCTATTACATTGCCACAGCCTCTCTTGCAAGTCCTGTATTGTTGGTTTGTTGCCCCTGCCCCCCTTTCCACTGCCCTCCATAGTCTGTTGTGCTGCCACGGCCCTTCCTGCCTGCTCAGTGTGGTTAAATTGTTGCCTTTGCACCCTCCTACCTGCCTTCAATTTTCAGAGTCCGTGCCCCTGGCCTCTGCCTCTCAACAGTATCCTAATGAACAACTAGATTGCTAACATTATATATTTATTACAAAAGTGTGGAACGCCTGACGTCATCTTGATGTAATCAAAACTGTAATACCTAGAGCATTTCCTTTAGAAATTACATATATGAGAGGGTCTTATTGGCATCAAAATTATGGTTAGTGCTCTAAAAGACTAAAATAAGGACATATTTTCTGAGTTTTCAAATAGCGACAAAGCACCTTTAAATTATTTGTTACCTTTATGTTTTTTTATCCAGTTGACCACTTGATTAAATGTTGCACTTAGGGGATAGGATGTGGTGTTACTTCCAGAACTGCAGACTTTGCAACTGGGGAACCAGGTTGGAGTTTCTGCTTCAGCTCGACATTCTGTGATTCTGGTCAAATCACTTAGTCTCCCCATGTCTACAACCAGAATGAATTTGTTCTTGTGTGATGTAACCAATGCTCATGTAAAGCACTCCAATACCTGACAAGTCTGCACCATATAGCACTGCAAAAACACAAAATAATAAGTGTTTTGCACACTTCTGTCATTGGGCTATATTTGGGCTACATCTGGGTGATTTTGGGCTACATTTATTTGTTATGAAGTTTCCTAATTTCCTCATGTACTGCAGTCTCCTCAGTAGGAAATGCTTTCAGTTTTTTACTTTGATTCCATCATGAAGGTATTCAGATATGTCACACATTTGCCATAAATTCTGAATGTTAGCACTCTAGTTGCTCATTAGATCACTGTAGTAAAACTACTGTTCACCATGGAAGTCTGCTCCTGGTATTAAAAGTGCATGCCCTCATATTCTTTCTTCAGCATTAATCATAATTTCTATGGCAAAATGAACCCCCTCATTGTGTTCCTTTTTAAATTAAATGTTTTAAGTGTTACCAGTTTATTCCAATCAAGATGGCTTCAGGTGTGCCATACTTTTGTCATAATGAAGACAGTAAGCGCTCTAGTAGTTTTTAAGACATTCTGTCATTGGGCTATACTTGGGCTACATCTGGGTGATATTTGGGCTACATTTAGGCTCTTTTGTCTCTGGTGGCCATCTTGGGAGACTTATTTGTTATGAAGTTTCCTAATTTCCTCATTTACTGCAGTCACCTCAGTAGGAAATACTTTCAGTTTTTTACTTTGATTCCATCAAGAAGGCATTCAGATGTGTCACACATTTGCCATAAATTCAGAATGTTAGCACTCTTTTTGCTCATTAGATCACTGTAGTAAAGCTACTGTTCACAAGGGAAAACTGCTGCTGGTATTGAAAGTGCATGTTTCAGTCTGCATGTCAGAATTTTTTAATGAAATAGAAGAGGATTTGAGAAGTCACTCAAAATGTGCCCTAATTTTTCTTTCTGCAGCACTAATCATACTTTTTATGGAAAAATGAACCCCCTCATTTTGTTCCTTTTTAAATTAAATGTTTTAAGAGTTACCACTTTAATCCAAGCAAGATGGCTTCAGGTGTGCCATACGTTTATCATAAGTAGGACTGTTAGCGCTCTAGTTGTTCTTTGGAACACTCTGTGAAGCTGCAGTAGAACACAAAGGAATCAACTGACAGTCTCTGCCCTTGTTGGATGTACATGTTTTACTGAGAATGTCAGACTTCATTCTCACATGACTGAGAAAGATAATGTGAATTTACAGAAAATAAGCTCTCAGTTTAGCTTATAGATCACCTTCCAAACCTCTGTGGGAAAAGCATGAGAAAATATTTTTCTCTCAATCATGATATCCCAGCAGAAGGCTTTTTCACATGGTGAAATCACCTTAGAACATACCACAATTCCTAAAATGAGTATGGTACCATCAACAAATGATATATAATGTAACTAAAGTCTTAAAACCTTCTATTAACTGCAATGCTTTTTAATGAGGTGCTATCGTGTATATTGGTCCGAAGATGGCTGCCAACACTTCTTGGATGAAGTGCTGACAGCCAATCAGATCTCAGGATCAGATGTGTGGTTAGGCTTCGCCCACATATGTATATGATTTACTTTTGATTTTCTCAGGAACTACTGAACAGATTGACACCAGACCTGCAAAAGGCACTTCCCTGACCTGAGGACTACCTCTCTGCCAAATTTCAAGTAGTTCTGTTCAGCCGTTCGGGCTGTACCTTGGACTAAAGGTCCCTATGGAAAATTGCATGGGGAAAACGTGTTTTGGGACCCCCCTTTTTTCTCGACCCCCGCTAGACGAATCACCCCGAGACTTTCAGGGTAGGAGCGGAGCGGAGCGCCCCACCTATTTTGAAAATTTTGCGAGGATTCGTCAACCGGCGCCAAAGTTATTCCAAATAGAATGCTGCGGATTTCCTATGGAAACACGGTCCTAACTATAACTATCTACTGGCGACCGCCAGTAGATAATTCACAGAAAAAACCATAGGTTTCAGGGGTAGCTGGACATTTCACTCGTACAAAACTATAGAAATTCCTCCGTTATAGTTAGTTCTGCTAACTATAACTCGCGCGCCCGCAATGCACTGCTGATGATGTCACGTATTACATCATTTATGACATGGTCAGTGACATCACTGATGACATCTCAAATGACATCACTGAAGACATCACTGATGACATCATCCATGTGACAATCTGATATACCTCATCATACACTAGTATAACCTTTCATCACTCACTGTAAAATACAGAGTACCATATTTGAAACCATTGACACACCAATACCAGTTACTACGTACCCACTCACTGATACTTCAGTCTGCACACACAACTACCAATTCAACAACAGAATCACTTATACATGCAGTCACTAATTAATAGAACATTATCAAATGCACTTAACGTCTCTGAAACCTATGATTTTTTCAGTGAATTTTAAAGGTTTTTTAAATGCTAATTTTTAAGTGTAATAGTGGTTATACCTATTTTTTTGTACTGATTTTCTACAGTTTTTTAACTGTTTATTTATAAATATTTTATTCATTAAATAACATTATATATTTTTCAGAAAATTGAAAAAAAAAAGAAAAAAATGGAAACTGAAATATTGTTTATTTTTTTTATTTTTTTTTTTTAATATATTTATATTATTTTCTTTTTAAAAAAAAAAAATTTCCAAATTTTTTTCGTAGCTGCTCAGCCAAAGTGTACATATCACGGTGGGTGCGCGGATTCTAGCCGCCATTTTGAAACGTCGTGAAGGATCCGCGTACGGTGTGCGACGGCTGCGTGTTTTTCAGTTACATCATATACATTTAATATTACGTGATGTGCGCGATTGGTATGCGACCAGTCCGCGACTCCTGCTCCCGCGCATTCGCGACACATGCGCATTACGGTACGTGACGCTTGCACGGTGGTGGGTCCCGCGTGACGTCATATACGTGCTGGGGCGCGCTGGGTGCGCGACTCCCGCAAAAATTATTTTTTTTCTAAAATGATATGTATGTGTGTTTAATATACATATTAGGGCAAGAGACTAGCTAAGATATTCATAAAAATAATATATTTGTACTTATGATATATATAATAAACTTATATTATTTTTTAATATGTTTTCGTGAAGTCACGTCGGGTTCGCGCTACATTTCCCACTGTAACTATTGAAGGACCCCACCCATTTTAATCATTCTTGTTGGAGCATCTTTAGAGAGACATCTCTTTTCCTACAAGAACCCTTTTTGCTTGTTTTTTTTGGTGTTTTTCAAAAAATATCAAACAAAATGACATCTGGACAGCAGCAGGAGGAAGTATTTTCTGAAGAAGAATTCTTGCAGGAGGCACCAAGTCCACAGAGGCTGTAATCTGTTGTGTGGAAATTCTTCACTTTTCCACCTGGAGAGAAGAAAGTAAATGCAAGAAAAGTGACGTGCAAAATTTGTGACCGAGTCCTGACAAGAGGCAGTAAAAAAAATACTCTTGTGGCACTGCTTCTATGTACAAGCATCTCCGGACCACACATCCTCTCAATCTTGCTTGGGAGGAAATGAGGCGAGCTGCTTTGAACCCCTCACCTGCTGTGGCAAGTACATCTGGAGCGTCCTCAGGAACACCTGCAATGGACATTAGGCCAGAATTCGCCTTTCTCAAGCAACACTGCATGAAGTGTAAGAAACTTATATGCTTCGTGAGCAGTCAGTGGATGCAGTTTGTGCTGCGCAACGCAACCATCATTGTTAATTTTTTGGGTTTTTTATTTTTGGAATGATCAGTAATTCAAATGTTTCCTGTTTTATTCGTTATTTTCTTTGTTCATTTTTAAAACAAAAATAAAAAAATACAAAATTGTTAAAAAAAATAAAAATAAAATACAAAAGATAAAAGATAAAAGAAGAAAAAAAAGTTCTTATCAAAACTACGTTATCTGGTTAAAGAAAGAACTATAATTGCAAGTTAATGTGTGAAAGTTTGGTTGAATATATGTATACAGCATGATTGACTGAAAGAATGCATTAGTAGTGTATGGTGAATTTATAGGTGAAGATTTATGAGGAAGTACTGCAGCGTGACACTGCAAGCTCTTTAGCTGCACTGCACTGTGGCACTTCCGAAGCACAGGGATGTGACATATGTACATGAATATGCTGCAACTCTGTGCTTCCCTCTGCACTGCTGCACAAACTGCAGCCATGTGGTGACACAGGCACCCTTGCACCATGGTGCAAGGATGTCTGTGTCTTGTGGAGATTGTTTGTGTGCAGGAAGGGACACCTTCCTGCACAAAAACAATCAGTAAAGGCATTTTCCTCTTTCAATGTATGCTGTGGAATGCAGCATGCATTGAAAGAGGAAAAAATTTGAAGAAATGAAAACAATTCTCCTCGTTGCGCCTTGCTACACCAACTCTAGGATGGCGCAAGATTCACACACATCTCCAGGTTTACGATTTCTCATACATCTGGAGATGTGTCTTGTTCTATGGGTGTTGCGTGGGAACACCCACAGCAACACCTATGGGACGCCCCTTCAACGCAAAGTTCTGTGTATGAAGGGGTTATATTTACAAGGAGAGGAAAAACCACACCGGGTGGCTTTTCCTCTCCTTGTACATATGAAGGAGTGCCTGGCGCCATCACTACGTTACAATAAGTGACGTACTGGTGGCGCGAGGTGCTTGTAAATCTGCCCCATAAGGGCTTAGGTATTGGCAGACTGATACAATAAGAACATAGAACTGGATGGGTGATTGAAGAATTGCATGAGACTGACAGGAGGTATCCTATGCTGCATGAGTTCTACTTCAGTATATAATGGAGTGGACCAATAGTATGTATCTGCTTAGAGATTTGTAGGGATTATGCACAGAATATTTGATGTGTACTTGTGTTGGTGCCTAGGTCATTTTGTAAGAATACCACTAGTAACTGGAATGATGACAGTGCTGCAAACAGAGTGAACACTTAATTTATAAGTGCTTACGTATTGGTGGAGTGATAGGATAAGTAGATAGTGGTAGATAAGTGATTAAAGAAGAGCATAGGACAGACTGGACGATTCCTACACTGCATGAGTACTAACTGGGTATTTAGACGAGTGAATCAATAGTATATAGCTAGTTAGAGGTCTTCTTGGATAGTGCACAACATATTATAGATGTACTCTTGTTAGTAGCTAGGCCATTCCATAAGTTCCTGACTAGTAACTAGAATAATTACAGTATTACAAACAGAGTGTATAGTGAATTTATAAGTATTGGTGGAGTAATAGGATAAGTAGATAGTGCTGGATGGGTGATTGGAGAAATGCATGGGACAGACAGGAAGATTCCTACACTGCATAGGTACTAACTGGGTGTTTAGAAGAGTGTATCAATAGTTTGTAGCTGGTTAGAGGTGTGCATGCATAGTGTACAAAATATTGTACCTGCACTTGTATTTTTTGACTACACCATTCCTTAAGTATACAACTTGTTAGAAATGGGATTTCTGGTTGGCTAAGGCTTGCGCCAAAGCCAGGCAGAAACCACCACTCTAGTCAGGGCAAGATAACCCCTGCTCACCCCCTTGGTAGCTTGGCACGAGCAGTCAGGCTTATCCCGGAGGCAATGTGTAAAGCGTTTGTGCATGCACATAGCAACAACACCCCAGGCACACCACAAAAGGAACTTCACAGAAGGTTATATATAAAAAGAGCCTTTGTATTATAATAAACACATTAGATCATAATCACATAATGTACACTGTGCCAACTGGCACTGGGCAGTATCTACAGGGGATTATATATACACCTGACAGGGCCAATAGGGCCACTGTCAGAACAATCACAAATCACCAATTGTAAATGTAGAACAAATAGTAAATGTAGCGCACAACCAGTAACTACTGGTAAAGTTAGGAACTTAGCATGAGATCCTGCAATGTAAAACAGAGGATGCATAAATGACCTTGCGCATGAATCACCTTAGGCATAAAACTACATTAGGCCCAAACCTCATTAGCATCGCACATTATGCAATAGGCATCACAGTAGGCATTACAAGCATAAACACATTACGCAATAACTGTAAGCATGAGCGCCACCACATAAAACCATTGGGCATCACATTAGGGCCTTGCGCCCTACCACCATAAACTGACCCCAGGCCGACTGGCCTTTCACAGGGGCTCAAATGCCCTAGGTCCCGCAGAGTCAGGGCTGGCTGCGCATGGAGCGAAGTAAAGTGCACAAAACTGGCCTACACGTGGCAGCTGCCCACTAATTGCTGGGCAGCTGTGCAAATGAGCATGGGCACCGAGGTGCCCCCTGAGCCCCTCTCTGGGACTCTAAATGAAAGATTGCCCAAGTTGCAGCTGTCCGCTCCTGCGGCGCAGCTGTGGAATGTAAGTCGTATTAGACAAGTTGGAACTCCTCTCTGGGACTCGGTGATCGAAAAGGCCCCCCACCGGGATTGCAAAAACAATACCCGTATCAACGTTGCAGCTGCCCGCTCTCTCTCACGGTGCACCTGGAATTGGGCCTGGAGCCACTGTGCCTCAGAAAGGAATGCTCCCGAGTCCCACTATGGGACTTCACCAAATAACTGCCCCCACAGGTTGCAGCTGACAGCTCCTGCGGAGCAGCTGAGAAAATGCCACCGGCACCAACACTGCGGGGCATTCAGCCCCCCCTCACTCACTGGGGGTGCACCGGCAGATTTCTCTGGGTCCCCGTGGGTGGGGGCAGGCACCAACAACATGCCTTGGCACTCTCCCACCCCCAGGCCCCTCCTCACCTGGTCGGTGGTCTCTCTCCTGGTTTGGGGTCACAGGAGCACGGGGTAGGCTCCCGTCTGCTTCCTGCTTCTTTCTTCGGGCAACGCGGGACTCTCCATCACGCAGGGGAGCTCCGCTATACTCGGATCACTTCCTTCACGGCGTCTTCCCGGGGCACATGCAGGAGTGCGGGGTAGGCTCCCGTCTGCTTCCATTGCGAGGCCCCGCCTTCAGTCAGGTGGCTTCCGGGCCGCGGCGGTGAGGCTGTTCCTCTTTCTTCTTGGCACAATACGGGGTAGGCTACCATCACTAGCACGAAGTCCCTGGCGGGGTGGGCACCCACTAGGGGTATAAAGACAGTACAAAGTCCCTGGCGGGGTGGGCACCCGCTAGCGGTATAAAACAGCACACAATGCGGGGTAGGCACCCGCTATGGAGGCACCGATGCTGGGTAGGCTCCCGCCAGCCCACAAAACACCAATGCGGCGACAACGCGGGGTGGGCTGCCGCAAGACGATGAAATGTGGGGGAATCCCCAGGCAGCCTCCCAGTGCTGCAAATCGCCAGTAGAAGCGCACTCCCAGCACTAGGGCCCCCAATTCAGCACAAAGTCAGAGGGGTAAGTTGAACAAAACTAAAGCGCTGTTCCTAGTTAAAGGCAAAGTTCAGGGGGCACAAGGCTGGGCTCAGGCAGGCCAGCACACAGGGCCCTCCAGCAGGGAGGCAGTCCCCTGTGGCGGTTCCTCCTGGAGCCCAGCAGCAGCAGCCCCCAGCGTCAGGACCAGCACCACCAAACTTCTTACATGGGGGTCACAGCCCCTTTTTATACACAGATTTCCTTTGTCACCAAGGTGCAGGGCAAGGGGAAAACCAGATACAACTGGTTCTGGAGCACTTTGTTTTGCTCAGCCCCTCTCCCTATTCACTGGACAGGCTAGGGACATCAGACGCACCACAGGGGTGGAGCCAGCATTGTGTAGGGAAGGCACAGCCCTATTCAGGTCCCAGGTGCAACTCCTCCCTTCCATGTACATGCAGATCTCTCCATTCACCACCGGGCAGACCCATCCTGGCTCCTGGAATTCACCACCTCATCCAGCACCTGTCAATCACAAGCCAGACATGCACTCCACATCAGGCAGGCAGACATACAGCACACAGAAATGCCAACTTCTAAAAGTGGCACTTCTCCACCAGTCACAATATATCTGTGCACACCATTGCGCAGCATTTATCCTCACGAGTTCGCACCTACTAAACTTGACCCTGCACTCCGTTCACACCAGGAACTACCATGGACACACATATCCCCCATGCATTCCTATGGGAGGGCTGGCCAGTCTCAGTAAATGTAACACAGAGCGCACGCACTTTAGACTGGGACACAGTGCTAAAGTGCCTAGAGGCTTAAAACAACTAACATCAGGGCACATTAAAAGGCAAAAAGTTTAGGGGTGAACCTGCCAAAAGGGCCAAGTCCAACACGACTAATAACTGGAGTAATTTCAGTGTTGCAAAGAAAGTGCGTGCTTAGGTATTGGTGGAGTGATAGGATACATAGATAGTGCTGGATGGGTGAATGGATAAGTGCATGGGACAGACAGATGGATTCCTAGACTGCATAGGTACTAACTGGGTATTTAGAAGAGCATATCAATAGTATGTAGCTGGTTAGAGGTCTGCATGTATAGTGTACAAAATATTGTACCTGCACTTGTGTTAGTGGCTAGGCCATGCCTGAAGTACGTGACTAATAACTAGAGTAATTTTCAGTGCTGCAAAGAGAGTGCATGCTAAATGTATTAGTACTTAGGTAGTGGCAGAGTGATAGTATACGTAGATAGTGCTGGATGGTTGAATGGAGAAGTGCATGGGACAGACAGAAGGATTCCTAGACTGCATAGGTACTAACTGAGTATTTAAAAGACTGTATCAAAGCTATGTAGCTGATTAGAGGCCTGCATGCATAGTGCACAGAATATTGTAGCTGTACTAGTATTGGTGTGCCTATGGTTTCGGGAATGGTAGTCTGTATTTTAGGATGTGAGGAGGTGCATCAGATGATCACGTAGATGATGTCATCAGTGATGTCATTTGAGATGTCATCAGTGATGTCATCAGTGATGTCACTGACCATGTCATCAGTGATGTAATATGCGACGTCATCAGCAGTGCATTACTTTAATCCAAAAAGCTGGAGGTGATATTAGCCTGGTCACAATGTGAAAATTCAGGAATTGATACACTAAAGAAAAGAAAACAAGTCTTAATATGCACACAATGTCATTTCAGTATATCTTGCCCCGTGACCGCCATACCTGTATGTTCGTCAACGTGACTTATTCATAATAAACATACTTAGAATTGCAATCATCAACATAAACAATGGACTACACATTACTTTAAAGTGAAAGGCTATCGGCCATATGAATCTGGGCAGGTTACGTATTATAATGATTCTTACACGAAAGAAAAGGAAAAAAAGGGGTGTTTATATACACACACTATCCCTAAATAAAGTTCCACCTATTATAGTTATATTCCATTAACAGCTCATTAGAGATGTCATGAGTGATGTCATGAGTGATGTAACTGACCATGTCATGAATAATGTAATGTCTGAGGTCATTAGCAGTACATTGCAGGGGCGTAAGTTATAGTTAGCTCAGGTAACTATAACTGCTGAATTTCACTGGTTGTGTATGAGTGAGTCTAACTATACCGTCCCTGTAATCTTTGTTTTTTTCAGCAAATTTCTAGTTTTTTTTTAATGTTAAGTAAGATGCATATCACAATGGATGGTGGGGAGTTGGAAGCAGGACCTGGCATTGTGCTGCCCCACCCAAGCTTGCTGCTCCTGTCTTCCCTCCTCCTAGCCATCCATTGTTCAAGTCGATGTCCCTGCTCCCTTATTACAGCCCTGTGTTGCCGTTTTTCTGCCACTGGCCTTCCCGCCTTCTCTGAACAGTTAGCTTGCTGCCCCATCCTCTGTTGTCTGAATCCATGGACTAGCCTCTTCCCTCCTGCCACGCATGGTCTGATGTGCTTCCACTGCCCTCCATTTAGCATGATGTGCCAGTCCACTCCTCCTGCCCTCCATTGCCCAATTCTATGCCCCATTATTGACCTCCTGCTTAGCCTCTGTGCTTAGCTTGCTGCCCCATTCTCCGTCCCCCTGCCCTCCGATGTCTTTGTGCATGCCCCTGCTCTATCCTTTTTGCCCACCATGTTCCATGGACCTGCCACTCCTATCTACTCTGAGTGTTCTGTTGAGCTGCCACTCCCCTCCCACCTGCCTAGCATTGTCAGATGACTGTAACCTGACCCTGCCACCTCCACCCTGCCTGTCCACATTCCATGCCCCTATCCCCTTCCTCCTGTCCTCCATGGTCCATTTTACTGCCACACCCTTCTGCCCTCCCTGGTCTGTTGTGCTGCAACTGCTCCTCCTGCCTGCCCCGCGTGGTCTGTTGTGAGGCCCCTTCCCCTGAATTCTCTTGTCTTTGCCCAGGTCCTGACCCTCCCTTCTATCCTCCATGGTCCTTTGTGCATGCCCCTGCACCCTCCTTCTTGCCCATCATAGCCACTGTGCTGCCACTAACACTTCCGCTTGCCATGCATGGTCTTCAGTGCTGCCATGGCATCTCCCACCTTCCCTGTGTGGTCAGCTAGCTGCCCCTGACCCCCTCCCACCTTCCCTCCATGGTCTGTGTGTATGCCATCATAGTCTCACTGTTGCTCTCCATGGTGTGTCTTGCTTCTAGTGCCCATCCTGCCTGAACCTCCATGGTCATCTTGCTGCTCCTGCCCTGCCCTCTTGCCCCCAGCCCTCTGTTTCCATGTGCAGACCCCTATTCCCTCCCTACTGGCTTGTCTGTTCCATTGTAATGCCCCTGATCTGTCCCTCCTGCTCTTTATGGTCTGTTATGCTGCAGCTTACTCTCCCTATTGCTTTCTATGGATTGTTGTGCTGCACTCCCGCCCCGCGTGCCCTGTGTGGTGTATTGTGCTGCTGCAAACCCTGATGTCTGCCCTGTAGGGTCAGTTTGGTGCACCTCTCCATGTCCCTCCTGTCCTCTGTTATCTGAGTCCATGTCCCTACCCCAATGCCTCCTGCCTTCCATGATCCAATGTACCATAATTGTGAACATTTTGAACTTGGTAAGAGGGAGGTTTTGAAAACAAACTGGGGTATTGATTTTCCCCTTTGAGTTACATTGAAAAAGAGGAGATTGTAGACAGGAGACAGATCAAATAAAGCCCATTTGAGCTTAAAAACATTGGACATTTCCTGACTAAATCGGGTCTGCTGGCATGTATGGTTGTACTACCACTGCCTCTTCCTTCTGCCCACAATGGTCTATTATATTGCCACAGCCTCTCTTGCCAGTCCTGTATTGTTGGTGTTTTACCCCTGCCCCCCTTTCCACTGCCCTCCATAGTCTGTTGTGCTGCCACTGCCCTTCCTGCCTGCCCAGTGTGGTCAAATTGTTGCCTCTGCACGTTCCTACCTGCCTTCAATTTTCAGAGTCCGTGCCCCTGGCCTCTGCCTCTCAACAGTATTCTAATGAACAACTAGATTGCTAACATTCTATATTTAGTGCAAAAGTGTGGAACGCCTGACGTCATCTTGATGTAATCAAAACTGTAATACCTAGAGCATTTCCTTTAGAAATTACATATATGAGAGGGTCTTATTTGCATCAAAATTATGGTTAGTGCTATAAAAAACTAAAATGAGGACATATTTTCAGAATTTTCAAATAGCGACAAAGCACTTTTAAATTAGTTGTTATCTTTAATTTTTTTATCCAGTTGACCACTTGATTAAATGTTGCACTTAGGGGAGAGGATGTGATGTTACTTCCAGAGCTGCAGACTTTGCAACTGGGGAACCAGGTTGGAGTTTCTGCTTCAGCTCGACATTCTGTGATTCTGGTCAAATCACTTAATCTCCCCATGTCTACAACCAAAATGAATTTGTTCTTTTGTGATGTAACCAATGCTCATGTAAAGCACTCCAATACATGACAAGTCTGCACTATATAAAACTGCAAACACAAAAAATAAAAGTGTTTTGTACACTTCTGTCATTGGGCTACATGTGGGCTACATCTGGGGGATATTTGTTTTCCATTTGGGCTCTTTTGTCTCTGGTGGCCATCTTGGGAGACTTATTTGTTATGAAGTTTCCTAATTTCCTCATTTACTGCAGTTTCCCCAGTAGGAAATGCTTTCAGTTTTTTACTTTGATTACTAGCCCACCAGGTACCTTCAGTAAGCGCCACAGAGCTGCATTGCAGAGAGGTGGTCCAAGGCCATGCCCCTTTTTACACCTCTCTGCAACGCAGCTCTGTGGCGCTAACTGGAGGTACCTGGTGGGCTAGTTGGACCAAAGAGACACTCAGGATTCAAGGGGAGTTAATCCCCCAACTTACAGGATGTGTTTGCACACATGTCACGTCAGGCCCCGCCCCCTCCCTTCACCACTGTGCAAATGCACCCGAGGCGCATTTTAAGTTGGGGGATTTAGTCCCCTTGAATCCTGAGGGTCCCTGGGGTGATTACTGGAGGTAGCTGGTGGGCTAGTTGGCCCCCAGGGACCCTCAGGATTGAAGGGGAATTAATTCCCCAACTTAAAACGTGCCACAGGGAGTGTTTTCACACATGCAAATTTGCGACTAAAACATATCCCATGCCATAGGGCGCTTTATAAGTGCTCCCAGTGGTACTAGATCACCTTTGTTAGCTCGACATCTGCACGTTGCTATTTTCTGTGTTTCAATCAGCAACATAACCACCTCCCCCACACCCACCCCGGCCCTTGCTTAACCGTACGAAATCAAACAGAAACCCCCACCATTGCCACTAGCACCACTATACCCAAATACAATGTTAATTTTAACAGGTGTCTGCCGGAACATTTATCAGCAAAAAGTATTCAAACATGCAAATTGGTGGGTAAAACATAAACCATCCCATAGCACGGTTTAGAAATGGGCCCAGTCGAACTACACCACCTTTACTAGCTAGACATCTATATGTTACGAAAGTCGTTTAAACACTCTGTAGAGTGTATAGCAGGGCATGGGGAGAGTAAACAAAGTTCTAATTCCCAAACTTTTGATATACAGTCCCTTTACTGTATCTATATTAAAGATATTAAATGGAATGAATAAATTGACGAGTGTCTCAAAAGGGATAGTGAAGCTCACCATCAGTAAAACACAAACCACTTTAACACCTACATATATCCGCCACAGCAACACAGCCTGACAAATAGTATCACTTATAATCACATGTAGTTCTCTAATGTCAACAAACTCATACAGAAAATATACCGCACATTTACATTTTTTTGATCTCTCACACATTTATAAAACATCTCTTCTAAAGAAGCACTCCCCAACTACTTCTATTCCATAAGAACAGACAATAATTAATACGTTTACTACCATATATTTTAGTATACCTCCCTTTTTATTATTCACTAGTCAGAAACTCCAAAAACTATTCACTATACCCAAATGCAAACCAGAAACCATATTCATATTTATCTCAACTTAGGACCACATGATTCAAACTATGCGTACATATAAAATGAATGTATCACTTTTCCTATCTCCAGTTCCTCTCCATGTACTCTCCAAACACTGTACACGGCCTCACTGTACAACAACCTACCCTGACTTACATTTAAACCTACATCTCAGTGTCAAAAATAAGACCACAACCTGCCCACATAACATTTCTGCATTTCGTTTTATCGCTTTTAACTTAATAGCACATACGTCTCCTACCACCACCCCACCCCACTATTTCCACAAAAAGTATCAGTTGCAAACGTGCAACATTTTCTCTATCTCCCCAAATACACTACAAACTCAAATTAACGCTGTACCTCATTTTCAAAACAATACAGTCCTATAAAGATGACAAACTACACTTCTTCTCTGTGAAAAATTCCTAAACATATATAAAATACTTATATAACAACAGCTCAAATTGTATGCATATTTTATAACCAATATCAAACACCACACTTTACTAACACTATATTACTTTGAAATAAAAAATACTTTCAAAATTAAAAACATCACCTCAAATACTTAATCAATACTGTAAAACACATAACACACCTTGTTCATTTCTAACTCACCTTTGTAGTTGTTATCCAGACACACGCATACAATTCTCTCTTTCGCACACAGTACATGTGAAGCTCTGACTTCATCAAGAATGAAACCAGGAATGGCACAATTTCTCTGTCGCTCCATATATAAATACATGTAAAGAACAAATCAGAATACTTCATTCCTTCAACGACATTCTAAAACTTACCTCCATTGGTTAATTTTGAATTTTTCTTCCGAAAAGCTACTTATTATTCCGCGCCACATACAGGTCACAAGTTCAACCTATTTTATCACCACACTTTCTGGAACCTTCTACAACACCTGCAGGTTAAAAGTTCATCTTTTTTTTTTTAACCTAATGATATACTTTTGCAACACTTTATCGAACATTCAATGGCACGTGCACATTAAAAGTTCACAATAGGGGTCAGTAGTTCATCAGCTTTATTCCCAACTCCTGCAGCTCATCACCTTATGCCCCCAGCGCCATCAGACCCGTAGGAGTCAGTGCTTTCCACTTTCCAAATACCAAATTCATTTCATACACACGAAAAAGAACCATACACAAGTTACAATGTTCGAAACAAAAGTTCCTCCAAGTAGCTATAACTACATGCTGACACTACTTGCATAGATGTGGCACAGCGGCCAGAGCACATGACTTCACAGCATATGACACACAGTTTGGGCTCACGCTTTCATCCCCGAGTCCGGCAGCAGCTCAGCTTAGCAGCATGAGACTCTACACACTACCTCACATATTTTCTGTACCCCTGAACTTTCAGACCAGTAGGGGTCAGTAGTTCATCCTAGCAGTTATAAACACACGTTGACACTACTTCCACAGCTGTACTGCAGCGGCCAGGGCACATGACTTCACAGCATAAGACACACAATTTAGACTCACGCTCTAATCCCCGAGTCAGTGAATTTCAATGTTTTTTTAATGCTAACTTCTAATTATAATTAGGGCTCCCGGTTTTATGGTATTTATTTTTTGCCCATTTCCGTCTGTATTTATCCATATTTCTTCTTGGGCCATTTTATCTGTATTTATCCATTTTTTTTTGTTTTTCGCGTATAAACGAAGTTGTAAAACTGTACATTTCCATATCTATTTTACTGATAAACGCGCACTCATATGTTGATATCTGTCGTGTTTTGGCTATTTAAGCTGCCAAATATTACATAACGATACATCTAGTGCAAAATACTAGCATTATACCATAAATGTATGTTGGCATATCCTGTTATTTAAAGAAATTTCATCCTGTTTTTTAATTCCCCATGCTGTCCATCTGCTCAGCTGCTGGCCTATAATTCATGAAAGAGCACGGAGAGTCACTTAAACAAAGTACAATTTTCTGTATTTATCCACTTTTAAAAATAAATGCAGACAGAAAACACATTGCTTTCTGTCTGAATTTATCTGTAAAAATCTGTAAAAACGGAAAACAGGGAGCCTTAATTATAATGTTCATTTAACCTATAGTTTTTTCCGACACCCAAGAAGGACACAACACCCACTGCCACAACCCTCAGACATCCCCCCCATACAACCCCTCTCCCGACTAACACCAAGGCAGTGCAGAACAGGACAGCGAACTCTCCAAAAACGGCATGGTGCCTTAGCCATATAATAGCTCAATGTTGGGAAATGTGGCAATCGTTTTTCAGTAAATTAGAATTTTTTATATTTAAATACTAATTTCTAACTATAATCTTCCTGAGACCTATGTTTTTTGGTGAATTTCAAAGGTTATTTAAATACTAATTTCTAATTATAATGTTCATAAAACCTATCTTTTTCTCAGTAATTAAAAAAAAAAGTGATATTTTATTTTAATATCCTAAAAATTGTTTTTGTATTTTTTATTTATTATTTAATGTCTTCTTGTTTTTTAAACGTTAAACAATTACATACAGTATGAAAGGGAGCCCAGCCCAGAGCCACATCTGAAGACCAACACATGTCATAGACCTACTGATCAAGCAGCTCCGACACCCAAAAACGCCACAACACCCACCACCACCCCCAGGACCCCCCTACCACTGAGGCAGCGCAGAACAAGACAGCGAACTTTCCGAAAATGGCATGGCCCCTCAGCCACACAATAGTTGAATATTGGGACAGGTGTGAACAAACTATATGTGAAGGAAGCAATTCACCCATGAATAACAATGCACACAATGCAAAGTGTAGCGGTGATGTGCTGAACACATCTCAGTATGC
This sequence comes from Triturus cristatus, assembly GCF_964204655.1. NCBI lineage: Eukaryota > Metazoa > Chordata > Amphibia > Caudata > Salamandridae > Triturus > Triturus cristatus. Next base: position 700,799,458 of record NC_140585.1, on the reverse strand, counting down.
AGAACACACACCTCTCCATGTGCACAAATCCTACTGGTGCTTTTAGTGTTGTGGACAGTGGACCCAACCATGTTACGTCAAACACTAGGGACAATCTCAGTCATGTAGCTGTATCGTCCCCCCTGTAAGCATAAGCGTAACCGGAGTGGGCTGGTCTGATGTATGCCACTTCAGTGTAGGAGTGTGAATAAATAGGCTGGGGCTTTGGGCGTGGTTGACTTGTGAACTGTGAAGACCAATGACTGTGCCAGAGCGGCGGGCCTCACCCTCCCCTGAGGCTGCCGCCATGACCGCGGGTCTCCTCGACACAGGCCCCCTGCGAACCCAGGGGCACACCACCGCAGACTTATGTCTGTACAGACTACTACCTTCGATCTACACTGCGGACAGCAGGCATCACAATTCAGATGGAGTAGCGATTGCAGATGACGCAGTCCAGTACGCAAGATACATTGCTCCCAGTGCGGCCCTCTCAGACCACACATCATGGCAGGGTGCGCACACGCTGAGCGCCAAAGGTACTACTAACTCAGTGCACCATAAGTCATCGCCACGTGGCCTTATTGAGGCAAAAATTCAATAAACAAAAGACATTGATCTGAGTGCGGCCCTCCCAGACCACCTATCATCGCAGGGTACGTACAAGCTGAGCGCCAAAGGTACTACTAACTCAGTGCACCATAAGTCATTGCAAGGAAGAGTGAACAGTTTTATGTCAGCAGTGAGGCATACTATCACTCAAAAATCACCCAAAAATACTTATAATATAAAAGGAACAGAAGAATCGAAGTACATTAATGATTACAATGCAGTAATTTGAAGATGTTGAATGCAAATATGGATATACAATATGTTGCAGATAACTCAATTACTGTTCCTCGCATACTATCCAAATAGAAGTCGATACCTGGAAAACATATGTCTATATGAAATACTGCAACATTATAGTTTTAGGAAAAATGTTACAGAAAAAAAAAATGAAGGGAAATATGCTGTAATTGGATCTGATGGATGTTTCTTAAAGAATGCCAAAGGAAATTTGATTAATCACAGGAAATTAAGTTGTGATACTCCAGATAAGAGAGAGTTTTTCTATTTAGCTCTTCTGCAACTCTTCAAACCTTGGAGGACTGAAATGAAATTACTTGGAGATTTTGAGTGCTATGAAGATTCTTTCAAAGCATGTAAAGACATTGCTACCAGTGAGGCCGACCCGGACCAGGCATCATCGCAGGGTGCGCACACGCTGAGTGCTTCAGGTGCTACTAACTCACTGCACCACAAGTCATCACGACGTGGCCTTATTGAGGCAGAATTCAACGCAAGCCGCAACAAATGGTGCCACTAACCCTGTTCAATACAAGCTGGCGACACGCGGTGCCACTAACCCTTTTCAACACAAGCCAAACAATCCCTCATGTGGAACTGTGTCCTGAGTCCTGAATGGCAGTGACCCCAAGTCCGTGGCAGCAACCACAGCACCAGACTCCCTCTGAGCAGTTAGGCATATTTCCATACGCAAAGCCGGCGACACGTGGTGCCACTAACCCTGTACAACACAAGGCGTGACATGTGGTGCCACTAACCCTGTTTAACACAAGCCGATCCCACACGTGGAACTGTGTCCTGAGTCCTGAATGGCAGTGACCCCAAGCCCGTGGCAGCAACCACAGGGCCATACTCCCTTTGATCAGTTAGGCATATTTCCATATGCAAGGCCGGCGAAACGTGGTTCCACTTACCCCTGCACAACACAAGGCGCGACACGTGGTGCCACTAACCCTGTTTAACACAAGCCGACCCTTCATGTGGAACTGTGTCCTGAGTCCTGAATGGCAGTGACCCCAACTTCATGGCAGCGACCACAGCACCAGACTCCCTTCGATTAGTGACGCGTATTTTCATATGGAAGGCCAGCGACACGTGGTGCCACTGAACCTAAACTACGCAGGCCTGTGGGGCCACCAACCAATCCATGTGGCTGTGGGCCCTTGCTCACCGCTACCTCTGGCCTACACTGCAGTCAGCAGGGCTCACAATTCAGATACAGTTGCGATTGCAGATGATGCAGTAGGCAAGAGACATAGCTCCCACTGCGGCCCGTCTGCACCATGCAGCATCACAGGCTCATACACTTCGACAGTGTATTCTATACATATTTCATCTTTTCATGATACGCCTACACAATTAAAATTAAATCTTGATTCATTAATTACAGAGTCCACTAGGCAAGTAACTATCACAGGCCTAAAACCTACATAATACCCTTTTAGTATCCTTGCTTCAAGAACTTTTTTATATCAGTTATAGCTTTAGTACAATCAACAAATTAATCTTCAAGTGCAAACAAACAATCAATAACAGTCTACACTGCGGGCAACAGAGCTCGCAATTTGAATTTTTGACACGTGGTGCCACTAACCCTGTTCAACACAAGCCGCTACACCTGGTGCCACTAACCCTGTTCACCACAAGTTGATCCCACATGTGGAACTGTGTCCTGAGTCCCGAATGACAGTAACCCCAACTTCGTGGCAGCGACCACATCACCAGACTCCCTTCAGTTTTATTTGTTGTTGTTGTTTTGTTTAAATAAAATGTTTTATAGGTAAATCTATACATGATTAAGATTCTTGTTTGTCCAACCGCACAGGGACAATTCTGGGCCCAAGAAGGTTGTTGGGGGTATGTTGGTAATGTGGAAAGAGGGTGCGTTACTTGCTGATGTGGGGAGAGGCAGCGTGAAAGGGGTATCTATCACAGAAAGAACTCCGGTATGTTTTCAGAAATGCCTCGGACAGATGCCAGCTGACGGACTGAATCACAAAATGGCTTTTCAATGCTTATGTAGTGTGACTTATGAACAGTTCGCACCCAGGCTCGCAGAGGGACAACTGCAGCACGTCCGGTCAACTCACAGACGCTGTACTACCAGCCGTCCGCTCCCAAAGGAACAGCAGCGTAGTAGCTCGCAGAGGTACAGGCACAGCAGCGTACTAGCTCGCAAAGGTAGAGAGCTGCGAGCCGATGGACTGGCTTCTAATGCTATAGCTGTGAAGTGTTGATGTTGGGAAGAGGGAGCGTGAAAGGGTTATTTCGCACAGACACAGCTCCGGTAAATTAAATTACCCCCGGGACCTTTCTTTTATATTTTCACTCGATGCAAGAAAGCACGCTTTCTAGACAATGACCTTTCTCCCAATCAAATTTGGCGTAATTCCGTTCAGCAGTTTGACCTGTATCCTTGTCTAAAGTTTCCTATGGAAAATCCATCCAGAAAACACGTTTTTACATCCTCATATAGCTACCTGTCGCAGGCGTACTCGCTGTTGGTGTGCAGGTCAGTGATCTAGTTGTCAACATGTCACGGCCACACCCTGAGGGCAGGTTTGCACACACACCATACCCATCCGGCACATGCGTCACAGGCCATATGACCACGCAAATATAATGCATTGACAGCGTCAAATCCTTTATTGCCGGTGGTGACTGGATGACGGATGCTCCACGGGTCTCAATCATAAAGAGTCCATGAAAAGTTGTGCAGAGGGTAAGTCGCACCCTGAGCTGTATGGCCATCATGGGCCTACTACCACGTGGCACGGACTTGACTTGCACAGGGTTAGTGCCACCCGAAGCAGATGTGGCCGTCAGGGGCCTACCACCACGTGGCGCGGCCTTGAGTTGCACAGGGTTAGTCGCACCATAAGTTGTATGGCCGTCAGCGGCCTACCACCACATGGCGCTGACTTTCGTTGCATAGGGTTAGCGGCACCAAAAGCTGATGTGGTCTCTGCCATTGATGACTCAGGACTCAGCGACATGTGTGAGATCTGCCGGGCTGCGGAGAAGCTGATGTGGTCTCCGCCATTCATGACTCAGCGACATCTGTGAGATCTGCCAGGCCGCGAAGCTTTGACGGACATGTGGAGTGCCCACTGGTAGACACTCCGGTGGCAGCAGGTAATTATTTGGTCATGGATGTGCAGGGGCAGCAGGATCTCTCTCTCTCTCTCTCTCTCACTTCCCTCTCTTCACTCTCGCTCTCACTCTCTTCCTTCCTTTCCTTCTCTTTCTCTATCTCTCTTCTCCCTTTGTCACTCTCTTTCTTTCCTTCCCTCTCTTTTTCTCTCTGGCTTTTTTTTCCTTCTCTGTGTCTCACTCCTTTGATATGCGCATTACACACGTCCTCATTTTGTGCTTTATTTTCCAGGCTTTGTCGTCGACATTCATGGTCCCGACAGGAGTCTTCCGCCTTGTTGTTTTGTGTTCATTTTGTTAAGTTTAGTTTATCCTTTATATATACGTTTACAAAAAAAAAAGTTTGATAAAGAAAAAAAAAGGTTTTGGGTTGTTACTTAAGTACTGTGTGACTCTTTCTCGTTCTTATTATTGTTGTTTGGTGTTGTCCACCATGGTGTTAAATTTTGGGGCAGTTATCGAGGGAATACTGGTGATGTCTGCAGTTTGCACCAGCTTCTGAATAGTGTGTTAGATTTATCTCAACTGTAGTTGCATTAAAGTGCTGATAATGAGATGCAGAGTAGGCGTTCCTGTGCAAAAACACACGAGGTGCACCTTTGCGATTTATTCTAAATACAAAAATCCTGTATTGAATTGCTCTGTGGTAGTGGGTGCATGTACAGTGTACACACAAAATCAATGAAGAAATCTCATTGTATTTATATTGATTGGGAATAGTGGGTCAGGTGCTGGATCTTGACGGGATACACTGCCCAGTTCATTTATTTTTCTGTACACGAAAAAGCCACATAACAACTTTCACAACGAAAGGCAAAAACTGCGATGCGAAACAAATTCCAGCGATAAGCTTCGTTAGCACCAGAGATTTCACACCTGCTTTCTGCTGGTGTTAAGCAGGACGACTACCTGCAGCATGAAAGGGAACACAGCCAAGAGCCACACCTGAACACTCACAGGTGCCATAGAGTCAATGAGCATGATACACGGATACCCATGAGGGCCATAACACTAATTGCAACAACCCCAGGACAGCCCACGCCCCCCGAACCCGCATCTGAGCCAGTATGTACATGTGGTCATTGTGTTAGCATGATACGCATGGGCCCTTCAACATCACAGTGTGCTGTCTTCAGCAGACGTTACCATGTCACCTCAGCGTTGGCAGTGAGCCTGGAAAAGGTAGCTACGCACGCATCCTCCTGCATGCACAAGCGGCAAAGGGAACGGGGTGTCTCACACATGTCCATGTGCAAGCAGTGCAGTAAGTGTGTCTCTGTGTTCTGCTGTGGCCGCCACAAGGGCCGCAGCATTCGATGTTGTAAAGTGGCATGCACCACCTCCAAATGGCAGTGTCATGGTGTGATTGGAATGCCGCAGGACATGTGCGAATAGGCATTACAATGGTGTGCCATAGGAGTGCACAGGATACTACAGCGCAACACACAAAAGTGTGGGGGCTCGTGGGAGGGAGGAGCAGTTGTTTGGCAACGTAACACACAGTGAACCCGCCCATGTGCCACATGCTGGGCATCTCATCCATGATGACCAGGGTCACAGACATCCCACAACACCCACGACCGGCCTTTGTACACATCCTGTATGAATGCAGCTGGAGAAGTTACTGTAAGGATGAAAGGTTCTTTGTCTGAGCCATCTTGCGCAAACACATCTGCTGCTCCGAGAAGGAACTTGCAAGTGGCCAGCCCCCCATGACAGATACGATAATATTTGCATCCCTCTCCCACACTACGCACTGCCCGATTTGAGAACGAGTGGACATCCCACACTCAAAACTCCTTAGTTGTAGTTAGCGTGCATGAAATGGCCTTCACACATACTCCCACCACAACCCTGCCCTGCACCCATTGCACACAAACCTGGCTCCTTGCACCAAGCTGTGCCATTTCATCCACAAGACTGGCACACGGCAAGCCAGTGCAGCTACAAGCAGAGCCACTGAAGCATAGCAGGGCATCCCGAACACATGGTCGACTCCATTCACATCCACCTATACCTTGCACGTCTGCTGCATGTCCTGGGTGCACTATCTTTGGCAATGCTGCGGATCACTTACCGGCTGAGCTTCCGCATAACGGACGTTACCAGCGTTCAACCTGTATTGCAATGTTGCACGTGCCTATTCGAGTGGTGCATGGACGAGTGCCTCTCCAACGTGTGGGTAGCTGACATGGATTACGACAGGTGTGTGCGCCCCCTGTTGGCCCACGACCAGGAGTGTCATGGTGATGCCCGTTTATGGGATACATGGATGTTTGGCATGCATGTTGGAAAGTGGGCCTGGGAGATTGCACGTGTAGTAGTATGCAGTGAGCAAATTGACCCACTTCCCGATTCTGCTTTGGTGCACATTGGGTAAAGTGGTTGAAGTCAGCACATCTGTCCCAGTCAGCTGATGGATTACGTCAACGACATGTCAAATATTGTGGCCAACCATCACTCGTTAGAGATAGTGGCTTACGCAGCTGCACTCGCGTTCATGGACGAGTGACTAGGTACCTGCAACCACGACTCGATGTGCCACATTACACGTGTCCCGCCGCATCATTGCACATTGTCCATCTGGTCACATGTCCCAAGACGACAGTGGACATGCCTGCATTGGTGTCGACTCATGTCTGAGGGGCGGACAACCAACGCTGCTTGACACTGACGTGTTGGTGATGGACTACCCCAAGGTGAACATGGACATTTTCCTACATTCCTTATTCAGGCATGCTGCTGCATTTGTCTGCATATCGTGGCACTACTCTTGGCCGTACTGATGCGCACTTTTTTAATAAAGTTTCCACATTTTCACTTGTCTCCAAATGTGTTGTGGCTTCATTTGTATGCCAATGTGTGTGTCACAGACTCTCTGGCTGCCTGCCATACGTGACTTGCTACCCCATCCGGACTGTGGGTTTGTACGTATGCTTTCTCATGTGCCTGTTTCGTACTGACGCTTTTGGATGTTTATCCGCCGCAGGCGAGTGCCTTTGTGTCCTGTGTTCGATTGTGTGAATGTTTGTGTTTGGACAACATTGTGTTGGATGTTGGTGTGCTCTGCTTCCTATGTGTGTGTGCTGCATTATGTGTGAGATGTCCATTCATGTGAGATTTTGTTCACCCTTCTCCCTTTCTGGCAGTGAGGTTTTCTCTTCTGAGTTTGTTCAGTGGTGTGATGTTGGCGGGTTGTGTGACTTGTGCTCCTTGTTGCTGTGTTTCATTTTGGCCATGGTTTGTCTGTGTTGTGCTGTACTTAATTGTGCATGTGTGCCATTGTGCCTATCTTCACTCGTCCCCCTTCTCCCTGCTTGTTCCACTTCCTGGTGCCGTTGTGTCTGTAATGTTGTTACTCCACACATAAATACGTGTAAAGAACAAATCAGTCTTTTAGATTGCAAAACGTCTCTCTGTTGGTTATTTTTGAATTTTCCATATAAAGTATTTTTAATATTCAAGGACGCATAGAAGTCAGAAGTGCAATGTATTCTATTAACACACTTTCTAGAACATTCTACAACACGTGCAGGTAAAAAGATCATCATTTTTTTTTTAAACCTAACGTTATTTTTTTGCAACATTTTCTCGAACATTTAACGGCACGTGCAGGTTAAAAGTTCACGATTGTTTTAAGTTCGAACAGTGCCTTCCAAATGCAAGTAGCAGGTGTGGTTGAATTGACCACATTTTATCCTATGATAAGTACTCCATGTTTAAACTGCTTTTTCTTAACCAATCACAAAGATGCTTTTCGACAAAACAAATGTGCACCCTACTTTTAAAAAACAATGCTTTTCATCTACCAATCAGTTATCATTGTCAATGAGAAAAAAAGGTAGTTCCCCACCTTTAAACATATCTCTTATTCTATGAATGGACTGCATGAGCTACAGACTTCCCAGCCATACCTTCAAAATGCTAGTGTGGATCGTAGGACATAGCTATGTTTTCTGGTGCAAGAGGTATGCAGAACAGAGACGGACTGACTTAGACCTAGGTTTACAAAATGTGGACATTAAATGGTTTGGACAGAGAAGATTGAAGTGGCACCGATTGTTGCCTTTAGTTAAAACCTGTTTGCATCATCAACACCCTGACCTCATGAGTGTGCACTGTGGTGGAAACGACCTAGGCACATTGACTGGGGTAGGATTGGAAATGCTAATTAAAGACACCTTTCGACAATCGATGTTGCTTTTGCCTCAAACTGTCTTTGTATATTCCAATATATGCCAAAGACAGAAGTGGAAATGGTCAAACCAATTTTGTCCTCAGATGGAAAAATCTAGGAAGAATGTCAACAAATCTGTGTCTGCATACCTCAGGGACCATAGAATGGGGTCGATCTACAACAACAACATACGTTTTGATATGGCTGATATCTACAGAAGTGATGGAGTACACTTCACAGATCAGGGAAATCGAGCTCCAACTAATAAACCCAAGGGCTCTTTTTAGAGCCACCCTATAACTGACAACTTAGGCCCGCTATTATAGAGCCAGGTAACCGCAACTCCCGGACCCTCGCCAAAATGTATTCTTCACACAGCTGTGGCGCAGCAGCCAGACCATCTGACTTTGAAGCACAGAGCTCTGGCTTTGATCACCGGCTCTAGCGACAGCTCAGGATAGCACCATGTGACTCTGGGCAATAGCTCACTTCATTTCCATGCCGGCCCCCAGCGCCTCTAGACCCGTACGAGTGAGTAGTTTGCACTTTACAAATACCGTATTGATTGGAAACGGCAGAATTGAACTTCACACTCCCTCTGTAGCACCCCCCAATCACCCTACAGACGTCACACTATTTAAAACAAAAGTCCCTCCTAGTACGTATGCAAACATGCTGACACTACTTGGGCAGGTGTGCCGCAGCAGCTAGAAAACATGAGTTCAGAGCACAGGGCTCACGGTTTAATCTCCTGCTTTGGCAGCAGCTCAGCTCGGCACCATGTGACTCTGGGCAATAGCTCACTTAATAGAGCACATAATTTCCACGCCGGCCTCCAGGGCCTTCAGACCCATAGGGGTGAGTAGTTTGCGCTTTACAAATACCGTATTGATTTACCTTCGCACTCCCTGTATAACACCACCTAAGTACCATATACAAGTTACTGTGTTCCAAACAAAACTTCCTCCTACTACGTATAAAATATTGCTGACACTACTTGGACAGGTGTGGCACAGCGCCCGGAGCACATGACTTCACAGCATAGGACACACAGTTTGGGCTCACGGTTTCATCCCCGAGTCCAGCAGCAGCTCAATTTAGCAGCATGACACTCTAGGCAATACCTCACTTAATTTCTGTACCCCACACTTTCAGACCGGTAGGGGTCAGTAGTTCAATGGCTTTATACCCGAGTCCGGCAGCAGCGAAGCTTACGCCCCCAGTGCCATCAGACCCGTACGAGTGAGTAGTTTGCACTTTACAAATACCAAACTGATTTGATACGCTCAGATTTACCTTCGCACTCCCTGTATAACACCCCTTAAGCACCATACACAACTTACAATGTTCGAAACAAAAGTTCCTCCGAGTAGGTATGACTACATGCTGACACTAATTGGACAGATGTGGCACAGCGGCCAGAGCACATGACTTTACAGCATATGACACACAGTTTGGACTCACGCTTTCATCTCGAGTTCAGCAGCAGCTCAGCTTAGCAGCATGAGACTCTAGACAATACCTCACATATTTTCCGTACCCCAGAACTTTCAGACCGGTAGGGGTCAGTAGTTTGTCCTAATAGGTATAAACACATGCTGACACAACTTCCACAGGTGTGGTGCAACGGAGAGGGCACATGACTTCACAGCATAAGACACAAAGTTTGGGCTATCGCTTTAATCCCTGAGTCCCGCTGCAGCTCACCTTAACAGCATCAGACTCTAGGCAATACCTCACTTAATTTCCATAGCCCAGCACTTTCAGACCGGTAAGGATGAGTAGTTTGCTTTGCACCCCTGTATAGCACACCCTAAACACCCCACAGAGGTTATAGTGCTCCTACCCTCCTCTTTCCTACTTTTTTTGCCCTTTTTTCTCCTTACTCGCTTCAACAGAATCACAAAATGGCTGCCAATACTTCCTAGTTGCACCCACTCTCACCGCTTGCAGCCAATAAGAAGCAAGCTCGTGCTCATAACGCCTCAGCCAATCAGATGGCAGAATTCCCAAATATCGATATCTGTAAATTTCGATATTTCTTCAAAACTACTGAACCGATTTACACCAAATAAACAAAAGAGTGCTTTCTAGACCAAGACCCTTCTCCCTGCCAAGTTTGGGGTAATGCCGTTCACCTGTTCGACCTGTAGTCTTGTCTAAAGTTTCCTATGGAAATTGCATAGAGAAAACACGTTTTGGGACCCCCTTTTTTTCTCGGTCCCCCCTTGACGAATCATCCCCAAACTTTCAACATAGGAGCTGATATGAACAAAGAATTAGTTTGAAATATTTCATGAAGATTCATCAAACGACGCCAAAGTTATAAGCAAAACAAAAAATGTTCTTCCTATGGAAACTTGGTCCTAACTATAACTACCTACTGGCAACGGCCAGTAGGTAAAGTGTGTATATGTATATCCGCCACAGATTCAAACGTTTCTCTTGCCTCTTCCGATGGAGAGCCCTCAGCGGGGTGGCTAATGTAAACTATTCACCGCGCTCTTCTCCTCTTAAACGTTGTCCATATGAAAAAAGAGGGACAGCCAGGGTTCATTATACTACTGGGTGTTTAATTATTCAAGCAGCAATTTAACGCCTGCCGTGCAATTGCTAATCACTTTCATCTGCTTCTGTCCATTGATCATTGCAGCACATATATTCTATACAAGAATCACGCTAGTTCAATAAATATTGAAAAGGCCCACTGTGTATTCCTGGTATTCTTCTCTGAGAGAAGGAGAGCACAAGTGACCTAGCAAAAGGGTTCCAGATCTCTTACAAAGATTCCTGCGAGGGATTGGGTTTGCCATGTTCTGTGGTTGCCAAAATCATTTGCTACCTGTCTAGGTTTAGGGGTGCATATGGTGGCACTGTGAGGTAGCTGGTCTTAAGGATGACATATCCTCTGGAGGTGCCTGGAGGTGCACAGAATCAGTCTGGCACCATCCCTACATTTATGTTACCCAACAAACGCGCAGTTCCTACTGGAAAGTGGGGCACTACATGGCAATACATTCCAACACTTCATAAATCTTCCTGACACAGACCTCATCATTTCAAAACTGCAATTGCAACAGGTGAGACAATACTGTTTTTCTCCTTCTAGCTCTTCCACTTCCTACTTGCTATGTACCAAACTCCTCACAACCGTTGGCGTCCGGTGCTTTCTGTTGACTGCTATTTCTAACAAATAAATAAAAGCACTATACCTCTATGTGAAACCTGCGATCCTCCAAAGGTCTCTTGCTGAAAGTTCACAGAATCTTGAACTCTTGCGTGGGTGGACATAGTTGTGTCGTTTTCAACCCCAAATGTATATGTCACATCACCTCACAGTTAGAAAACCTTTGAGAAATATTTTTTTATTATATTCTAACAAGTGAAATCTGTTGATCATGTTATGCGGAAGCTCATATGAATGAGAAGATACCTTTTTTGGTTGAATGTATCAGATAGGCAATAACCCACATATTGCCTCCTAAAATCGAACCCATCAATCAATATTGATTTCTAGGGACAACAAATGACTGCATGCCACTAAATCTTATGAACACTAGCCTCCCATAGAGCAATGCATCTTAGGGATACTGCCTCATTGTGTGACAACAGATTCCACAGACAATAACCAGACACACTTAACTGGCAACAAAGGACTATGACCTATCACAGTGTGATGTACTGAATGGATTCTCACATAATGAACTGCAAATTAGAAACATCACAATGCATGTCCTCAGAGGGACACTAATGTCCTGCAATGCATTCTTAGACACTGACCAATCAAACAGCACTGCATCCCAGTAGAACTAGTCTGCCAATCTGCATTGGAATCTAAGGACAAAGTCCTGCCACACTGGATTGCAGTGGAGCAACAAAAAATACCATACACATTAAACTCCACAAGCCCAATGTCCAAGGGGCATTAACAAGTCACACTTCAGTTCATCCTGGCTAACTAGCATACAAAACAGTTATGCATTGTGGGAAACCTAACCGATTGTATTTTATTGAAGATATTTTAAAGCAATACAATGCATGGTAAAGGCACCTATGTACTGCATCATATGGCATCTAACCAACGGTATTACATACATTACAGGTTAAGCCACAATGACTGCATGTACTTTAAAGACTGCATCATGCTGCATCCTTGTGAAAGTAGCACTCCATCCTGACCCGTGGGGAACTGACTACAGTGCATGCAACTGTAAGGACACTAAAATACCACATTCAAATACATTCAAGTCTAGGCCGTTACACCCTAACCTATGCAAAGAACACCCGGAAGACTAGAATCTAATATCTGTAATGGCAAAACTTTTTATACCAGTCAGACACTGTAGGAGGTTTGACTTTATTAAGGGAATGGGGGAATGGTTGGATTATCACCCTCATCTGCCAGGATAAGTTGACTCTGGTGGCATAGCAAGCACGGGACCCACGTCTGGACATGTCGTCCCACTTACGGTGACAAATGCAAAAAGAAGAATTTATGGACGGAATGATGAACAGTGTCAAACACTCACCCCAGTCAGAGATCTGGCCCTAAATCTATTTTCTTTTGCTCACCACTTCATTCCAATTTGGACCCAGCGATATGTAAATCAGTGTTGACACCAGAGTCAAGCTATCCTGGCTGGTGGGTGAGGGATGATACCCTGAAACCAATTCTAGTATGCTTGTTTCTGGTCCAGGGAGGACCTGGACTGTTCCCAGGGGGAGCAGGATCAAGACAGATTTGCATATGACTGGATCAAAACTGGAACGGCGTGGTGAGCAAAAAAATGATCGATTGGGCCCAACACTCTGACTGGGGTTGAGTGTTTAACATTGTTCAGCATTCTGTCCATCAATTATTCTTTTTGCATTGTTCACCCCAAGTGGGATGGGTATGCCCATACATGGGTCCCGTACTGGTCATGCCACCAGAGTCAAGCTATTATGACTGATGAGGGGTGATACTCCAAAACTGGTCCTATGATGCATGTTTGTGGTACAGGGAGGACTAAGCCCTTCAGGTCAGACTGGACTGTTCCCATGGGGAGCAGGGTCAAGACTCATGTGTATGGCTGTGTCCAAACTGGAATGACGGAATGACAAAGTGAGCAAATATTATGGATTTAGGCCCAGCTTTCTGACTGGGGGTGAGTGTTTAACATTGCTCAGCATTCCATCCATCAATTGTTCTTTTTGCACTTTTAGAAAGTTAGCATTTTCTTACTTCAGCCATTTAGTACCTGCTGCCTGTCTCTGACTGCATATTTGGGTTGGGTGACAGCTGGACTTTGTGTATTCTTCCTAGACACACACACACAATGGGAGCTTAGGTGTGACCTGATGGACCATTTTGTCAGGATGGGAGGGAAGAGCTGGACCCACCCTCATTTACACCTGAATAGACTATATTGTATTCCCACACAAAGGGCTGCAAACCCTTTGTAGTGATTCTCGAGCCACAGCAGGAAGGTCGAGACATCTCTACCCCCCTGGGGCTGTATTCTTAAATGGTAGCTGGTATTGGGCCAATTATTTAAAGCTCCCCCTTCCCGAGCTGTTATCGGCCTCCATGGATCCCCATCCCCTGGGGCCCTGAACACTTAAAAGGTGGGTGCCCGTTGCCCACTCATGGCACCCACCATACAGTTGTTCGGGCTGTGAGAGAGCTCCAAGGCCCCCATGGCCCCAGCCAGCTCTCTGCATGCACTTGGAGCATTGCTCTTGACCTGGAGGGAGCAGTTCTTAATGCTGATCCATCCGGGCAGGAGCAATCATTTGATCTTTTGATCTCTTTCTCTGTCCACTTCAGTGCAGGCAGGGAAACAGAACAAAAGTCTGTTCCCAGTGGGCTAGAACATTTTTAAAGCTTACACCCGCTGGGAGTGGACCTGGTGTTTGTTTCTGACCGGCGAGATATAATAAAAGTCCTTCCAGTCAAGCGAGAGCAAACACAAGTTTCCCTGCCCAAGCCGGTGTGGTCAGGGAAAGTGCTATGTCCCGGGAGATGGACATCCCATTAGGCCTGGGACAAAATTCCGTTCCGTTCGCGGAAATTGTGATAATTTGGCATTTTCGCGTTCCGCGGAAAGCGCGAAAATGTCAAAATTTCCGCATTCCGCAGCTTAGCGATAATTTGTTTCTTGCTCGCGCTGTAAAATAATACATTCTCGGGTGCGCGCGATCGCCTTACCTGAATCCCCGCGTTTGCCAACAAGTTTTCCCGATCCGGTCGCGTTCTCCACGAGATGTTGGATTGTTGGTAGCCATTTGCGCTGTCTCGCGACAGTTCGCACACACAGTAGCGTCACACGATCACGTCTTTCTTCTTGCGATCATGCACTGCGAGACAAGTAAAAACAAGATGGGCACGCCCGCGAGCACCCACAGGGGTAAGTTGGCGAGCCGCGACCACGCAGAAAATACCGCGAACGGGCGGGAAAAAAACTTCCGCATCTTCGCGATATTTCCGCGGGTTTGCGGAGATTTTTAACATTTTCGCGATAATTTGCGAAACTGAATTTTGCAAATTCCGCCCACCCCTACTCCCCATGACATAGCTACTGAGGCGTCCCCAAGAGATGGGGTCCCTGGGGCCATTAAGGGCTCAGGGAGTGGGCCACGCAGCCCACTCCCCATTTGCTCAAATTTTAGCCCAAGGAGTGGGCTCCCTTGGGCAGTTTTTGAGGCTCAGGGAGGGGGGCCATGCAGGTCCTCCCCATATAAAGTAATTTCATACTTGGGCTGGGTGCCTCAGGAACTCTAGGAGGTGGGCCTTGCAGTCCCCTCCCATTTAAGAATACAGCCCCGGGGGTGGGCTCCCTGGGACATAAAGATAGTGATTGCGATCCGGCCGGCAATTTTTTTAGGTTTTCCGTTCTGTGCGATTGAGGCAATTTTTGCTGATTTGTTGCTACTTTTTGTCCCCGAGAGGGTCTCACTGGGTCCCCCCATGGGACCTAGGGAGTCAGGGTATTCTTACCCTGACTCCTTACATTATTATTTTTTTTTACTTCAGGACAGGGGACTTAGTACTCGAGTCCTGTAATGGCTACCAGTAACATTTGTCTCATGTTGCTGGCAGCCAATCACAGTTCTCACTCCTGTGGAAGTCTGACTCCTGTGGGATAGAGATGACCCAGGAAAAATATAGCTCCCTGGGCCAATCAGAATGCTCCATTTACACCAAGTCACAAAAAGCACAACTTGTGGACCAAGAGCTTGCTTCCTGCCAAATTTGGTGTACTTCGGTTTAGCCGTTTTTGCTGTAGCCTTGTCTAAAGAAGTCTACGGAAAATGCATGGGGATTTTACATTTGGAGACCAACTTTTTTCTCGCCCCCGGTTGACGGATCTCCCCAAAACTTTCCATGCACAAACTAGTCAAAAAGTAGCACATTTTTTGATGTTTTGGTGGAGATTCATCAAACGGGGTCAAGGTTTTTAGCAACATAAAAAATGCTTTTACTTTGGAACAGGTGAAGTAACAAGAACTACCTAGTGGCGACTACCACTAGGTAATATATATTGTCGTTGGATGTGCACCAGATTTTGTTTCCTAGTTTAACTCACATAGGTAATATTGCTTTTGCCAATATCTAAAGATACTGAACTGATTTACAACTATCTTGGCATAAAATTACAAATTTACTTAGAAATTGTCTTTTCTTTGCTTTGGTGTAATTTTCTTCAGTACTTTAAGAGATACAAGTGTTTATAAAAGGTACCAGGGAAGTTTTATGGGATTATCCCTTTTGTACATCTCTGTTGATCAAAACAGCAATTCTGAAAATTGTGAATTCTGCCAAAGACATTTTCTTTTTGTTAAATATTATTGGCTGATGGAGGGATTTTCTTTTAACCGCCACCTATAAAATTCTAATTTCTGAAAGAAATTGCCATCTTCGTGCTGTGGAAAAATACTTCCACAGAAATAAGGGGATGGGGTTGCGTTGCCCAACTGCAAGAGTGGTGTCGAGCAATCAGAGATACGCAAAACATTAAAAAATCAAGTTTACCATGATAAAATAGTGATCTTCTTGAAAATGGTTATCAGGCACATGCCATTATATAATTATTAAAAAAGGTACTATTTAGTAAAAAATCGTGCGCTTCATGGACATTTTAATTTTGGGAAAAGAGCATCCTCTGCCACAGCCAAAGGATATTCAACAGGGGTACGCTCTCTGCAGAGAGTTGCAGACAGGGACTGGCCATATGCCAAGCCCTGCAGTCTACCCCGACTGCACATGGCAAAACAGGGAGGTGGAGCTATAAAAGAGGCTGAGAGTCTGGGCAGAACCCCAACAGACATTGGCTGGAGCTAAACAGTGAGATAAGGATGTGGTGGAAGGGCCTGGAGAAGACCTTCCTGTGGTGTTACCTGTAGTTGAAAGGGGTGACTTGACCCCTGAAGTAAAACTTTATGCCAGGTCAGAGAGCAGTGTGTCTTCCTGCTGCCTGTCCCAGAGGAGCTGGTGGAAAGGAGGAAAGAGAGAGAGTTCAAGCTGCAGATGGCACCATTAAGAATGGAGGAAAGGAAACAAGCCAAGGAGGCAAAGCAGGCTGAGAGAGCCTTAGATGAGAGGAAAATCTGGTTGGCTCATAAACTGAGTCTAAAGGAGCTGGACAGCAAAGTCAGGAAGGCAGTGCCCAGCAGTGATAGTGAGAACATTTCTCCTTTGCCCTCTGGAGACAAGAGGGTCCATATGCCTAAATGGCCGGTGCTTCACATGTTGTGGGGGATGACATCGACAAATGGTTTGAAGTGCATTAGGTGGATTTGCAGCTGCATAGGTTTCCTGAGGAGGACAGACGGGCTAGCCTCTGGAAGAATATCCGTAGTGATGGGAGGGACACTCTTCTGGCTCTAGATAAGGGAGACAGGGTGAGGTATCCCTCCATGAAGTAAACTCTAATCAGAATATATGGCCTTAATTCTGATAAGGGCAGGCAGAGGTTTAGGGACAGACAGAAGCTGTCACAGCATTCCTGGATGGATTTTGTGGATTCCTTTTGCAAGGCACTGGATAGTTGGGTGAAGGGTAGGGATGTAAATGATTACAAAGGGCTGTATGATCTGTTTGCAAGAGAGCACATGTTCAGTAATTGTTTCCAGGGCTGTGCCAATACTTAATTGATAGCAGGCTCCCTGACCCCAGGGTGCTTGCTAAGGAGACCGACCACTGGATCAGCACCAGGGTCCACAAGAAGGTATCTGGGGGATCACCACAAGCGTTGGCAGGGCCCCCACTAGAAATAGGAGGTGGGAGACAAACATAAAAACAAGTTCTGTAAAGGTCTCAAAACTAGTTCTAAGGGTCAGGACTTGCAATTCCCACCTTAGCAAAAGAAGAATTGGTTCCCTGCCCTGACAGTAAATCATCAGGGAAGGCACCGCCATGTGCTATGAGTGCCAGCAGGTTGGGCGCACTGAAAGGGGATGCCAAGTGTGCCAAGTGGGTACAGCCCCCCACTGGTGGGCAGACACCAGGGTTGGCTAGTGTTGTGCTTGGGGAGGAGATTGCCTCAGATAGTGTGGGGGACATTATAGATGTAACCTTAGTGTACCAGTGCAACAGAGAGATGTTGCAGAGACCTCACATGTCTAGTAACAATAGGAAATTCAGGCAGTGGGCCACCATCAATGGGCAGAGGGCAGAGGCTCTGAGGGACACTGGAGCCAGCATGACAACTGTCAGATGTCATCTGATGACCTCAGAACAGATAGTCCCTTATGCATTCCACCAAGATGTATCAAACAACAACCATGAGAGCCTCTAGCCAGTGGATCGGGTTCCCTTTGATGGTGGATGGGGTCTCAGGTTGCTTGACAGTAGCTGTGAGTCTGTCCATGCCTGAGGACATTGCTTAATTTGTGTAGGTGGTTTCCAGTGCTTAGCACCAGCACTTAATTGTTAGCACTGGCACTTATGTCAGTCTGCCACATGGTGGTGCTGTTTGTGTAACTTGTACTGAAAAACAATGTTCACAAGGAACTCATTTGGAATTCATTTCCTATCACAAACAACATCAATGGTTGTCTTCGAATGAATCTTTCACCAAGTTAACATAAAGTTAACAAATCATACAGTAAGCCTACACACAGAAATTATTTTACAAAGCCTCAGCCGAGGTCTTTTATTGGACTAGAACATTGTCAAAACACATATAAAAACATATCATATGTACAATATTCCTCTCTTATTCTATTATATTTACAGTGCAAAGTGACCCCAGTGAAACCATAACCATACAGACACCAATATACAAAATGCTTTGTAAAAATACCAAAAGAAGGTTATTGGAAAAATTTAAACAAGGACAGTTTTGTAAATGTTATAATGATACAGTCAGAGCTGTCTCTTATTGTGTTTGTCGACGACGTTTCGACCCACTTCTAGATGCCGGGTCTCATCAGGACTGTTAATATGGGGACTGGTGAAGGAAAAAGGAGAAGGAAGTGTATGACTATTTTGGGACAGAATAAAAATATTTTCAATTAAGCACTATGAGTGTTTTATGTATAGTTGTAGGCTTACCTAGTTTATGGCATACACATGTCCATGTTGGATCCGGTATGCAAATTAAATAATAGTATCCGCACCTATAGATAATGAATATATATTTATTATAGGTCAGTGTTCACAAAGAAATTTAGACAATTTCTTATCAGTACACCACAAAGTGCAATAGTCAAATATACTCACTTAACCAATAGAGCATCTATTTATAACTTCCACTGATATGGATGAATTGGTCGGAGTTGGACAGAATTCCTATTGTATGAGGAATAGGGATAGTTAATTAAGGTTAAATGATCTTTCACATTAGCACCATGGTGTCATATATCCCGGTAAGACACTTACTTGGGATTCTATATTATGGGTATCCCTTATTTTCGTGAAGCCCCATCATTCTAAGGTAATGCGACCTGTTCTTTTGGCGCTTTAACTGTGATGTGTAAAAAGCAAAATCATTATGGTGTTCTATACATCATTTTCACAACCTTTTGCCTCTGCCACTCGATTGCAAATACTCACATTACTGCTGAGTTGTAATGTTGCAGCAAAAGGGGGTTCCGTGATAATAATGGCAGATAAATTGCACCTTCAACACGCTGTTAGTTCGTGTCTTGTCTGCAACGGACCGAATCACGCTGGCTCCTAGACTCGCAGAGCGCGTACCCGCTCTCTTTTTATGTCCGATTCAATAAAGGAATTGATGGCGGCCATCTTGTAATGGCTAAAATAGCGCGAAATCCTTTCGCGATATGGTTCCAATAACCCATCCTTACAGTCTAATAGATATTATGCCTCAGTGTTAAATAATCCATGACAATCACTATCACTGCATATGTTAGATCGAAAAAGTAGCTCCATCTCGTTAGATTACGAAGGAGTAGCCATCTTAGACTGGGATTATCTCCTAGCCAGCTTGCCACTTTCATGTCCATGCCAATCACTATCACTGCATATGTTAAATCAGAAATTAGGAGTTAGGTTACGAGGGAGTAACCATCTTAGATTGGGGTTATCTCATAGCCAGCTTGTCACTATCATGTCCGTTTCGGCAAGGAAAATGGTTGCAGCCATCTTGTAATGGATAAAGTAGTCCAAAGACTCTTCACGATATGATTTCAATACCCCATCCTCACGATCTAGTAGGCAATCAACGCTTAATAACCCATAAGGGTTCTTATCACTGCATTTGATATGGAGAGAACTCTATCTCGTAATTTTGAGTAAAGTTACGATGCGGTGGCCATCTTAGAATGGGATTGTCTGCTAGCCAGCTAGTCGTCTCTGAACTTATTGTATGTCTCAGATCTGGCCCAAAATCACATTGACATTCATATGGGTGTATTGAGAACAACTTGACATATTTAATACTCGTTGTCTACCTCTTAGTCAGTCGTTCTAAATAGGGATAAATTGGCCAACTTGAAATTGGACAGAACAACATATTGCCTGTACCTACTGTCTAGGTGTATTCCATGTGGTATTTATATGTAATGATCCTCAATTGTTATTATTATTAATGTAAACAGATATTGTTACCTTTTACAGTGTTTTCATATCATCACCATTAGATAACATTTTAATTCAAGCCGACTAATGTAAAACCTTAGAATAGAGTAAAGATACAGGCTGCAGAGACATGATAACACATTTTTTTGTCTAATGCGCAAAAACACCACAATAATCCACATTCATTACAATGTAGCTTCCATCCCAAAATATTTTCGTTCATATTAACACATTGTATGGTCGGGTTCACGTATGACCATGTTATCTAATGGTGATGATATGAAAACACTGTAAAAGGTAACAATATCTGTTTACATTAATAATAATAACAATTGAGGATCATTACATATAAATACCACATGGAATACACCTAGACAGTAGGTACAGGCAATATGTTGTTCTGTCCAATTTCAAGTTGGCCAATTTATCCCTATTTAGAACGACTGACTAAGAGGTAGACAACGAGTATTAAATATGTCAAGTTGTTCTCAATACACCCATATGAATGTCAATGTGATTTTGGGCCAGATCTGAGACATACAATAAGTTCAGAGACGACTAGCTGGCTAGCAGACAATCCCATTCTAAGATGGCCACCGCATCGTAACTTTACTCAAAATTACGAGATAGAGTTCTCTCCATATCAAATGCAGTGATAAGAACCCTTATGGGTTATTAAGCGTTGATTGCCTACTAGATCGTGAGGATGGGGTATTGAAATCATATCGTGAAGAGTCTTTGGACTACTTTATCCATTACAAGATGGCTGCAACCATTTTCCTTGCCGAAACGGACATGATAGTGACAAGCTGGCTATGAGATAATCCCAATCTAAAATGGTTACTCCCTCGTAACCTAACTCCTAATTTCTGATTTAACATATGCAGTGATAGTGATTGGCATGGACATGAAAGTGGCAAGCTGGCTAGGAGATAATCCCAGTCTAAGATGGCTACTCCTTCGTAATCTAACGAGATGGAGCTTCTTTTTCGATCTAACATATGCAGTGATAGTGATTGTCATGGATTATTTAACACTGAGGCATAATATCTATTAGACTGTACGGATGGGTTATTGGAACCATATCGCGAAAGGATTTCGCGCTATTTTAGCCATTACAAGATGGCCGCCATCAATTCCTTTATTGAATCGGACATAAAAAGAGAGCGGGTACGCGCTCTGCGAGTCTAGGAGCCAGCGTGATTCGGTCCGTTGCAGACAAGACACGAACTAACAGCGTGTTGAAGGTGCAATTTATCTGCCATTATTATCACGGAACCCCCTTTTGCTGCAACATTACAACTCAGCAGTAATGTGAGTATTTGCAATCGAGTGGCAGAGGCAAAAGGTTGTGAAAATGATGTATAGAACACCATAATGATTTTGCTTTTTACACATCACAGTTAAAGCGCCAAAAGAACAGGTCGCATTACCTTAGAATGATGGGGCTTCACGAAAATAAGGGATACCCATAATATAGAATCCCAAGTAAGTGTCTTACCGGGATATATGACACCATGGTGCTAATGTGAAAGATCATTTAACCTTAATTAACTATCCCTATTCCTCATACAATAGGAATTCTGTCCAACTCCGACCAATTCATCCATATCAGTGGAAGTTATAAATAGATGCTCTATTGGTTAAGTGAGTATATTTGACTATTGCACTTTGTGGTGTACTGATAAGAAATTGTCTAAATTTCTTTGTGAACACTGACCTATAATAAATATATATTCATTATCTATAGGTGCGGATACTATTATTTAATTTGCATACCGGATCCAACATGGACATGTGTATGCCATAAACTAGGTAAGCCTACAACTATACATAAAACACTCATAGTGCTTAATTGAAAATATTTGTATTCTGTCCCAAAATAGTCATACACTTCCTTCTCCTTTTTCCTTCACCAGTCCCCATATTAACAGTCCTGATGAGACCCGGCATCTAGAAGTGGGTCGAAACGTCGTCGACAAACACAATAAGAGACAGCTCTGACTGTATCATTATAACATTTACAAAACTGTCCTTGTTTAAATTTTTCCAATAACCTTCTTTTGGTATTTTTACAAAGCATTTTGTATATTGGTGTCTGTATGGTTATGGTTTCACTGGGGTCACTTTGCACTGTAAATATAATAGAATAAGAGAGGAATATTGTACATATGATATGTTTTTATATGTGTTTTGACAATTTTCTAGTCCAATAAAAGACCTCGGCTGAGGCTTTGTAAAATAATTTCTGTGTGTAGGCTTACTGTATGATTTGTTAACTTTATGTTAACTTGGTGAAAGATTCATTCGAAGACAACCATTGATGTTGTTTGTGATAGGAAATGAATTCCAAATGAGTTCCTTGTGAACATTGTTTTTCAGTACGTTGTACTTACCCGGTTCGCAGGGACATTAGGGTTGCTCTTGTGATTTTGAATAAAGTTTGTGTAACTTGGAGATGAGCACAATAACAGCTGCTTATTAGCTTAATATACATAAAACAGCTAATATTTGCCACCCAAGCTATTTTTATAGCTTTGGAAGCCTTAAATAGCTCTAATTGGCACAGTTGTAGGGGTGTGATGGTTAGAGCCCTGGGACTTATTTTTTAACAAATCAAGAAATGCCTGTGAATTGTCTGCTTGGCAATGACCTAGAACATACCACCTGGAAAGAAATGGAGTTCACGTCACATTTGGAGATGTGAGGGTTGCCTGAGTAGGTGCGCCTAACCATACAGTCCATGGCCAACCTAGAGGGAGTAAGGAGGACCTGGAGTCAGAAAGAATGGCCCAGGTACCTTCAAAAAAAGTGGAAGGGCAAGAGGCGTGGGAAACCCACACCAGAAACTCCCACGTCCCAGGAGGAGCTGAGCCTGAGGTTGACGTCCCTGAGCCTACAAGGGAGGACTTGCAGGCCTGGAAAACCTAGCTAGCTGACCAACTTGCAGCGGGAAGGCGGTCCCACCAGGAAAACGTTCTGCAATACACAGATGCAGTGCCCTACACTTGTGGGCCTATGGTGTTAGGCCGAGGCCCAGGCAACTTGCGACACCTCTGGTGATGCCTGATTTACTGGGAGAATGGTCACCTGTATAGTAAACCTAAGTTCTTGAGCCTGGTGCAAACCGTATGTTGGTGGTCCCAAGTGCTACAGGTCATCTAGGGCAGGGCATGCCCTTTGAAAGGCTTGTCACCCACTTTTACTGGTACCAGATGAGGAAGGCCTCAGATGTATTCTGCATGTCATTCCCTACCTGCCAGTGGCAAATCAGGAGGGAAACATAAGGCTTCCCTGCAGCCAATCCCTGTCATTGGCACTCCCTTTGAAGGGGTGGGCATCAACATTGTTGGGTCACTGGACCCCAGGACAGCTCTTGGCAACAGGTTAATCCTGGTCTTGGTGGACCATGCTACCTGGTACCTGTAAGGCTGTACATTTGAGACAAGTGAAAGCACTCACAGTGGCCAGTGACCTAATGGGGATCTTTACCCATGAGGGGTTCCCCAAGGAGGTGGTATCTGACTGGGATATCAACTTCATGCTGGCGTACATGAAGTCAATATGGAAGTTGTGTTGGGAACCTCCAAGTTCTCCACTCCTTACCACCCCCAAACTAACAGGTTTGTTGAATGCTTCAACAAGACCATAAAAGGCATAATCATGGGCCTGTCAGAAACCTTGAGGTGGAAGTAGGACATTCTGCTGCCATGCCCTTTGTCTGCTTACAGGTAGCTACTACAAAAGGGGTTGGCTTTAGCACCTGTGATGTATCATAAACGCACCCTGCAAGAGAACCACTCAGTCTAGTGAAGGAGGGCTAGGAGTAAGCTCCTGGGAATGACCCCCAGGATGTGGTCAGCTACATGCTCGGCACTCTATACCAAGATGAAGCACATCTGGAAGAAAGCCGCAGAGAATCTAGAAGCCAGGAGGAGGTCATGAAATGGTGGTATGAAGAAAAGGCAACTTTGGTTGATTTTCAGCCTGGCCAAAAAAGTGTGGTTTTGGAGCCACTGGAGCCCAGGGCCCTAAAAGAGTGCTGGTCTGAACCCTATGAGGTGAAAGAGCGCAAGAGTGAGGTCTCCCACCCTGTGGACCTCATGACTCCCAGGAACCCTTTGAGATTTTTGGACGTTAATGGCCTCAAACCCTATTTTGAAAGGTCTGAAGTAACCATGCTCCTGGTAACAGATGATGGAGTGGAGGAAGAGAGGGACTTATTTTCTACCAAGGTGCAGGATGGGTTAGTGGAGGGTGTCAGCCTCACGCCTGACCCTAGAACAACTGAGAGACTACCACGAGTAGTTGTGCAGGCTTCTCCCTTACTCCCGGTCTCTCATGGTGTACCCATGATATTGACTCTGTGGACACCATGTTTGTGAAAAGTTAAATCTACATGCTGTCTGATAATGTGAGAGCCAGTATTAAGTTGGACGTATCCAAGAGGCTGGAGTTAGGGGTTATTGAGCCATCAAACAGCCCTATGTCCAGCCCAGTGGTGCTGGTCCCCAAGGCTCAAATTCCAGGTATTACCCCAGAACTCAGGTTCTCTGTGGATTACAAGGGATCACTGCAGTCACCAAGACTGATGCGCACTCCATCCCCAGAGATGATGAGCTCATAATTTGTTTGGGAGCTGCCAAGTTACTCAGCATGTTTGACTTAGCATCTGTGTACTGGCAGATTGTGTTAACCAAATGGGTCAACGAGAGGTCTGCATTCTTTACCCCAGAAGAAAACCTCTAGTTCCGGGTAATGCCCTTTGGATTGAATAATGCCTCTGCCACCCTCCAGAGGTTAGACAACCAGGTCCTGCTTGGATTGGAGAACTTCAGTGCTGTCTATCTAGATGACATTGCGTTTTTCAGTTCTAGCTGGGAGGACCACCTGTGCCACCTCAGTGAAGTGTTTCATGCTCTGCAGAGGCCAGGTCCAACTATCAAGGCCAGTAAGCGCCATATAGGGAAGAGTTTGGTGGTCTTCTTGGGACACCAAGGTTTGGTGGTCTACTTGGGACACCAAGTAGAGGAGGCAAGGCACAGCCCCTCAAGACCAGAACTGAGACCATTCTAGCTTGCGAATCGCCCAAGATCCAGACAGAGATGAGGGCCTTATTAGGCCTCACTGATTATTACAGGGGATTCAACAAGTGGAATGGCACCATTGGTGCACCTTTGACAGCCCTGACTTCTAGAAAACAGACCATTCAGGTGATCTGGATGGAGGCATGCCAAAACACTTTTGATACCCTGAAGGAGGCCATGTGCACAGCAACCATGGTCAAGGCCCCTGACATCTCCAAAGAATTTATTGTCCAGTTGGACACATATGAGCATGACATAAGGGGCCATGCTCTCAGAGCTGAATGAAGAGGGCCTGGATCAACCTGGAGCCTTCATCAGTAGGAGGTTACTTCCCCAGGAGCAGAGGTGGAGTGCATTAGAGAGAGAAGCTTTTGTAGTGGTCTGTAAACTGAAGAAGCTAAGACCATACCTGCTTGGTGCTCACTTCCGGGATCAGACAAAACACATAGATGGCTAATGCAGATGAGGGGTGAGATTCCCAAACTGTTGATTTAGTCCATCTCCATACAAGGAATGGGCTTTAATGTGGCACACTGTCCTGGAACAGGCCATGCCACTGCTGATGGTGTCTCCAGGTTTTTCCACCTTAGTGAAGAGAACTCCCAAGGGGTTGGGTAGTTCTCCCCACTTTCAGATGAGGGGGGCATGTGTTGAACCTGGCATTCTTGGTATGATTTTCACTCTAACTTGCAAAGGTACGTGTGTTCTCTCATTAAAACATGGTAAGCATTGACTTATACTCAATTAGCATATTTAAAGTACTTGCAAGTCCATAGCAAAGTGGCAATACCTTTGTCAAGGACCTGTAAACTAAATACTACTAGTGGGCCTGCCGCACTGTTTTTGCCATCCACTTAAACAGCATTTTAAGTGTGTCTCAGGCCTACCATTGCATCCATTGCATCCCGTGTGTATGTGTAGCTTTAAACTGCCATTTTGACCTGGCAAAATAAACCGCTGCCTGGCCCAGACCTTCCTGTTTAATAAATATGTCACCCTAAAGTAGCCACAGAACAGCCCAGAGGGCAGGATGAAATGTATTTAGAATGTAGGACATGTACTTTCAAGTTGTACATGTCCTAGAAGTAAAAAACTCTTAAACTTGTTTTTCACTACTGCAAGGCCTACCTCTCCCATAGTATACTATAGGAGTTACCTTATTACATTCAATAAGTTGAAATGTCGAAATGGAAATAGGTAAACAGTTCAGTGTCTGGTGTCTTTGGAATTGTAATGAAAAATCCTAACTTATGTTGAAGTCAGATTTAAAATTTTAATTTTAAAAATGCCACTTGTTGAAAGTTGAAACCACTAAAGGGGTTTGGTCCATTGGACAATAGTCAGGTAGGTCCATAATACTTATCAAAGACAAAGGGGGGGGTACCTGACTCCTTTGGTATTTTCAGCTTTATCTCTTTATAGCATCAATCAAACCAATATCTTTTATGTTTATGTAGGTTATTTATTAAACCATTTTGTTTAAGATTTTTTCATATAGTTTTTGTCGAAATTCAAAAGTCGGAAAAGAAGATACACATACTCGTGACTTTGTTGCCATGACGAAAGCGTACTAACGATTGCAACCAAGTTTTATCAGGTAACTCTTTGTCCAGTAAGTGCCCGATCCTGTTGGAATGCAGGAAAGCTGTGTTTTTTTTAAAGTCACGTAGATTAGACACACACATTTTTACACCCGTTTGTTTGCCTCATTTTTTGCAGGTATTCGTGAAATATTCATGAATAAGAAGCCCTGATGATAGGCACAGTACTTCAAGTCTGTGCTTTGAAACGCGTTGGCATTCTAAAATACTGAGGAACTGTCAAAATTATACTTTTGTGGTTGAGGGAATCGGACTGAAAAATTAATTCCCCTCCTATATGCAGAAAGTAGTTCGCTCTGTTAGGCTTTGCCTTGATTTTTGGTCTAATTGAAAGCTTGAAGGTATGCCGTGTGTTTAACCAAATGGTGTAAGAAAGAAAACTTTTCCTTTTAGAATTGTTGCACCTTTCAATGTTTTGTCCATGAATGTATTTTTGTGAATTGTTTCATGTACTATTTGTTTATGTCATTTGAAATGTATGTGTATCTTCTTTTCATACTTTTGAATTTCACCCAAAAATATACGAACAAATCTTAAACAAAATGGTTTAATAAATAACCTAAATCAAGCATAAAAAAGGTATTGGTTTGATTGATGCTATAAAGAGATAAAGCTGAAAATACCAAAGGAGTCAGGTACCCCCCTTTGTCTTTGATAACTTGCAGAAAGTTGGCATTTTCCTAACTTAGCTATTTGTTGCTTGCAGCCTGTTTCTAAGTCCTATTACTGGGTGTGGGTGATAGCTGGGCTTTGTGCAGTCACCCCGGATAGCCACACACAAAAAGGAGCTTAGGTGTGCCTGGATGGGCAATTGCTGTCATGATGGGAGGGAGGAGCTGGACCCAGCCACACTTACACCTGAATAGGCTGTGTCCTGCCACCACACAAAGGCAGGGCACTTGTGCTCTTCAAAGGCCTGCCTCTAGAAGCTTCTCCCCAATTTAAAGGCACAATTGGGTTTAAATATTGAACATCAGATACCAACTTTTCAGTACCGTTCTGGAGCTGTGGATACTATGCCGGGAAGAAGGACTGCTGATGAAAGGACTGCCACATTGCAGAACTGCTGCTCTGAAGGACTGCTGCCCTGCTGTGCTGACCTGCTACCTGCTTCCCCCTTGCCAGGTGATAAAGACTGGAACTTCCTCTTTTGAACCCAAAATACAAGAGTGATTCCAGGGACTCATTGACTGGCCTCCTGATCTGAAGCCTCAGGGACAGGCTTCCAACAACCTTGTAGCTGCACCTAGACTCTGCCATCTTTGAGTCTACCCTGCCAAGTAGTGGCAGGGTAGACCCTTGAAAACTTGAAACTGGGATTACGATGCTCTACCAGCCTCTGTGGATTCAACGCATTTTCTCTGCTGAGCGGCGCAACCCCGAGCAGATCCGACCCATTCCCACTGCTGCTTGGATTGGACCCCCCCCCCACAAAGACCAGCATTGCTGCTGCAGCAACTAACCTCCTGGAAGAGCCGCTGTGCGACGCATCCTTGGTGCAGGCCCTCCAATCTCTTGGTGATGGCAGCCTTAACGACGTTCCAGACTCCACATCACAGCTCATCGGAACTGACCTATTGCCCGACTGTGTGGTGAATCCTCGATGCCATACTTATCATCGCAAGCCTAGTTTATGAGATCCTCGATGATGAGGCAGAACCTCGCATCCCAGCCTCACTGCCCCTCAAAACTAATTCATCTTCGACGCAGATCCACACAATGCTACAAAAGCAAGGGTTTAAGGTACTTTGTTTAGCAGGCTTAACTGGGTCCCTGTAGCCAGCCCGGACCCCATCATAGTTAGCCTGAATTTATGATTTTGTCCCCGTCCAACGCGACCAGCTACCCACAGTTGAAGCCATGTGCTTGTGGTGGTATTTCTGGTTCAACTGATTAGATTTTTGTTGTTTTGGTCTTGTTCTATTGATTAAATAAAGCTCTATTTATCTAACTTGGTGTGGTAACCTTTTTTGTGGTGTTTTTCAAATATTATTACTGTAGGGTTGCACAAATACTTTACACATTGCCTCTAATTTAAGCCTGGCTACTCTGTGCCAAGCTACCAGAGGGTTGAGCACAGGTTAATTTACGGTTGGCTTGTGCCTCACTCTGACAAGGATTGTGGTTGCTGAATGACCAGGTATCACACTCCAGTCAACCAACAACCCAATTTCTTACACCTGGCATCCTACCACCCACCTCACTATGTTATGTGTTTTCCAGCTACTTACCAGCCAAAGCGGCACTCTCTGCTCTAACACAAAGGGCTGAGACCTGGCAACAGCACAGACAGTGGCCCTCTGTGAGCTTCTAGCTAGTGTGCCATATTCTAACATGCCATCTGATGTATGTAGAGACCAATGAAGTGGCAGGGGAGATGCAGGTCATCCACAGAAGATTGTTATCTGCATTCAAATGCCAAGTTCGGGATAGATTTAAGAGAGATGACAGAATGACAGGTGGGACCTCCAACCATCATTTCCTCGTTCTGCTCAGGTCTCTGCAGCCCAAACAAAGTGGGGAATACAGGGGAAGTGAGCACCTTCCGTTATGATGTTCTCACTGTTAATACCTCACAGCAGTGAATAACTCGATTTTGAGATTTCCAAAGGAAGCCATACAGAACAAATAAAAAAACTACATTGCCTGATCATCATTCCTTGTTGCATACAAGGCATTACTGCCATGCTCAATAGCAGAATCCTGTTATAAATTAAAGCCCGCAGGCACTACCAGGCAAAGCATATTAATGCAAACAGATTTTTGGACGTGTCCTCTTTATCTCACCCAACATCTCTTGCATGCTTGCCATTTGTCACAATTCGTCTGAGGGATTAGCCCACTTCTCTCTTACCCACAATATTCCTAGAGTGCCTAAACTATCACAAGAAAGATCTGTGCATTTCTTACATGAGCAAATCGATTTGCAACCAAAAAACCTGAAAGGGAAAAATAAACATTCAGTGACACTCATACAGTCATTTGTCAGCAGTGACATCCTGCATGGCAGATCACTAATTTCCATTACATCACAAGTATGGAGACAATAATAAACTTGTATTGTTTTGATGCAAACCCATGTGATACACAAAAACCAAAACGTTAGCAAGGTCTTAGTGAAGAGTGGTTGGAAGAACTCTGTGGGATTAATAGATTAATAGATGTGTCCAGAATCCCAAAATGTTCAGTTTTAGGATTGATTAATTCTTAAGCAGAGCTCAGTTTCAGAGTGGATTTCTTCTCCACTCGATTTCAATAGAGCTCTTCTCCCCACTTCCAGATACCCTAGGTGCTGGAACATTGGTCCCAATATTACAGGTCAGATGACCTGGCCAGTACAATTACCTTTTAAATGAGCTGCAGTGTAGGCCACTCCATACCCTAGCCCCTGCCTGGCCGCATTCCAATGCACGAGCAGACATATAATGCTCTCCCCTACCAAGAAAGATGTTGCCAATTCCTTCCCCTCCTCTTCCTTCATACCCTGCCCCACACTAGCCTCCTCACACACATTTAGCATCTGTTGAGAGCAGGTAGTAAATGCATGCATTAAACCAAATAGAATTGGATATTCTCTGTTTAAAAAAAATTCTGACCACTCGGAAACTCCTCAGATGGTTACTCCTAACTTGTAATTGAGGCCTCAGTGTTGTAGCTGGCATTGGAATCCATGCCCTCCACAGAAATGTTCATTTGAGCGTCTGGGGATACGATGGGACATTCATAGCCACTAGAAGTAAAGGTATGGGATGTGAACTCCAAAAAAACCATGCTAAGTTTCAGAATGTGAATGAATAATAGAGATGCCTTAGTTTGACATTGGTCACATTTAATGTGCATTGTAAGACAAAGGTCAGATGGCAGGCTGTATGTTCTGACAAAGTGCTTATTATGATTGGTTTAAGACAGAGATTGGTGTTTACTTTCTGTGCCTGCAAATGGAGAGAATGTTGTGAAGTGTAGTCTGTGACAATCTTACTGGGGTACAGGGATTGTGAAAGGAACGGCTGTAGGATGTAAATATTAACAAGCAACAAAATTAACTGTGCTTGAATTTTACACATATTTCAAAGTATATAAGCAGGAAGGAAAGCACGAATGAAGCACATTTTTGCAACTCAGAGTGAGATAAAAGTAAGATTTTAATGGGATCAAAATACATGAAGACCCTTTACTTGGTGATGCTCAAATGTTGGCTGAAACCAAGTTTTCACACATCGCTAGTGTGTTATATAGTTCAATCAGTAAAGTTTCATATCTATGGAAATGTAGTGGCCATTTCAATGGAAATTGTGCTGTCTGTAAATGACAGTGTACTACCACACCATGGTTTAGGAATATATTTGCAACAGTGTGCTCCAACATGCACCACCGGCTACATACCACACCCCTGCACCTCTCTTGTTGAATGGAAATAGCTGATTTGCTACACTTGTTCCTTTAAGATGCTTGGATTTTTCACAATCCTTATGAATTCAGTGAGGTAACATTGATGGCAACTCTCCAACTCTGAAAATTGTTCCAGCACAGCTGGGAGCAGTGCTGTTTAAGCAAGTGGTTTGAAACACAACTCATTTGTTTGTTCATCTTGGTGCCTCTTTCTGTAAAACAGGATTCCCGTTCTCCTTCGTAGTATGACATGCATTCTTTGGCTCCCTTGAGGCAGCAGCAGGTGATCTTGACTCACCTTTAATGTGCAGCGTTGGGTATAGTAGAGTCATGCAGCAGATCCTCTAGACTATGAATAAATATGGGTGATGCCAGGGACAGTGGCGGTGCGTCCATTAGGGTGCCAGGGCGTTGCCCCACTATCCGGATTGGCGCTGTGTGAAAAAGTTAACTAATAAGGTAACTAATTTGCAAAAACATTATTCTGAATCTCAAAATCCCCCAAATAAAAAAATTATCACCAGCCATGCCCTCATCTCGAGGCAATGGCTCTGAAGGGG
The DNA here is from genome assembly GCF_964204655.1 of Triturus cristatus. NCBI lineage: Eukaryota > Metazoa > Chordata > Amphibia > Caudata > Salamandridae > Triturus > Triturus cristatus. The sequence continues at coordinate 700,767,638 of NC_140585.1, read as the reverse complement.
GTGTGGTGTTGGGCACATGTGCACTGGCAGCAGCAGGCTGGCAGTGCACAACAGGTCAACAACACAACATGCAGCCAGGAAGGGGTCAGTGCGCATGCTCGGTTTTGGGCTGATCATTTATCAGACCAGCCTGAACATGCGTACTAGGCTGCACATTAGGAGACCGAGGGTTGTTGCATGCTGCAGACCCGGTCTCCTATTGAGTGGGGAGTATCCCCTGCTCAAGCCAATCCTGACACTGCTGGAATCTGAGCAGCATCTGGATTGGCTCATTGGGTGGAGGGCGCGGCGCATGGGTGGCACACTGGTGTCTAAGCATGATGACCATTCACTGTCATGGCTTATGAAGCCATGCAGACAGTGATTGGCCATTTCCAGGCAGTAAGCGTACTGTTCTGTAGGCGTAGCGTGACTGATGTTGAGCTACATCATGACGTCGGACTGAGCACACCACGGCACGCGCCACAGACACCTTGTGCTCGTGAGTCGTGTGCTACTACTAAGTGCCTGCCTGCAGTGCTGCTCGTCGTTGATTTAAATTGAATAATTGTAATAATAATCAGATTTGGATTGGCGTCGCTACGCTAGTGAGTACTTTGAGTAAACAATACAAAACAAATTTAATTGGACATGGACAGTCTGTCTAAGGTGTGAGGCCGGGTGATGGGTCGGGACTCGGGATCCGTTTCCTTTCAGTCAAAGCCAGAGAGGAGATTTTTGGTCACATCGACGGAGTTGGTATTAATTGCAAGAGTGTCAGAAAATTTAACTTTTTTATTAGATTATTTGTAATCGCGATGGCATTGCAATTTGATAAAGTTTGTGGAAGAACACCATAGTACCAACAATAATATATTTTGTGATGGAAATATTTTTCTCGTCATTGAAGCGAGAGGGCGTCACGCGTGTCCTATCCATACAGATCGGCACGTGAAGGTGCATTTCGCTCAGCAGCCATCGTGCTGAACTGGTTCTTCACAAACGACATGCGCCATTAAAGCCTTCCTCCTAGCCTAGGCCTCAACTATCCTCAACCCCTTTTCCTTATTTCAAAACCATTCTTATGTAAATTCAAGGCTGCGCAGAGTTTTATATTGACAGTGTGTGTGTGTTACATATTGTTGCACAGTGGATGTTCATTTAACATAGAGAGCATGTGGCCTTACGGCCGAAGCTGCCAACTTCAGAGCTGGGAGAACCAGGTTCGAGTCTCGGCGTCGACTCAGTCACTTATTCTACCCTTCATGCCAAAAATAAAATACTTGTGCAATTTAGCTGGTGCTTATGTAAAGCATACTAATATCCCATAGAAATGTTGATGATTCTGATTTGGAGGTTGCCATGAGCACTAGTTGCAGTGTACGTAAGTCCACAACTTCGGAATACAGGTGGATTGGCAGCGGAAGGCGGTGGGGCTGTTCAGCGCTGAGACCTATACTCAGGCTCTGAATGGGAATGAGTCAGCGTCCGATTACACAGGGGAGGACACGGTGGCAGCAACAGAATTCACCTGTGTCTTGAAGAGGCCCTGTGGTTAGCATCAACGCCGGCTAATTAGGGCCCGTTATCTTGGCTTTTATGAGAGCAGTACCTCACAGTCTCAGTGTACATGTGATGTGATGCAGCCTGGCCCGGCCGTCGTGTGCAAAGCAAACTGGCTGACTGACTGCAAACATCCACATTACGTACTGACAAATTTGATGGGGGAGTTGTGGAAAATGCTTTCTTTATCAGTAAAACAAAACACACTTCCTTATTTCACCCGAACCCAACATTGACATTCCAACAGCCCCTCGCCTCGTGTAAATATTAGATTAGATGCAGCCTCGTGTGGAAGCCTGGCTCGGTGTTGTCTTATCTATGAATACTCTCTGATGTGCTCTGCCCGGCCTTTAAAGTAAAGTAATTGTGGATTTCAGCAGAAAAGAACAGCACAGCGATACTTAATGATAGCAATAGAACTTTTTCTCAGAGTGTATTACCGCTGCTGCAAGAGCATTATAATCATTCTGCTGTTGTCGAAGCCAGCAGAACAAATTGCATTCGTAAAACATCTTGTCATTAATGTAATAACTTCACTTTCACAATTGCTTTATTATGCTTCCTGCTTTCTCAAATTTGCTTGAAAATGCACCATTTCTCCACTCTTTTTTAAAAATTTCCTCGGGGGAGAACACCCCCAAACCCCCTTGGGATGTTCGGGCTCGCTCGCTACGCTCGCTCGCTACGATGCAGTATGAAAATCATTTTACGCCACACCACTTTCAAATGTCACCAGCCGCCACTGGCCAGGGACGGCCTGTGGTTTGTCCTTCACTAAGCAGCAGCTTATTTTACTGCTTTACTGAAACTCTACCCAACGCCAATCAGAATAAATATCATGGGCCGACTTACATGAAGTGAGCACTGGAAGCGGTAAGTTAAGTCATAATTAAAACCCCCCTTTTTGCTGAGTGGTGTCTCAAGTTGAAGTAGAGCTGGCACAGTGTTAGTTTACAACCTTTTATGGTTGCTTACAACATGCACTTTCAATGGTATGTGTTTTTTTTTACTGGAAATACAGCAGCACATGTTGATGTAACCAAAGTAAATAATATAACAGAACACAATAACATGCACAAAGCAACATAGCGACACAAATAAAACATAACAGGTCATGTCAAAATGAAACAGACAAAGTAAATCTCAACACAACAGCAGTAAAACAAAAAAAAATCACATTGCATTAATGCAGCACAAAACACAGCAGCACAAATGAAACAGAACACATTGCCACCACAACAAAATGCCAGATAACAAATGTACAGAAAAAGTAATGTCACACATTACCACCTTCTAGATCCTGTTTTCATAATACAGTGGATAACAATGTTTAGAGCAAGCACTGCCTTAAGCTATCACTAAGGACATGAAATAACGACAGTCAAGAATGTTTGTGATCTGACCCCTTTCTCAAAGGGGAAAGACACAAGAGAAAGTAAAACATGATCCTAGTCCCCGTGTTATGCACAGCAGGCAACTTTGAAAGATGGCAAATCATGATTCATTAGAGAGAAAGCTACTCTAAAAACTGATATTAATTCTCCTGCTCTGAATGCTAAAACACAAAATGCAATTCAAACAATATAAATGACAAAAAGTTAATCGCCGTCAACCGTCGTTAGACATATACGAATAGGGAAAGCCTTTGAATTAGCGGCAGAGAACAGAGATTAACAAGAAAACCATGAGATCATCAGCAAGGGGCAGGTCTAAATTCTACTATAAATTGATGTTAAAGTATGGATAACAATAAGTATGCTAGAAATCCAAAACTGACTGTAGCAAGTGGTGGGCAAATCTCGCAGAGTATCACTCAGTGCAATTACATGCAAACTCCACAAGATTTCACGGAGTTCTCTGAGGTGGCAGAATCAGCACTTTTTGTTGCTCACACTGATTTTGAGTGCTGGGATCTCGTTCCGCACTACAAAATCAGCAAGAACCGAAGCACCACATGGCGCGCCAGAGGGCACTACTGCTTTGCTGCTGCTCAAGTAGATTTTCTACTCGAGTGGCAGCTTTCTCACCACAAATGATTGCAACAGCCCACAACCTTCTGAGTTGAGAACCTCTAGTCGGGTGCCATCCTAGCACCCGAAAATGATGCTGTGGGTGCCAATTCTCACTAATGCTCCCTGGGTGCCAATTCTCACTAATACTCCCCAATTTACTGTTGGCGAGCTGCCAGCAATAATAAAGCATGACAAACAGCAGTTGGTACAGTTTTACCAGAACTCCATTTACAAGCACAACATAGAGTGGGCAAAACTCCACAAATTCAGCCGTGGAAGAAGAATTTTTCGGTAGTCTTCCACCAGCTTACCTCCACTTTTTGCTGTATCTTTTTGTTGGCCCTAGAACTTGAACACTTTACCACTGCTAACCAGTGCTAAAGTGCATGTTCTTCCACCATAAACATGGTGACATTGGTGAATGCCTGTTTGGCACATTTAGGTTACCTATCAGTCCCTTATAAAGTGGTATACCACATACCCAAAGCCTGTAATCTAAATGCTACATGTGGGCCTGCAGCACTGGTTGTGCCACCCACATAAGTGGCATTTCAAAACCTGTCTCAGGACTGCCATTGCAGGGCCTGTGTGTGCAGTTTACTGTCACTTCGAATTGGCATTTAAAACCACTTGCCAAGCCTTAAACTCCCCTCTTATTGTGCATAGGTCACCCCTGATGTCGACCCTAGTTTGTCCTGAGGACAGGGTGCTATGTAAGTAAAAGGTAGGACATGTACATTTAAGTTTTAAATGTCCTGGTTTAAGACAAACAGCTAAATTCGTTTTCACTATGTTGAGGCCTACTCCTCACATAGGCTAGCATTGGTAATATCTTAAAACACATTTAGCTGTAATTTCAGATTGAAAAGGAGTAGCTAAATCCTGTTTCATATCTTTGGAATAGAAATGATAAATCCTCTTTTGTGGTAAAGTTGGATTTTACATTACTATTTTAGAAATGCAATTTTTAGAAAGTGGATATTTCTCTGCTCTTGGCTTTGCTCTGTGTGCCTGCAGCCTGTCTCCAATACAGATCTGAGCTGGGTGACAGCGACCATTTGTCCATTCTATCTAGACAGCCACAAACTCAGGAAGGGCGGGTGTTACAGAGGACTTATTTGCATTCTGATAGCCTTCCTGGGCAGGAAGGGGGAGTGGGAGCTAACACTTGCATCTGAATAGGCAGTGTCCTGTGTCCCACACAAAGGGCTGATTATCCTCCACAGATAGCCTGGCAGACAGGGCTGGTATATAAGAAGAGCTGTGCACTTCAAGGAGCTGCTTTGAAGTTACCCCCGCTTCAAAGGCACATTTGGGTATAAGTACTGGGGTTCTAGCCAAACAAACACAGTATACTACTGGACCTGGGAAGAGCTCTGCTGGAGTAATGGCGGTTGTGCTGTAAGGATTGCCACTTTGCCTTGATTGACTGTTCTGAGGAGTTTTTTTTTCTGCTTTGCTGAGCTGCCCTTCTGACTGCTGTTCTCTGCCCTGCTGAGGACAAGCACTGGACCCATCTCACTTGAACCCACAGTAACTCCCAGGGTTTTTCTGGCATACCTCCTGTTTTCTGAAGTCTCAGGGACACAAAAGACTTCCTGCAATTCTGCTCGTGCTGCCATCTGTGAGTCCTACCCTTGCATGAGGTGATTCCTCCAGTCCTGGGCCTCAGAAGTTGGTTCTGCATTTGGTTTGCTATAAAACAGATGCATTATCATCTTCGTGCTGATCAGAAACAACGAATCGCCGCTCAACGCTGACACAGATGCTGTTAGATGCTGTGCTCAACGATGACACAGTGACCAGACTACATGGAAAAGATTGACCACATCGTACCCTCAGCATTGATGCTTTGGCATCCAAGGTACTTTTTCAGCGGGACCTGCATGAGTCTCGTAGCCAGCCTGAACTTTGGATTCACCCCAGTCCCTCGTGACCTCAAGAAACGTTTTAGGGCTATAGACTTCAAAGCACTGTTTTTGCATGTATTCTTTAAAAATCATACCTCGACTTCTACTGATTGGATATTTGTTGTTTTAGTCTTTTTTTACTCAGATAAATATTCTTAATTTTTCTAATCCTGTGTGGAGTCTTTTATGGTGTTTTCATTTGGTTACTCTGTGTGTGTGTGTATGTGTATGTGTGTGGGTGTGTATGTGTGTGTGTGTCTGTGTTGCACAAATACTTTTCACATTGCCTTTTAAGTTAAGCCTGCCTGCTCGGTGCCAAGCTACCAAAGGATTTGCTCACATTAATTTAAAGTGTGTATCTAGCTTACCTGACGAGGATTGTGGTCCCTACATGGACATGGTGCAAATCTCTGCCAACTAGAGACCCAATATCTAACATTGGTGATCAGCAGTGAGGATAAGACTTGTGTCTGTGCAACACCATATAGTAATTCAGTGTTCACTACAACTGTAAACTTAATACCAATTTTAACCTTTTTCAATTCTCCCTGATTGACATCTTTCATTTTTCCAAAAGTTGTTTTGCTCCATACTCATTTTCTCTTTAATATCAGTGGTCCTACCTGGCAATATGGAATTCCAGCAGGCCAACCTGGAGGCATACACAGTGGGCCAGCTCAAGGAGTTCGGCCAGGAGAGAAGGGTGTTCCATAAGTGAAAAGCTAAAAAGGGAGAGCTTCAGAAAGCCTTAAGAGCATAGGTAGCAGCCCACCTAGAAGAAGTGGATGAGGTGGAGTGGTCAGAGTCTGAGGACTGAGGAGCAGGAGCAAGATGGAGGTCTTGTTGCAGCCTGTTCATGTGGGGGGTAACATCTTCCCATGACTGGAATTCCAGAGCAGACCAGGCAGCAGTGTGTCATCAAGGAACATGTCCCCAGAGGAGCTCAAAGACAGGAGGGAGGAGAGGAGAGGAACTAAAATTGTATCTAGCCAAATTAGACAAAGAGCAGGCCGTTGCTAAACTGGAGAAGAAGCAGGCTCTTGAAGGGAAAAGGCTGGCCATGGAAGAAAGGAAAAAGTCCCATGAGCTCAGCATTAGAGAGCTGGACATCAGTGTCCCAAGAGAGGGGTCCAGCCAGCAACAGCAATGATGGCAGCACACCTGGTGAGTCCAGAGTAAGGATCCCAAAGTATTTGGTGCCCAGTTATGTGTTGGGGAAGGACATAGACAAATGATTTACAGCCTATGAAGTGACTCTGAGAGTGCACAAGGTGCCAGAGGAGTTCTGGGGTGGAGGTTTTCTAAGCTATATGTCCAGGGTGGGGAGTTCCACGGTCCTTACACTAGAGGAAGAGGACCAGACATGCTACACTGCAATGAAGACCATCCTAGTCAACAAGTTTTGACTGACTCCTGATAGGTAAAGGCTCAGAATTCAGGGGCAGCCAAAAGATCTCATCACAAACATGGGTGGATTTCTTGGATTTTAGCAGCAAGGCACTGAAGGGCTGGACAAGGGGCAGCAAGGTTGATGATTTTTCACAGCTATACAACTTGATCTTGAAGGAGCACATGCTTGATGTTTGTTTTCCAGAACTGTGGCAACACCTAGTTGATAGCAAGTTAACTGATCACAGAAAACTTGCTGAAGAGGCAGCCATCTGGGTCAGCACCAGAGTGTCCAAGAGGGCATCTGGGGGGACTCCCAAAAGGATGGTCAGTGTTCCCACCAGAAGGAGGAGGAAGGAGGTAAAAAGACAGAGTTCTCTGAAGGCTCTCAAAACATCTAACAGGGGAAAGTTCTGGTTCTCATTCCCAATCTGGGCACCTGAAGAAAAACTACCCTGACAAAGGTTAGCAGCTCAATCCCATTAATTGCTATGTGTGCTACATGTATGGACACTACACGGGAGGATCCCTAGTATCCAAAAAGAGAAACAGCTCCCACATGAGGAAAGACTCTAGTGAAGTGCTGGGGGAGGTGTTTGTCCAAGTTAATGGAGAGGGGGTTACCCTTGTATCCCTGGGTGATAGTAAGATAGTTCCTAAGATCCATGTGCCCTCAAATAATACTAACTATAGGCACTGGGTCACCACCAGTGTGCAAGGTGTTGAGACTCTGTGGGATACAGGTACCAGCAGGACTGTGGTAAGGAGTGAGCTGGAATCCCCAGAGGAGTTGATGATTCCCAATGCATTCTACCAGGTCGTAGTGGCTGATAACTGAGAGGGTCATTATCCAGTGGTACTTGATCCATTTGAGTGAATGTGGTGGGCTCAGGTCTTCTGAAGGTTGCTGTGAGCCCTGCCAAGCCTATAGACTGTTTGTTGAGTAATATCCGGTCCTAGGAAGCTTGTTTCCGGTCCAGGGAAGACATGGCTTGGCAGTTCGGGCTGGACTGTTCCCATGAGGCACAGGGTCAAACTGATTTGCATATGGCCATGTCTGAACTGGGGTGGCAGAGTGGGCTTAAGAACGGTGATGGATCAAACCCAGATCTGTTGACTGGGTGTGAGTGTTTGATTGGTTCTGATGCTTTGTCCATCACCACCCCCTTTTGTACCGCTTTGTTCGCCATAAGTTGGCAGGGTATGCTCAGACGTTGAGTCCCTTGCTCACTTTGCCACTGTATCCAAGCAAGCCTGGCTGAAGACGGCTGAAATGCCAGAAACCGGTCCTAGGAAACTTGTTTCCGGTACAGGGAAGACATGGCTTGCCAGTTCGGGCTGGACTGTTCCCATGAGGCACAGGGTCAAACTGATTTGCATATGGCCATGTCTGAACTGGGGTGGCAGAGTTGGCTAAAGAACGGTGATGGATCAAACCCAGATCTGTTGACTGGGTGTGAGTGTTTGATTGGTTCTGATGCTCCGTCCATCACCACCCCCTTTTGTACCGCTTTGTTCGCCATAAGTTGGCAGGGTCTGCTCAGATGGTGAGTCCCTTGCTCACTTTGCCACTGGATTCAAGCAAGCCTGGCTGAAGACGGCTGAAATGCCAGAAACCGGTCCTAGGAAGCTTGTTTCCGGTCCAGGGAAGACATGACTTGGCAGTTCGGGCTGGACTGTTCCCATGAGGCACAGGGTCAAACTGATTTGCATATGGCCATGTCTGAACTGGGGTGGCAGAGTGAGCTAAAGAACGGTGATGGATCAAACCCAGATCTGTTGACTGGGTGTGAGTGTTTGATTGGTTCTGATGCTCTGTCCATCACCACCCCCTTTTGTACCGCTTTGTTCGCCATAAGTTGGCAGGGTATGCTCAGACGTTGAGTCCCTTGCTCACTTTGCCACTGGATTCAAGCAAGCCTTGCTGAAGACGGCTGAAATGCCAGAAACCGGTCCTAGGAAGCTTGTTTCCGGTCCAGGGAAGACATGGCTTGGCAGTTCGGGCTGGACTGTTCCCATGAGGCACAGGGTCAAACTGATTTGCATATGGCCATGTCTGAACTGGGGTGGCAGAGTGGGCTAAAGAACGGTGATGGATCAAACCCAGATCTGTTGACTGGGTGTGAGTGTTTGATTGGTTCTGATGCTCCGTCCATCACCACCCCCTTTTGTACCGCTTTGTTCGCCATAAGTTGGCAGGGTATGCTCAGACGTTGAGTCCCTTGCTCACTTTGCCACTGGATTCAAGCAAGCCTGACTGAAGACGGCTGAAATGCCAGAAACCGGTCCTAGGAAGCTTGTTTCCGGTCCAGGGAAGACATGGCTTGGCAGTTCGGGCTGGACTGTTCCCATGAGGCACAGGGTCAAACTGATTTGCATATGGCCATGTCTGAACTGGGGTGGCAGAGTGGGCTAAAGAACGGTGATGGATCAAACCCAGATCTGTTGACTGGGTGTGAGTGTTTGATTGGTTCTGATGCTCCGTCCATCACCACCCCCTTTTGTACCGCTTTGTTCGCCATTAGTTGGCAGGGTATGCTCAGACGTTGAGTCCCTTGGTCACTTTGCCACTGGATTCAAGCAAGCCTGGCTGAAGACGGCTGAAATGCCAGAAACCGGTCCTAGGAAGCTTGTTTCCGGTCCAGGGAAGACATGGCTTGGCGGTTCGGGCTGGACTGTTCCCATGAGGCACAGGGTCAAACTGATTTGCATATGGCCATGTCTGAACTGGGGTGGCAGAGTGGGCTAAAGAACGGTGATGGATCAAACCCAGATCTGTTGACTGGGTGTGAGTGTTTGATTGGTTCTGATGCTCCGTCCATCACCACCCCCTTTTGTACCGAGTAATGACCTTGAGCACACTATCTGGGAGAAAGTGGAGCTCAAGGCTCATATGGATATATTGGGGTTACCTTATTGGATCTGTGCAATGACACGTTTCATGGCTGCATAGGATGGGGATCAAAAAGGGCTGGAGCCTGGAACAATGGTTAGCCGACTGCCCAATTCCCGAGTACCTTTGATCTTACCTTAGGATACTGGCAGATTGCCCTAACAGAGGAAGCCAAGGGGAAGTCAGCCTTCTCCACTCCAGAAGCCACTATCAGTTTAGAGTGATGCCCTTTGACCTCAAGAATGCACCTGCCACCTTTCAGAGTTTGGTGAGCCAGGTACTTGCTGATATGGAGCCCTTCTTAGCTGCTTATCTGGATGACATTGCTGGCTTCAGTAGTAGTTGGAAGGGCCACTTCATCACCTGCAGGAAGTGCATCAGGCTCTGCAACAGGCAGGTCTGACAATCAAGGCCTGTAAGCGCCAGATAGGCTAGTGGTCTGTAATGAACTTTGGAATCCTGGTGGGCAGGGGAAAGGTGCAGCACCTCCAGGCCAATAAAGAGACTAACACTACTTCGGAGCCCCCCAAGAACAAGACTAAGCAGCAGGTGATGAGGTCAGAGGATTCTTGGGCCTCACTGGGTACTACAGGAGGTTTGTCAAGGGATATGGCACCATTGTTGCCCCCTTGAAAGAGGCGACTTCTAAGAAGAAGCCCAAAAATGTGATTTGGGCAGAATCATACCAAGCTGCATTTTACTCCCTGAAGCATAACATGTGCACAGCCTCTTTGCTCAGGACCCCTGACTTCTCCAAGTAGTTTATCATTCAAAAAGATGCCTCAGAATATGGCATAGGGGCAATGCGCTGACAGCTAAATGAAAAGAGCCTGGACAAACCTGTAGCCTTCATCTCCAGCAGGCTACTTCCCAGGGAACAGAGGTAGAGTGCTAATGAGAGAGAAGCTTTGACTGTGGTCTGGGCACTGAAGAAGTTGGTACTCACTTCCTGATTTAGACTGACCATGGACCCCTAATGTGGCACATGCAAATGAGGAGTGAGAATCCAAAACCTTTGAGGTGGTCCATTTACCCAAAGGATATGGACTTCAGGATGAAACACAGAGCAGAGGTTGACCATGCCCATGCTGTCGGTCCGTCTAGGATTGCCCGCCTTAGTGATGAGAACTCCCTAGAGGCTGGGTAGATCTCCCAAATTTCAGCTGGGGGGACATGTGTTAGCCCTGTCATCCTAAGAGTGGTCTTCCCCCAACGTTTTGCTTGCTGGCCTTAGGACTCTGAGCACTTTACCACTGCTAATGAGCGCTAAAGTGCATGTGCCTCTCACCTAAACACGGTAACATTGGTGTATGTATCATTGGTATATTTAGGTTGCCTGTAAGTCCCTTATAAAGCGGTATACCATATATGTACCCTGGGACTGTAATCTAAATGCTACCAGTGGGCCTGTAGCACTGGTTGTGCTACCCACAAAAGTAGCATTTCCAACATGTTTCAGGCCTGCCATTGCAGGGCCTGTGTGTGCAGTTTGCTGCCATTTCAACTTGGCATTTAAAACCACTTGCCAAGCTTTAAACTCCCCTTTTAGTATACATAGGTCACCCCATAGGTAGTCCCTAGGCCGCATTACGTACAGGGTGCTGTGTAAGTAAAAGTTAGGATACGTACTTTTACGTTTCACATGTCCTGGTCGGGCCAAATAGCTGAATTTGTGTTTCACTACTGTGAGGCCTACTCCTTTCATAGGTTAGCATTTGGAATTCCTTAAAACACTTTCAAGCTGTAATGTCAGATTAGAAAGGAATAACTAAATCCTGTTTCATATCTTTGAAATGAAAATGATAAATCCTCTTTAGCGGTAAAGTTGGACTTGACATTATTCTTTCAGAAATGCCACTTTTAGAAAGAGGACATTTCTCAGTTCTTAACTTTGCTCTTTGTGCCTTCAGCGTGCCTTCAATACACAACTGGGCTGGGTGACTGCTAAATTTTGTACATTTTATCTAGATAGCCACAACCAAAGGAAGGGTTGGTGTGACAGAGGACTTGTCTGCATTCATCTGCATTCTGATAGCCTTCTTGGGCAAGAAGGGGGAGTGGGAGCTGACACTTACATCTGAATAGGCAGTATCCTGTGTACCACACAAAAGGCTGATTACCCCCCACAGACAGCTTGGCAGACAGGAATGGGCTGAAAGGTGTACTAAGCACTTAAAGGGCCTGCTTTGAGTCTACCCCCACTTCAAAGTCATATTTGGGTATAGGTACTGGGAATCTGACTCTACGAAGACAGTATATTACTGGAGCTGGGAAGACCTCAGCTGGAGTAAAGACTGCTGTGCTGTAATGATTGCCCCTTTGCCTTGACTGACTGTTCTGTAGAACTGATGCTCTGCTTTGCTGAACTGTCCTGCTGCTTACTGATCTCTGCCCTGCTAAGGACAAGGACTGGACCCATCACACTTGAACCCAGAGTGACTCCAAGGGCTTGCTGGCTTGCCTCCTGTTTTCTGAAGTCTCAGGGAGACACAGGAGTTCCTGCATTGCTGCTGGTGCTGCTGGACTCTACTATCTGTGATTCCTACCCTTGACTGAAGTGCCTTATCGAGTCCCGGACTTCAGAAGTGGGTTCTGCAGCCAGTTTGCTACAAAGCCAATGGATCATCACCTTTGCGCCGATCTTAACTGACGCATCATCCTTCACAACCTATGTGGCCTGACGACGCCACTCTGCATGGCTCGACAATGATGCACTGCCTGAATCTCAAATGACCTTCACATCGCAGTGACCTGGCTGCATGGGAAAAACATCAATGCATTGTGCGCTCAGCGTCAATGCTTTGCTCCATCCAAGGTACTTTTTCAGCAAGATCTGCATAAGTCTTGTAGTAGGCCTGCCTTCCATCGCGGTCGGCCTGAACTTTGGATTTAACTCGATCCCTAGTGACCTCAAGTAACCTTTTAGCGCTATTGAATTCAAAGCACTGTTTTTGCATTTAATCTTTAAAAATTCATATCTTCAGTTTTGTTTTACTCAGAAAAATATTCTCTATTAGTCTACACATGTGTGGAGTCTTTTTTTTGTGGTGTTTTCATTGTTACTGTTCGTGTGTGTTTGTTGCACAAATACTTTACACATTGCCTCTTAAGTTAAGCCTTCCTGCTCTGTGCCAAACTACCAGAGGGTGAACACAGATTGGTTTAAAGTCAGTATCTAGCTTACCCAAACTAAGACTGTGGTCCCTACTTGAACAAGGTGCAAACCTCTGCCAACTTGAGACCCAATTTCTAACAGATTGTTTGCATTGTTTTCTTGTTTATTGTAACAGTGTAGCGCATTGCACTCTGCCATGAACACAGAAATCGTGGAACAGGTGGTCAGAGTCTGTTTTAGCCACCTGGTCGCTGTCTGAAAAAATACACAAGAGCTGCATCCATTCTTCAAAATATCACCCAGTTTGAAACCTTATCTAAATGTTAATAGGAAGTGTGAATCCCATACTGACAGCAGTGGTGGCTACCAACAACGGGAAATGGTGGGGTGGGGTGGGTTAAAGGGTAGTGGGTGCATGCACGTGCTAAATTGCCGATATGCATTCATTTATCATTTTAAAGTTTAAATGTTTTGCTTTAAAACAGCATTTTAATGCATGTCATCAATTTAGTGCACATAAGCAGACAGAGTGACAGACATAAAATACATGTAAAAAGGGACAATAAAAGGCACTTACTTCCCCGCACGTCTTCACTTTGGTCCTGGTGTTCTTCTCTCCTCCAGCCAATTTCCCTAACCAATCCCGGCACTGCTCTCATGCTGTTAAACAGCATGAGAGAGGCACCAGGTTTGAATAGAGCAGGCTCTCACAGTGCTCCCAAGGGCACTGAAGTCTTGTACTTGCTCTCAACCCAGCTATCAAAGACAGCTGGGTTGAGAGGTTTAAAGTGTGCATGTCTGGCTGGTCATAGCAAGACAGCCAGCCAAAGAGAAATGCACATTTTAAATCTAAAGAGCCCAGTCCACCACTCCTCCTTGCTGCTACCTCTCAGCAGCGGCCCCACTCCGTCCTGACACTCAGCTCGAGACGTGGGTAGTGAAAAATAAAATGAACTTGATTACCATTTTAATTTTCATCTCTGGGGCATTTTAATTAGTTGGGCGACGTTCCTCTGCTCTAATAAAGCCTTAGAGCCTGCCGTAGCGGGCTCTACCGGCCAATAATGGCCCGCTCCAGCATTAAAGGCAAGAGCCGAAGGAGAAGGACTTCAACAAGAGAGCAGGCCTTAAATGGCTGGTAGAGCCTGCTACGGAGGGCTCTAAGGCTACTTGAACATTCCACCCCTAAAGGGCAAAATGTTCTAATTTGTAAAAGTAAACCCTCAGGGAGTCTGAAGGGGTTGAAATCCCCTCAGGCTCCATGAGGCCTTTGCTCACAGCAACAGTTGTGAACAAACATTGCATTGTTTATGCTCTGGGCTTCTACCAGCCATTAGAAGCCCAGCGCACTCTGTTGTCTTCAATGGAGCGTTCAACATTCCAATGTTCTAATGAAGGAGCTGCTCCTGACTGACAGTGGTACCTTTTCTCATTGAACCTCTGCTCTGCTTATTTGTTCAATGCGAGAATATTTATTATTAATAGGTAAAAAGGCGTTTTCCCCGCTCTGTCGTTGGTAGGTGTTTTGTCAACGAATGGTAGTCGCACAAAATGCCTTCTTAGTCTCAGAACACTACAATCTGGCACTGATCTTTCATGCTACTCTAACAAGCCAATGAACAGGACTAGTGCTGTGTCCGGATGGCATTACTTACGAATGACATTACTCGAGGTCTGTATTAGAACAATCATAACTGCTGGGTGTGCTCTGGCACTATTTTCAAGGTCACAAGCCCGCCTTTATTCACTTTCTATTGAAGAGTTGGAAGGGTCATCACACACAGCACAGAGCCAGTTAATAAATGTGCCCCATGTGTTCTAAAAAAATAATATTAAACAAAATAATATACAGAAGGCATAACTTAACGAATCCGCCACAATTTGAAATTAATATTTGCGATAGAAGAGGGTTGAATAATGAAATTGCATCTACGCAAACAGAGTGCGTTTCTTCGGTACGGATAGGAAACGTGAACTTTAATTGAAAACAAATGCTGAACCGTATGCTTTAATAGAAAAACTCATTAACTATTCAGAGCCACCACAATCTGGCAATAGGTTCAACCTTTAGCAGAATTATTCAGTGGCAACAGTTGTCAGTACATTTCAAAAAGAACTTCAATTTGATTTTAATGCTACTGTTTTCAATATATTCATAATGGAACGAAGGGCAGCATGAATTAGGAAATAAAATCAGGTATCATATTGAAAATATTACTATGATGTCGCGCGAGAAAAGTAGTTCATCTTCCAATATACATACAAAAACCTTAGTAAGCGGGTGCATACATCCTACACCGTCCATTCTTAGAATGCTCGTCATTACAAACATAAAAATCAGAAACGAGAAGTCAACAAGAAATGAACTTTTCTCTCAAGCTCGTCCTTTTTGTGAACTTGATCCCTAATTGCAAGTGACCTTTTAAACCTCGCGTGGTACCGCCTGAGGTAAAGCAACTTCTTTTAACAGGGACAAACCTTCCAGGGCAAAGTCGGAAGAATTTGTCCCAGGAAAATGACCCGCAATTATGGACGTCACATGCGGAAATCGCTTCAGTGGCACAAATCTTCTCATGTTCATTGCAGAGCGCTTTATAGGAGACTGCTTCATAGTCCTCCAGCAAATACGACTATCTGGAATTACCAGCACCCCAGTATAGGCAATACCGGGGGCGATATTGTAGCAAATATCCACTCCCAAATAGGGCCTTTGGAGTTCATTTCATGTGCCAAAGAATTTGCGGCCTGTTATTTCCTCTCAGGGAATTACCAGTAACATAGATGATGGTATTTGCCTGGGCCAAATTCCCAGTCAAGCCTGAGTTTCACATCTCTGTAAGGATACCCTCCTTGTCGATGCATTTTCCCCGCAATTGAAAACAGCTTGTTTTCCAACGTTTTTAGAAAACGTCGAATGTTTTTTGTGCCAAACAAATCTCCAGAGGATTTTCATGCAGGTAAACATTGATGTTTTGCAGTGTTCTTGGCACAATTTATACTCCCCTTTGGGATTACTGGGTCAAGTAGGATGCGTGTTTTATGGTAAAAGGAACAACTGAGATGACTGACTGCTTGTCATTTCATGCCATAACATAGAAAATGTTTCCATTTAAATCTCTTACTGGATAGTCCCTCTGAAAAATGAGTGTTTATCAAGCACAACTGGATTTATGTGCATCTTGTCAGTGTCCTACAGTGTGTGAACATTTAATCAATGGTGCACGACAATTCTATGTTATTTTACTTGCCTCTGGGAATTGGCTGTCTAATGGGGCCTACTGGTTCAAGTTGGAACTTTTATTCAACCAGTAGACTTCTCTAGGCCTGGGCGAAAATTTCGTTCCGTCCGCGGAAATTGCGATTATTTGACATTTTCGCGTTCCGCGGAGAGCGCGAAAATGTCAAAAATTCCGGTTTCCGCAGCTTGGCGATAATTTGTTTCTTGCTCGCGCTGTAAAATAATACATTCTCGCGCGCGCGCGATCGCCTTACCTGAATCCCTGCGTTCGCCGACAAGTTTTCTTGATCCGGTCGCGTTCTCCATGAGATGTTGTATTATTTTTAGCCATTTGCGCTGTCTCGCGACAGTTCGCGCCCGCAGTGACGTCATGCGTCGCGCAATCACATCTTTCTTCTCGCGATCATGCACCGCGAGACAACTCAAAACAAGATGGCCGCGCCCGCAAGCAACCACAGGGGTAAGTTGGCGACCCGCAACCATGCAGAAAATCTCGCGAACATGCCGGAAAAAAACTTCCGCATCTTCGCGATATTTCCGCTTGTTTGCGATAATTTTAAACATTTTCGCGATAATTTGCGAAAATTAATTTCGCAAATTCCGCCCACCCCAAGACTTCTCCCTCATATTTCGCTGGAATAATAACGAATCCAACATCTGAAAACCCAAATGTTTTTCATCCCAGAAGGTAATCTGGAATTTCTACTACGGCATTATGGGCACATTATAAATCTTGCTTTACAGATTGTGGTAAAAACTAGTCTCAAGTTGCATTCAATCAATGCAAACTACTCCATATGCGCTTAAAACAAGTGCTGGCAAAGCCTACACGTCTGACTTTAATGTGCTAGTGCATGCAAACATAGGCAAACAAAAGAGCTACCTGTATGCTTTACCACATTAAAGCCAGACATTTTGGTTTTGACATTTCTAGATGTCCTAAGAGTGAGCAACACATAATTGCGTACTGAAAACTCTTACTAGGTGGTCTGCATTTAGCAGCTTTTTATTACAATGGCACTGCAAAGTAACCATACTATAACTTCAAATCTATTTAATAATCGAGGCAGTACGTATAGTAGCAAGATTGGATTCATTGCATTTAATTTTTTTTTATTTTAAGAAGAACCACAATGTCACATACATTCAATAACAGGAGAAGAACTAACGTGATACAACTAGTAACATTAAAGAAATATCACAATGACGCATAGGTCAAGCAACACAGAGTAAGGAACCCACTGAGACAAACAATACTTTTGAGGGTCACAATCCTGATGAAAACAACAGACTACCTGACCTTGGATATAAAGTGAAAGGAAGAAAAGTAATGATATGTCTCTAACATGCAATGCTGGAAAATGTTTGCTAGGTGTCATTTTTAAAGAAAGGTTTTTTTTTGTAACATGAAGCTGGAGTCTTGTGAAGCAAACTGTATGTCTATTGTCGCAAGATAAACTCTCATTGACCTGTGTGCTGTCAAAACACAAATGGGACAGGTAGCGGCAAAAGACTACAGCACTATAGGCTATTACTAGGAGCCCCACCAGTAAGATCCACAGTCCCTGCACTAGCACAAGCTGCTACTAGGCGTCCTGACAGTGAGCAGTACAATTCAGCAGCACTACAGACTGCTACCATGTCGAGAGTGAGCAACACACACCTGAATGCCTCAGGCTTTTTAGAAGGTGTATTAGTTGTCCTGAGATTTAAAAAGAGCAGCTACAATGTATTACAATTCTACTTCTCTGTAACTATGACATAATTTAGAAGAATATTTAATAAATGAGGTAGTACGTAAGTTAGCAAGATTCGTTTCATAGTTTTTATATGTGTACTATATTTACAATGACACATTAACCGCCAGAACAAACAAAGGACCGCAGTGGTACATGCAACCAGTAATACAGAAGAGGAACCACAGTGACACATTCGATAAGCAAAATTGAAGAAGCACCACAATGATACATAAAACTAGCAACAAAGAAGAAGGACTACAGTAGTAGGTACTACAAGTAGCCCAGCATTAGGACTACAATGGAACATACAACCTGCAACAGATAGAAGAACCAAAATTGCACAAGCAGTCTCTGTGACAGGCACACTTAGGGGTCCATTACGATGGCGGGCGGATCGTAATGGAAGAAGGGACCATCCGCCATATGTGCGGCAGTCCCGCGATTGGTATTAGGATGCGCCCGCCACACTGGCGAGCGCATCCCGCATTTTTGACATAGCGGCGGGCGGTGCTGTCAGCAGCACCCACCGCAATGCAAAAAATGCATGTTGTGCATTTGCATGCACAACTTGACAGGCACCGCACGGTGCCTACCATGTTGTGCATGCAAATGCAGGGGGCTACCATAGGTACCCTCTATGTGCACACCCCCAAACACCCTGGGGGCCCACAACGGGCCCCCAAAGAAAAAAGCGCATGCCTTTCCATGGCGGAGTCTCCGCCATGGAAAGGCAATTCCGCGCCATGATACTAATATGGATGGCGGTGCCTGCAAGTCACCGCCACCATATTGCTGGACTTTTCCACCCGGTAGGCAATAAGGCAGATTGTCTAACAGCAGAAAACCGGCAGACGGTCTTCCCGTCTGCCGGGGTCCACCCCCGCCATCGTAATGTGGCGGGGGGCAAAAGTCATGCGGTGGTGACTTTTGGCGGGCGGATCACCACCCCCATACGGGCGGTGGTGATCCACCCGCTATCATAATAGACCCCAAAGTATGAAAAGAAACCAGCTTATACAACCTCTAGAATGAAATGACAGCCATAATAAAGTAAATGCACATCTCATCTAGAAAAGTATGTAACTGATGGATAATATTTGTCAAGTGTTAATTCTGATAAACGTGACACATAATATTGAGCATTTACACACTGCTTGGTTAGATCATTTATAGAGTGAGCATTTGCTTATTATGCAGACCATTTTCTTTTTAGAAGGAGAAGCCATCTGTTCGTGATGGAGTACCCTGTCTGTCAAACTTAAAATCAGGCCTTCAATCACACCAAAATTGAATTTCTCCAATTTAACAGCAACAAAAAGAAGCAAGAACTACTCCCTTCCTGGCCAGATAACATTGATCTAAATGAATTGAAAGCCCAACTTTTAGCCAACGCCAAATAACTCAGATTCACCTTTGACAATGATGTCACCCTCAAGAAACACATCACAATGAAAGTTATGCTAAAGAAAGTAAAACCATTCCTCAATGAAATTACTGCAGAACCTCTATTAAAATCCTCAATGTCCACATGTGGATGGCGGCAACACCTTGATCCACACTCTACAGTCCACAGCAGCATCCCTTAATGACTTCCTACAGAGCATAGCATACCTCATCAAGGGGCCAAAGGACTATAACTATATCACCACATTCTGACTGAACTTCACTGTTCACCTTTGCAGACCTGCTCCACCTTCAGAGAAAGCTGCTTGGTCTACTAAGCCCCATGATGTCTCATCTCAGTAGCTTTCACTTGACTAGCTGCAGGGCCGGCTTTAGCGCTGGTGGCACCTGGTACAATTATTTTGGGCGCCCTCACACCACATGACTGCCTCTTCAGATTCTCTCACTACCATGGGCTAAAGTACCCTTCATCTCTCAAATCATGAGTTATTGCTGAACACAGCGCTCCCCCCTGAGTTCAGCACACCATCCACAGGTCAGCTGCCAGTGCGGCTGCACCGGTCGCTCTGCTCTAAAGTCGGCTGTGACTGGCTGACTGAAAAAATCACCATAACTAGTGACACTCAGTACACATGTAGCCAAGACATGATACAAAGAAGAGCAAGAAAGACAAAATTAGAAAACAGGCCTTCTCCATTCATGCACGAGGATATGGAAAACATTCAGGTATACATCATGACCAGCCCCATGCTTCTTTAATTATTAAGAGAGCTGAAAACACACATCTTTAAATAACACTACATCGTTATGCTGTAAACAGACCACCAACACCTTAGGACCCAGCACCCCGCTCAGAATTACTCACTGGCTGCATCACTGCTTTTGACTTTGAAGATTGCTCCACTGAATTTCAGCTCTGGGTGTGCACTACGAATGCACACACATAGACAACCAAGATAGAAGTGACATAACAAGTATTTGTAATGAAATTATATAAGTACATTGACAATAATTGCCCTAATATTAGCAACTAAAGATAAATGAGTGGCTGTGTTCACTTCTGGCTATTTGTAAAGATATCTGAAAACCTAAATTGATAGTAAAAATGTAGTTTAAGTTAAATCTGCATGTATTGAGAAAATCATGAATCTCTTTTCTGGTGCCAACAAGTAACATGAAGTTATTTTGCGTTTTGTGTAATTTCAATGCACTTTGACCCAGATTATATATTTCTGCACCCAAGTAAGTATTGGATGCCCAAAATGCATCTCCTCTGCCCAATGATCTCCAAAAGCAAGATAATGTGACATGTTTTGACACAGTTAAAAAGTTCAACTGCAGATGAGTTTGGGAAAAAGTGAGTTCCTAGGGGATAAGTGGAGATAGGACTATTTGGGAGCAAAGGCAAGTGATAACAATGTTAAAATTTAATGAGTAGTCTTAAGCATTGCCTGTGGATTTCCTGACCATATCAGCATACTTAATGCTAGTTTTAAAAATCTATGATTAGTGCATACTTAGAATGGAAAATGCCCAACTACACCCTTCCATTTCCTTGTGTTGTTTGGAAGGGATTTCTTCACATAGAGAAATGCTTCGGTGTGCAGATATTTGGTGTACACATGCACTCGAAGGATACGATTTTGTCTTCTAATGAAAGTACTTATATGTTTTGAGGTCCTAATCCTATTGCCATTGATAATTGGACATAGAGACAAAAGTTGATGACATGCCATTTGTAACTACAATCAGTAAGAGGCCTATACAGAGATACACATATTCGGAACAAATCGTGTACAAGGCCTCCCAGTAGTCAGATTGTGAGACTGAAAAAGATCATAAGAAGGTGAGGACACATTTGAAATTTAGCACCAAAAAAATCCTGAAGTCTTTCCACTACAACCTAACCTAATAGACTTGATCAATCAGTATCATGTAAATCAAAATATTCAATAGTATGTAAAAAAATACAAAACATGCTGAAGAAACACTTGCAGCGGATTAAAATGCATCACATTTAAAATATCTGGAAAAATCACTTTTTTTTTCTAAATACGAGGAAGGAACAGTAACAATTAACTTAGTCACAGAAGTGCACACAATCAATACTCTGAAAATATTTATATTTCCCAAAAGTGGGTGCCCTCCACTGTCTGAATTGATGGAAAAAAGTCCCAGTAAACAAAAAACAACAAAATATTTCACCTTTATACTGATGACGGTATCAGTGTAAAAGGCCTCCTTTTCATCATATTTACATTAATGTGCCCGTGTGAGCCTTCCAATATTTGTCAGAAACAACATAAGTGAAACCACGCTGCAATGAATTTAAGTAAAATACTATGGGGGAGATTTACGAAAAAGTTGCGCAATGCAGCGCAGCCCCTGCTCCCTCCGCTGCGTTGTGCGGCAGGGAGGGAGCAGGAGAGCACAATATCTTCAAAGATATGGCTCTCTCTTCCCCTTTCCCTTGCACCGGCGCTGATTACAACTGCCCATGCTCCATGCACACACCGCGTGTATGCGTGCTGCACAATGCAGCATGCATGAAAAGTCAGAAAAGGAGGAGAAATGAAAGCATTTCTCCTTCCTTGCGCCTAGTTGAAAAGGGCGCAGTTTTCTCACGCTAAACTCAATATACTGTGTTTAGTAAATTGGGTTTAGCATGAGAAAGCTTGGATAGTTGCATGGGAACACCCATGCACCACCCCTGGCATGCCCCCACGGCGCAAAGTAATGCGAAGCAGCGCAATGTGCTGCTTCACATTAATCTTACGTTATTTCCAGCGCAAGAAAGAAAATTGGAAAAAAAAGATTTTGCATCATTTTGCCTAACATTTGTGACGCAAACACGACACAAAAGCTTAGTAAATCCCCCTACAAATTAATATAAACATTCTTTCGTGTAAGGCACTTTTCACAATTTAACTATTCTTTTATGTAGGAAAACTTTCAAGTAGTTGTTTCTAAACTGGATAGGTGGTAATAAAGAGTTAATATGAAAACAGAGAGAAATGTATTGGATAAACGAACCTGATTGTTTATCACCATAGAGTTTGAATGAGACAGAGTACTTGGGTTTGGTTTACGATTCCTGTTTGCAAATGAAGGATTCACAAACTAAATACCAAATGGCCTGCAAATAAGGATACAATTGGCGATGAGACCTATGTAGTTAAAGTCTGCATCACAAATTGTCCATTTGCATAGTTTCACCAAATGACAAGCCTAATTAATATTAATTAGTCAGGGTGTCATTTGCAATGCTCCTATTATTATTTAGAAATGCAGGGATTAGAACATTCACAAATTGGAAGTCCTCTGTTCCTGCGTTTGCAGTCCAAAATAGGAAGTATACATTTAAATAATTCCATGTCTAGTAAAGGGACCAGGGCTGATTTCAAACTACATTTTGACATCTTGATGATGTCATAAATTCTCAATTATATGATTAAGGTTTCGATATTATCTTAGAAAGAAGGAAGGCAAACACATGTCAATATTAGCATCACTCATTGTAAAAAGTATACTATAATCATGGTTCTGAAAATGATAGAAGTGAAAGATGAGTAACTGATCAAACAAATTTGCTAACCATTGATTTAAAAAAAAAAAGAATTTGTGTGATTAGTGTATCCACTGGAATAAAGAGACATTTACTGCAGTACATGACTGATGAGAAAGGCCTTCAGAGGCTAAGAATACCTAATTGGTGTGCTATATGTGTAAGAAAATGCCTCTTTTTCCATTCTCACCCCCATTTATTTCGACTGATTCTGTGAGTTTCTTTGATTGTGCGCACAAAAATACGCCTTGCACACCATCACGTCAGCCTCAAATCTTACCCTTGTCCCAGTGTAGCTCGACTAGTTGCCCGGGTTGGCGCTTTCTGCTTTATGGCTTTAATTTTCCTTAAAAGTTTTAGAAATTCCTACCTCAGTTTCCCTTTATGGGATTCTTGATGTTTTGGCGTAATTTTGTTCATTCAAATATTCTTTATTTTTATAAATTGTAGTGGGGTTTTAATGTGTTGTGTTTTTTACTTTTTAACTGTTTTGGCACTTCTAAAAGCTTTACACATTTTTCTTCAGTTAGGCCTGTCTGCTCTGTGCCATAGTTGCCAGGGGTTGAGCTCAAGTTTATGTTTCTGAAACGTTTACCCAACCTATCAAGAATAGTGACAATATTACTTGTGGTGGACTACCATCCATTTGAACTAATAATCCAAATTCTCACAATATGTTTAACAGGCATAGCTTGCTGGATAATCTGGAGATATGTTGGAACAATTAGGATATTTCCAGGAAAACAGCATCTAAATGTCACATAGAAAGTAGAGGGCCTGTGGATACCCTTTCGTCCAATCTATCTTTTTGACCTTAAATTGACAGAGGCTATAGAACAGGTTATTCAGAGCAATCCAATTATCAAGAGGCACCTTTTATTTTCTTATGAAGGATGAGAATGCCACCACAGTATTCCAGTTATTGCTGGTGATGCTTGCACCAAATATAGATGTTAGCTATAAACTGTGTTTGATCAGGGCATAGAAAGTGAGTACATTAGGATATAGCATAATTGTAATATGACAGAAGGCACAGCTGCCAGGTTTGTGATGGAGAATGGGACAAGCTCTAAATTATAACCTTTGTGTTTTTTTATCATTGAGGGCGAACAACTATCAGAAATGGAAATGGATGGTTTAGCTATGCCTAAAATGTCTTATTACAAGTGCATTAAGATATTATGCACCTTGTAGGAAAATGCCTTTTTTTCTAAGCACAATTCAATATTCAATATATCTCTCATATTAAATTGACAAATTCTACATAGTCTCAGACGATCATCTACCCTTGTTAAAACAATTTAGAACATGCAGACTTCCAAATATAGCTAGATAACTAATCTGTAATTTTCTGTTAACTGAAGGAATATCCATAGGTCGGTAACCACAGGCCTACTTTAAAATACTGCTTTTGCTCTTTAGGTAGGAAGGAGACATTCATTTCATTGGATACCATGGACATGTGGGGACATATAAGGAGGAAATACCATGCTGTTGAACCTTCTATCTATAAGTAGCTATAAATACTCAGCCCCACCAGATCCTTTTGTAAAGATTAAAATGTGTTGACAATGCGTTGAGCGCAGCACAAAGTAAACATTCTTATTAGACATTGTATCTATTTATTCAAATATTCTTTGTAATGATAGATGTATTTACCTGAACCAACTGGTAACAATCTTACGGAAATAATTGCACAAACCTTAAAAGGCACGTTATCTAAAAGAGTAACAATGAGTTGCCATAATTCAGGCCAACAATTTGAGCATATCCATCAACATTCATTAAGATCCAGTAGTTGATGTAATTATCCTAAGAGGAATTCCACAAAGACAAAGAGACAACACCATTTCTTACAAAGCATCCGACAAATTATCTTTATTTCCTAATGTTTTCTCATTTTTTTTATAGCTGGGGAATAGTTTTGAGATAAATTGGTGTGGAAAAATATCTCTCGACAAATGCACATTGTTTTTCTAATATTACCCAGAAAAACAAAGTAACCTAAAATGCAATTAAGAAAAGACAAAAGTCTTGCTCTTTGGAATTGCGCTTGAGGCTTTGTCCAATTAATGGTGGCTGGTAAGACTAATCATGCCATCGTCACTCGTTAAAAATATGGGAATGTAGTTTGATAAAGAGTTATGATTCAATCAGTGGATGGCTTATATTTTGCCCTACTATATCCGCTTAAACTATTAAACCTACTAACTTTTGAAACCCAGAAACAGTAGCTCATGCTCTAATCATGGCCCAAATCCATTCTTTAGCCTACTGGACTTCTCTGGCCAATGTGTTGCAAATTGTATGGGATGTAACTGCCCAGTTAATTCTAAAATCTTTGTTATTGGTCCACATTGCCTTCTATGATTCTGGCTCAAATGATCTCATATAAAAGTTCCAGTATTACACTCTATCTGGAATCTTTAGGTTGTCAGATGCCCATCTTTTCAAGATACATAGGTTTAGTTGTACCAGGATGGGAAGTTGTTTCTTTTTCTTCCCAGTGGCTAAAGCCTGGAACTGCTGCCCTGCTGTGCTCTGTCACACTAGCAATTAAATGCATTTTAGGAAACTGCTGGAAATTTCATTGTTCGCTTTTCTCTAATTTTTCGGTTTTGCAGGTGCTCCTTTGTGCCTGAGGCATGGGGATGCTCTTTGGAGCAGCTGTCACATTTTATACATTTGTTTAGTCGTTCAAATGATTGCTGTTTGAGTTTCTACTCTCTGAAGTGGAAAACAGACATGCTTCATTATGAAGAACCCGTG
Source organism: Triturus cristatus (assembly GCF_964204655.1). Classification (NCBI taxonomy): domain Eukaryota; kingdom Metazoa; phylum Chordata; class Amphibia; order Caudata; family Salamandridae; genus Triturus; species Triturus cristatus. Next base: position 700,742,062 of record NC_140585.1, on the reverse strand, counting down.
GATAAGTAGACCCCTCATGATTTACATTTTTTAGCTGTGAGGAACTGTTTTGCTATGCTCTATAGTTTATCCGCTGGCTCAGGGTGTATATAATATCCATCATGTTCTCAAGACCACCCACTGAAATTTAAAATGATACTCAACTTCTTCAAAAGACAAGACCACTTTTGAGAGAAATTTGTAAACAGCAGCTGCAGGCCTAATGCTTGAATCATTAATTTAATAGAACTTCTCCTTCCTGCAGCTCATCACTTCTCAAAACATCCAAATAGTAGAATGGTATACCCGATAAAAGTTCCAAATCTAATTCTCCTTTACAGAGTACAAAATAATAGTAGATCATCTGTAACCCTGGGCGTAGTTCGCTAAGTGAAGCTACGCAAAGTGCACTTCGCACTACGCGAGCTACGCGTAGCACTTCGCACTGTGCAAGATGCTGTTTTCAATGATTGCACAGTGCGGACAAGCATCCGGCACTGTGCAATCATTGAAAACGGCATCTTGCACAGTGCGAGCTGTAGGTTTCTGCCGCTCGAGTAGATTTTTACTCGAGCGGTAGCTTTCTCAACGCGGACTGGTAGTTTCTCATCGCGAGCATACGCGACCACTCGCAATGAGAAACCTGACCTCCCCGCATTGAGAATCTCGCCGGGAGGTTTATTTTCCACGCTCGCGATCGGCAACTTGATGTTGCTGATCGCGAACGAGGAAAAAGTCTCGCCGGGATGGCATTTTGCCTGCTCGCGGTTGCCAACTTGCACTTGAGGACCACGAGCAAGCAAAAAATGACCGCTGCACTACGCTACGCGTGTTTGTACTGTGCTACGTGCAATTCGCGTAGTGCGAAGTAGCGCAAACTTCGCAAACTACACGAGCGTAGCGTAGTGCTTTGCCCAGGCTTAATCATGTGTACTTAATTCATCAAAGGTGTCCAAAATCTGCATTTACGCAATGTTGAAAATCTACGAGTGCAGATATCTCTTTTTTGTAAAGCAGACATACAAGTTATGAAAGGTTTTGAAATTCACAATGGTCAAGTATGGCAACCTGCGACAATCGCAGGTTTCACATGTGAGCATGGAAAGCCTTTCCAAACTTTACTTACCAATGCAAATATATAGGCTTTTCTATTTTTGAATGGGAGTTTAAAATCACCAGCATAAATGCCCTAAAACCTTTTTTTTCATTCACTGATAAAACACAATGAAATGTGAAAAATTATGGATGGTCAAACACTCATATGGGATTCCCACAATACAAAGTCAAATTACCACGCACTTCCCACTTCAGCTCATACATTTGTTCAAACAAATATTTTTGTATGAGAAGTTGAACGTACAGGTCATTTCATAAGTGTAAGTCTGATTTACCATATCTTTGAAAATCTGGTGCCTCTGAGTGTAGAACTGTGGGGTTGCCCCACTACACAACAGGCTAACTGGCACAATTTGTTACTCCCCTAAGCAGGTAAAGGAGTGTAGTGCTGGGACAAAACATAGAGGCGCTATCATTTTCTGCTACAGATGCAACCTTTTCCCCATTGAGATGAACGGATCCATAGGCTCTACTGTGATATTTAATTTAAAGATAAATATTGTCAGAAGCCACCTAAACATCTATTTCCAGGTATCTAATTAATAGTTAAGATAAATTCAACAACTTATCATTGTTAGATTTATTAAACTTTCTTTTCTGTGGGGCAGAAACCAGCTTTCCAGCTGCCCTCTCCTGATTGGCCATCTCTTCCCAGGCTGAGCTAGAGCTACTTGATGAGGTGTGAAGTGTCCTGTCAGAGTAGACAATGGATTTCCTGTGGGTACAGACATTTAGCTACAGAAGCCAAAAGACAGGAAGAGGGTGGGGGAGATAAACTGGTCTTCAAAGGGAGAATGACAGTTTGGGATCAGCACTGGCTGACCCCCACATCCTGTACCCCACAGCCACACAGGAGCCTCAGATATTAGATGAATGCAAAAACACCAAGTGATGGACAGAATGCAGAACAATGTCATACATTCACCCCAGAACAGAGATCTGGGCCTAAATCCATAGTTTTTGTGCTCACCAAGCCGTTCCAGTTTGAACCCAGCCATATGCAAATCAGTCTTGACCCTGTGCCTCATGGGAACAGTCCAGCCCAAACTGCCAAGCCAGGTCCTTCCTCGACTGGAAACAAGCATTCTAGGACTGTTTTGGGGGTTTCACTCCTCTTCAGACAGGATAGCTTGATTCCAGTGGCATGGAGAGCACGGGACCCACATCTGGGCATACCCTTCCTACTCGGGGTGACAAATGCAAAAACAACAGTTGATGGACAGAATGCAGAACAATGTCATACATTCACCCCAGTACAGAGATCTGGGCCTAACTCCATCGTTTTTTCGGGCTGGACTGTTCCCATGAGGCACAGGGTCAAGACTGATTTGCATATGACCAGGTCTAAACTGGGGTGGCATGGTGAGCAAAAGAATGATGGATTTAACCCAGATCTCTTGACTGGGGGTGAATGTTTTGATTTGTTCTGCATTGCGTCCATCAATTGTGTGTCTTTTGCTTTCTTTCCCTAAGTGCGCCAGGTATGCCCAGACATGGGTCCTGGGCTCACTGTGCCACTGGAGTCAAGCTATCCTGGCTGAAGAGGGGTGAAACCTCGAAACCGGTCCTAGGATGCTTGTTTCCGGTCGAGGGAGGACCTGGCTAGGCAGTTCGGGCTGGACTGTTCCCATGAGGCACAGGGTCAAGAGGGATTTGCATATGGCCAGGTCTAAACTGGGGTGGCATGGTGAGCAAAAGCTTGATGGATTTAACCCAGATCTCTTGACTGGGGGTGAATGTTTTGATTTGTTCTGCATTCTGTCCATCAATTGTGTGTCTTTTGCTTTCTTGCCCTATGTGCGCCAGGTGTGCCCAGACGTGGGTCCTGGGCCCACTGTGCCACTGGAATCAAGCTATCCTGGCAGAAGAGGGGTGAAACCCCGAAACCGGTCCTAGGATGCTTGTTTCTGGTCCAGGGAGGACCTGGCTTGGCAGTTCGGGCTGGACTGTTCCCATGAGGCACAAGGTCAAGACTGATTTGCATACGGCCAGGTCTTAACTGGAGTGGCATGGTGAGCAAAAGAATTATGGATTTAACCCAGATCTCTTGACTGGGGGTGAATGTTTTGATTTGTTCTGCATTCCGTCCATCAATTGTGTGTCTTTTGCTTTCTTGCCCTAAGTGTGCCAGGTGTGCCCAGACATGGGTCCTGGGCTCACTGTGCCACTGGAATCAAGCTATCCTGGCTGAAGAGGGGTGAAACCTCGAAACCGGTCCTAGGATGCTTGTTTCTGGTCGAGGGAGGACCTGGCTTGGCAGTTCGGGCTGGACTGTTCCCATGAGGCACAGGGTCAAGAGTGATTTGCATATGGCCGGGTCTAAACTGGGGTGGCATGGTGAGCAAAAGAATGATGGATTTGAACCAGATCTCTTGACTGGGGGTGAATGTTTTGATTTGTTCTGCATTCCGTCCATCAATTCTGTGTCTTTTGCTTTCTTGCCCTATGTGCGCCAGGTGTGCCCAGACGTGGGTCCTGGGCTCACTGTGCCACTGGAATCAAGCTATCCTGGCTGAAGAGGGGTGAAACCCCGAAACCGGTCCTAGGATGCTTGTTTCCGGTCCAGGGAGGACCTGGCTTGGCAGTTCGGGCTGGACTGTTCTCATGTAGCACAAGGTCAAGACTGATTTGCATATGGCCAGGTCTAAACTGGGGAGGCATGGTGAGCAAAAGAATGATGGATTTAACCCAGATCTCTTGACTGGGGGTGAATGTTTTGATTTGTTCTGCATTCCCTCCATCAATTGTGTGTCTTTTGCTTTCTTGCCCTAAGTGTGCCAGGTGTGCCCAGACATGGGTCCTGGGCTCACTGTGCCACTGGAATCAAGCTATCCTGGCTGAAGAGGGGTGAAACCTCGAAACTGGTCCTAGGATGCTTGTTTCTGGTCGAGGGAGGACCTGGCTTGGCAGTTCGGGCTGGACTGTTCCCATGAGGCACAGGGTCAAGAGTGATTTGCATATGGCCGGGTCTAAACTGGGGTGGCATGGTGAGCAAAAGAATGATGGATTTGAACCAGATCTCTTGACTGGGGGTGAATGTTTTGATTTGTTCTGCATTCCGTCCATCAATTCTGTGTCTTTTGCTTTCTTGCCCTATGTGCGCCAGGTGTGCCCAGACGTGGGTCCTGGGCTCACTGTGCCACTGGAATCAAGCTATCCTGGCTGAAGAGGGGTCAAACCCCAAAACCGGTCCTAGGATGCTTGTTTCCTGTCCAGGGAGGACCTGGCTTGGCAGTTCGGGCTGGACTGTTCCCATGTAGCACAAGGTCAAGACTGATTTGCATATGGCCAGGTCTAAACTGGGGTGGCATGGTGAGCAAAAGAATGATGGATTTAACCCAGATCTCTTGACTGGGGGTGAATGTTTTGATTTGTTCTGCATTCCCTCCATCAATTGTGTGTCTTTTGCTTTCTTGCCCTAAGTGCTCCAGGTGTGCCCAAACGTGGGTCCTGGGCTCACTGTGCCACTGGAATCAAGCTATCCTGGCTGAAGAGGGGTGAAACCCCGACACCGGTCCTAGGATGCTTGTTTCCGGTCCAGGGAGGACCTGGCTTGACAGTTCAGGCTGAACTGGTCTATGAGGAACAGGGTCAAGACTGATTTGCATATGGCCAGGTCTAAACTGGGGTGGCATGGTGAACAAAAGAATGATGGATTTATCCCAGTTCTCTTGACTGGGGGTGATTGTTTTGATTTGTTCTGCATTCCGTCCACCAATTGTGTGTCTTTTGCTTTCTTGCCCTAAGTGCTCCAGGTGTGCCCAGACGTGGGTCCTGGGCTCACTGTGCCACTGGAATCAAGCTATCCTGTCTGAAGAGAGGTGAAACCCCGAAACCGGTCCTAGGATGCTTGTTTCCGGTCGAGGTAGGACCTGGCTTGGCAGTTCGGGCTGGACTGTTCCCATGAGGCACAGGGTCAAGAGTGATTTGCATATGGCCAGGTGTAAAGTGGAGTGGCATGGTGAGCAAAAGAATGATGGATTTAACCCAGATCTCTTGACTGGGGGTGAATGTTTTGATTTGTTCTGCATTCCGTCCATCAATTGTGTGTCTTTTGCTTTCTTTCCCTAAGTGCGCCAGGTATGCCCAGACATGGGTCCTGGGCTCACTGTGCCACTGGAGTCAAGCTATCCTGGCTGAAGAGGGGTGAAACCTCGAAACCGGTCCTAGGATGCTTGTTTCCGGTCGAGGGAGGACCTGGCTAGGCAGTTCGGGCTGGACTGTTCCCTTGAGGCACAGGGTCAAGAGGGATTTGCATATGGCCAGGTCTAAACTGGGGTGGCATGGTGAGCAAAAGCTTGATGGATTTAACCCAGATCTCTTGACTGGGGGTGAATGTTTTGATTTGTTCTGCATTCTGTCCATCAATTGTGTGTCTTTTGCTTTCTTGCCCTATGTGCGCCAGGTGTGCCCAGACGTGGGTCCTGGGCTCACTGTGCCACTGGAATCAAGCTATCCTGGCAGAAGAGGGGTGAAACCCCGAAACCGGTCCTAGGATGCTTGTTTCCGGTCCAGGGAGGACCTGGCTTGGCAGTTCGGGCTGGACTGTTCCCATGAGGCACAAGGTCAAGACTGATTTGCATACGGCCAGGTCTTCACTGGAGTGGCATGGTGAGCAAAAGAATGATGGATTTAACCCAGATCTCTTGACTGGGGGTGAATGTTTTGATTTGTTCTGCGTTCCGTCCATCAATTGTGTGTCTTTTGCTTTCTTGCCCTAAGTGTGCCAGGTGTGCCCAGACATGGGTCCTGGGCTCACTGTGCCACTGGAATCAAGCTATCCTGGCTGAAGAGGGGTGAAACCTCGAAACCGGTCCTAGGATGCTTGTTTCTGGTCGAGGGAGGACCTGGCTTGGCAGTTCGGGCTGGACTGTTCCCATGAGGCACAGGGTCAAGAGTGATTTGCATATGGCCGGGTCTAAACTGGGGTGGCATGGTGAGCAAAAGAATGATGGATTTGAACCAGATCTCTTGACTGGGGGTGAATGTTTTGATTTGTTCTGCATTCCGTCCATCAATTCTGTGTCTTTTGCTTTCTTGCCCTATGTGCGCCAGGTGTGCCCAGACGTGGGTCCTGGGCTCACTGTGCCACTGGAATCAAGCTATCCTGGGTGAAGAGGGGTGAAACCCCGAAACCGGTCCTAGGATGCTTGTTTCCGGTCCAGGGAGGACCTGGCTTGGCAGTTCGGGCTGGACTGTTCTCATGTAGCACAAGGTCAAGACTGATTTGCATATGGCCAGGTCTAAACTGGGGTGGCATGGTGAGCAAAAGAATGATGGATTTAACCCAGATCTCTTGACTGGGGGTGAATGTTTTGATTTGTTCTGCATTCCCTCCATCAATTGTGTGTCTTTTGCTTTCTTGCCCTAAGTGTGCCAGGTGTGCCCAGACATGGGTCCTGGGCTCACTGTGCCACTGGAATCAAGCTATCCTGGCTGAAGAGGGGTGAAACCTCGAAACTGGTCCTAGGATGCTTGTTTCTGGTCGAGGGAGGACCTGGCTTGGCAGTTCGGGCTGGACTGTTCCCATGAGGCACAGGGTCAAGAGTGATTTGCATATGGCCGGGTCTAAACTGGGGTGGCATGGTGAGCAAAAGAATGATGGATTTGAACCAGATCTCTTGACTGGGGGTGAATGTTTTGATTTGTTCTGCATTCCGTCCATCAATTCTGTGTCTTTTGCTTTCTTGCCCTATGTGCGCCAGGTGTGCCCAGACGTGGGTCCTGGGCTCACTGTGCCACTGGAATCAAGCTATCCTGGCTGAAGAGGGGTCAAACCCCGAAACCGGTCCTAGGATGCTTGTTTCCGGTCCAGGGAGGACCTGGCTTGGCAGTTCGGGCTGGACTGTTCCCATGTAGCACAAGGTCAAGACTGATTTGCATATGGCCAGGTCTAAACTGGGGTGGCATGGTGAGCAAAAGAATTATGGATTTAACCCAGATCGCTTGACTGGGGGTGAATGTTTTGATTTGTTCTGCATTCCCTCCATCAATTGTGTGTCTTTTGCTTTCTTGCCCTAAGTGCTCCAGGTGTGCCCAAACGTGGGTCCTGGGCTCACTGTGCCACTGGAATCAAGCTATCCTGGCTGAAGAGGGGTGAAACCCCGACACCGGTCCTAGGATGCTTGTTTCCGGTCCAGGGAGGACCTGGCTTGACAGTTCAGGCTGAACTGGTCTATGAGGAACAGGGTCAAGACTGATTTGCATATGGCCAGGTCTAAACTGGGGTGGCATGGTGAACAAAAGAATGATGGATTTATCCCAGTTCTCTTGACTGGGGGTGATTGTTTTGATTTGTTCTGCATTCCGTCCACCAATTGTGTGTCTTTTGCTTTCTTGCCCTAAGTGCTCCAGGTGTGCCCAGACGTGGGTCCTGGGCTCACTGTGCCACTGGAATCAAGCTATCCTGGCTGAAGAGGGGTCAAACCCCGAAACCGGTCCTAGGATGCTTGTTTCCGGTCCAGGGAGGACCTGGCTTGGCAGTTCGGGCTGGACTGTTCCCATGTAGCACAAGGTCAAGACTGATTTGCATATGGCCAGGTCTAAACTGGGGTGGCATGGTGAGCAAAAGAATGATGGATTTAACCCAGATCTCTTGACTGGGGGTGAATGTTTTGATTTGTTCTGCATTCCCTCCATCAATTGTGTGTCTTTTGCTTTCTTGCCCTAAGTGCTCCAGGTGTGCCCAAACGTGGGTCCTGGGCTCACTGTGCCACTGGAATCAAGCTATCCTGGCTGAAGAGGGGTGAAACCCCGACACCGGTCCTAGGATGCTTGTTTCCGGTCCAGGGAGGACCTGGCTTGACAGTTCAGGCTGAACTGGTCTATGAGGAACAGGGTCAAGACTGATTTGCATATGGCCAGGTCTAAACTGGGGTGGCATGGTGAACAAAAGAATGATGGATTTATCCCAGTTCTCTTGACTGGGGGTGATTGTTTTGATTTGTTCTGCATTCCGTCCACCAGTTGTGTGTCTTTTGCTTTCTTGCCCTAAGTGCTCCAGGTGTGCCCAGACGTGGGTCCTGGGCTCACTGTGCCACTGGAATCAAGCTATCCTGTCTGAAGAGGGGTGAAACCCCGAAACCGGTCCTAGGATGCTTGTTTCCGGTCGAGGTAGGACCTGGCTTGGCAGTTCGGGCTGGACTGTTCCCATGAGGCACAGGGTCAAGAGTGATTTGCATATGGCCAGGTGTAAAGTGGAGTGGCATGGTGAGCAAAAGAATGATGGATTTAACCCAGATCTCTTGACTGGGGGTGAATGTTTTGATTTGTTCTGCATTCCGTCCATCAATTGTGTGTCTTTTGCTTTCAGAAATTAGATTATTCAGGGGGTTGCTAGGTGTGTGAAAGTGAAACTTAGCCACACCAGAGGGTTGATATAGCCATATTTAACCCCAAAGGAGGTCTTTCTCCATTTTGGATTTTGAGTGAATTGTGCTTTCTGGGACAAGAATATGCCACACTTTGGAGGAAGTGGCCATACACCTGGGTGGCACCCAGCATCCCATTGATCAGGTGTTTCCCCCTGCTTGTTGCCCAGAAACTGTGAATAAATATGGGAACGCTGCATAGCTCCAGTGATCTGCTATCTGAAATATACGTAGAAAATGTACTGCCCTGCTGGAATATTGTCCTGCACCCAAAGGACTGCACCTCTGCACAAACTGGTTCAGCCCTAATGTCTTTTCCTTGCTACAAGAAGGATTAAAGAGTGGGCTCCCTGTAAACTACAAGTTAACAGATACCACCTGCATCATCTTCACCAAGAGTCCCCAAAATGGAGTGTGTCCACTGGACTTTTAAGGATTTGGCCAGGTGCACTGTGGGAACTGTAGCCCCAAGGACAATCTAGGAGATTCTAGACCCTTGGATTTGTGTTTTGGACACTTTGAACTTTCAAGGAGACATTCTGGAAAAAGATTCAGAAGTTTGGTGAAGTATTGGAACGTTTTATAAAAAAGCTCCATAAGGTGACCAACCTGACGTCGAGAGTCAAGTTGGCTACCTTCAACAGCCACGTGGCCTGGATTTCACGTTCATCCCGCTGAAAGCTCTGGAGAGATTTGACCAAGGCCTCACAGAGAAGCAATCTGATGACGTTGCATCGAAATCCGAAGGCAACATTTTGCCTCCCACTTAGTGTATCTGACCAGTGCTCCATTGCGGTGAGCCTCAAACTTTGACTTTGTCTCAAGTGTGACCAAATGTACCAAAGTGGATCTATAGGTTTTTAAACGCATGAAAGTGTTTATTCTTTGAAAAATCATATCTCCAGTTCCCTTCAATGGATGTTTGTTGTTTTGGTGTCTATTTGCTCATAAAAAATAATCTGTTTTTATAAATTGAAGTTGGATTTTTATTGTGTGTTTTGGGCTACCTATTTAACGTATAGGTGTTTTTAAAGCTTTACACACCTGTCTCCTAAGTTGCACCTGTCTGTTTGTTGCCAGCTACCAAGGGTTGAACAAGTGAATAATTTATTGAGACCTTAACTGAAACTTGAATTGTGTTTGTGACCTTATTACTAGTGGTATGTCCCTACTTATCAGTACTAATAATCCACTTTCCAAAATTTAGTGTTCAGAGGTGAGGATACGTATTTGTGTTTAGATTATAGCATACAGTAAAAAACATTAAGATCTTTAAAAATCCTCCAAATTGACATAGAACAACGCTTTTCACTTTAAGGTTTTTGAAATTTGGACTACAATGATTTTTCTAAATTTTTTCTATTTTTGCTTTATCAAGTTTGTGCGACCCGAAACTAGGGATAAAAGGGAGCTAAATTTGGATAACATGACTAAATTCACAGTGGCTGAGCTTAGGGTTCAGTGTAGGGTGGCTAGGGGCTACCTGTTACTAACAGGATTAGGAAGGCAGATTTGTTTAGCACAATTAAGGCCTGGGCAAGATCAACTCCAGAGAATGAAGGGGTCGGGTATCTTGACCCCTCCAACATTGTCCGGAGGAAGGTGATGATAGTTCTTTCATTGCTCCCAGTACTATGTTTGTCATTCTAACTGGTTGGAGGAGGGGAGGTTTCACACAGAACGCAGGGATTTCCCTAAGAGAGAGAGAGCTAGCCCTGTAATAAAAGAAGTGACCCTAGCTGAGAAGAAATGGGAGAGGGAGGAGGAGAGAAGAAATAGTGGCAACGAAAATGAAGAGGGATTGAGATGTCCGGGGTGGTAGATTTGATTCCCAAGCTCCACCAGGGAATAGTCCCTAGGTATGTAGAGGGGGATGACATTGACAAATGGCTGACTACATTTGAGAGGTCCCTTGAGATGAGAGGGATCCGCTCCAAGCATTAGCTTTCACCTCTATGGGAATTGATCCCAGTAGTTGGAAGGGATAGGCTCTTGACCCTGAGGGGGGAGAAGGGGAAATCCTACCCACACATGAACAAATGTCTACTCAAGAAATTTGATCTGACCCAAGAGCAGCACTGGGCGATGTTTAGGGACACCCAGAAAGTGAGCACACATTTCTGTGTGGACTTTGTTGTCATCTTAGTGAAGGTACTAAAGGGCTACATTGAAGATAACAAAGTGAGTACTTATGAGGGGCTGTATGATTTAATTCTTAAAGAGCACATCCTAACTCATTGTGTACATGAGAAGTTAAGTCAGTACCTAGTGGACTCAAAGCTGCCTGTACCCAGAGAGCTGGGAGAGGCAGCTGAAGAATGGGTAAGCACCAGGATTTCCAATCGGCACCACAGGGTGATCAGAAGAAAGGAGGGTACGTCCCTACCCCCAGGGGAAAGCCCAGGGGAAAGAAGGTCAAAAACAGATGTACTCCTCACAAGACCCACAAAGACATGTGCAAGGAGGGGTCCCTGGGCCCCAGGCCAATCCAACTACAATGTGGAGGGGTTTCAGGGAAAGCCTAGTGGGTTCTTTGATCCCTCAAAGGTGGGGAAGTGCAGGACACATAAGAGGAGAAGCTGTCTGCACAAAGAAGCTCCCACTGGTGGGCAGTCTCGGGAGATTGCTAGTGTAGGTGTGGGTGTAGAGATAGTCCCAGAGATGGGAAGGGTTAGACAGAGGCAGCCTTAGTTAGTGTCCTTTGGTGGGGTGGATATTGCAACCCTAGCCGTCTTGCCTCTTAGCTTGGAGAGGTACAGGCAAAGGCCCAAAATCTGTGGACTGAGGTTGAGGCTCTGAGAGATACAGGAGCCAGTGTGGCTATGGTCACAGGGAAGCTGGTTTCTCTAAAGCAGATCATACCTGGTGTTTATCACCAGGGAATCTATACAGAAAGCAGAGCCAAAATCCATCCAATGGCAATCGTGAATTTGAAATGGGAAGGTGTGACAGGCCCAAAGAAGGTAGTTGTGTCTCCTGTACTCCCAGTAGACTGTCCTCAGATCCAAGGACTGAGTGAGCTTTTTGCCAGTAGTTGTACGTGTAAAATGAACGGAAATGAGCTTAAGAAAGAGTCTTTCACAATCTGTAAATTAGAGATCAGCTCTCGGAGAGGAAAGGAGAGTAGCTTTTCCACGATGACAAAAAAAAATGCAGACAAAAAGCCTTTCCTCGAGTCTACAAAACTACCAAACATGTGAGCAAGATCCCATGTTTTTGGATGTGGAATGCTAGTGAAAACTCGGGTAAGGGCAGTGTGTTGGATCCATTTTAATAAGCTGTTACCCTCTGATTGTTGAGAACTGCCTATTCAATAATAAAGGAGGGGTGAAACAATTCTGGCAAGCATGCAGAATATTATTAGCTTCAACTAAATACTGCAAGTCAGTGGTAGATTCTTTCACCACCGTTTGTTTCAATTATGGCAAGTACGAAGAAGGAGTAATAACTCCACAATTTTGATGAAATAAGGAAAAGTATTTTCAGAAGTAGTGACCTCCTGTTCACCATTTGGAATTACCTTGAGAGTGATATGAGAAGTTCATTATTGTGAGGCATTTAGTGTTCGCTAGTTTTTTTTACAATAGTTTCCTGGATAAGAGAAGATGGGAAAACCAGAGCCTTTACTACTATTCACAATAGCATGGGGTTCTGCAAATATTAACAAATTAGGAATGTTATCAACTTTGTAAATTTTAAAGTGGGCAATACGATAAGACTGCATGAAGCATGTTATGTTCATACCACATAATCGTTTTAGGTGCAAGTGGGACAAACATTCAGTTCTTTTATGTATCCTGTAAATGAACGTTGTACAACAGTGCAAAACATTTGCACACAATTACGTTGATTTAACAGAGGGACAGTTATGACAACTCCAGTAAAATTGTTGTTCCTGGGAAGCAGATCACATGTAGCTGAGGCCTGAAAAGAAGGCCTCAGCTAATCCAATGGTCAATATAACAGAAGGACCATTGCAAACATGGAGGATTTAATGCATAGAAAATGTTACATTTTGGTGAGAAAATCCCAGCTTCCAAATTACATTAAATCGAACAGAAAGTAAGACAGTATTCTCAAAACCCACCTCTTGAGATGTGCATCACCCACAGCAACAACAAAAAAATTGCCCTTTCCTTATCATTTCATGATCACATTCACAAATGTAAGAGTCTTAAAAGTTTTAGTCAGAATGAAGTTTGTACTTAAACTTGTTCAAGAGCTGAAGTGAATTTTACTATTTAGTTAACTTATGAGTCATGATCAGCTGTTGAAGGTCAACTGAAGTAAAGAACCTCCCAAGTGAAGATGTTTTATAGGAATAGCTTACACCACATAGCCTCCAGTTTTCATGTGAGCTTAAGATAAAAAGATCTAATTTAAAAAACTTTCTTTTGTAAGGAGGTCTAATTCCCTCCTCTTTAACTGATGAATAACTGAGCGGTGATTTTGTGAATCTGCTCTAAAGGTTTATGTTAGAAAACAGCTGATTACATTTGCTAATGCTACTAAATGGTAAATATTGAGAAATCTTGATAGGATGGTCCCAGGGCAGTCAGATGTTTATGGGCCCCAATTTTCTCTGGGGTCTTTTGCTTCTGATTGTCCTGGGCCTGCCATATAACAGATACTTAGACTTAGGACCACGTTCCCCTTTTACCACTCGACTTTTAGGGTAGTGAGGCAGACCAGTCAAAGGCTTACTAAGATGAACGGATGTGAGCTAGAGACCTAGTTTTCAGCAACACAAAAAATATTCTTTTACGAAGATAAGTACTAATACACACAAAACAAAATTAAATATATGTGACAATTGGCAGGTGGAAATAACGATGGGCACATCCTTTCAAGGGCATCAGAGCTACAGTGAAATGAAAGCACAGCACAGAAAGATCACAAAGGCCAAGAAAACTCCTATGTGCAGCCCAAGTATTTTATGCAGGAGATGTCTTGAACAATTTCCTCACCTACGGGCCCTAGTCCCGAAATCCATAGCACCCCACATATGCTTAAGTAAACATGTGATGTGCATTAATAAAAAGGGAGATCAAATAACTTTCTCAATTGCGTTTCCATATAACTATTCAATTGACAGAACATAAGCCCTAAGCCAGCAATGAAACATGTTGTCAATGTTGAAACATTTGGAATGGTAGCAAAAATAACAAACTTGCTTTAACACTCACAGACATTCCTAGAGGCTTTGACATTCACAAAATAGTAAACAGGAACAAAAAGTAAACATTTTCATCATGATAATTGCCTCTGTACTTATCCAACAGCATCCAGGGCAAAGTAAAATCTTCCAGAATACATTGTTGGCATCTTCTGTGGGGGCTGCACTGGTCCTGGCAGCTATCAGAGCGCTTAACAACACTATTGGTGGGATGTCGGCTGAGTGGGTCGTAAGCCCCTCCCCCCACGTCAGTAATGGCCACGGTTGAAAAGCAATGATCAAAGAGCCGAGTCTGAGGGATTGTAGCTGTTTTGCACCAGATTGTCAGATGGTGCTGAGGGTGTTGTTCTTCTGGTGAAATTTGTCTGGTCCTCTGGGTTGGTGTTTGCCTTCATGATTGAAGGCTGAGGAAAGCGCCTGCACTGACTTGGAGCTGACAAAGTGGTCGGCTGGCTGAGCTTATGGAGATTTTGGCTGCCTTACTCTGCCCCGCTCTGCTTGGTGGCTAGGTTCTGTGGAAGGAGAGGCAAGGTGGGGACTGGCATTTTCAACATCTCTGTGATTAGCAGCTGGAAGGAAAACTTTCTTAACTGATTTGACTGGGCTTGTGAATGCTGAGAGAGTCCTGAATTGTTGGAGCAGCCTCCCAGAACCACAACATACCACACCACACCAGCTACATATGGGCTGTGTTTCCCTGCTGTCATAGACCACCAGGTTTCTCACCAGGGGGTAAGTGCATGCACTTTTTCTGCCGGTCCTAGTAAAGGGCTTTGGCGCTACCTGGCAGAGGGTCGCTGGGGGGGTTCTATGCGTGATAATATCAATTTCCTGAACTTCCACAACCCTTGTTAGTACAGTAACCAACATGCAATTTTAACAGTGATTTTGATCAATGATCAATACGTCAGCTGCGTGCTGTGTGCGAGAAAGTAGTAGAGGCGAGGAAGATTTGAGAGAGCGAAAGTAAAGTTTGTAGGAACTCTCAAAATGTGAAACATTTCCAAAGGCACGGCCACATCTCGATTCCCCAGTCTTGGCTAAGAGGGTCAAAAAGCGAGTAGGGCAAGCAGCAACCCAGGAAAATCACACCACATGCTTGCGGAAAGATTTGGTAATGCCCACAGGCAGCATAGGTGGCAGGCTCAGTGCTCCCTCAGAAAGACCCTCATAGGAGTACCTCAGCAGATAGGGACATGAGCTTTAGCTCCACTCTTAGTGACCCTGTGGGGGGAGGGACCAGCCATACAAACATCTGCAGAATAATCAGAGGAGCTTAATTCAATGTAAAATGCAGAGGGCGCAAAATCCAAGGAACTTAAAAAATACCCCTTATCCTTTAAGGCAAAATCTGTCTTAACACCTGGCATAGATGTATTGGAGAACGTTCCGCCAGTTGCTGCGCATTCACCTGTACATGTATCCCAGGGGCGATAGTAATGCTTTATCGCAACCATTATCACAATCTCCGCTGTCTCTCTCACAGAGGCCATTGGGTACAGCCGTGTCTGAAACCACCGGGCAGGCAGTAACCGGAAATGTCGAAGCACTAGCAGCACAAACTAAATTCCGGGCCTGAAGAAATTCAGGAGGGCCCCTTTCAGGTTGATACATTTGCATGTCTTCAATGGGATGCCAAGAGCCTGCTCAATCTTATTTTGGAGGAGATCAGGGAACTTAAAACTTCTTAGACTGTGAAAATTACTGCTATACATGCCAGACTCACAAAAATCGAAGACACTATGGTCCGGATCCTGATGCGACTTAATGAGGCAGAAGCAAGACTATCGCAGCTAGAAGACCAGGTCGTTACTATGAAAGACAAGGTCGCTGCTTTTCAGAACCAAAAATCCATGAGGGAAAGTAAATTGAAGGAATTGGAGAATTATTCTAGACGCTCTAATCTTGGTATCCTCAGTATTCCAGAGGGTCTTGAGGGCCAGCAGACACTTCAATGTGTTGACTCTTTTATTTTAAAAAATGTCCTCCTGGAGTACAATGGGGATCTTACTCTCATGAGGGCCCATTGCGTTCCGGCACATCTCCCTCCCAACACCAAATTCCCTTGGATGATCCTGGTCAACTTTGGAGATTACCGGGTGAAAGAGCGAATTCTATCAAAGGCAGTCAAGAAACAACAATTCGCCCCACTGGAAGTGTCATTATGTTGTATCTTCCCAGATATGTCTGTGCCCGCAGCTAAAAGACAGAAAGAATTTGTCACTTGACCAATGGCCTTTAAACTAAATTGAAACAGGGAAGACTACCATTCTCAACAAAACGATTAGCTTCACCGAGATAATTAAAGCAATTGAGTCTGGAAAAAAGGGTAAGGCACCCGGACCGGATGGGCTGCCAGCCGAGTTGTATAGAGCTCTAACGGGAGCCCTCGTCCCTGTGATGCATAAACTATTTTCCCATATTTTTGAGAACGGAGGGAAGGTGCCCCCCTCATGGAATGAAGCAACGGTGGCCCTGATTTTAAAACCATCCAAGCCACCAAATCAGTGCGATTCATATAGGCCTATCTCTCTGCTTAATCTTGACTATAAGATTTTTGTCAAGATTTTAGCAGATACATTAAATTGGGTCATAGGAGATGTACTCCATAAGGACCAAAAAGGTTTTGTCAAAGGCAGGAGCATTCAGGACTTGAAATACAATCTGGTTGGGGCATAGATATAGCGACATTGCATAAATTGCCTCTGGCCATTATCACTCTAGATGCCACAAAGGCATTTGATCGTGTGAATTGGCAGTACTTAGCTCAGGTTTTAGATAGATGCAATCCGGGTGAAAATTTTGCAGAACAATTTTATCAATATATCAAAAGCCCATAGCCAGAATTCTGGTAAATGGCAATTTGTCGGCGGCTGTAACTATCAAAAGAGGGACAAGGAAGGGGTGTCCCTTGTCACCGCTGCTTTTTAATCTCTAAATAGAGCCATTAGCAGAGAGGATTAGAAAGCAAACCAGTATAACTCCTTTCAAGTTTAGAAATTGGGAAAAGAAAGTATCCCTTTACGCTGACGATATGATGATATACACATCAGATGCAGCAGCAGCTATCCCAATAATATACAACATAGCCACACATTTTGGACATATTTCAGGGTACGAGATCAACCAGTCAAAAACGGAGTGCATGGCATGGAACATGAATGTTCATCTCCCTATTTTGAAAAATGAGATAAAGTATTTGTGCATCAGAATCACGCAAAACATTGACTGTATCCCCGATATAAACCTACGTAGAATAGATAAAGAAATTGCTGATTCTCTAAAAAATTGGGCGTTTCTCCCTTTGACATTAATAGGTAGAGTCAACTTAGTGAAAAGTATGCTTTAACCTAAACTCACATTCCTATTCCAAAATATTCCATTAGCATTTAAGGAGGAGGCTTTAAGGAAAGCACAAGCCAAAATGATTTCCTTTATTTGGGCCTGTAATGGCAAAAGAATTTTGTGGAAAAAATTACGAAGGAAGAAAAATAAAGGGGGACTATGCGCACCAGACCTAATTCTCTATGCATGGGTTTTCTTAACAAGGGCAGGGAAAATGCTCCTGAACCAGCCAGATGACTCAGACATAGGCAAAATGTTTAAAGTAATGCTATGGGATATAAAAGGAGGTGACCAAGCATTCCTGTATAAGTTTGGAGACCCACACTTCTTCAAGAAGGTCTGCTTAAAGACACTAAGAGATATTGCGATTATTTGGTATAAAGTCAGAAAGATCTCGAAAATTAGTTTCTACAGTGCCTTGGTTCCCGTATGGGAATCTCCAGGATCACCGGAGTGGACTAAAGATGCATTGGCAACTCGTCTGAAAGTGGCGGGGTTGGAACGATGGGCGCAACTAATGCCGGAGGGCTCCCTGCTATCATGGGAAGAGTTGAATAATATCACGGACTGCAAAGTATCAACATTTAAATATCTACAAATAGGTAGTTGGAGTCAGGCAATTGGCACAGTGGCAGGCATCTCAAACGACCTGGAGAAAGCACTACTCATGAGAACTCGGAACAAGAAAGAAATAGCAAATTGTTACTGGATAATGATAGATATGGCGGATGGAGATTTCACCTTACCATTCCAGCTCTGGGGAGACTACTTGTCGGATCACAGCCCAGAAGAAATTTGGAAAGTATCTTATGATTTATTACACTCTACAGTGTCAGCTGCCAATTCAAAGAGGAACCATCTCTTTTCACTTCACAGAGTTTACTGGTCCCCTCTTAGGTTGTCTAAATTTTCGAGGGGACCTATTCCTTGCTGCCCGAAGTGTGAGCAGGAAAAAGCTGACGACATCCATATGTTTCTAAGGTGCCCGATGATACATACATTTTGGGGAGCGGTCATGGAAGGTATGAAAGCTATGTTCAGTTTCGACATCCAGGTGAGCATAACTTTGGTATTTTTTGGCATCTTTTCGAATTATGAGTCGCTACCTCGGGATGTAAGCAAATTGTCTTTTTATCTAATTCTACTTGCTCGTAGAGAAATCTGCAAATGCTGGCTCAAGAATATCTCCCCGACCTTCTTAGACTGGGTAAACGCAATTAAATATACATTAAAACTAGATAGGGCCACCTGGAAAAGGAAGAAAGATTCCTGGTTGCCATGTATGGGCTGGCTTGATAAGCTGTGATTACAGAGACCTATCTGTCCAATGATTATGCCTTTGCACAGATGCATTGATCTCTCAGATCAGTTTTAAGGGTCATCCAGTTAGAAAAACTGAACTGACTAATCAGTAGAGGCTCTGTGTAAAGTGCTTCCATTAAGACCAGATCAGAACCTGCAAACTGTTGGCGCTAATATATCGAAAGGGAGGCCGCAGAAAGAGAAAAAGCTGGTTCTGGCCACATATAATGGCGTATGAGGACATAAAAAAAAAGAATTTGTCAAAATTCTGCATCTGTTCAAGGAACAGGGACTCAGGGAATGATTACACAGCAAAGTAAATTAAAAATGCTTGTAAAAGTAAGACTTAATGTATTCTGCAATGATCCCAAAGCCCAGGAACTGCTTCTGTAAATTTCTAATAAGAACTAATCTCTAAGCTTAGGACCCTCAAATTGACTCTATGTTTATTTGGGTTTTTCTTTTAATTTCCCTCGGGTATCATTCCCGATTTTGTTTTCTGCATGTCCTGGGGGGAGGGAGATGGGGTGGGTAGGCCGATAGCTTCTGGCACAATGCCAAGGTGCCAGGTCTGGAGAATAGGGTAAGCCTTTTAGGTGTGAGGGGGGATGGTGGACTGCTCATCGCAGCTTTTAGGGGGGGAGGCGGAGAAACGGAAGTGGTAAGGTAGTGGTGGTGAATGGGAATGGGAAGCAAGTGGGGAAAAAGAGATCTATTTCTAAAATCCAAAGGCAGATTTAAATTGCACTTTATGAACTTTATTGGTGAATATGTACCTCCTGAGTGTCTGCACTTTAGCAATGTCAGATCTTTGAGGGGATCTTTGAGGTTGGCTAGGTGTACTGGAAAACTTATTAACTTAGTTTTCTTAAGTTCTCACTCTATATGGGTGACCTTTTTAGTATGTTGCGCTAATGGATAAAAGGGAAATTCTAAAGGTGGTCTCCTGCAATGTTAACGGCCCTAATAACAAAAAGAAAATAGGGGCTATTGAATATTGGATTAAGATGGAAATCCATCTGTAGTTTTAATTCATATACCGGTGGGGAAGTTAGCAGATTTTCCCATTTTTAAATCTTGGGAAGCATATCAGGGCTTCTCCTCTTCCCAGGTAATACATCGGGGAACAGCAATTTTTCTAGGTAAAATATTCCAAGCAGAGGTGGTAAATTTCGTAAGTGATAAGAATGGAAGGTGGTGCTGGGTGACATGCAAGTTAGGGGGTAGATATCTTACCCTTGTTAGTATTATCTCCCAAGTTGAGGATAATGCTGAGCCATACAAAGAATAATTTTAATCACTTATACAAATTTCTGGTGAAATAATCATAGGAAGAGACTTCATTTTTTTACTAAACCCAAAGATTGATTCTTCAGTTATATTTAAAAGGCAACTAAAACCTAAAACCTTTAAAATTCAAAATTATAGAAGAACGTTGCAGTTATTTGATCCCTGGAGGGAAGCATTTCCTACTAAAATTATATATATATGTTTTTCTGGTAGATTACACTCTTCTTCACGCATAGATTTTTTTCACTAAGACTTTGAATTTTTGTAATCAAAGAACCTTGCCTAATGGATTTTCAGAACATGCAAAGATTATTTTAGAGTTTGAGCAAGGTAAAACTTTAGAACATCCCTAGAGATGGACTTTTAATAGACAGTATTTACTGGAAGAAAGATGGATGTTATTCTGCAAAACAGGGATAAGGGAATTTCTTGCAATAAACCATAGGACGTTTCCCCCTCATATTGTCTGGGATTCCCTTAAGGCATATATTCGGGGGTTGGTTATTATTAAGGATGCAGAATGTTATAAAAGACATAATGTTCAAAAGCAAATACTAGAACAGAATGTTCAGCGGTGCTACGATAACTTACTCCAAAGTCTTTCAGCCCCCAATCAATGAAAGCTCGATCAAGTTAAACGGGCGCTAAGCGAGACATATTATTTCAAATTTGAAACCTCGAATCATAATTATATGCAAAAGGTATATGAAGAAAGTAATTTTACAGGGAGGTTTCTTGGATGACAGGCTCGGGAGCAGGATGCAAGCAACTGGATTAGCACTTTGAAATGCCTTGTTACCGGTACCCGAAGTGATGACCCATCCTATATAGGGGATATAATGCTGGAACATTATAGGCGCATCCATGGTCAAAATCAATCTATATTACCTCCCTGGAGAGGTTCGCTCAGGAATAAAACATCCCGGTGCTCTCCGAGACCCAACAAGTTAATATGATGCGCTCCTTCTCCAAAGAAGAGCTGGGGGAAGTTATAAGGAAACTTCTGAGTGGTAAAGCCTGCAGTCCGGATGGTCTACTGGCTGAATTTTTTAAAGCATTCTCTGGGGTTTTACTAGAATATTTTTTATTGATTGCCAATATAATGCTAGAGGGAGGCTCAATACCAGCATCATTTGGAAAAGGGAATGTCAGCTTTTTAAAAAAGGGAAAGGACGGCAAAGATCCAAATTCGTATCGCCCAAAGACACTTTTGAATGTGGACTAAAAAACTATTACAAAACTTTTAGCCAATAGATTTAATGGAATAGCATCAAATCTGATCGATTCTGATCAAAATGGTTTTATTTCAGGGAGACAGCTCAGCACAAATACTCATTATCTAGCTGGATTCAAGCTAGCCTGGCTGATGAAGGGTGTTACCCAGAAACTGGTCCCAAGAGGCTAGTTTCCAGTTCAGGGAAGACCTGGCTTGGCAGTCCGGACTGGACTGTTGCCATGAGGCACAGGGTCAGGACTGATTTGCATATAGCTGGGTCTGAACTGAGGTGGCGAAATAAGCTAAAGAGTGATGATGGATCCAACCCAGATCTGTGACTAGGGGTGAGTGTCGGAAAAGTTTCAGCGCTCTGTCCATCATCTCCTTGTGTTTGCTTTGTTCGCCCTAAGTTGGCAGGATATGCCCTGACGTGGGTCCCTTGCTCACTTTGCCACTGGATACAAGCTAACCTGGCTGATGATGGGTGTTACCCAGAAACCGGTCCCAGGATCCTTGTTTCCGGTTCAGAGAAGACCTGGCTTGGCAGTTCGGGCTGGACTGTTCCATAAGGCACAGGGTCAAGACTGATTTGCATATAGCTATGTCTGAACTGAGGTGGCGAAGTGAGCTAAAGAATGATGATGGATTCAACCCAGATCTGTAACTGGGGGTGAGTGTCTGAAAAGTTTCAGCGCTCCGTCCATCATCTCCTTGTGTTTGTTTTGTTCACCCTAATTTGGCAGGGTATGCCCAGGCGTGGGTCCCTTGCTCACTTTGCCACTAAATTCAAGTAAGCCTGGCTAATGAAGGGTGTTACCCAGAAACCGGTCTTAGGATGCTTGTTTCCGGTTCAGGGAAGACCTAGCTTTGCAGTTCGGGCTGGACTGTTCCCATGAGGCACAGGATCAAGACTGATTTGCATATAGCTGGGTCTGAACTGAGGTGGCTAAGTGAGCTAAAGAATGATGATGGATTCAACCCAGATCTGTGACTGGGGGTGAGTGTTTGAAAAGTTTAAGCACTCTGTCTATCATCTCTTTGTGTTTGCTTTGTTCACCCTACGTTGGCAGGGTATGCCCAGACATGGGTCCCGTGCTCACTTTGCCACTAGATTCAAGCCAGCCTGGCTGAAGAAGGTTGTTACCTAAAAGCCGGTCCCAGGATGCTTGTTTATGATTCAGGGAAGACCTGTCTTGGCAGTTCGGGCTGGAGTGTTCCCATGAGGCACGGGGTCAAGACTGATTTGGAATGGATATAGCCGTTTCTGAACTGAGGTGACAAAGTGAGCTAAAAAATGATGATGGATTCAACCCAGATCTGTGACTGGGGGTGAGTGTCTAAAACATTTCAGCGCTAAGTCCATTATCTCCTTGTGTGTGTTATCTAGCGGTAGCACTAGATTACTTTCAGACCAAGAAAATATTGGCCCTGGTCCTCCTGTTGGATACAGAGAAAGCATTTGACCTTGTGGTCTGGGTGACTCTATTTCATACCCTGTCCAGGTTCGGTATCCCACTGCCCCCCCCAGATCACAGGGTTTATTCAGAGAATGTATCATAATGCAGAAGCCAGCATTATTGTCAACAACTCCGAGGTAGAGCAAGTTAGTGTTAAACGAGGGACCAGACAAGGCGCGCATTGTATCCGGTTTTATTTGCCTTTTTTATCGAGCCTCTGGCTATTGCTTTTCGAGATAACGTAGATATTCTCCCCCTACCATGTATGGGGAAGGTAAAGTTGTACGCCGATGATATTATGCCCATTCTTGACTGTGATAAAGGGGTTCAAGCAAAAGTCTTAGCACAGGGATATCATCTCATGCGTAAATTCTCAACCCCAAAAATACTTGGGAATTCATTTTTCATAATGAATCGCTGACTTGTATGACTTAAATTTATCTCCGCTGCTTTTAAAAGTACAGCATTCATTTCGCCGCTGGAGCTCTCTCCTGTTAAACTATGATGGGGAGGGTTTCGCTGATTAAGAAATCTGTTCTCCCGCTGTTCAGTTTTTTATTCTCTGCTATTCCGTATTTTTTAACAGCACCCTTTTATTGGTAAGTTGGAGTCCATGTTTACATCTTTCCTTTGGGTAAAAAAAGCCCCTCAATTGCACTTAGTACTTTATATGAGGATCTGGAGAAGGGTGGGTTGGCGCTCACTAATCCCAGGGATTATTACTTTGCATACTACGCACAGTACATGTCCAAGTTTAAGTCAGAAGCACATACAGGAATATTCAATAACAATTTTATGAGCCTAATTTGCATAGAGCACCAGATAGGTAGTCCATTAAAATTACAAAATCACCAAAACTAGTCCTTAAAAGTGCATGCTGTGGTTCTTTCATAAATGCTAGGATTTTTATAGAAGATATGCAATCCCAGCTATTAACACTTCAACCTCTTTATAGGAACTAACTTCGGTATTGGGATTAAAGAATCACCCGAAATTTTTAAAAAATGGTCTAATGTAGGATTTGAAAAAATCTCAGACTTTATTGTAATGGATAGGTGGCTCAATATTCCCGAAATGCATGATTCACTTCAAAATGATTTCCTTCTTCTTGGGTCCTATAGAATGTTCTACAAATTTGTTAGTAATTTGGATCTGACGCAGATTAATGACTGTAAAAATCTGGCGTATGCACTACTTGAAGAAGGCATGGATAGGAAACCTGGGGATTGGAAAAAACTTCTGGCCGTTATCAAAGGCCTGTATCTTGCCCAGAAGGCAATAATTAAATGGGAAAAAGATGGAGGTTTTGAGGTAACTGGACGAATGTGGACCGAAGTGAAAAAACTTAATTTTTGTACATTATGGGGAGCCAATTGGCGCTGGATGCTATTTTTTAGCAAACGGCTGCTATATAGAACTCCACAGTTCCTAGCCCCAGTTTATCCTAATCAATCTAGTCACTCTTTCTGCTGTTCAAATCAGACAACAGACAACTGGACGCATATTATTGCACAGTGTCCTTTAATTTAGGGGTTTTGGAATTATATTTTTTGACATTTGAAGGCTGAATGTCTAATGAAATTGGATTCTAACAGTTGACTGAAAGATTTTGGTTACGATCCCCCCCTGCGTCTATCTGAATAATGGGTTAAACTAATATATATCAAAATGGCGATCTCCAGGTCGCTGCTGCTTGAAACATAGCGATAATGTCTGGTACCAACAAAGTGCGAGTGGCTTCGATAAATGAAGCAGGCTAGAAATAGTGAACAGTTGTTTGCAATACGAAACGGGGATTAGGACATTTGAAAAAAGTTGGGAATCATATTTCGACTAAATACTAAAGAGAGCTTACAAATGTCAATGGTCTGTTAATATGATATTATGGTGTTATATTTATATACTTTATTTCACTTTAATGCACAATAAGACACTTTAGTCACTTGTTAAGGGAGGAAGAGAAAAGGGGAAAAAAAGAGAGCTGGTACTGTATTTGGTATGTCAGGATGACATACTATCAGATGCCCCCTTTTGCTGATGTATTTCTATACTCTATTTCGAGTGACAGTATTGGGTTGTGGTTCTGCATGATACTTATTCATTACTGCAAGACACACAATCCCACTTAGGCAAGAGATTGTAAGTAGCATATGTTGAACCAGAAGGATCATCCATGCCCTGTTCTATGTTTTTTCCAACATGTGGGTGATCATGCTTATCAGTTGCTCATCGTGCTCTTTGGTGTCTTGCAATTTGAGATATATATATTGATATTTTGTTTGCTCATTTGTTATGTACTACTCACAGTCACCACCACTGCTTGGTTGTGGCATGTAATTTCAAAGTGATGTCACTATGCACTACAGGACCCACAACCCATTGACATGTAACCATTTATGTTGCCATTTTACCTTTAAATACCAGCACAACACATTCTGTAATTATGTTCATTTCGATACTATTTTATTGTGTAATATATATATATATATATATATATGTTTATTATCTACTGGCGGTCGCCAGTAGATAGATATAGTTAGTACCTAGTTTCCATAGGAAAAGCGTTTTGTCTTTTCCCAATAACTTTGGCGCCGGTTGAAGAATCTTTGGGAAATTTACAAAACTTGTGGCTTGCTCCGGTCAGCTCCTATCCTGAAAGTTTCGGGGTGAGTCGGAAAGCGGGGGCCGAGAAAAAAGCGGGTCCCAAAATGTGTTTTCTCCATGTTATTTTCCATGAGAAACTTTAGACACGGCTACAGCCCGAACTGCTGAACGGAATTACACCAAATTTGGCAAAAAGGTAGGCCTTGGTTCAGAAAGTGCCCTTTTTGTTAAATGGTGAAAATCCGTTGAGTAGTTCCTGAGAAATAAAAAAAAAAGAGGTCGGAAAATCAATTTCCCATAGGAAACTTTAGACACGGCTACAGCTCGAACTGCTGAAATTTGAGAAAGTCAA
Organism: Triturus cristatus; assembly: GCF_964204655.1. Lineage (NCBI taxonomy): Eukaryota > Metazoa > Chordata > Amphibia > Caudata > Salamandridae > Triturus > Triturus cristatus. Next base: position 700,716,855 of record NC_140585.1, on the reverse strand, counting down.
AAAATCAAAGTTTCAATATCTAGAGGCACGGTGGATCTGGCGACCCTCCCGACCATGAGCTTCATTCTAATTGGCTGCCAACACTCCAAACCAGGAAGTGTTGGCAGCCAGCTTGTGCCTTGGTAGAAAAGAGAAAAACAAACATTCAAAACAAGAAAAGGGGGCAGGGTAGAAATACCCTGACCCCCTAGGCCTGCTCGGGGGGTCTCACAAGGACCCGTGGGGCGAAAAATAGCATTTAAAAAAAAAAGAAAAATCGGCGAGATTCATGCATCCAGCGCGAATTTGGGCCGAAAATTTTAAAAAATGAAGCAGGGACTCCCGCGCTTCATTATTATTTAGCCACCGGGTGGGCCAAGTCCTGGGGGCATGCAATACTGTAATTGCGGGGGCCTAGGGAGGCCGCCACCCCCCGGGCCTGTTATTTTTAATGTGTGGGGGGACTCCAAGGCCAGCCCAAGCCCCGGGGACCACCACCCCCAGGGCTTTATTTAAATATTTGGGGGGCATATGACCCCCCCGCTGCCCCGGGGACCGCCACCCCTGGGGCTCATTTTAAAAAAAATAAAAACCTGTGTGGGGGGCTCAAGCCCCCCCATGCCCTAGGGACCACCACCTCCCCGGGGCACTAATTATTTAAATGCAGGGACCCGTAACAGACCCCTGAGCCCAGGAACCATCACCCCCCGGGGCTTTGCAAACATTGGGAGGGGGGCCGCGTGGCCCCCCTCCTGGAGCCCTTGATGGCCCTGGGGACAGCCACCCTCTAGGGCCAGCTCCTGCAGTGTCCCGGGGTGCCCACCCCGGGACACTGCTGCTTGCAATGACAGGGCGAGAGCTGCGTGGCTACCACCCTGTCATTGCAAACTGCTTTGCTTCATTGAAGCGAGAGCAGGGAAACCTGCTCTCGCTTCAATGAAGCAAAGCAGAATTGCTTTTCCACACGGGGAGCTGCATGTTTGCATGCCAGCTCCTTCAGGACGCGGGGAGCCGACAGGACCGTGGGGGCATTGGGGCTCCCCCCACCATCCCCAACGTATAGGGATGGGGTCCCCGGGGCTAGAAGTGGCCCAGGAGGGGGCCACATGGTCCCCCTTCCTAAAAATAAAGTAATAAAATAAAAAATAAATAAAGGCTGGCCCCGGGGGATGGGGTCCCCGGGGCCAATAAAGGCCTCATGAGGGGTACCGCGCAGCCCCCCTCCATTAAAAAAAAATATGTGGCCATGCCCCAGGGATGGGGTCCCCGGGGGTCGGAATTGGCCACGGGAGGGGGCCCACGCAGCCCCCTTCCCGTTCATATCTATATATTTTTTTAATTGGGGGTCAGGACCTGGGGGATGGGGTCCCCAGGGCCCAAAAAAAGTAAAAAGAAGGGGGGCCCAAATAAATATTATAAAAAAACATCGCGATCGTGCCGTAGGCCCCACCCCCTCCCAGCAACACTCTGCAAACGCGCTCTGTGGCGTGTTTTAAATTGGGGAATTCATTCCCCTACAATACTGGGGGTCCCTGGGGGCCAACTAGCCCACCAGGTACCTCCAGTAAGCACCATAGGGCTGTGTTGCAGAGAGGTGGTCCAGGCCCGCCCCTTTTTACACCTCTCTGCAATGCAGCTCTGTGGCGCTTACTGGAGGTACCTGGTGGGCTAGTTGGACCCCAGGGACCCTCAGGATTCACCTCAGGCCCCGCCCCCTCCCTTTACCACTGTGCAAATGCTCCCCGTGGCCATTTTAAGTTGAGGGATTAAGTCCCCTTGAATCCTGAGCGTTCCTGTCGTCCAACTAGCCCACAAGGTGCCTCCAGTAAGCGCCACTGTGCTGCGTTGCAGAGAGGTGGTCCAGGCCATGCTTCTTTTTACACCTCTCTGCAACGCAGCTCTGTGGCACTTGCTGGAGGTACCTGGTGGGCTTGTTGGACCCCAGGGACCCTGAGGATTCAAGGGGACTTAATCCCCCAACTTAAAACTTGCAGAGTGGTGGAGAAAGGGGGCATGGCCTTTGTCTACCTGTCACCAATCCCACTATGTGGGGCTTACTGGAGTTAAAAGGTAGGCTAGTTGGCCCCTAAAGGACCCCCAGCAGTGAAGGGGACTTCAATCCCCATCCAAGAGCGTGCCAGGGAGCGCGTTTGTAGAGTGGTGGGCAAAGTGGGCATGGCCTGGTACGAGTACTTACCAATGCTGCTGTGTGGGACTGACTGGAGGTAACAGTTTGGGAAGTTGGCCCCAAGGATGTCCTTGGGGGCCAACTACCCCTCTTGTTACCTCCAGTAAGTCCCACACATGGCCCCCTTTCTCTACCACTCTCCAAACGTGCCTAGTTTCAGACTGTGGGATGGGGGATGAAGTCCAATTTATTCTTGAGGGAGTTTGGGGGCAGAGAATCCCTCCTGGCACCCCCTGTAAGTCCTACGCAGCAGAATTCCTGAGCGTAGGTTGGATGCCCAGCACCCTTTCTCCACCACTCTGCAAATACGACTAGTAGTTAAAGTAGCATATATCTGTACCTCTGACTTAGAGGTAGTTTTAATTTCCCTGCCCTACTATGTACTGGAGCCTTACAGAGGAGGTCATGCTAATCACAGGGGTACCCCAACGCATAGTGTTCTCTAGTGTATGTAGGTGTTTTCACTGTATTCTAAGTGTCTTTTAGCATAGCACTGGCTCTAGGCTCGGTTAGTCAGAGTCAGTTACCACCAGTACCCGGCTGAAAAAGTTGTGGGCACAGGATGATTTCTGCTCCTCTGTTGGTTCGTTCTGCACGTCTTGCTTCTTTCTACACTTTTCTTTGTCTTTGTGGACATGTGAATTTCTTTTGCTTCTTTCTGTGCATTTTTTCTTCTTCCTTCACATGTCCAACCTCTGTAGGCATAGTTAGAAATTAGCATTTAAAAAACCTTTGAAATTCTCTGAAAAAAACCATAGGTTTCAGGCATGTTATAGTTAGAAATTAGCATTTAAAAAACCTTAGAAATTCACTGAAAAACCATAGGTTTTCAGGTGCGTTATAGTTAGTTGGACATTTTCCTTGTACAAAACCATAGAAATTCCCCTGTTATAGTTAGTTGAACTAACTATACCTCGTGCCCCCATCATGCACTGCTGAGGACGTCACATATTACATCATTCATGACATGGTCAGTGACATCACTGATGACATCACTGATGCACTTCGCACTCCGCGGAGTGCAGAAAACTCCACTTCGCGATGTGCAGTGGAGTTTTCTCCCAGCTCGCGATTCACGAACGGTAAGTTCGCGAGCGTGAGCTGCCGCATGGGTAGAATTTCTACCCAAGCAGCAGGAATACCAGAACAAACTGCAGTTTGCACTGCACTCTGCCACTTGTGGAACTTCGCAGAGTTTTTATGTTACTTCGCAGAGTTCGGCTTAGCAAAACTCTGCGAACTACGCCCAGGACTCACGATCAAGAACAGCATAACGGGCAGTTCACCGGGGCAACACTCAATGTATAACATGATAAGTTTGCATCGGGTCAGTTAACCTTATGCTCCAGGCCATGTCCTAAAACATAGGCATGATTCCTTAGACTCCTATCGGTGGATGCCAATCTCCACGATAAGGCGCTGATCTGGCACAACACCAGCACCTCCATCTGAGGGAAAATGCTTGATTGGAGCAACTAGCAGGAGGTGGGAATCCTCTCCCTCAATAACAAAAAAGCACAGGGGACACTCAAATCCTTCAAAGCACTCCAAGCAGAATTTTATCTAACCCCCACTGCCAATGCAATGGAAATATATTTAACTGTAACACTGTCTCAAGTGTTGACCAGGCACCCTTCCCCGATAAACTTGTCTTTTCCGGTGGTTGCTTACCTTAACACCTGAGGGCCATTCAAGGGAGTGTTGTCAGGCTTTCCTCATCTCATGATCAATCATTTGTACCCAAAACGCATGCAATGAAATTACAAGCTAAGTGGCAGGATTGACTCTGGATGGAATATGAGGCACAGGACTGGGCTGACTTCCTAGACAATTTGAACCGGGGGTGAGAGAGGCTAGGATGAAATTTGATGGTGAGTGGTTTGCTGCCTTGTCAGCATTCTCCTTTGCTTTCTTGCAGGTGCATTTAGATGGGATGTGGACACTTCATAGCATGTGGACCCACCCCATGGTAGGTACTTGCCCCTACGACATGCTTGCGTATTACATCACTTAATGGTGAGTAGCTTGCTATTTTGTTAATGTTTTTCTTTATTTTCTTATGTTGCAGTTGTTGAGAAGATATGCAGAAAAATCAATAAATCAGAGCAAGGAGTTTCTAAGCGAAGTTGGAATTCAAAAGAGCCCAATGAAGACAAGGATGGCTGCTCCTTTGGTGAGTATTAAAAAAACAAGTAATGAGCCTTTGCTGTATGCAGTTTAATTACTAAACCACGCCCAAGATGACCACCGTTCTTGTTAAATTTCAAAATCTCACTAGAGCAGTGTCACATGAGATTTACAGCTTAGCCTTCAATGGGGTGGTTTGATTGTTGCCTTCAACTTGGGTTCCGTGGCCTCCATTGCAGTGTGACACTTCTGACAGAGGATGGCTGCAGATGATCCTGGAAAAAAGGCTACTTTTCCTAGGGTTCCCCATTACACTTAACTATGACAGGCCTCAGTCTTGCACCTTTCAAATTCCTGAAGTTCCAGAAACTTCTCTAGTTTCCTCTCCTAAGAGAAGTAACATACCTCACACCTAAGCCTTTGTGCCAAAAGGCCTAAGTCATTATTTCTGTTTTTTCACACCTTATTAAGGGGAAGCACTGACAGGAGTCAGATGCTGGCAAGCTAATTCTAATTAGCCAAATGGAGGCTCAGGCAAAGTATAACTTTTTAATGGTTACTATTTCAAAATGTCTAATAAAAATCCAACTTCAGCAGTGAATTAGGTTTTAATAAACAATAAATAGTGGTTGAATCACCTCTATAGGTCATCTCAAACCAAAGATAGCAGAAGTATTATATCATGTGAACTTTAGTATTTCTCTAGGAAGCAGCTAGTTGCCTTCTATAGTGAAAACAGCTTTTGTTGGCTAGTCATTATTGGTAGATATTAAATTATTGCAATTACCACTTTTAAATACTAGGTACCCTACCTGTTGGGCTACATGGCCTAATCAGTGGTCAGTTATTTAATAGTTAAAAGTATCACTTTTTCAATTACTGTGACAGTTTTGCCTGCAGGTTTAAGAGCTGCAGCTTTCAGGCTCCAAAGGTTTGCCTGCACCCATATTTTCGTTCTTATTTTAGTGAATAGCATCTGATGCAGTCCACAAGTGAGGTCTATTTTTCATGCCAGTAGTATATGTTCCTGCACATAATAATATAGAGACTTTAATCTTATTGCAAAGTTAAATATACCACATTTTAGGGGTGAAGGCGTGTAGACTGGGTGCAACATTGACCCAGTCTACAGAGTTACAAAACCAGCAGGTAAAAATTAGGGCAATCAAGCAAAAAGAATCATTTCCTCACAAGCCAGAACTTTAAAAAATGAAGCATATACACAGAAATGTGCTGATCGAGTGGCCTCCAGCAAATTATTTTGTTCTATGAAGTTGGAAGTGGAGAAGACCAGATCTAAAGTATGGCTGGTGACATGGCTAGGTCCGATTATCAGTTGAAATACATTTTTAGGTCTCATGGATACCAATGCATCTCTGAACTGGGGACTATAACTTTTTTCTTCCACAACATTGAAGTCACCATACATTATAAAATGTGTTATTGTGTTCAAGCATTGACAACTAATTCATACAACCATTCAAAATGTCAAGTAATCGGTGAATAAGGGTGATAAAGAGAATCAGTGCTTTCCCCGCCCCTTCTATGTTTGTACTTAATGTTAACACACAGGGGACTAAATTTTGTCAATGAAAGAGCTACAACCTATCATGATTAACCATGCATCTGCAAGAAACAAGTGTTTCAGACTCCTGTTCTCCATCAGAGCATAACTTAAGGTTCTTGCATGCTAAGTTATCTTCTAATTACTGCATTAGTTGACGAATGTCACTTCTCTTTAGGTTTGATTGCTGACAGTACAGTTAAACAGACCTACTGCAATGAACATAGAGTAGGCTTGGGTCCACCCTTTCTCTTTGTAGAGGTACTTTTAACCATTGGCTTTGTCAATTACTGCTTAGTTTAGCCTACTGTAGTATTTATCTCTAGTGTAATGCTATTTGCTGTTTGTGTGTATCATTCTTTCTACAATTAAGTGCTTGTATTACTTTGCATGAGTGGGTATTTTGCAATGATAACCTTCTCTGCCCACTCCTGCTGACTTCTCCCCATGTTTATTGCTCTAATATGCTAATACGGCATGTTAGCACAAAAATCCACATGTATTGGTTTTACCATTGATTTTCATTTGTTGCTGTCAGTATTGTTCATCATCATCCATCCATTATTCCTGCTTACTGCTCAGTATTGAGAGGAAATCCTCACAGAGCATGTGTATAGTCAAGCGGCTCAATGAGCTTCATGTACATTAGTAAGAGAGAACTCTGATTGTAAATGCCAATGGAGAGTAGGTGGTCTCATTCCCCATACTGCAATGTGGCAATCCAGTCCCTGTTTACAGCCAGAAACAGGCATCTGATTTTTTTATCCAGCAGTACCAGTAGGCTTTCTTGCTCTGGGCAGACACATGGATCTGTCCTCTGTATTCTTTAGTCTTCTATGGAGGCCATATTGACTTTTTACACCTGACTTGTGATTCAAGTGAGGTGTATCCTGTAATTACTTTAATCTGGTCCTTGACTTTTGACCACAGTCATTGCTCATGCTGCTGAACGAGCTGAAGAATTTGAAGTTTGTTTCCAAGAGTCATGTCCTCGTGCCAGCTCCCCCTGTGACAGTTCTCCTGTCCAACTTGCCCAAGCTCGCTACCCTCTGCTGCCTGTCTACCCGCTGCCCTTTGTTTGTGCCACCTCTGCTCGTTTCTTTCTCTGTTTTACCTTTTCAGCTAGTTTTTCTGCCCTCTATATTGACTTTTCTGCTTGTTTTTCTGCCCTCTGTTTTGTTTTTTCTGCTCATTTTACTGCCATGTGTTTGCATTTTCTGCTAATTTTTCTGCCCTCAATTTTCCTCTCTTCTAATCTCTTTTGCCTTTCCTGCTCATTTTCTTGCCCCCGTTCTGCCTTTCTTTAAAAAAAAAATCTGCCCTCTGTTTTGCCTTCTTCTGCTCACATATTTCCTCTTCCCACCATTTCCTGAAGACATGGCTTTTCGACAGATACTTCACACCCAAGATACCCCTAGGGGTGGCAGTGCAGTGCTCTACAGACGCTGATTGATTGAAAGGGTGTTGGTATTTGGACTCCGATTCATTTGTAAGACTTTGGCATGGTGGGAATGCCATCCAGAATAGTGGAGTACTAACCAGCAGAAACCTACCATTCTATTGATTATTTTGGCTCAAAGATACTTCTGGGATACCTTTATATATATATACATGCTTAACTAATTTAATGTGCATGTTCTTGTCTTTTCAGACCTCCCCCCCCAGCTGTTCCTTTCCCTTTACACCCCTCACATGGCCAATCCAACATCCAATATCCTTCAGGTGATCTTCAGGGGATTAGTTTTACCTGGTGGTGGGCCCTTTTGAGCATCACAGCACTGCTGAGGATACAATGTCATGACAATTGGCTTGAAATAACAACAGGGTATGTTTTCCTCATTTCCGTAGCCCCACCTCAAGGTGGGCACAGGAGGCTCTGACGAGAGGAAGAAGGGTTATTCCATGTTGGTTTAAGGGGAAAAAGAGTAATTTGGGATAGTTTACTGTAAATCCCACAGAACGTGCTGCAAAAGTGGGTATGGCTACCCCTGGAAACATTTACCCATTTGGTTAGGAAGTAGCCAGAAGTTTCCCAAACCCACAGGCTGGCACTGGGTATAAACTGGCAACCCTAGTACCCACCTCGCGACACTCTGGAACCTAGGAAGAACCAGAAGAAGGAATGTCCTACTGCCTGAAGAACCTCAAGGAAGTTTGGACATGCTTGCCTTGAACCCAGGACCCCAGAAGAGACTTCAAATGTCAATTGCCTGACCTCCTGGGTGATCTACAGGAACACAACCAGCTTCCAGAGGTATTTTCTGCAACTGTCAAGCTGACCAGTTCTAACTGGACCTGCCGTGGACCCCGCTGCTGGCCTCTGCTGGAGTGAGTCTTAACCCTGAACTGCTCTCTCAAATGTCCTGGACATTTGGCTGGACTCAAATTGTAAGCCTCTTAAAGTTTCCTGAAATGTGCTGCTGGGCCACAGATTTAGGTTGCTCGTACTATTGTCTTCTCCACTGCAGCAAATCTGATCCAGCGGAACGTTGTGGAGAAAGTGTCCAGCCTTGTGCAGTCCTCTTTGGTTACAGCTTGCAACCTTGCCCTCTGGAAGAAACCTTGCTCCAAAAAGTGACTAAGTCAAAATGTAGAAATCTTCAACAGGCGAGTGCAAGAATAGTATCTGGATGGCAAGGGATCTTCTCTGGTTGCCAAATTAAAATGTCTCCCACTCAAAGCTTTCCTGCCAAAAGCCAATGTTTCACCGAGATCTCCTCCAGTGGCTATCCAAAGAAGTGGAGCCTGCTTCAGCCACAGCCTGCTTCCATGCCCTGCAAAGGATTATTGGCTTCCATTCCAGAGACATAGAATAAATGTAAAACTTTGCACTGGAACAAACCTCATCCCAGTATTCGATCCGTGCTCCATTGCAGTCAGTCTTTACTTTTGACTTTGTCAAAAGTCGAGTGCAACCAGATGACCAAGGTTGAGAAGTAAAGCTTTTTAGGGATCTTTTAAACTTTAAATTTAAAAATTCATAACTCCAGCTCTACTCATTGCTTTTTTGTCATTTTGATGTTATTTTATTTCTTAATATTCACTTTTTTTCTCTTAATTCATTTGCCATTTTTCTTGTGTTGTGTTTTCACTTTATTACTGTTTGAGTACTGGATTAGTACTTTATGCATTGCCTCTAAGATACGGCTGGTTTCTTTTGTGCCAACCTGTGAGACGGTTAAGCACAGGTTTTCTTGGTGACTTTTGGGGTTAACCCTAACAAATATTGTGATTATTATTTGAGGTGGGTTCTCACCCCCTCAACTAATATTCCAATTTCTTACAAACATCTTCCTCACCAGACAATATTAATCAGAAAAAGCCACATGCAAAAGGGAGTCTCAATTGCCACAGGCATTACTGAAGATCAATGACAGCAAATAGCGATTAAGTTCAATGGCACCAGACAATAATGAAAATCACTTGCCCTACACAGTAATGATCCTAAGTGGCCTCAGACAATAAAGATGATCAATTCATTGAGTGAGGAATTAGCATCAGTCGTTCCAGGCATAATTTTTCACCTTGGCCAAAGTGTGGGATTATGTGGGGACATGAAAAATTAGGGGCTTAGACAACCCCTTTTAAACCATGGTTAGAGCTGGGTACAAAGACTGTGTGTGATTAGGCTATCACAGTGTCAATCCTTGTTGACACTGATACCTGTCATATGCAGATGATTCATAACTCAAGGTTCTGGAGGTACTGTGAAGTCAATATGCAATCAGTTGCCCCACATACTCCTTGGAAAATTTAGGGGACTGTATGTGGGTGTGGATGGAGAGAAAATCCCTTCCTCTCTTGAAGGTTATTATATTTTTAGGAAGGGATATTGTAAGTGGGAAGGGTGATGGATGGTGACAATCTTCCCTTGTCCATCAACAAGACTGGTGGTGTAGACATGGAAGGGCAGAGACAACCTAACCAACCAATAGGTAAGACCATTCGAATTGAATTGTTAGGTAGAAAGACACCTCTCCCAAACCTCTATGAAAAACTGGCAAAGATTGTGTATAAGCTATTAGGCCCAAGGCATGTTCAATTTTGCATAATGTAGCATATGTGTGGCTTTTGTGTGCTTTCCATTTGCTTATTAATTGAGCATTCTCCAAACATCAAGAGCTTTGTTCTCAAAATTAGCAATTTGCCCTTACAAATATATAGAATATATAGTACATTGTGTGCATTCATGTATCATGTTTTTTTATGAAGGATCAACAGGTCATTTATTTGATTTGCCCCCCCATATGACCACCAAATGTATTATGTTTCTGACTAAATGCATGGGAAACAAGATAGTTGCCACTAAAAACTTTTCAGAGCTTTTCCAGCCAATCAAATTGAGTTGCCCCCAAGCATTCAGAAGGCTTCTTTTTTTCTTTTTGATTTTCCTGATGTTGTTCTCAACAGATTATCTGATATATCTAAATATACCCTGTGTATTGGACAGCTACATTTTTGATTTGCTGTTAAAATTGGCTCAACCAAAATTCCTTATACCTGGAAAAGGGATCCGATCAGATTGAGCTCTACGGTTGCATCCAAAGGTTACAGATGGTAATTCAACTATTTTAAGTTTTCCATTGAAAGAGTGTACACTGGTTACGGTGTGGCAAATTTATTAACAATGTGGAGAAAAAATATTTTCAGTGGTGTGTTTGCCATGTTTCACCCCTGAGGAATTAATGCTACCTTTTTACCTTTAGTTGTTTAAAACCCTAAGAAAAAGTTAGAGTACTCTTTTCTACCCATACCTTACTCGTTTCAGTGACCCGTAAGAAGTCAAGAAGGTGCTTAGAAATGCGGCATAAACAGAAGTTCCATTACGATGCACAAAGAATCAGACGACTTGTATAACCACATCCCTCTCACTCTAAAGGAACTTCATGCACCCCTCTCAAAATCCACATCATGTTGAAAAGTTGCTGCATCACTTACAAAGCAGCTACAATGAGCACTCTCAACTACGCAACTGCATACTTAACATTTGTAGGACATAGCTGTAAGAAATTGGTTTACTGGTTGGGGGTGAAACCCTTCTCAAGCAGCAACTACAATACTTCCTAGGGTGAAGTCACAAACAAAACTTAAATTAACCTGTCCTCAACCCTCAGAACAGTCCACCTTAACTCTGAGGCAAAAGTGTAAAGTATTTGTGCCACACTTCAAACAGTAACACAGTAAAAACATGCCACCAAGGACTCAGAACTGAAATAGAAAAATGTGGTATTTTTTAATAAATTAATCAAGATCAACACAACAAAAGTCCAAGTGGTAGAACCAGAGATATTGAATTTGAAGGTTTTTAGACAAAATAGCGCAGAAAGGAGTAAATTGCCAACTTTGGAAATCTGGTCACGCCAGACCAGGACAAAGTCACAAGTTCAGGCCAACTGTAATTCAGTGTAGGCCAGCTACAGAGTACCTTAAATGCAGATCTGAGGAGATTTGCTCTGAATCCATGTTGAAGATGCATCGCATAGCCGAAGTGATGCGTTGGTTCCAAGATGAGGCGAGGCTGAAGTGCAAGGTCCTGTTGCATCAACATCTAGGATCCTATCAACAGGGCTTGCGATGTGAAGTCAGGTATCGAGGATGCAGTGTGCAGTTAGGGCGATGTGTCGATTCTGAAGAGCTACAAAGCTGCAATGCGGAGACCGGCGTTGGCGTCGAGGCTGCCGTTAATGAGAGTTGTGAGGTCCTGTGCTGAGAATACATCACACAGTGCTGGTTCCAAAGGCAATGTGGGTGGCGGGCATGCAAGTCTTTGCAATGGGTCCAATCCATTCAGAAGCAGAAATGCATTGGTTCTGCACCGGGATGCACCACGCAGCGGAGGAGATGCAATGGTTCTGCTGGATCCACAGAAGCTGGAAAACACCTTAAGCCCACTTCCAAGGGTCCAGGACTGGGGTGGCACCACTTGGCATGTTAGACTCACAGATGGCAGAGTCCAGATGCAGATTCAACATTTTTAGAAGCCTGTTACGTCCTTGAGGCTTCACATCAGGAGGCCAGCAAACTAGCCTTTAGCCTCACTCTGGGTTCTGGGTTTAAGAGATGCAGGTCCAGTCCTTCTTACCTAGGCAAGTGAAGCAGGCAGCAAGTCATCACAGCACAGCAGGAATCCAACAGAGTGCAGTACAGTAGAATGGCAGTCCTTCAGCAGCACAGCAGCACAGCAGTCCTTCTTACTGGCAAAGTACACACAGTTCCAGAAGTGTGTGGAAGAGATGGTGTCTGATGTCCTGCATTTATTCATAACATTTGAAATGGAGGAGAAGCTTCTAGAGATTTCCCTTTGAAGTCCCGAGGCATTCTGCCTTCTCTGTCATGGCTCCAGACAACTACAGGGGGTATGCAGCCATTTGTGTGGAGGCTGGACAAAGCCTATTCAGGTGTAGGTGAGGCTGTGCCCAGCTCTCCCCTCCCACCCTGCCAATAATAGCCCATCCAGGCACATCTAAGCTTCCTATTGTGTATAACTATCTAGGAGGAATACACAAAGCTCCATTGTTAGCGACACCCAATCATGTGACCAGAGAAAGGTTATGTGCACTAAATGGCTAAAGCAAGAAAATGGCAACTTTCTAAAAGTGCCATTTTCAGAATTGCAGTTTAAAAATCCAACTTCACCGTAAGTTGAGATTTAAAATTGTGATTCCAGAGACACCAAATATGAATTAATTAACTCTTCCAGTTTAGAAATCACACTTATAAAATGTAATAAGGCAACTTCAATGTTATCCTATTGGACAGATAGGCCTTGCGGTAGTGACAAATTAATTTAAGAGTTTTTCACTACCAGGAAATGTAAAACTTATAAGTACATGTCCAACTTCTTAAATACATTGCACCCTGCCCTCTGGGCTGTCCAGGGCCGCTCTATGGGTGCCTTATATGTATTAAAAGAAAGGTTTGGGCCTGACAAAAGGTTTAGATTTCCCATTCCAAATGGCAGTTTAAAACTGTGCTCTCGGGCTCTGCAATGGCAGACTTGAGACATGTTTAACAGGCTTGGATTTAAGCACTGGTTAGCAGTGGTAAAGTCCTAAGGCCAGCAAAAACGAGGTCAGAAAAAATAGAGGAGGAGGAAGGCAAACCACCCTAAGGCTGACAGGTCTAACACTAGCTTATCCAAAAAGCCAGATCATCACTACACTGGCACCAATAAACAGCAAAAAACTACCAAGATGCAAGCTTTGTCCATCTACACACAAGAACAGTCCTTAAGCGGAGTAGGATCATATCAAGAAACTACATGATTACAAACAATGCAGAAATTACATAAACATAGCCAACAGTATTATAGCCACAGACCACTATGTATGGCTATTGTAAATTCTGACCTTAAGGTAGCACTCATGCTGAGTACTTTGCCTGTATCAATGATGATTAGCACCATTAGCTGGAAGTTATAGGGGGGATTTGATAACCACAAGTGTTAGCCAAACTAATGCACTAGTATTGTCTTCATGTCACTCCCCATGCATGGTTTTAACTCTTCTAGTGAATGTGAGCAAGTTGACCGTAGTCTGAAAATGTGCAACATAAAGTAATAAAGTGGAGGTGGTAATAATCTTACAGATGGTATGAGGCATCACACAAAAACATCAGAATGAAGGACAGTTTCCATTTTTTTAGGAAAAATATTATACAGATTACCTATCATAAACCGAAGATGGATTGAGAAAATATGAACATTATATAGGCGTATTAAGGTGGTAAAGAGGGAGATACTGTGGAACTTAAATATACAAAATGTCTCTATTTACCTAGATTATGCCTTACTGTAGTTGGAAGAGTAAACGCCATTCCATATTATTATGAAGGGATTCTGATAGTGTAAGAAATCTCGTCTCAATCCAAAGTATTAACTAGAGCTATTTTCATAACCGCTTGTGAGATGGATATTTGAGTAATTTCCTAGTCCCTAGCTTATATAAAACTTGCCTGCCTGTTGCCATTAGGTTGGCCTTACATGTGATAATGTACATTGACTATGAGGCTCAATGTCTCTTCTCATGTAGTTTGGTGTCAGGCACTGAAACCCATGAGCTGGGCTTCCCCCTACCATCCTTACCAGGATGTTACCTCTTTCTCCAGCATGCTCATCGAATTAGTTATTATGTATGTATGCAACGTAATCAGTAACATTCCAACCTATGTGAAAAAGCAACTCTTGATTGGTTGCCACTACATAATGCAAATATATTTCAGTGGCAGGGTGCAGTGGTCCAGATGTTAGCAAACAAAAAGGTAACCGACAGAAATAATCCTGTCAATCTCCCCTTTGCTAACCACCGTTCTTATCTGTACTGTTTTTTAATGCAGCAGCGGTGAAAGAAAAACGGTAGCAGTGGATATCTTTGTGGCCTTTAGACCGGAAGTGATTGCAGTCTGTGTGTCGTGCCAAATATGGACGTTGATCATTCACCTTTATGCTAATTCTCCCCACACTCCCAAATATCTCCCAGGACTTAGGAGGGGATGTGGAAGACAACAAGTAGAAGGCTTCCTCACTCAATGAAAATAATCTTTTGTTGATATCAGTCCGAATGGGTTAATCCTGGCAAAGATTGGCTGGCCCTCCAGGGCGAACCACACCCCGGCCCATCGCTGAGCCCTGTCAAGCCAACAAGTAAGACGCATTCCAAGGCTGCTGTCATCACAGTGCACCTGCCCCCAAGAAGCCACTGGTCAGGTCCCAACATGATCTGGTCAGCTCACTGCTGCAATATCTCAGAAAACGACTGAGACGACGAACACGAACACACAATTTCAAATTGAACATGCCTTCGAGATTTGCAGCATAGCCAAAGAGCATGTATGGCACAAACTAAGTAACAATAAGAATAACATCTTTTCTATAAAATACACTTAATATTCATCCTCACCTTTGAATTGTCTTTAGGCAACTTTTCTTGAATGTATCGGAAACATCCTCAGGTTCTTTATCAGCCCCCGCGACTGCCTCTTTCTTGTGGCACGACAGCTGGTAATTGTTACCATGGTTGTTTGCCCAGAATGTACCAGCTGAAGTCTCGTAACGTATACAAAACTCGAGTTTGGCTCCATCTATGAGATAGGGAGGCACCAGTGACATCCTAAAGGAAAACTGGTCAGTTTCGCCATCACACGAATTGTGGACATACTCCGCCAAAATGTCATAATAACTCAGCCAGTCATCCATAGTCATTCGAACAAACACCAGCTTTTCAAAAGATACATTCAGCACCCGTATAATGCCACTTAAAGACGCTGACCCCGGAAGGAATTCCACTGCCTCGAGCAATACTTTCTGTGTGTGAACTTTCTGCAGCACTTCCTCCCTGGAAGGGACCTCAAACCGAGATAACAAATAGAACTCATCCGCCACAGTAACCTCGTTTTCGAAGGTATCATTTTGGGATGTAGTCGGTATTTCCCATGTGTCAAACTCTTTAACTGACACAAGGTCGAGTCCAAAGGCATCAGCGAATGAAACTTTCCGGGCAACACTGGAGGGCGCCTCGGACTCGGCATCGTCGGAAGAAACAGAACTGCGCCTTCTCGGAAGCGGTGAAAAGCGAGGCTTGAAAGTAGCCTTCACCTCTTCGTCATCCTCATAGGCTTCGTTTAATGAGGGAACTTCCAACAAGTTATCCCCTGCGAGAGGGCTAGTTTCTTCCGACGGCTCCATCCCGGTACAAACTGAAGGAGAACTATGCAGCCAGTGGGAGCTGACATTTGAGACTGTGACTTAAAACAAGGATTAATGTTTCAGTTGACATTGCAGTAGGGAGTCAAGTCTATAAATAGGAGCCGAGGCGTGTGAACTATGTTGGCCCGGTCTCAGAGGCTTTGCATCGGATAGCATTAGTGTTGTTCAGTAAAGGCCACGTTCCAAATTCTGACGGTGCGTTTTCTCATTCTATCACCCAGCTACATAAAAACTTGCAATTGAGTAAAAAAAAAGGACTTAGCAAATCAGAATGGAAACTAACATGTTATGGTCTTGCATACAACACAGCGGTGCTGCACTGTCTCCAGCAGACACAAAAGGCATTATTGTATCCTGTATAGACACATCAGTCCTGGTGTTTGGTATTATGCGAACTTGCATTGAAAAGTTCACAACGGCTTAAAAGCTTTTTGGAAACAGTTGTCTTTATTGCAGAAGTGTCGGTACTTGAGGAGAGGAAGATGACGCATTCAGACAAAGAGCGCTCCGGGTTTCAGCCCTAACACCTCGATCCTTGAAAGTTCAGCCTTCAATGTCCAGGAGATCGACTAATACTGCCTTGCTTTTACTTCAACCCCTGCGTAGTACAGATGGGCTCGCTTGGTGGAAGTGTAAAATGTTGACCTTTAGCCCCAGTACGGAACATGGCTTCAGAAATATGCGAGAGAGAATGCAGCAGTTGAGTCAGGGGGTTTAAAAAAACCATAAAGGTCTCTGGTGTCCCGTGCTCACTCTTGAGTCTCAAGGGCTGCAGAAGGTCATTCGAAGGGCTTCCTTCGCTAATAGGAAGAGTCGTACAATGTCTTAAGATCAATGCTTAGAGCCGCTCCACCTCCACGCCTTGATAGATGTGTGAGTGTAGGCCACAATGTCTACTGCTAAAACATCTGCCCAGTGATATTAAATGTAGAGACATAAAACTATACCTGGGCGGAATTTTGAAATCCGCTCCTGGAGTTGGAGGAATTTGGTAACTCCACATTGTGCGTGTAACACATACTTCCTGCCAAACTCCGCCAATTGGTGCACAGTGGAATTATTCTGCCATTCGAGACTCAACATGTTCATGGGAACAATGCGACGCCCCATAATGTGTGCTTGCAAGCGCGAGCAAGATTTGCCAGTTTCTAGCACAATCTCCAGCCGCCACATAGCTTTTTGGCACCATTTTGTGACACCTGTGATCGCAGGTGGCCGCGGCTGCCTCTCGAGTAGATGCTCTACTTGAGAAGCAGCTAAATCAACTTGAAAATTCCTCTTCAATTGAATATTCTACTCATATGGATGGTTCAGGTTGTCTTTTTTACTGCAAAAAGCAATTTATTTAACTTTTTTTTTCAACAGGAATTAAGTGCCACAGAGACTCCAACTTCCTTTTACTGTCCGAATGCTCCTCCCAGTGCTTTGTTCATCTTCTGGTCACTTTTCATTTGGATTTTGAGGTGAAAGGATCACTCTCTTTGTCTGCAATTCCTGCTGCATACACACCTTCTGGATTTTAAGGACTTTGTTTTTGTGACATTGCAACAAGTAAGTTAAAATACTTTGGCTAAGTTTGAAAGAGGGCATTGCCCAGTATATATTTCCCCTTTTATTCAATTTTCAAATTTGATTGTGGTAGATTGGCTAGAGTTGCAGTAGGGGCCTATTTTTTTATGCACTCAATTTTTGAGTTTTATAAGAGAAAAATGTTGCACAGTCCAGTACCTTTTCTCCATGTTTATTACATTTGCACTATTCATTTGTTTTACCATGTGGCCTAGTCTGCCAATGGGCCATCCAGCCTGTACTAATCATTGGGTATATGAAACAACTGTTTCTGTGGAATATGTTGGGATGGCATAGGATTACATGTAAAAATGTCTTTTTTTGTAATTCACTATCTTTTCCTGCAAAAAGTGTATTTTGCTGTGCTAATATTTGATGCCTTTGGAGGATGTGTGCTGTTGTAAAATTGTTATAGCTGACTTAATTGTTGTTTTTGGCATTACTGAATTAATGGTAGTGTTTTGTTCATTGTTTGGCATGCCTCCTTTATCTGGCCAGTGTGTGTTAACAATAGGCCCCATCTTGTCTTTGTTCTCAATCCCATGTTGCCTGCCGCATTTGGTTGAAGCAGCGCGCGCAACGAAATTCGTTTTATTTATTTATATGTTTACTTACCTCTTATCAGCCATAATCCGTAGTTTACTACCCCCCAACCTGCCCCTCCCCGCCCCACGTCAGCGCCCAACAGCACTCCCACCACGGCCGCTACTGCCTCCTTGTTGTTTGACCATGTAGTCAGCAGCCATTTTGTGTAGCCTGGCCAGTCGGTGTCCTTTTGCCATAGGTCTGCATGTGTTCTAATGTTTCCAAGCCTCCATACTTGTTGTTATTTGACCTTGTGGCTGGCAGTCTATTTGTGTAGTTAGTCAGTGTTCTTTTGACATAGGCCTTCATGCGTTCTTTGTTGTCGATGCCTCCCTGTTGTTTGACCATGTGACCGAGGGCCATTTTGTGTAATCAGCCAGTGTGCTTTTGCTATCAGCCTGCATTTGTTCTTTGATATCCATGCCTCCTTGTTGTTCGACCCTGTGGTCGACGGCTAGTTTGTGTAGCCAGCTAGTTTGCTTTTCCCTTAAGCCTGCATGTGTTCTTCATTGTATATTCCTCCTTGTTGTTTGGCCATGTGGCCAGTGGGTATTTTGTGTAGCCAGACAGTGTGCTTTTGCTATAGGCCTGCATGTGGTCTTTGTTGGTCATGCCTCCTTGTTTGTTGACTATGTGGCCGGCGGCCATTTTGTGTACCCAGTCAGTGTGCTTTTGCCATAGGCCTGCAGGCGTTCTTTTTTGTCCATTCCTCCTTGCTTGTTGGTGTTTTTTTGAACATGTGGCCAGTGACCATTTTGTATAGACACTAGCCAGTTAGTGTTTGAAATCTTTTTTTCTCAGTTTTCAATGCTATTTTCTAGGGACATCGATAGAAGAGAGCTATGTCTTTTTGTTCTTTGTTCCTTTTTTACCCTTTTCCCCCTGGTATCCGTTTAATATGCTTGAGAAACATTGTAGTATGTATGTAAATTGTTTATATAATATTATATGCATTTTTTAAAATTTTTCCCTGCACCTCCTTGCCTCCCATAGTATTTCTCATAGTCCCTATTGATACACCAGCAATTACTTCTTTTATACATTATTTGATTTTTCCCTGCACTCCCTGCCTGCCATAGGTCTCTTAGGCCATAGACACACACCAGCATTCACTTTTGTTAAGGATTAATACGTTTTCCCTGCACCCTTAGCCTGCCATATGTCTCTGAGTCTTAGGTCACAGGTACACACCAGAATTACATTTTTTAGGATTATTTTACATTTTCCCCTGCACCCCCTGCCTGCCATAGGTCTCTTAGGCTATAGGCGCACACCAACATTCACTTTTTCTAAGGTTTGTTCAATTTTTCCTTCACCTCAGCCTGCCATAGGTCTCGGAGTCTCAGGATTCACTTTTCAATGATTATTCCATTTTGCCTTGCATCCCCTGCCTGCCATATGTCTCTTAGGCCATAGGTGTACACCAGCATTCTCTTTTGTTTAGGGATTATTTATTTTTACTTGCACCCCCAGCCTGCCATAGGTCTCCTTGTTTTAGGCCACAGGTGCACACCAGCATACACTTTATTTAAGGATTATTCCATATTTCCCTGCACCCCTGCCTACCATAGGTCTCTTAGCCATAGGCACACACCAGCATTCACTTTTTTAGGGATTATTACATTTTTCCCTGCATCCACCTGCCTGCCACAGGTGTCTCACCTTAGTGGCACATAAAGCAAACTTTTAAATCTGTTGTTGTTATCCTAATTAGAATATTATTGTATGGTTTGAATTGGAATGGAATGAATACACTATTGTTAAATATTTGGGATAATCTCACTATTGTCTTTATGAATAAATCAAACTGTAAAAATGCCACGTTTCACGGAATGTTTTCTTGTTTGTTTACTTAGGTGTACGAGAGACATGACCGCCAGTACTGGCAGAAAGAAGGCTCACATAAAGTGACACCACCACCACCACACCTCCTGAGTCCTCCTCTGCCTGCTTCTGCAGCTAAGTGCCTACAAACAGAGCTTTAATATGGCCCCAAAGAAAGGTGTTTCTGCCGAGATAGTGGCCAGTGAGGAGAAGAAGAAGAAGCAGATTGCCAGTGCCACCACTGGTGTGCCACCTGCCACCTTTTTCAGGAGATGTGGTGTGCCTCTGGGCAAAAAGCTGGGAGCAGCACTTCTGCATCAATGGCACCAGTCCAGCCTAAGCTCAAGTCTATGTCTCTCAGAGAGGCAGCCAATTCAATCTTGGCAACAAGCAGTCAGTCTGCATTAGACTTGTCTCAGCCACAAAGCACCCAATTGTCACAAGAAACTGAGCAAAGTTGACAAAAGGATCCATAGCTAGCATCAGTTTTTCCTTAAGTAGGAGCAGAACAGGATGTTATGCTTTCTGCCAAGCAAGATGTAGCTCTTGAACCATTGGCTTCACAATCTCCATCAAGAAAAAAAAAGGGTACTCAACCATGTTCTCCAAGCACCCTTCTGATGATCTGTTCTGCTAATCTGGACATGGATTGGACCCCAGTCTACACCAAGACCCGCCATGAGAGACAAGGGGAAATGAAAGTTCCTGAAAGTCTTATAATTCTGCAAAAGGACCAGGATGAGCCAGCGATTGTCAGTATGGAAGGCTGCTCAGAGGACACCGAGATTACCCCCTCCTATTTAACCTGCTCAGCAGAATATAGCACTGGTTCCACCACCACCACCGCTAGCTTCCATATGTGTAAGGCAATCACTGAGACCTGCATCCACCACTATCTCAGTTGAAGTACAGGCTGAAGAGAGACAATCAACACACACACAGAAAGTTCTCCACCCCAGTTTGGAACTTCTTTACGATTAACAAGCAGGAGGATATAATTGCAATAAGCCCCATTTTCCATACAAGTGTTTGTCAAGGTAAGCCTGGTTCACAATAAGGGACTGGAGGCCAAACAACCCACATGAAAAAACATCACTTAATCCGGTGGGAGGTGCCCTTTAAAAAAGGTAGCTGCTCGTGGGAATTAGAGAGGGGAAGCCTCTCAGATCACGGTGATAGAAGGAGGTGATGAGGAAGATGAGGATGACAGCTTTATACAAAGAAACCCTATGCCCTGCAGTGTGCCAGCATTACCTGCAGCAACAACCTCCAAATGGCACAAAACTCAGATGTAGACACCCCCGCTCATAGTGATTCTCCCAAGACACACATTGAGTCTACCACCTCTTGGTTCTCTTTAAAAGTCTCCTGCATCAGTGACACCATAAAAGAAGTTCATGAAAAAAGGCTTTATGGTCGAACACGCACAACAGATCAGTGTGTAACAATGAGAAAGTGTGTGGCGTGCTTCAGAAGTATCACTCACTGACCCAAGAGTGTGAAGAAGAAAAGAAATGGAAGCGTCACCCAACTTGGGGGATGTCCTTCTGAGCACCGCAGTAACCCACAACAACGCTGGTGTGAGGTCTAAATGCTTGTTGTCTTCATATAACAGAATATGTAAATAAAGTTTGTGAGTATGTCCAAGGATTTGTTTATTTCAATTTCGATATTGTACGTTTCATATCGAACTTGTATTTATCAAAATGAATCCATAAAGGTAAATCCTTCTCAACGTATCTCCCGATGCAGTTCGGGCATCGTAGTGCCCTTCATCAGGGAGGAGTATTTAAAGGGTGAATGAAGCGAGCATAACATGAGAAAAACCACTTATGAATAAAGTTGATAATCACCAGATTGTGTGTCATGTGTAAATATGGTAATGCAATTGGTGAATAGATGCCATGCTGGTGTAAAGAAATAAATACCGGGAAAAATACAACAGTGAGCATGCTATTTAGGAAAAAACAAGGAGGATGACATAGTGACGAGATCCAGCAAACTGTTATAAATGTCAAATATTGCGAAACATACAAGCGTGCTAAAACCTTAACAGATTTAGAACCGCAGTGCGATTAACACCAGCCGGCAGTAGCGTATAAAACAAAAGTTATAAAAAAAGACTATGAAATCCATAATAGAAAGCTGCCGGTGGATGAAGCCGCGCGGTACCCCACAGACGTGAATGCAACTGACATGGCATATAGAGTGAAATACCAAGTGTTTAGAAAGCACACGTTGTAACCGGCGAAAAGGTTTACCAGTATCGAGTGAACTCGTACTTACTTATACAAAGATGTGAAGGAAATCACGTCTTCGTCAAAAAGTGTGTGAGACGAGTGAAACTATGATGTTTATTTGAATCAGTGATGCATGCAACATAGAGAGAGAACTAGAGCCGAGTGCACAAGAAAATGACGCCTTGTTGTAATGTGTTCAAATAAAGGAAACAGTGATAATATTAATAGGACCGTGTGAGCAAAACAATCAAATAAAAATATTGGTGACTCGCAATGCGAAACACATTGAAAAATACATCAGGGGTGAGCAAAAGACAAAAAAAGAAAGCTTATGATGAATGAAGTAGTACAGCAGTGGTGAACAGTAAAAGAAAATAATATGAAAGGATGTAGCATTATAGGAAAGCTCTAGAACAGTAGTTGAAATGTTAAATGGAGATTAAAGAGTCACGAAGAGAGAACACAGCAAATACATCCAATCATGAACAAATAGAAATTAAATATAACACGAAAATTCCATCCAGTCATTGAGACTGTGGTTTCAGCGAGTTCAGAAATTGAATCCAATGATTCTCTCATTGTAAGAGATGTTTGTTGTTGTCTCTGCCATACATTCTCCTGACAGTTTCCAAGATAAGAAATTGTAGTTGACTTATATTGTGATGACTGAAATGAAATGAGCTGCGATAACTGATTTTGGAGTTCCTGGTGCGAATAGTGCTTTTATGTTCATGTATCCTGATTTTTCTCTTTCTTTCAGTCTTGCCAACATATACTAGGCCGCATGGGCATTTCAGCATATATATCACGTTAGTTGAATCATAAGTGCCATTCACTTTGAGTTTTGTGTTGATACCTTTCATGGGATTATTGATAGTTACCCCTTTGATCACATTATTGCAATTACTGCAATTATGGCAAGGTATAGTACCCTTGAAGTTGATTTCCATGTTGTCGCTTGGTCTTTTAGGTATGATATCTTTCAAATTCCTGCCCCTTGTGTATGCAAAAAATTGGTGGGTCTTTAAAAAATGCCATTAAAGTCAGGTTCAAGAGCGAATATGGGCCAGTGTCTCCTGATCGACCTTTTGTATTGTTTGTGTGGAGAATTTAGACACGACCACGTTCCTTTTGCTTTCTGTTTTCTTGGAGATGTTGAATAATTCGGAGCAAGTTCTTTTGGAACAATGATCTTTGGCTTGTTCCAAAACATTATCCGGATAGCCTCTCTGTTTGAAACGGTCAAGCATGAGCTGAATTTGTTCATGGAGCACAACAGGGTTAGACACGATTTGTTTAACTCTCAACAGTTGCGAATATGGAAGATGATTTTTCAAAGCATTGTTGTGAAAATCTGATAATGAAGTGTGCTGTTCTTGTCTGTGCCTTTTCTGTATATATTGGTTTCGAGATGATCATCGACCTTGTTGATGGATACATCTGAAAAGGTTATGGCTTGTGCATCTATTTCGTACATGAATTGAATTCTGTCATGGATTGTATTCAACAAGCTCAAGGCATTGTTGAGACTATCACACGAGTCTTTCCATATGATAAAGATATCATCAATGTACCAGTAAAATTTCATGGCATGGTCTTTCCAAACGTCAGTGTTGAGTATGTTGTTCTCTTCAAAGTAGTTCATGAAGATATTAGCATACGAAGGGGCAGCACAATTGGTCATTGGAGTGCCAGTTAATTGTAGGTAACATTGGTCATTCCACTTGAAGTAACTCTGGTATAGAGTGAATTGTAACAATTCCATAAGAAATAGTTGAAAATTGGAATTCAGTTCTGAATGGAGTAGAATATCTTCTAGGGCTTCAATACCCAAGTTGTGTGGGATGGAGGTGTAAAGAGAATTGAAATCCGCTGTACAAAGCCATATTTCATCAGCAATGTCAAATTTGATGTCTTGGATTTTGTTTAAAAAGTCTGTAGTGTCCCTGATATATGTGTTCATGTTCATGACAGAAGGTTGTAAATGCTTGTCAAGCAATTTTCCAACAGATTCATGTATACTCCCTCTGGTCGATACTATAGGTCGAAACGGAGGATGTTGTAAATTTCTATGAACCTTGGGAAGGAAATATAGGTAAGGTATTCGCGGTTGATGTGGTAGAAGGAATTTGTAGGTTTTTTCAATGATGACTCCCTCGTCTAGTGTTTTCTTGAGTAAATCCTTAAGCAGATTTGCAAATTGTTCAGTTGGATCATATTCCAAAACACAATAAGTTTCAATGTCTAAGACATGTCTTTGTACCTGTTCCATGTAAAAAACAGTGTCTATAATCACCAGGGTGCCGCCCTTGTCAGCATTTTGGCAAGTGATCTCTGGATTGTCTGCCAGACGTTTAAGTACGTTAAACTCTTTTTGTGTGAGATTGCGGTGTTTCGATTGACGTTTGAAATTGAATTTCTGTATATCAGTTTTGACCAAGTTTTCAAAAGTGTCCAAATTCTTATGGCTTACTGGGGCCATGTAAGTACTACTGCATTGTAAACTTTTGAGTTGGTCAGGCTTATGCGTGGTGTGTTCAATCAAAACATTGTCAAAAAAGTGCCGAAAGCGTAAATTGCGCATCAGTTTGAAAAGACTGATTTCCAGTTCCAAACTATTTAGTGTGGCAAGTGGGTATGAAAGAGGTACCTCTTTGAAGGGTCTTGATCTCAAAGGTATTCAACTATGTTGATAAAATGTTAATGACTAGGTTGGTGTCTTCTTCCCCTTGAGACGTCTGCTTGTGGTCGGCACGTTCCGTGTTTCTTTCTCTCCTTCTTTTTCCTTTGCCCCTCCTGGGTCATCCTCCTCTGTGGAGCCTTCCTCTAAAAAAGGAACATTGGAGATTTGTACAATGTCTGTACTGCTTGTGGACAGTTGGTTCACATTGGGTACTGGTTTACGTCTTGTATCACTCTCCGATGACGATGTATCAGTTTCACTCTGTTGACTGTAAGGTTTGTTTTTTCTGCGCCTACCATAGACTCCTGACCATTAATAAATCTCCCCCAATTTGTAGTCGATGGTATCATGTTTGTATTTGCATATTTTTCTTTCTTTAATCTCTTGACTGTATTTATCTAGTTGGACATTAATGTCTTCTAGAGTCTTGGTTAAATCTTCTGATGTCATCAGGTTTGTCACTTCTGCATGGGAGTTAGCGATCTCCTTAGTCAAATCCTCCAAGATTTTAGACAATTCTTAAATGATGAGAAGTATGAGGTCAAGCGAACATTTATTCAAAATGGCATGCCATTTCTCGACGAATCTTGGGCTGGTCTTGCATGGTAGGGGTTTCAGAGGGATGCGCAAACCCCTACGAATTCTTTGCGCATGATAATACTTTATTAATGTGCTTGCGTGCAAGCTTTGATTGATTTCTCTCTTCGTGAGGTAGAGGAAGCAATCCGCGCTACTAAAACGGGTATGTTTAGTCAAGAGTGGACCTACGAACCCAACCCCTCAATGGCTCATTTGTACAATGGGAAGCTGGCTAAAATGTTAGCGCTGGACTTCCTCCTCCTCCTCTTTTGTGAAAGGACTGACATTTTTCGAATTTGTGGCAGCAACCCGAACGAAAAGGAAGGTTCCCAGCAGGACCTATTTTGCCAAAGCTGCAGTCCCAGCTGTCCATCACAATGTGCTGCAATAGGTTGGGCAAGCTTTGCAGCAGAGTTCTGTTCGTGCTATCCACCTGACGACAGACATGAAGACCAGTTGTCAAGCAACTGATTACATGTGCATCACTGCATACTGGATCTCTTTGGTGGGGCTAGGCAAAAGCTATCTGCAGGTCTCAGCACTGTAGAAACTTTAAGGGCGTTCAGCAACATGCAACTGTAGCGTTGTTCACCATGGAGAAAAATACATACATCTGTAAACATCTTGGAAGACTTTATCAGCAAGGTAATTGAATGGCTGTAGCCCAGAGGTCTCAGAATTATATTTGTTGCCACGGATAATGGCAGTCATGTAGTCAAGGCCATGGCAGATGGTGGCTATTTCGGGGCTTTGTGTTTAGCGCATTGCATCAACCTGATTGTGCAGGAATTTCTTAAAAAGGAAGACATAAGGCCTGATTTAGTTCTCGGTGGACGGGTTACTCTGTCACAATGGTGACAGATATCCCATCCGCTCAAATATAAATTCCTATCTTATGGCATTTATATTTTGGTGGATGGGATATCCATCACTGTTGTGATGGAGTAACCCATTCACCGAGATCTAAACAGGCCCATAGTCAGCAATTTACTGGCCACTTGCAGAAAAATCTGCATTAATTTTAGTCATTCTTTTAACCCCTTGTGTGCGCACGACGTCTCCCTGCCATCGTGCATTACGGTGGGCGTGTGCGCACGACGGCCGGGAGTCGTCGTGTTCGCGAACGCCGTTTATTTCTCCCGCACAGCGGGAGAAATAAACCCGCACTCAAGGGATTAAAGACTGGAAGCAGTTGAGGATCATTTAGCATGGTAATAGAGTACCATTTAAATCCCTCATATCGGAGGAGCCAACACATTGGAACTCATCCTACTGCATGTTGCAATCTCAATTTGAGTAGCACAGACCGATAATCAACTATGTCCTTTAAAGAGGAGGGCATGCAACTGGGAAAAGCATGACCATGAAGATGGACAAATGAGGGCCAGTCAAATGTCTGACACAAGTGCTGCTTCCTTTTGATTTTTTATACAGGAGGATAGTGTGATGAGCCAAGTAATCCTGTTGCATCTGCTACAGGAGTAGCTAAAAAAGGTGTTTCAAAGGTTTGCAGGTGTGAGAGAAGAAGTATATGAGTTGGTTCAGAGCTTAATCCTTTGCTTGGCTTTTAATACAAGGGTGCAAAGAGCTAGCATGTCCTCCAAAGAGTACATCTATACCACAATACTTGATCTACAGTGCAAAAAAATACTGGCCACTGTCATTCCTTTTTCAGGTGGCGATGTTTCACAATACAAGGCATGGATTGTTGAGCAAGCGAGGCACTTGGAAGAACCGATGGAAGTGAGAGTCCCAGGCATAAGTTCCGGCATGTAGCCTTCAACCTCTAGGGAGGGCAGTGCTCTTTTCTCACAGCAGCCAATACCAGCAACAACACAAGCATCACCAACACCAGCAATATAAGAATCAGACCGAACTCCTGCAATGGATTGATTTCAAGTGGTGTCTTGCTTTGCACTCCAAAATAAAAGAAATTCAGCACTCCCAACATGAGGCACTCATGATGCAAGAAAAAACACTTGGAAAAGAAACTCAGCACCCACAAAATGATGCAAATGAACCTTCAAAAGGCAGTTTCAAAATGAAGCGTGGTGCTTGTTAATACAGTCCTCTCTAAAAGTGTCAGTCGATATCCTCAGGATCAATTTGTTACATAGAAGGGTCCACCGCTCGATGCTCCCGTGCCCAATTGCTGTTAGGGCACTGGTCAAGAGGATGATCAAGCGAGGGAAGGTAAGGAAGGGAACAGCAGGGAGGTCTGGCACGACACCAGGGAATTTTAAATACACTGAATACTGGTATTCGCAAAAGATAACTCTTGTAAATGCAATATCAAACAATCTATATTCCTACTACCTGTAAAGAAATATAAACAAAGCGTCTGCAGTATGTCTAAGCCCGCTGAGGTTCCTGTGTAGATTAACCAACAGGCTGATACAGCTACTGCGAGGGATCAGTGAAATGCACATTCAATAATAACATTGCAACAGTCTGTACAGTACCCTCCTCCCCTATAAGTACACCATACAAGTCCTGTACCTCTTGCCTTATCGTACCATAGTATGATTCCGCTATGCGTCACAGGGAATAAGCATAGTTCTAAACCACTCTCCTCACTACCCCTGTTAAAGAGAGCAAAAAGACATTGAAACATAAATGAATATGTACACACATATATTATCGCTTGACATCGGAAATACTGCTTTACAGTAACACCAAAATGGCTCCAGGATAATTCAAGTCATCCAAAGAAAATGGAATCTCAGCAAAATAAACAATAAGGACACCTCAGCGGCATTTGTTTGGCACAGCAAAGTACAGGATATCCAATCACAGTCAAATACTGCAGTGATAATAACTTCCACCGCAAGAGCTACTGGATGTGGAATCAAGCTATGAAAATAGTTGCCGGCAAAGAAACAAGTACAGTGCTTCTTCCACCGCAAGAGCAACCTGCTCACTAATGGTAGAGAGGCAGAGACCCTAGATCCAGGGACAAGTGTTCCAGCAAAAATCAGGCGGTGCGGAGCACCCTTATCGGCCCTTCGGAGCTCCCGGGCACCAACACGAACTGTGGGGTCTCCAGAATATCCGACACTGCAGTGCCATCCGTCTTTAGTGATATAGACGATTCTGCCACTGCGTGTTGACATAGCAAGGAATCATGGGGATTGTAGTTCATGCACTCACTTCCTGGGTATGCCACTAAGCAGGTTCTCCGCAACCCGGAAGAAAGCAGTTTTCGGTAGTTGCGCGCTCGAGACGGGACTTCCTGACAGTACATCCCTCCTTTAACGAGAGTACGCAAGGGGTCCGGGACTCAAGGGATGTTTTGAGTGAAAGGAGGTCACCTATATGGGTGCGTGAACACCCTCTACGGGCTCCCAGGAGTCTTCCTCCAGCCCACACCAGATACCATAGTTTGTTCCCCCTCAGTTTAGAATCAGTGATGCACCTTACCTCATATTCGTTTTCCCCATCGACTACCACAGGTGGAGGCAAGGTTTATGTAGTCGAGAAGGAAGGTTTCAGTAAAGATATATGAAAAACAGGATGTATCTGGAGGTGATTAGGTAAAACCAACTTCATAGCAACTGGACTGATGTAGTTACTGATCTTATAAGGACCTATATACCTGGGGTTAAACACACTGTGTCTTCAAAATCGTATGTTCTTGGTGGATAACCAGGCTGAGTCTCCCTTCCTGGTCATCTGTCTTTATCTGCTGAGGTCGTGTACTTGGCCTTTGCTTCTTTGAGATGCTTTTGTGTAGCAACCAAGGTTTCCTTGATATGAGCTACCTGTTTAGCTACATCGGGTACCTCGGTGAGCTCATTAGGGTTGAGGAAAGATAAAAAACCTTGGATGATGACCATATGTACTGTAAAAGGGGGAAACTTGCTTAGAACTGTGAATGGCACTGTTGTAAGCAATTTCGGCTAACCAAAGATAATCAATCCATGCTTCTGTGCTGTTGTCCACATAATAGCGCAAGTACTGCTTAAGCGTTTGATTCAAGCGTTCAGTTTGTCCGTCGGTTTGGGGGTGAAAGCTAGTAGAGAGAGAGGCCGGGTTTTGTGATGAGGAATACCACATCTTCCAAAACCTGGCGGTAAACTGAGTTCGGTGGTCAGATACAATAACCCTGGGTAATTCATGAAGGCTAGCAATGTTCAACATGAGCAACTGCACAGGCCAGCCGTGGGTAGTTGCTTGCAGGCTATGAAATGTCCCATCAGATAATCTATAACTACTAGTATCACTGTGCACCCTTGGTCTTTGGGAAGTCCTACTATGAAATCCAGCGAGATACTTTCCCAAGGAGTGTCTGGTGTGGGAAGAGGATGTAGCGTACCCGGAGATTTTTGAGGATCCGTCTTGCTTTTTGCACAGATGTCACACGCCTGTATCCATTGTGTGATATCAACTCTGAAGGATGGCCACCAGAATTGTCTCGTGATTCTGTCCATCTTTTTTACCCCTCCCGCTCCCTGGTGACCTGCACTAGGATGTTCATGACACCAATGAAAAAACCTTCTTCCGAAGTACTTCTGTAGGTATTAACATACAATTTCCTTTCATTGGTAATCCCTTCTTTAACTGCCATTCCACATGTCTTTTTAACCAAGTTCTCCAAGTAAAGGTATTCACGCCTCTGATCACCTCCTTGAGGAATACATCCGGTTGTATAACACAGAACACTTTTGTAGGTTCAATGATAGAACGCTCCTGGATCTCTTAGGGTTCCTTAACAGTAGTCTGTCTAGATAGAGCATCCGCTTTTCTGTTTTCACTGCCAGGTCTGTAGGTTATGAAAAAGTGATATTCTGCAAAAAAGAGCATCCATCTTAATTGCCTGGGGGTTAGATGGGTGGCTGTTGTCATGAACTGCATGTTTTGATGGTCCTTGAAGACTGTCACAATGTGTTTGGCCCCCAGTAAATGGTGTCTCCATTCGAGAAAGGTGTCTCTCATTAAGTTCTTTTTCAGAGATTGTGTAATTCCTTTCAGCTTCATTCAGCGTTCTTGACATATATGCTACTGGATGTAATTGCCCTGTGGAATGGTGCCTCTGTGATGAGACTGCTCCTACTGCAACATCCGATGTATCAGCCTCAACTATATATGGCTTCTCTGGATCAGGGTGTGTTAACACCGGGGCTGAGATGAAGGCTTCCTTCAATGCCACAAACGCCTTCTCGGCTTCCACGCTCCATTCGAATTTCATGGAATTTCTCAACAGCTTGATGATTGGAGCGACCAGGTTGGAAACTTGATTTATAAATTGACGATAGAAGTTTGCAAAGCCGATGAAACATTGTTCATCTCATACATTCATGGCCATGATCTTTCTTTCGGCCATTTCTTGCCATGATGGTGTGAGCATGACTCCAAGGAATTCCACTGTCCGTACGTGAAATTCGCATTTGCTTAATTTGCAAAACAGGCGATTCTTCTGTGGTGTTGTTAACACGGACTGTACGTGCTGTACATGTATGCTCTCATTCTCAGAATAGATGAGAATGTAATCGATATAGACCACCACATAGTGGTCTAGTATTTCTAGCAAAACGTCATTACGGAAATACAGGAATGCTGCCAGGGCATTGCACAATCCAAAGGGTATCGACAAATACTCAAACAAACCGTAGTGAGTCTTGAATGCGGTCTTCCATTCATCTCCGCTTCTCATGCGAACCAAATGGTGGGCACACTTGAGGTCTAACTTGGTATAAATTGTCGCCCTTTTGACTTGTTCAAGCAATACCGGAATTAGTGGCAAAGGATAATGGTTTTTTACCATAATGTTGTTTAATGCCCGGTAATCGATACAGGCGCGAAGATACCCACTCGGCTTTGGGATGAAAAAAAGTGGAGAGACTGCCGGGGACTTAGATGGATGAATAAACCCCAACTCAAGATGTTTGTCAGGATAGGCCCTAAGATGCAGGTGTTTGTGCTCATTTAGGGCATATAACCTACCGCTAGGCACCACCACACCGGGGATCAAATCCATTTGACAATTGTATTGTCTTTGAGGTGGTAGAATCTTGGCTTGAATGTCATTTAATACCTCAGCGAAGTCCAGGTATTGAGCTGGTAAGTGGGTGTCCTTTTCTGCTGCTGTAGCTATACATAGGCCTGATGCCAAGGCCATAGCGAGTCCTTCCGTTCTCCTGAGGCAATGATCATGAAAATATGGAGAGTTCATGTGAACAATCCTGTTCACTCAATCGATCTCTAGATTGTGATTTTGCAACCAAGGTAATCCAAGTATAATGCCATATTGTGGGGTCTGTATGATGTTGAACGTCATACACTCTGTATGCGCTGGTCCATACTGTACCTCTTCCATCTACTGCATACGCAGCTTCAGGGGTGTCTGTGGGTACTAACCGCATAGTTCTGCTTTGGGCTTCCTTCATATCCAAGAAAAGTCCGGTAGCGCAAGAATCTATCATCAATCAATCAATCAATCAATCATCGCATTTATATAGCGCGCTACTCACCCGGAGGGTCTCAAGGCACTGGGGGGGGTCCGCTACTGCTCGGACAGCCAGGTCTCGAGTTGCTTCCTGAAGGTGAGGTGGTCCTGGGTCAGGCGGAGGTGGGTGGGGAGGGAGTTCCATCTCTTGGCGGCGAGGTAGGAGAAGGACCGTCCCCCTGTGGTGGCTCTTCGGATGCGGGGGACGGCGGCGAGGGCGTGGCTGGTCAATCGAAGCTGGCGTTTGGGAGCGTAGAAGTTGAGGCGGCTGTTGAGGTATCCTGGGACTTGGTTGTGTAGGGCTTTGTGTGCGTGGGAGAGGAGACGGAAGGTGATTCTCTTGCTGACCGGGAGCCAGTGCAGGTCTCTCAGGTGTCCGGAGATGTGGCTGCGACGGGGGATGTCCAGGATGAGTCGCGCTGAGGCATTCTGGATCCGCTGGAGTCTCTTTTGGAGTTTGGCGGTGGTTCCGGCGTAGAGGGAGTTGCCGTAGTCCAGACGGCTTGTGACGAGGGCCTGGGTGACCGTCTTCCTGGTCTCGGTGGGGATCCACCGGAAGATCTTACGTAGCATGCGCAGTATGTTGAAGCACGACGAGGAGATGGCGTTGACTTGTAGGGGTGGGCGGAATTTGCGTAATCGCGTTACGCAAATCTCCGCGAAACGGTAAAAAATCTCCGCGAACACGCAGAAATTCCGCGAACACGCGGAATTGCTTGTTCGCGATGGTTTTTTCCTGTTCACAATTGCTGTTTGCGTGCTCGGGGAGAAATATCTCGCGAACACGCATTTTGAGAACGCGAACAAGCAAAAAATTTCGCGAAGTTGCGGAAAGAAGAATTTTGGGCAATTTTGCGTTCTCCACGGAACGCGAAATTACCCAAATTCCGCAAATTCCGCGAGCGGAACGGAATTTGCCGCCCAGGCCTATTGACTTGTCTGGTCATGGAGAGGGAGGAGTCCAGGATGAAGCCCAGGTTGCGTGCGTGGTCTGTTGGTTTGGGTGCGCTGCCTAGGGTGGGGGGCGGGGCCACCAGGAGTCATCCCACGCGGCGGGTGAGGATCCCAGGATGAGGACTTCCGTCTTGTCTGAGTTCAGTTTCAAGCGGCTGTTCTTCATCCATTCGGCTACCTCTTTCATCCCTTCGTGAAGGTTGGCTCTGGCGGTGGCGGGGTCGTTGGTGAGGGAGAGGATCAGCTGGGTGTCGTCAGCGTAGGAGATGATCATCGCATGTGCGTGTATCCACTCGCTATGTACCAGTATGTTAAGATCTATGTACAGATGTCCTTGTGAGGGAGAGCTCTCATTACATAATGAAGAGAGATAGGATGACCTCGAAGAAACCCCTTCTTTCTTTCTCAAGCTTTCTAGCTTTCCGATTGTTTGTCTAGAGCAGTTGTTACATTTCTATTGCCATGGAAGCGACTGGTTGTTGGGTTTGCTGAACAATCCTTGACAAAATGGCCTCTTTGTCCACAATATAAACATAGACCTTGTTTTTGACGTGCTTCTTTTTTGTTTGGTGTGAGAGCTGTTTGAACTGTTCCTATCTCCATAGGTTCCAGTGCTGTTGAAGATGACTGGTCATATGCCCTGGGTCGGTGGATCCTGGTCATAGGTCTATCCTTTCACCGGGTGTCCCCTTTTTGTTCTCTCATTCTGTGATCCAGACATAAAACCAAGCTAATGAGATCCTCACAAGTAGTAGGCTGTGGATCAATCTGGGCAATCACATCCTTAAGGTCTTCCCGAAGACCCTGATGAAAAAGCGTGGCTTGTTTAGCCTCTGGCCATTTTGTTTCCGCAGCCAACCTTCTAAAGGCATTGAGGTATACCACCAGGTCCTTGTTTCCCTGTCTCAACTACAATAATTCCCGATCTACAGTGAAGGACTCTGAACGCCTATCAAACACCTTTTCGAACTCC
Organism: Triturus cristatus; assembly: GCF_964204655.1. NCBI lineage: Eukaryota > Metazoa > Chordata > Amphibia > Caudata > Salamandridae > Triturus > Triturus cristatus. The sequence goes on along the minus strand of NC_140585.1, from coordinate 700,683,442 downwards.
ACCCTAAAGGTCGCCCAATCATACAATAAAGGATCAATCCTGCTGACCAAAGTAACAGCCCATTGAGCAGCATCCCCCACTAAATAGGATATAAGAAAGGCTACTCTAGCCTGGTTAGTAGGAAAGGATTTTGCTTTACAAGAGAAATGCAGCATAACCTGCATTTGAAATACCTGTACCTTCTCCGACTTGCCATGATACCTCTCAGGGGTAGCCAAAGGTATGGTAACAGGCATTTCTACTACCACGGATGATGTTGGTAACCCAGATGGACTCCCTACATCAGAAGGGTTCCTTTGCATACGTTCTACTCTAGCCTTTAAGTCCGCGGTTTCTTTGTGGGATGCTGCCAATTTGGCCTGAACAATCGCAAGGGCCGCCATCACATCATTTAGGGTGGCCATTCCAACACAACCCGATCGGGAAGATATTAATTTGTGAGTCGGATATTCTGTCAGGCGATATCCTCAGGATTGATTTGTTGCATAGAAGGGTCCACCTCTCGATACTCCCGTGTCAGATTGCTGTTAGAGCACTGGTCCACAGGATGATCAAGCAAGGGAAGGTAAGGAAGGGAACAGCCGGGAGGGAAATCTAGAATGACACCAGGGAATCATAAATACACTGAATACTGGTATTCGCAAAACATAACTCTTGTAAACACAATATCAAACACTATATTCCTACTACCTGTAAAGAAATATAAACAAAGCGTCTGCAGTATGTCTAAGCCTCCTGAGTTTCCTGTGTAGATTCACCAACAGGCTGATATGGCTACTGCGAGGGAGCAGAGAAATGCATATTCAATAACAACATTGCAACAGTCTGTACAGTACCCTAATCTCCTATACCTACACCATTCAAGTCCTGTCCCTCTTGCCTCAACGTACCATAGTATGAATCCGCTATGCGTCACAGGGAATGAGTGTCGTTCAATACCACTCTCCTCACTACCCCTGTTAAAGAGAGCCAAAAGACATTGAAACATAAATGAATATGTACACACATATATTATCGCTTAACATCGGAAATACTGCTTTACAGTAACACCAAAATGGCTCCAGGATAATTCAAGTCATCCAAAGAAAATGGAATCCCAGCAAAATAAACAATAAGGACACCTCAACGGCGTTTGTTTGGCACAGCAAAGTACAGGATCTCCAATCACAGTCAAATACTGCAGTGATAATAACTTCTACCACAAGAGCTACTGGATGTAGCTCTTCAACGGTGGAATCAAGCTATGAAAATAGATGCCGGCAAAAAAAAATGTACAGTGCTTCTTCCACCACAAGAGCAACCTCCTCGCCAATGGTAGAGTGGCTGAGTCCCTAGACCCAGCGACACGAGTTCCAGCAAAAATCAGGCGGTGTGGACCACCCTTACTGGACCTTCGAGGCTCCCAGCACCAACACGAACTGCGGGGTCTCCAGAATTTCCGACACTGCAGCACGATCTGTCTTAAGTGATATAGACGATTCTGACGCTGCGTGTCGACATAGCAAGGAATCATGGGGTTTGTAGTTTATGCACTCACTTCTGGGAATGAAGCGGAGCGGGTTCTCCGCAACCCGGAAGATAGCAGTTTTCGAGAGTTGTGCGCCTGAGACGGGACGTTCCTGACAAAAAGGAAGACTTTCCCCAATGTCAAATGAAAGAATCCAATATAAAGAGCATATACACAGGATAAAAACACATGAAATATATACACAAAGCACAGAAACTTATAGCATAAATACACAAAGTAAGTTAAAGAAATACATCACTGAAACCGTGTCTTTCAACATTCTAGCCAGCACAAATGGAGGAGCCCTTGATAGTCAGGCAGAAGTCTTGATGTGGAATACTGAAGATTACGTGTGACAGTGTGTCCACTTCCCCTTCCTTCTGTTATGTAAACCAGGCTGACGGTACTGGTCTGTGTCAAGGTCATACACAGAGGCTGGCCAGGCCCTTGTGCTTGGCTCCGAGACAGAGCTGTGCATTCCCCATATTTCGCTGGAAAAAACAATCTCCACCCTTTGAACGTTAGCAAGTGCACATCCCACACAATATGTTTCGGCTTACACTGCGCGGTGAAGATCGAAAACAGATAAAGAGTAAAATTATCCCCTCCCCACCCTGCAACTGTGTGAGAGCAGAAAATGGAGTCAGTTATCAAAATTGGAGTCAACGGTCAATATTACTTTCCTAATAGCATCACAAGTGGCAGGTCTTATGTTAAATGCAAAGGTGAAGCCAACAGAAGTCAAGCAAGTGGAAGCACCAATGTCCATTTAGATGATGGCCCAAGACTGTCTGGATGACCTAAAAGTGGTCCACCTGTATCAAAACTCATTGGCCAATTGGCCAATGGCTGGAGCTCAGCAAGTTGGCAATAAAGTTTCCGGCTTGTCTGATAGCCAGTGTATCTGTGGAGCATATGTTCAGTGTAGCTGGTTCAGTTGTCACAGTCAGAAGGACTAGTGTCTTGCCTCAAAGCATGGAGAGATTGACCATGATTAAAATGAACCAGCGCCTCATATAACAAGATTACACAGCTCCTGAAGCAGCATAGGAAGGGGGCGATTGGTTAGACTCAAGTGTGCTAGCTAGCCAACTTCTGAGCGAACCACCTGAGTTTGAGGACTAACAATACTTCCCTGACTGAGTAGACCATAATAGAACTTTTACATTATTGTCAAGCTGCTTTGCAAGGAATATAACTAGAGGAACATTTATATATTTGGTGTCTGTCTTATGCTGCCCCACAATTTATTCACATGTGTGGACTAGATTGGAGATGGACCAGTGTGCACAGAAGAAACCACCATATTTACTTAAATGACAAGAAGACAATGCCTACCTCAATCCCATCGCTATCCTCCTTTTTTTCCTTCCCTAGCTGGGCTACACCTGGGAAAGATCATTTAGTTACAAGACTGCCATTGCTTTGCTTCCGTAGGACAAGAGGAGATACAACAGACAAATGTGTGCCCTGCCATGCTTGGAATGGAACAGGCAACTTTTACACCAATGACTGCAATATTTAGAGTGATTTTGAGTGATGATGATGAATGTGGTGGCAGACAGTGAGTCTGTTGTTCAACTAATATTTGTAAACTTGATTTCAATGACTAGCATTGATTGGGGGCGGATGGGTGATTCTGCCTTAGGGTGATTACTCCTTTTTACACTTAGCTAGAGTTACTTGCATGATCAACTTGTGGCTGTACTTGTTTTTCAGGTTCTTCAGAGATCAGACCAGTCAGGTTAGTTACAAATACAATCCACACAAAATGCCCATATTCTTTTGTTCTTCTTGTTCATCTACAGCAATGCACTACAGGTCTGTCTCTCTAAATCTCATTTGGGTCAGAAATATTCGGGTGTCAGATGAAGTCGGGACTCGGAGTCAGACTGAGGATCAGGGCACGACTACTTCTACAGCCAGAATAAGGAAGTTGTCTAATTCAAAGGGAAATCAACATAACTCAAAGAGCCCTACTCAGCCCTTAGGACTGGAAAGAGATGTGTTGATTGGGGAAATGCTGAGCAGTGTGCTGGCTCAAATGTCGAACTCATCTAATTATATGGTTGTGGTTTGGTAAACTGTAACTGGAGTCAGACATATGCAAAAAGAACAATTGAAGGACAGAATGCAAAACAATTCATACCTGCACCCCAGTGCAAAGATCTGGGCCTAAATCCATTGTTTCGTTGCTCGCGATTCCATTCCAGTTTGGTCCCAGCCATATGCGAATTAGTATTGACCCTGCACCCAATGGGAACAGTCCAGACCTAACTGCCAGGCTAGGTCCTCCCTGGACAGGAAACAAGCATCCTAGGACCTGTTTCGGGGTTTCACCCCATCAGCCAGGATAGCGTGATTCATGTCACATGATGTACGCACATCGGCAAATATTATGACAGTGGTGAGATTGATCAGACAGGTACATGGAGGTACTTGTCTGGGATTGGTTGTAAAATTGTTCTCACCTGTCAATTAATTGTCACATGAGTCAACATGATTGCAGCAACCTATGCTCTTGCTCCACCTCTTGGTCCACTCCTCATGAAGCTTACCTTCCTCTCCTTGATTACACCATATTTACAATTACTGTTTTATAAGCTACAGGCCTTCTCTTCCTCTGGACAAAAGGTCCATAGCCCTCCTGCTTACCTTTCTAGACCGGTTCAGCCATACACCAAAGATGGACATTCCAAAAAGGATGCCGAATTTGGCATTTATATACTGTATCATTTTTCTTTTAACAATCATCAAATTTAGAACTGTGTGGGTTCACTCCTCCCTAAATTGTATTTTTCAATCCTAGATGATGGAACAATTAGATAATTACTTGGGTTTCTGGGGCTGAAGGACTGTGTGCAATACATTTAACTTAACAGTGCCATTCCTTCATTTCCTTTCACAACAGATTTGATTATGAAGTGCTGCTCATCAATCTGATGAATATTGTTTTTGTGCAGTGTTCGTCTTTGTCACAACTTTCCCCAACTTGCTGTTCCCATCCATTCATCAAATCCCTGACCCTCTTCTCCCAGGCTGTGTGATATATATTAAGGTGTGACTTATGAATTTGCACCATAAGTGGATCTTCAACTCACTACGGGATCTTCTTACCTGAACAATAGCCCTCATCAACCCCACTTATAAAGCTAGGTATAAAAGGGATAACAACATCATCATAGTGCAAAGTTAGAACAATGTTTGTTCCAGTGCTCTACGATAGGTAGTACTACTGTGCACTATCTGGCTTGATTAACAAATGGAAAGGTGCAATTTTTGCTGTAAGTTCACTCTTGCAGTTTAACTGAACGACTAGAACTTTACCATTACACATAGTAACCGTACGAGTAGTACCTAACTAGTAGTAGTAACCTATTTTAAGGTAATAGCGATTAATTACTATTCACAAAGTTACTACTCGTGAAGTTACTCATGGAAAAGTTACTAGTTGTTAACTTACACTACAAGAGTTAGTAAACTAACATCACAAGTGTAAGTTTACCTTTGTGAATCAGGCCCTCCCCGTATTGCTTACAAAACCTATGTATGCAAAATGGAGTAACCAAATCTTCTCCTCCTGAGTCCTTACTCCTGACTTGAGGATTTTGCAAGTTTACATGTGTTTTTTTAATTTATAAATTTGACCCTGGATTGCTTACAAGTTACCACTCCTAGTTTTGGTCTGGTCTTACTTTTTGCTAACCCTCTAACTCTGAGTTTTCGTTCAGTCTAGTTGCCTGTGAGGAATCTTTCTGTGTTCTCCGACAATTGGAATTCACCACATTTGGAATAGGTAGGAGTGGGACCTAGCTTTGTGAGGTTTTCCCTTTTGGCATAAGAACATTAATACTACCACCATTAATAAGATGGCCCTTTTGGGACACTGTACAATAAAGCTTGGGAAGATCACTAGAGGTACTAATGGAGTGCATTAAGTCATATGAAGATGTGAATCTGCACAGTGGAATAGCTTTTATGTCTATGAATTATGGCCAGTACACAAGCATATAATTCTCTGCACTATGTATAATGTATATTTTATATTTTTTATTTTTTTTATTACTTGAGAATTTATTTTTCAAAATAATAGGAGTTATTGCAATTTCATGTGTAATATCTTTAGAAATTGAGTGTTGATACTTCTATGCACTTAAGAATGCTGTTTGATTGATAGAATGTCTATTATTTCTATGCACTGAATAAAGTGTTTCTGCAGGAAATTATGGTCACTTTGTAAACTAGACAAAGGTTTAGTAAGCCAAAACGCGTTGTTTTTTTGCACAAATAAATGTGTATGCAGCAAAATTGGGTGCCGCTTTCTTGATTCTTTTCTGGATTGTATCTGGAACTGTAGTGTCTAAATATATATATATATATATATATATATATATATATAAATATATATATATATATATATATATATATCTACACCTCTTCCGTGCGTCGGAGGGCCCCCGGCCATCTGATGTCACGGTGGGCGTGTGGGCACACGTAGAATTCGCCCGCACAGCGGGGAAATGTGCACCGCAGCGAAGTGGTTACATTTCCCTGCTGTGCTGGTGAATTCTACGCGTGCACAAATCGGACGGCCCCCGGACGTCCAATGCACATGCCCACTGTGACGTCAGATGGCCGTGGGGCCGTCTGACGCATAGAAGAGGTATATATATATATATATACCTCTTCCGTGATTCCCTAGTGATTAAACCCATGGATAAGGTGGGGAATATCCTTTTGTTTAACAGGGATCAATACTGCAAAGAGGCAATGAGACAACTAGGTGATGAACAATGTTATTTGCCCATCAAGAGATGAAGGCATGCTGGATCAAGACGAATATAACTTCCTGCACTGTGAACACCCTGTCCTTCCAACTTTGTATCATCTCCCTAAAGTGCACAAGGACATGCAGAATCCTCCTGGAAGACCCACTGTTGCCTTCATCAGTAGTCATTTGGAGAATACCTCCATATATATCGACTTGTTCTTATGTCCATTGGTCAAGGACTTAAGTTCCGATGTGTGAGATACACAAGACATTTTGAGATTAATTGAGGGTATAACTTGGTAGGATGGTATGCTATTGATTACCTTAGACATAACTAGTCTATATACTTGCATTAGTCATGAGCAAGGCATTGCTGCTGTGACAACACATTTAACAAAAAATTTAAACAACTGAACTCATCAATAGAACATAACTACAAAGCACCCATAAAACTACCCATTCTTACTTAAACTCAACAGGAATCAAAAACTGCTCCAAAACTAGCACAATGCACACTCTGTGAAAAGATCAACTCTAGAAGGACGAACAAAACATATTCTTGTGGGATGATGTCCATGGTCCATGGTCAATCATCTTAAAACCTAAACTAGAAACATCTCTAACTGGCAATCAATTAGAGGGAAGCTGGAGGATCATCTACATCAGTGGCACCAGTAATAATTCCCACCCATAAAGTTCTTTGAGAGGTGCAGACTATTACAACAGATATGGCTCCCGAGTTTTCAAGAATGGGCATGTACAAAACCATTTTTAAAAAAAATCAAACGCAGACCAGAAAATCATGTCACTGAGAAATAAAAGAATATCATTGGATAATGCACTTTTCAACTAAAAAACATAAATAGAACACACCCAATATGTCACAAGACATTGTCAAGGTGTACACATAAAAAATAATTTTGCAGGACTACGTCCATGCTTCACCATCTAAAAACATACCAAAGCAGTAGAGTAAAAACAAAAAGAAGGCAACGCAAGGCTGAAGGACCCTAAACTTCAATGAATATGACTCTTTACTACGCTTGCGAAAACATCGGATGCCGTAACAACGTGGTTGTTACTATGACCGCATTGTTACCACGCGAACCGGTACATTGCAAGTCATTGCAACAACTTGCTGTAGGGGGCGCGCTGGGCTTTGGAATAGTATTATTTACTATTCCTACTCCAGTTTGTGCAACAGCAGGGAAGGTGTTGGATTGTAGATCCAACACCAGCATGCTCATTACAGCAAGTCGTTGTAATGACTTGCGATGTAGTGATACACGTGGTAACAACGCAGTCGTTGTAACAACCTCATTGTAAAGGTACTGCATTGTGGAGACAGAATTGTTAATGCTGTTTCCCAACTTCAATACGAGCCACAACAACCCTGGGGCAGAGAGTCCCTTCAAAGGTCCAATCTCAACTTCCAGATTTGGCTCCACAGTTTTCCCGGGTGGCATCATACTGCATGGATTGTGGAGTTGTAGTGAGTGCTGGAGAGTCCTTAAAAGCCTTTCGCAATGCTGCAAAGAATTATAAACGTGTTTTTTATTATTTTTGGCCCTTCATAGTTTTTCTACATTAGCAGCCATTTTCTTATCTTACAAAATGGGTATGTAATAGCTATGTGTTGTTCATTTTATTTTCTTCTAGTTTATTGTAACAATAAATACTTATACCTTGCCTTATAGACAAGTCAAAGTGCTCCTCTACAAATAAATAAACAACTAACTTATGCCAGTTGTCATTATTTACTTTTTCACTGGGTCCCTGCACCTGTGATAATTTCTCCACGCATTACACTTTGCATTTTGTTATGTTTTGCGATCATTATTTGCACATTCGTAAACGTTTTATCTTTCCCATTTTAAAGGGAAAAAGCTTTCTGCAGGTAAGGCCCGCTCGAACATATTTGCAGATGCTGAATAATGTCTGTGAAAACCTTCAATATTTTGTTAGTTTCTTGGTTGCGGCGGTTAGAGAAAGAAAAAAAAGAGGGACCCCATGACTTGGCTTATATCAATCTTTTTAATTATAATGAATTGTATGTTGACCTGGATGATTATTATGACAAAGAACATTTTATAATTGCAATTATGTAAAATGTGTGCATCAGATCTTTTATTATGTTTAAAAGACAATGTGGCATATTCTCAAGAATCTATCGCTGAGTTATCTGCACTTCATCACAGCCAAAGTCACGATAAATGTATTGCCCCTTTCACAAGCTGGTGCTAACTGCCCAAATCACCAGTTTACCTGCGATAGCATCCGCAAAAAACATTGCCATAGATGATCCCAGCAACTATCGCTAATGAGATGCAAAGTAGGCATTCCTTAGCAAAAAGCCACGACAACACCACACCTCAACATTTTCAACAACCAGCCAGATCGGCGATAAGACCACAAAACAGGTGATAAGGCACGTTAGCAGCAGGAAACTAACACCTGCTCTGACCTGGTGCAAAGTCGGACGACAACCTGCACCAGAAAAGGGAGCCCAGCCAAGAGCCAATCCTGAAGACCAACAGATGCCATGGAGCCATTGACCATGCAGCTCGGACACCCAAAAGGGCCACAACACCCACCGCCACCACACCCAGGACCACCCCCCCGGATCCCATCACCCCTCAGACCACCACAGAGGCAGCGCAGACAAAGTCAGCGGACAATCAGGAAACGTACCAGTCTCACTGACCTAACACCAGCCAATGTCATTGCCCACTACATTCCCAAAAGGACAACCATCCTCCGCATCCTGACCATCATTGCCCACAGGCTGACGGTACCAACACAGCAGACAACCAACACCCCACCTCAGACAAAGCTGGTGGCTGTGCTGCACCTGATGGTCTCAGGTACCTCCCAACCAAAATCGCCAGAGTCGGAGGAGTCTCACAGCCAGCCCTATCCAAGTTCCTCACACCTGTCCTGGATGCCATCATCAGCTTGGTACCCCAGTACCTATACGTCCCCCACAATGCCCAGAAACAGCTGGAGACCAAGCAAGGATTCTATGCCATAGCTGTATTCCCACACGTTTTGGGGAAATCGACTGCACACATGTCCTACTTGTGCCCCCTGCCGACACTGCACACAATTACTACAACAGAAAGCACACACATTCCCTCAATGTGCAGGCAATAGTGGACCACCGGGGAATCTTCACCAATGTTGTCAACAACTACCCAGACAGTGTGCATGATTCATACATCTTCCGACAGTCCATCATCAACCGGCACTTCCAGGATGGCACCTACGGAAATGCTCTGCTTGTTGGTAAGTACCAACTGAACACACAACACCTCCCAACTCCACAATCATGCAACTTACAACTCTTGCAATGCACATGTCACAGACTCACATACAAAGCAGTGAGAGCAGAGCACTCCTAATTTACTACTTAACCCTTAGGTTTAATCTTAATGATATAGGTGCTGCAGCGCTATGCCCGCTGTCTATCAGGCATAAAAAAACTAGAAACAATGAATCAATCACCTGATGATTGACGCTGCGCACTGTGCTAATTGTGAGCTACGTCACTAGTGAATAATCTCAGTTCACAAAAGTTTATAAGAAATTATCAATCAAAAAACATCCAACACAGATTCTCGTTTAAACATATATTTTCAACATATATGCTGGCTTCGGTTTCAAATAAATAATAATGACATTATTCATGTCTCAACATTTTTTCAAAAAATGGTAAACAACTGTCATAAACAATACACAATATAATATTTGAACATGCCACATAACATTTCATGAGATCACGTGAAAATGCTTGTGATGAGCCCAATGCATTTCGGGACTTGGTTGTCCCTTCGTCAGGGGCGTTCTGTAGAAAAAATACATAATGTTACACATACAGTACATTGTTACCCTGTTTTCACAAGGAAGAAAGATACATAGTGACAGATTACTTGATTTACATGGTCCTCATGATACAACCGTGATATTTTGTGTTAGTCAATCAACGTTTCTTTTTTTGAGAAATAACCGCGAGTCTAACCAGAAGGAATTCCATCACCCAACAGTGCACGTAAAAAGAGTTTTTATGGTAACCATAGCTCCCAAGAAAAACATTTGGAAATCAGAATGAATAGAATAAAAATAAAACTGTCGAAAACACAGAAGAAATGCTCAGAAAGAACTACGTGTATTCAGCATGTCAGTTAAATAAAATAATGATGCTAGCTCACCTCAAATGCTATGTAGGTGTGGCATTAATAAGAAATGGAACAAAATAAGCCGGTACGCTGATGCTAAAAACCAAAAAGAAATGACTCCATGAGCACAAATGCTCAAAACCACTGACACACTGGTAGGCGTTATCTATATAACATAAACTTACCCCCCGTAAACAGGTGGAAATTTAAATGTTAAAGCGGGTGATACAGCATCTGAGTCTCTCTAACAGCATATGAACCCGGCGTGAACACTTCGTCCTCAGTGAGACATTCTACAGGCAAAAATGATAACAGAAGTGAGCGTAAAGAATAATAACTGTAAGCTGTCGTATTTTAGCTACAATGTGAAGACCTGCAACTCAATGTAAAACGATGAATGAAACTTACTCCAAACACGCGACGGAGTGCAATCGGCTACTAGCAAGTGGCGTCCTCTCCTCGGCTCGAAAAGTTTTCGACTAGTAAAAATCGCGCCAAATTTAAACCAATTACAGCAGCTGGGCCGATGTGAGGCCCATAATCATAGATAGAGGACTAACAGGTAGCGCCATAGTGTTTTACGCTGAGATAATGTAATTCTCTTGCCAACCCCGCGATGTGCTGTAGTACTCTAAGTCTCCAGATAGAGACTACCAATAAAATAAATTAAAACAACAGAATGACTGACATGTGGTGTGTGCGACCGTCGGACTGATACGAAGTGTCAGCAACGAAGTGTGGAGAATATGAACAGTGATACACCTTGAGTCAAACGCCAGAGTGGGATTAAAAAAATGATGACAATGCGGGTGAAAACACTCATGACAACCGAACGTACACACATGGGGTAATGCCATATAAACTAAATGTAATGAAAATAAATCAAAAAGCCACAACGCTTCATATACAAATGTTGAAGTCACGGTGAATACTCCACTCCGTAGACAATTGTAAACATTGTGCGTTAACCAATAAAGTTCTGAGGCATTGAAAAAAACAATATGAAAATTAAAAAGAAAAAGTCAACATCGACATGTGGATAGTAAAGAAAGTAATAGTAGATATAAATTAAAAAAATAGAAAAAGGGTGTAAAATCTATGCAGACACTCAATATGGTTAATGATAAAAACAAACAAGCACTGGTTAAAACAATCCTCGGGTTTCGAAAATCCTATGGAATGACTAACATGGAAATTGCAAATAACTTTTACATTACAGAGACAAAACATGAAAATGCTAAAGTTCATACGCTTGGCTAACAGGGTTACAGCGATCAATAACAAGTGTGATTATAGGAAGCATGAAAGATCTAAACGATCATTAAGGCCACTGGGGGCCAATGTCTGAAGTCTCTGAATCCAGAAGAGCTCTCTGCGTAGAAGAACATTTGAGATGTCCATTCCAGGTTTCACCTCCATAGACTCGATGATTTGAAAACGTAGTTGGGAAATCAAGTGTTTGGCTTCTAGCCAATGCATGGCTAGACTTGAGGTGCTGTGCTTATTCCTGATTCTGGACTTGTGCTCAGTAATCCGTGTTTTTATTTTCCTTTCAGTCTTACCTACATAGGCTTTGCCACAAGGGCATTTTATGCAGTAGATAACATGAGTTGTATTGCAGTCACTGTTGTGACGAAGAGGGATGTTTAAACCAGACATGGGATGAGTTAAAGTATTCCCAGTGATGACATTATTACAATGAATACATGCATGGCATTTACGGGTACCATGATAACTAGTAGATTTATCCATGGTTTTAGAGAATTTCAATAGGTTCCGTAAATTTTTGCCTCTTTGGTAAGCAAATATCGGTTTTTCCAGATACAGTTGTTGGAAATCCTGTTCTTGTTGTAATAATTCCCACCGTGATAAGATAATGCTCTTGATTTTAGATGAGGATGTTGAAAAGTTACTGACAAATACCAATCTGGTTGACGGAGTCTTGGGTTTCTGTTGGAGTAAATCAGTCCTCGGGATAGATAAGGCTCGTGTGAGACAAGTTTGTAGAACCTCTTCGGGGTACCCTCTTGCTGAAAACTTCTCAACAGTTGTTTGGAGTTGTAAAGTACTGTTATCCGGGTCAGAACAAATGCGACGTATTCTTGTGAACTGTGACATTGGCAAATTATTGATTAAATGACGTGGATGAAAACTCGTGAAGGATAGCAAGCTATTGCGGTCTGTGGGTTTGTGGAAAACAGTGGTGTGGAATTGGTTCATGGATGATTTGGTGACTTGTACATCCAGATAATGAATAGAATCCTGCTGGATATGATAAGTCAACTGAATATGGGTATGTTGGCTGTTAAGTGTCTCTATCATGGAGATGAAAGACTGCTTCGAGTCGCCCCAAATTAGAAAGATGTCATCTATGAAGCGACAATAGAGACGAATTTTTGGCCACCAATCCGGGTTGGAGATGATGTATTCCAGTTCATATTGAGCCATATAGATGTTGGCATAGGCAGGTGCACCTGAAAAACCCATTGAAGTGCCATTCAGTTGGGCATAAAATTTGTCTTGATATTGAAAGTAGCTGTTATGTAAACAGAACTTCAAGAGTTGCAGAATCAGGACCTTCTCGATGTTCACATCTTCCATTTGAAGTAATGCCCACTCTACTGCTTCAAGACCAGCTGCATGAGGGATGGAGGTGTAGAGCGCTGTAACATCTATGGTGCATAAATATACAGAATCCAATGGTCCAATTGTTGTTTGTTGAAGTAGTTGTAAAAAATGAGTAGTATCCTTGATGTAGGTTTGCCAAGCTTGTACAAACTTTTGAAGAAAATAATCCAAAAATCTCCCAATAGGGTCAAAAATAGATTTACATCCAGAAACTATTGGACGAAACGGGGGGTCTTGAGGATCCTTATGTATTTTAGGGATCATGTACAAGTTGGGCCGTTGTGGGTTAGTAGACAGTAGAAAGAGACGTGTTTTATTGTCAATCCATGTCTGTTCAAGAGCATCATTGAGAATAGACTTGAGTAACTCCAGAAGCTGTGATGTGGGATCACCTGCCAGAGGTAAGTAAGTATTGGTATCAGAAATATGTGCTAGGACTTTGGAGTGATAATATTCTGTATCCATCAGCACTATCGCCCCACCTTTGTCCGCCGGCTGAATTGTGATCGACGGATTCTGTGATAATTTAGATAAGATTAGTCGTTCATGTTTAGACAAATTGTTGTGATGTTTTGGTTTATAGTTGAGTTTTTCCAAATCTTTGTTGACCAGCGTCTCAAAACTATCCAAAGTTTTGTGTGTTGTTGGTGGCATGAAGGTGCTCTTAGGTTTAAAGGAATAATGTGTAAAACTCTCATCTGTTGTAGTATCAACGTCAACTTCATTGAAAAAATGTTTCAATCGTATGATTCGCATGAATCTATAGAATTCACCTTGTGTCTGCAAATGGTTGGTATGTGTCGTTGGAACGAACGAAAGGCCACGTCCCAAAAGTGATTTCTCTTGATGAGAAAGACTGTAAGATGATATATTGATGACTAGGTCACCGTTTTGCCGCTGCGCAGAGCTTTGCCGCTGCTTTCCTTTCCCTCTCCGGGTTTTTCTTGTGGAGTAGATTTGGATGTCTCTTTGGTGGAAGGTGGACGTCCTTGGTCCGCTGCCTGTGACAAAAAAGTAGATGTAGACGATGTGGAAGCTGAACATGTGGTACTCATTGATGGTTGATCCCCCGATGTGGTGGAACCTGACTGACGAGCTGTATGTAATGTAGACGCTGATGTACGGCTAGTAGTGGTCTCTTTCTCTGACGCTAAACTTTCATCTGAAGTTGTGGGTGTCTTCTTAGTATCAAATCTCTTGCGAGTGTATATCTCTGCCCACGTATAAACCTCATTCAGTTTATAGTCAATAGTATCGCGTCTATACTTTCGTAGTTTGCCTTCTTGGAGTTCCCTCTCGTACCCATCTAATTTCTGGTTCAGGATCTCCAGATGTAATCTCCAAGAGTCAGCTTCCATACGAAACTCTAATTCTGTTTTTAAGGAAGTAATTTCATCTTCTAAGTCTTTAATTGTTTTAGACAATTCTTCAATAATAAGGAGAATGAGATCCAGTGAACACTTATTGAGTATTGAATACCACTTCTCCATAAAGCCTGTATTCAAATGGAAACGAAATAACATCGGTTTAATGGCCAAGCGTAGTCCACGTGGAATTCTCTTAGCTTTATGGTATTGAACAAGCGTAGAAGCATGAAGTCTCTGGTTAAGCTGTCTCCTGGTTATGAATTCCAGTTGACGTAATTGTTGTGTGATTGACCCACCATGTGAATCAGTAATCTTCACTTCTTGTATGAGGGAATAAATTTGTGAAGCCTCATCTGAAGTATAAGCTTTTGTATTGGCTCTATTGTCCGTTATACTCGTAATTGCATCAAAAGACATGTTTAACTGTTGGGTGCTGCTGCCAGGACAGAAAAGTAATGATGCAAAGCAGTGAGAGCAGAGCACTCCTAATTTACTACTTAACCCTTAGGTTTAATCTTAATGATATAGGTGCTGCAGCGCTATGCCCGCTGTCTATCAGGCATAAAAAAACTAGAACCAATGAATCAATCACCTGATGATTGACGCTGCGCACTGTGCTAATTGTGAGCTACGTCACTAGTGAATAATCTCAGTTCACAAAAGTTTATAAGAAATTATCAATCAAAAAACATCCAACACAGATTCTCGTTTAAACATATATTTTCAACATATATGCTGGCTTCGGTTTCAAATAAATAATAATGACATTATTCATGTCTCAACATTTTTTCAAAAAATGGTAAACAACTGTCATAAACAATACACAATATAATATTTGAACATGCCACATAACATTTCATGAGATCACGTGAAAATGCTTGTGATGAGCCCAATGCATTTCGGGACTTGGTTGTCCCTTCGTCAGGGGCGTTCTGTAGAAAAAATACATAATGTTACACATACAGTACATTGTTACCCTGTTTTCACAAGGAAGAAAGATACATAGTGACAGATTACTTGATTTACATGGTCCTCATGATACAACCGTGATATTTTGTGTTAGTCAATCAACGTTTCTTTTTTTGAGAAATAACCGCGAGTCTAACCAGAAGGAATTCCATCACCCAACAGTGCACGTAAAAAGAGTTTTTATGGTAACCATAGCTCCCAAGAAAAACATTTGGAAATCAGAATGAATAGAATAAAAATAAAACTGTCGAAAACACAGAAGAAATGCTCAGAAAGAACTACGTGTATTCAGCATGTCAGTTAAATAAAATAATGATGCTAGCTCACCTCAAATGCTATGTAGGTGTGGCATTAATAAGAAATGGAACAAAATAAGCCGGTACGCTGATGCTAAAAACCAAAAAGAAATGACTCCATGAGCACAAATGCTCAAAACCACTGACACACTGGTAGGCGTTATCTATATAACATAAACTTACCCCCCGTAAGACTCACATACAACATGCCAAACAACATGCCCACCCACCAGACACGACAGCACAACTTACTGTGGCAACCTGGGGTAGCCATGTACATGAGCCATCAACGGCATGGCACCTCAGCCACACTATAGCGGAATGTGGGAAGAGGTGGGAATCAGGCATGTGCGAAGGAGGCAAGTGACCCATGAAGGAGAATGTACACAATGCCAAGTGTTGCGGAGATGTGCTGGACAGACTGCAGTATGCATACCACAGACATATCCATGTCGACATGCACGGCTGGTGTTTGGAGTGTAGTGGACACAACCATGTCACCCCAGCCAGTGGGGAAGATCGCGGAAATGTAGCTTGTGACGTCCCCCCCTGTAAGAGTGTGCAGAGTGGGTTGGCCCAGCGTACGCCAGCCCAGCGTAGGGGTGTGAATAAAAAGCACGTAGCTCTGGTCGTGGTTCTCTTCTGGAATGCCCAAAGAGTCTGCCAAGGCGGCGCCTCCATCCCCGCCACGAGGCTACCGCCATCACCGTGAGTGATGTTGCCTGCGATCCTGTGTGTCTGCTGCACCCCGGGCCGCTGGTCCCCGAACCTGTCTTGCCCGGCCCTGCACACCCAGGCCTCACAGTTCACTTGCCGACACCGGCGTGTGTCAAAGAGGGCCCACCATGTGCCGGCGCAAGCTCCAAGCCTGAGGCCTGCAACCTTGGCAGCCTCCTCAGACCATCATGGCTTCCGCGACACAGGCCCAGAGTACTCCTTTCTTGTTGACGTACTCTACCGCTGCCTCCTGCCTACATTACGGTCAAGTAGGTCACACATTTGGAACTCAGTCATGATATCCTGATGGCCGAGTTCATATGTTCTTGGGACATTTGAGGTCATTGTACTCCCTTCAATGTGCTGCCACCAAGTCTGTGCATAGCATTCCAACCATACGTGTCTGTGGTCCCTCGCTGCCTACTGCCTTCAGCCCCTACTGTGGGCCAGTAAGTCACACATTTGGAACTGAGTCTTGATTTCCCAATGGCAGAGTTCATATCATTGTATGCCAGGAGAGGAGTAAGAGGAAGACGCGGTTCAGTCCAGAGCAAAAAAGGATCATCGCTACGTAGGTGTCCGAACACTACCGACAACAGCTCTGGTGTTACTGATTATGTTCCACGCAAGACAACGACACGTGGCTGTGGGCCCCTACTGACCGCTGCCTCCGGCCTACACTGCGGTCAAGTAGGTCACCCATTTGGAACTCAGTCTTGATTTATTTATGGCCGATTTTATGTCATTGTACAGGCCTCATCGCAGACTGCCTCCCCTTTCAGCTCCGGTGAAACTAAGTCTGTTCCCCGACATCCATGGCACTTTCTGGTTGAACTTTGGTGGCGACTGAGTCTATGGACTGGGGGTTGTCTTCATCATCATGTCAGTGATACTGACTTTGTGGCAAAAACGAGGCTGTAGCATTCCACTCCTCCATTTGCCACTTCTGTCCAGCTTCTGCCCTCTGCATCTTGCTCTGGAGGACACTCTCCACTGTCCCCCGCAACCCTCCTCTACATTCACCTTCGACATCGACGAGGACCCGCTCAGCTTGTGTGGCCCTACTTCAGTGCACCGCAAGTCACTGTCCTGTGGCGGTGTGTCTGTGTCAGCCTTAGTGCATCCGGGGCCACTAACTCTGTGCAGTTCAAGTCATGGACCCTGTCTGATAGCATATTGGATGGCCTCTGGGTCGATGGACTGGGGGTCATCAAGGCCATGTGTCTGTGGACCTGAGCTGTCCACTGCCTCCGGACTCAACTGCGGTCCACCTGGGCTTACAAATCAAATCGAGTCCTGACCTTCCCGGACGTTGCATCACCACAGGATGCACACGCAACCACCGCCAGGACCAACTCCAAACAACAGGTGCCAGAGTTGGCAGTGTCTCAGAGTTGCTCACACCTGTCGTGGGGGCCATCATCAGCTTGATACTATGCTCAGTTCTTCAGGTGCCACTAATTCAGTGCACAACATCTCATGGACCTGATTGCAAATTGGATGAACACTGTACTCTCTCCGGCTACCACCATGATGCTTCAAAGTTGCTTCTGTTATGCTGGTGTTTTCTGTTTCCACTTTAATTGGGAACACTGTTCAAGTTGTTGCCAGCAACAATGACTCCATGAGGACTGGCTTACACTCACCCAACACACATCCAGCACAGGCGTCACTGTACATGTGACCCTGGGAATAAAGGTGTTGAGCGCACGTGCCCGTGGCCAGTTCCACAAACTATCTGAGTGTGTCCGTGTGCTCATGATATATGCATTAGGGCCCTGGGCCCCACAACATCCCATTGTGCCGTGTACAGCAGAAACAGCCATGTCACCACAGGCAGCGGGTGAGACCTTGCACATGTAGCTTTGTTGTCCCCCACTCAATACGTAAGAGGAGTGAACTGGGCCGGCGTATGCAGATCCAGCGTGGGGGTGTGGATGATTATCCCGTGGCTCTGGGCGTGGTTCAGTACTGGAAATGTGCAAAGGCATGTGTCTCTGTAGCAGTGTGGGTCTCCATTGAGGAGTGTAAGTGTCCCTGATGGGACTTAGACACCCATGTATGTGGTCTAATTCGGTTTCCATGAGGTTGAACCCCACCCGCACCTGTTCGGCCACCCCTTCTGGCAGTCTGACACCTGGCCTTGGAATGCAATGTGTGCTTCGGTGGGCTGCTGGAAGCCAGCCGTGGTGGTGGGTGCATCCAGCTGTGTGGTCTGTGCAGGGGGCGAGGTATCCTCGATGCAGCTGGGCTGCCCTGTTCCTGGAGGTCGATTGCCTAAGATGTCTGTGAACTGTTGCAGGGCGTCGGTGTCGAAAGTGTGGAGGTCCTCTTCCGCATCACTGTAGAGTTGTCTGGTCTGCTCTGCTGGAGGTGTTGTTTGGCCCTCTGCAATGTGAAGGGGAGATGCTTTTTGACATTGTGTTGGCATGTATGTTGATGCATTGTTCAAGTTTACATTCAGACTGCATGACAATGTACATTGTGACTGTTTGGGGGAGCGGACTATTTGATGGGGACAGTGGACATTTGGACTACATGACATAGGTGAGGTTGTACATGTACATTTTCATCTCACAGTTTCCTGCTATGTCAGATGTGATTGGCCAGTTTCTATGCACAAGGGGACTCAGTTGTGTCCTCTGTTCTGCATTGTAAGTGTTGCACTGTGTACCACATTGTCGTCAATGTGGATGTGCTGTTATTGCTATGTGTGTGTGCTGCATTGTGGGAGAGTCGCCCCTGCAGCTGTAATTTTGCTGCCCCTTATCCCTTGGAGCGTTACAACAAACAAATGATGGACGGAATGCTGACAATGCAGACATTCTCCCCCAGTCAAGAGATCTGGGTTAAATCCATCGTTCTTTTGCCCACTACGCCACCCCAGTTCAGACATGGCCATATGCAAATCAGTCTTGACCCTGTGCCTCATGGGAACAGTCCAGCCCGAACTGCCAAGCCATGTCTTCCCTGGACCGGAATAGAGCATCCTAGGACCGGTTTCTGGCTGTCAGCCGTCATCAGCCAGGATAGCTTGACTCCAGTGGCGTAGTGAGCACGGGTCCCACGTCTGGGAATACCCATCCCACTTAGGGCAAAAAGCGTTACAACAAACAAATGATGGACGGAATGCTGACAATGCAGACATTCTCCCCCAGAACGATGGATTTAACCCAGATCTCTTGACTGGGGGAGAATGTCTGCATTGTCAGCATTCCATCCATCAATTGTTTGTTGTAACGCTTTTCGCCCTAAGTGGGATGGGTATTCCCAGACGTGGGACCCGTGCTCACTACGCCACTGGAGTCAAGCTATCCTGGCTGATGACGGCTGATAGCCAGAAACCGGTCCTAGGATGCTTGATTCCGGTCCAGGGAAGACATGGCTTGGCAGTTCGGGCTGGACTGTTCCCATGAGGCACAGGGTCAAGACTGATTTGCATATGGCCATGTCTAAACTGGGGTGGTGTAGTGGGCAAAAGAACGATGGATTTAACCCAGATCTCTTGACTGGCGGAGAATGTCTGCATTGTCAGCATTCCATCCATCAATTGTTTGTTGTAACGCTTTTCGCCCTAAGTGGGATGGGTATTCCCAGACGTGGGACCCGTGCTCACTACGCCACTGGAGTCAAGCTATCCTGGCTGATGACGGCTGATAGCCAGAAACCGGTCCTAGGATGCTTGATTCCGGTCCAGGGAAGACATGGCTTGGCAGTTCGGGCTGGACTGTTCCCATGAGGCACAGGGTCAAGACTGATTTGCATATGGCCATGTCTAAACTGGGGTGGTGTAGTGGGCAAAAGAACGATGGATTTAACCCAGATCTCTTGACTGGCGGAGAATGTCTGCATTGTCAGCATTCCATCCATCAATTGTTTGTTGTAACGCTTTCCGCCCTAAGTGGGATGGGTATTCCCAGACGTGGGACCCGTGCTCACTACGCCACTGGAGTCAAGCTATCCTGGCTGATGACGGCTGATAGCCAGAAACCGGTCCTAGGATGCTTGATTCCGGTCCAGGGAAGACATGGCTTGGCAGTTCGGGCTGGACTGTTCCCATGATGCACAGGGTCAAGACTGATTTGCATATGGCCATGTCTAAACTGGGGTGGTGTAGTGGGCAAAAGAACGATGGATTTAACCCAGATCTCTTGACTGGGGGAGAATGTCTGCATTGTCAGCATTCCATCCATCAATTGTTTGTTGTAACGCTTTTCGCCCTAAGTGGGATGGGTATTCCCAGACGTGGGACCCGTGCTCACTACGCCACTGGAGTAAAGCTATCCTGGCTGATGACGGTTGATAGCCAGAAACCGGTCCTATGATGCTTGATTCCGGTCCAGGGAAGACATGGCTTGGCAGTTCGGGCTGGACTGTTCCCATGAGGCACAGGGTCAAGACTGATTTGCATATGGCCATGTCTAATCTGGGGTGGTGTAGTGGGCAAAAGAACGATGGATTTAACCCAGATCTCTTGACTGGCGGAGAATGTCTGCATTGTCAGCATTCCATCCATCAATTGTTTGTTGTAACGCTTTTCGCCCTAAGTGGGATGGGTATTCCCAGACGTGGGACCCGTGCTCACCACGCCACTGGAGTCAAGCTATCCTGGCTGATGACGGCTGATAGCCAGAAACCGGTCCTAGGATGCTTGATTCCGGTCCAGGGAAGACATGGCTTGGCAGTTCGGGCTGGACTGTTCCCATGAGGCACAGGGTCAAGACTGATTTGCATATGGCCATGTCTAAACTGGGGTGGTGTAGTGGGCAAAAGAACGATGGATTTAACCCAGATCTCTTGACTGGGTGAGAATGTCTGCATTGTCAGCATTCCATCCATCAATTGTTTGTTGTAACCCTTATCCCTTGGAGGCAGTGTGCCTATGACTTTTGTGCTTTTAAGGTGCTGTGATGTTGCCGACTTGGGTAATTTGTGCTCTTGGACGGTTTTGTACTCCTGTGTATTGTTTGTCTGCAGATGCATTGTTGACATCAGTGGTTGTTTGTGCACATGGATGTGTCAGAGTGTGACCTGCTCCTTTATGGATGTGGTCCACACTCAGCCACCTCAGTCACGTGGCGTGAACAATGTCATGGTGATTGTGCTCCAGCCATGCTGATCGTCATGTAGTGTCACTTGCATTGTCAGTGTGGCTCACAAATACGCATCTTTGCTGTGTTTCGCACGGGTGCATGTGTGTTGTGGGATTGGTGATATATTGGGTGGGACCCCTTTGGGCACATGGTTAACGGGAGACTACTTGATGTTTGTATGTGTGCTGCAGTGTGCAACAGGGATCAGGCACATGATCCAGGGTCACTGTGGGTGTGCGGTGTGCTACACATCGTGGTGCATGTGTGCCATTGTGCCCATCTCCCCGTCCACCAGTCCCTGGTCATTACTCACCCTGTTGATGTTGTGTCAGGTCATGTTGAGCTGTTTCTGAACTCCCAACTCCTTGCACCATCTCCACACTGATGACTGTGGCCACCATTTGCTCCAGCTCCTCCTGTGGTGCAGAACTCCCACCTCCAGTTGCCGTTGCTGCCTTCCTGTTGGCACCGGATTTCTGCTTGGTTTGGCTTTTCACGTCATGCCAGCACATCTTGACCTTCACGACACTCCGACTGCATTCACGATGGAATGACATTTTTCCATCTGTGTTGCCAATGACACAGTGACGGTGACGGACAGTTGCTGTTAGTGTTCTGTCACCTCCATTGACAACGATCCGGTTGTCATGTGGACTCTACCCCATCTTCCTCTTCCTCTTCTCCTTGGCCTTCCCCACTTAGAGGTTCCTTGCTGGTGGTCTATGGGGCTTGTGGGGTTCGCGTTGACCTGGGCACTTGGTCCAGGTGCATCCATGGTGCTACGTAGTTTATTTTGTTTTTGCTGTGTTTTTCTTGTTCTGCTTTTATAGTGCATTTTCCCACATGACGCGTGGGAATTGTAGGCCTGTTGCTGGTTATCGATGATTTTTGTATCGTGGCTGGCCTCATCGCAACTTTTGTCGCATTCGTGTGACGCATTTTTGCGGCATTGCGTTGATTTTAACGCGGTCATTTGGCGATTTATCCTGCTACTATCGCATGGTGCCACCTGGTTGAGAATACTACGTTAACACGGCGTTGTTTCCAGCGATAGACTGCTATATGCAAAGTTGCGTTAAGCTAATTTGGTGATGATTATTACACGTTCTTTAGAATATGTCCCAAAGTTCGTTGCTTATGTCCTATTGTTGTTTAAAAAATGATTTTTTGTAGTATGCTTTTATGGTTTTAATTAACCAAATAAAATGATTATTAAATCTTCTAGTGAGCGCGTCAACAACATATACAAACATACTCTAGTTTCTTAGACCACACTGTAATATATTGTATTCTCTTCTTCAAAACTATCAGCTGTAATATCTGTTTCCTTTTCTACAACTCCTCCTCTTAACAACTCTTCATTTTTCCTTAAATCTTGCTGAGGACAAGAGAAATAAAACTGCATATCATCACAAACCATTTGTTCATCTGCCACAGTACCATACAAAAGGGCTCCATTCATTTCTCCTAAACATAAAGCAGGAGTTTTCACATAGTACAGCCTCCTAACTAAAGTTTGCATTGTTGAGTGGTGTACAACTAACATTCTTAAATGATAAAAAGTGCTTTGGCACACTTTGTTAGATAAACAAGCTAGTGATTGTCCCTGTAATTTTGTATGCTTTTTAATATTGCAAGGATCCAATCCTTGAAAAGTACTTATTTTCTGTTTTAAACTTCACCTTGGAAAGATATATATTAATGTCCTTAATATATCTATAGATTGCTGTTGAATACTATAAACACAACTACAATTCCATTTCTATACAGGTGCTTGACTCAGCCTTCCTGTTCTCCAATAACTTGTTCTATATTTTTAGTTACCATCAACTCTTTCGCTATAGGGATGCCATTCTTCATTTCATAGTTTTGTCCTCTGCAATCAATAGCATGGACTAATCTATTATCCTGGCAATAGCTTTCTTCATTAAAGAAATAATCTGTCCTAGAAGTATTCATGCCTTCTCCACTAAAAACTATACAAAAGTTACTTCTATTCACTAATTATTTTTTCTGTTTTTTCTCCTTAACTACAACACCATTTTGTCAAGAGTCTTCATTCTATTTATAATCAAAATAAAAACGTTCACCTTCAAAGCAAAGGCCTTATCAACCAATCTCTCAACGTGTTCTGTCTGTTTCACTACATGTCTCCTTCTTCTATAGTTCTTAATATTTCTCAGTTGATTTATAACTACTCTACTACGAAGCATCCTAGCTCTGATTTCATTAAACTGCTTATGTCTCCTGGTTAAGGTGTATACAACTATTTTTTTTTTCTTTTTTTCTTTTTTTTAGTCCTCATCTCACCTTAAGCGTCAGCAATAAGAACAAAAAGCCTGTTACAACCTAAAAACGCCCTTGTGCTTCTGTTTACTGCTTTAGCTTAGACCAGACCAGGCCAGCTTCTTAGTATATGGCTTGGTGATGTGGTGTAATCATTGGACCGGAAAGGAACTTTAAACCAACCTCATTTCGGTACCCCAAGATAGGAAATATGACCAGATATTTTGATCATTATCATTCAGGCCAGTCTGTCCCAAACGGGCCATGCTAAGTGCGATTGCCAACCACTTCTCATACAACGGGGGCATTGGGTCTTTCCAACATTTACATATCTTCCTCCGTGCGATTGTGATAAGACAGAGGAGCAACCCCTTTTGTGTGTTAGAAAGCAAACTTGATGAACAGGTGTCTACCCCAAAGAAGACTATTGCTAAGTTTAGTTTAAACTCAAGTCTAAAAATGGCCGAAAGAGTATTTTCAACGTTGTGCCAAAAGCCAGATAGAGAGGGACACTCAAAGAACATGTGTAAATCATCTGCCTCAAGAAACCCACATCTAGGACACTTCGGTGATGAACATGAGGCAAATCTCGCTATCTTCTTGGGGGTATAGTAGAACCTATTGATAACAAAGAAATTTTTTTTTTTTAGAGAAGCTGGCCTAACATACCTATATAGAGTTTGAAGGGACAGGGGGTAAAAGTAGATAGCTATTTCGCCCAATACAGACGAATTCCAGATGGAATATGATGGAGGGGTATCAGCATCATCGGCATCCAATAAGCTCTTATACCATAGTCCGACTTCTTTTTTAATCGGCTTTGTATTTTGTATGCAGTGTTCAATTTCCCAGTTACCTCGTATTATTTCTTTCTCGGCTATATACCAGGAACATAGTTGTATACATTTGAATTTAGAAAAGGAACTGCCTATTTTAGATCTAAGGATCTCCCAGGGGAGAATACCGTCTGATGATATTTATTTATTTATTTATGGGTTTGTACCGCGCTGGAATCGACTCCCAAAGGAGTATCTCCGCGCCTTAGGACGACCATAATGCAAAAGGAAAAGAAAGTCCAAGCAGTATATCATTTTAGTTTTGAAATAGGAAAGTTTTTAATTGTTTCCTGAAAGGGAGGTGATCATCACAGAGCCTCAAAGATATTGGGAGGCTATTCCATAGAGTTGGACCAGCAACTGATAGGGCTCTGTCTCCCTGTCTTGCTTTTTTTTTACTCTGGGTACACATAACAGAGCCTGCTCACTGGATCTCAGAGAGCGCATGGGTACATAGGGGCAAAATTTGTTGGACAGATATACAGGGCCTCTCCCATGCAAGCATTTATGTATGACACAGCAGATTTTAAACTTCACCCTCTGTTTGATAGATAGCCAATGAAGCTTGTTAAGTAGAGGTTTGGAGGGAGTACAAGGGGGCCGATTTAGGACAAGGCGAGCAGCGGTGTTCTGGACTACCTGGAGTCTAGAAGTTACTCCTTCATTTGCTGCCAACAATAGTCCATTACAATAGTCTAACCTACTTAGTACTAAAGCCTGTATCAAAGTTTTTGTGGTAGAATCTGGCAGCAAAGGGAACACTTTCCGCAGCAAACCAATAATGTGGAAACAAGAGCCCACCACTTGGTTTCCGTGATGTTTTAGGGAAAGCTCCTGGTCCAGTCGGACCCCTAGATTTTTCACTACCTGCCTAGGCTCAGGGACTGGGCCAAGGTCTTGAGGCCACCAGTCAGGAGTCCACAGGAGTTTGGCCTCCCCAAACAGCATCACTTCCGTCTTTGCAACATTGCATTGCAGGAAGTTAGATGCCATCCAGTGAGCCACTGCTTTCATCCCCCGGGCAAAGTCATTCCTAACCTCGGCAGTAAGGGTTTTAAAAGGAAAGAGGAGTTGGGTGTCATCCGCGTATGACACTGGGATGAAACCATGGGATCTCATGATGTCAGCTAGGGGGGCCACATAGATGTTAAAAAGAGTAGGGCTCAGACAGGAGCCCTGTGGTACCCCCTTAGAGATCTCCCTCTCCTCTGACCGATATATCCCCAAAGTGACCCTTTGGGTGCGGTCTGTTAGGAAACTCCTCAACCAGGCTAAAACCTTGTCTTCCAAGCCGATGTTGACTAGCCTGGTGGCCATGATGTTATGTGACACTGTGTCAAACGCTGCGGACAGATCCAACAGAACCAGGATAACAGAGTAGCCTTTATCCTGGAACATGTGTAGATCGTCCGCGACTGACAACAAGGTGGTCTCAGTACTGTGTCTTGGCCTAAAACCTGACTGGGAGGAGTCTAGCCCACCTGTCATTTCGATATAATTTGACAGGTGTCGATTTACAAATTTCTCTATTATTTTACCCAAAAAGGGGAGAAGCGAAATAGGTCTTAGATTAGACAGTTCCGTCCAGGGGATTGCAGTGTTTTTCCTCAGTGGTCTTACCAAAGCCCTTTTCCAATCTAAGGGATCCTTCCCTGTACTAAGGGAAATGTTGACCAGATTCTGAATTTCCGGTCCTAAAACATCTGCCAGCATAGGCATAATATGTGCAGGAATGGAGTCTAAGGGGCTGCCACTCTTAATTTGAGTAATCAATGAGACTACCTCTTCTAAGGAAATAGGGGGAAAACTTGTAAGGCACTGAGTAGGTTGTACTTGTCGTATAATATTCTGAGAGATATTGTTTCCTCCTGCAGCAATTGTATTTGAAACCATAATCCTGTCATAGATCCCATCTATCTTCTTCATGAAAAATAGAGAGATCTCATCACAGAGATCCTGGGACGTAACCTCTGCAGTCTCACAGGCCACTGGCTTGGTAAAAGTTTGTAAAATATTATACAAAACTCTAGAGTCTTTCCCAGCCGCTGTTAGTTGTGCTGCAATATGATTTTTACGGGCCGTTCTAAAGGCCTTGTGATATATCTTGAGAGAAGTTCTATGCTGTTCTTTATCATCAAGTCTTTGGGACTGCCTCCATAACTTTTCCAGTTTTCTGGTTTTTTGTTTCAAAGATCTTAAATCCACAGAGAACCAGACTTCTTGCTTATTTGCCAGGCGCGGTTTGTATACTTTCTGCGGGATAATGGCATTGATTACTACTCTGACCGTCTCCTCAAATCTGTCAAGGGCAGTTACTACGTCCTCTGTGGAATTCTCAGACAGGGAGGTTTTATACTTCTCTCTAAAGGCTTCCATGGTGAGTTTATGCCAAGGTCTCCTCTTACTAGCCAAGGCGATCTGTGTTCGGGGCTTATACATGGAAGCAGTATGAAATTTTAAAATAAAATGATCTGTCCACTCTACCTGTGTAGGTGTCATGCATTTAATGGAGGATGAGTTCGACAGAACTAAGTCCAAAGTGTGACCTGCCTCATGAGTGGTCCCATAGTTAATCTTTTTAAGTCCCAGAGAGTCTAGATCCATTAGAAGAGTTTTTGCCTCTGTACATGTCTCGGACTCACTATGTACGTTAAAATCCCCCACCAATAGGAAGTCCTGGTTTTCTTGTACATATGGTGCTAAGGCCTCTAGGAGTGCAACAGAGAAATTCCCACTTGGGCCTGGTGGACGATATACCAATGCTCCCTTCCTTTGTTCCCTGGGTATTGAATTAATTTTAAAAATTAATAATTCCATCTCGGGTGTACATATTTCATCGAGGATAATGATGTTCAGTTCCTCCTTATGAACAATCACCACTCCCCCTCCTATTTTGTTAGGACGGTCTAGCCTGACTATTTTATATCCCAACGGGATACCCAATGTAACGGCTGGGACAGAGTGAGGCTTAAGCCATGTTTCTGTTAAGAAACCAAGATCGGGTTTCTCAGTAGAAATGAGATCCCATACCTGAGTGGCATGCTTCGCTAATGAGCGAATATTACAGAGCAGGTTTTTACTCCCCAGGGGGGGACTATCCATTGTGTGAATCATCGGGACAGTTTTTTGCACTTTAGAGTGCAAGCCAACTGGCTCATTCAATTGATTACTTTCCTCCCCAAGGAGATGGAATTGTGTATGACATACCTGACAGGTAAATGGGCCTTCTAAAGTGATTTCCCTAGTTGCATTACATATCCTCGGGAGGTGATTACGCATATCCATCAATACCTGAGAGGTATATGTTCTCCGGTTGCCGGACGTGGTCTCTGTGGTGTGTAAGCGATTCTCCATAGCCCCCTGGCCCTGGCCCCGTCCAGACGCGGACGGGCGCAGACGGGCTAGTCTTTGGCTCGTCTTAGGCGCAGGAATAGGCGCCATACTGCGCGCAAACGCTGCGCGCTAGAGGCGACGAGTGGCTAAATAGCCCTCGAGTAAATGGAAGCTAGAGCGCTAACCGCTCGCCTTCCTGTGTGGGCCTGTCACTGTCCCGCCCTCCGCACCCGTGATTGGCTAATGGGTCGGACCGGGCGAGTAAGCACTGTTTAAACTTTAGAGCGGCATCTAATCCCTTAGTGCGTGCGTGAATGTATTTTTAAACAGCGTGATACTAAATATCTGACATCAGGAGGTCCCTACAACAGATTCACCAATTACAATTACAAGGTAGAGGCGCGCTAGGTGGCGCACAGCAGAATGGCTGCCTCTGGGTGAAGCTCCCGCTGCCCAGCGCTGAAATCCTGAAGAAATCCTCCCTGAACGTCGCAAATCCTGCCAAAACTGGTCTCGGTGGGTAGACTGCCGCTTCCGCCGCCGATTGAGACCTTTGTAACCCTGGGCGACCCGGTGGACTGTGGGTGAGAGGCTGCTGCTGCCGGCGCCGGCTGGCGCGAGAACCTTGCTGGAGCCGGAGCCGGGCTGGGGCCGCTACGCGAGGCCGGTGCTGCACACGTGGGCGAGGGGTCCCGGCTTCGGCCTCTGGGACCCGGACGATCTGACCTGCATCGGAGGCACAGTGGATCTGCGGTGCCCCGCCTGAAGCCTGTACCCGGTGGTACTACAATCGTCGGGACGCTGGGCGCACCGAGTGAACACTACGGGTGTTGGAGGTGAGGGCGCGGGTTTCCTGCCCGGGGACGGAGAACGGCGTGACGCGGCCCTATCTGTCCCGCCCCGTTGTGACCGGCTGGCTCCTGCTGGACGTGGCGGCCTGCCTACTCGACCCGTGGCCGAGAGATGGTGCCTAGAGGGAGCGGCTGATGCTGTACTGCCCCTGCCTGGATGACTCTGGTGCTAGACCCGAGGGGCCCGCGTCGGTGATCGCAATGGAGTCTTGGCTGGTCTGAGGCGGTTGCCGCTTGCCTAGGGTCACTGGATGGAGGGCTGTGCTCTTCCCTTGACTGGATCCTGAAAGAAACGCCGCAGAGGTAGGGGGCCTGCTGTGCGATCCGGGGGGACCTGGCTCGTGTCGCCCCGGCCCCACCTCCCCCTCGTTGGCTACTGGCGACTGTAGGCCCGGAGGACAAAATCACTCCTGATATCCCGGCGGCGGATGGACTGCTGAAGAGGTGCGTGGCCTGTCCGGGTGACTGCAGCTGATTCCCGACGCAGGGGCCGGTGACGGACGCCGCCCTATCGTTACCTGCGGAGAAGATCCGATTGCACTGTTGTGGAGATCATTGTGGCACGGGCGGACTGCCCCATATTTCTGAGCCCACGACACACTGGGCCGTGTATCTCCGACTTCGCGCCTGCAGTGGTCTGCCTGTCGGTACTGTCATGGGGAAGCCGGACAGCCGCCAGCCTCGCCTCACCTTTGAGGCAAAAAAGTCCACTAGATCCCAGCCCGAGGATGGCGCGGGAGGGTCGACCCAATCAGCCGCACCGCCGGTAGATGATGTCAAATCTATACTACTTGATATGAGGCAGAGTCTGGCGACTATCGTGGATAAAATGGACTCTATGCAGTCACGTATGGACTCCATAGTCCACAAGGTGGATAGCCATGGTGAACGCCTCACAGAGACGGAGCGGCGTATTTCGGATTCAGAAGACCACACAACACAGTTATCGGCTACGGTGACGCGCATGGATAAAGTCCTCCGAGTAATAGCGGCCAAGAACGAGGAGTTGGAGGCGCGTAGTCGCAGGAATAACATTTGCATCATCGGCGTACCGGAATCAACCCACACGGGTAAGATGGAGGATTATGTGGAGGGTCTGCTGCAAGCGGTGGTGGGCACGGACTCCCTCTCTCCTCAGTTCATTGTCGAGAGGGCGCACAGATCGCTTGCTTCTAGGCCGCCGCCGGGGGCTCCTCCCCGCCCCATCATCGCTCGCTTGCTGAACTTTCGGGACCGCGACGCAGCGCTTCGGACGGCGAGGGAAAAGAAGACCCTATCCTACGATGGTAACACCTTCACTATATTCCCGGACTTCACCTCCGTGGTCCAAGAAGAGCGAAAGAAGTTCATTATCGTCAAGCAAAAACTACGTGCTGCACAAATTGACTATGCGCTATTATACCCAGCCCGTTTGCGCATCACGCATCAGGGGAAACAGATCTTCTGCACGAGTCCCCAACAAGCAGAGGAATTCCTGAAACGTGTCAAGAAGCGTGAACTAGAACACCCCTCCACGCCGGCCTCGGAATGACGGCGCTGAGTCATCATCGTGCAACGCCGGGACCGGATGCTCAGCGGTTGGTAAGATGATGCGCGTGAATGCTGATGCGAGACTTGGTATGTTGGCTCACGGGCCTGTCTGAACTGTACTGGGAGACAGTACTCGGAGTCCTGCTCCTAGTAACTGCGCGCCAGACTTTCAGGACATTACGCTTCGCTGGGCACCCTTTGTCCATGGAGAGGACTCGGTTATCTACTGGGTATGCTCTTATGGCTCAGGGGGATACAGTGTCTCCACCTAGACTGCGCCCTCAAGGGTATTACCCCATTGTTCTCTCAAGGTTAAATGTTGATCCCTTATGGCACTTGCTATGGGGGGGTTCTGTTGAAGGGTGGGGGGCAGGGGGTTGATCCAGATGGCATGATTGGAATGCTGCTGTGGGTGGGGGGAGGAGGGGGGAGCTGGGGATTTATGGTGACTGATGGTTTTGACTGGCAGGGGGTGGCATTTGCATCGTTCTCCTTGCATCATTCAGGGGGTGGCGGGCACATTGTGTTGTGCTATTTGAATATTGTGGTTAACAATGAGTGATCCGCAAACAGGTGGGGACTGTGCTAGACAGCTCAACTTCCTAACGTGGAATGTGAGGGGTTTGGGAGACCCTAGAAAGCGTAGGCAAATTCTGGCATACCTAGATAGACATCACGTTGGGTAGCATTCCTTCAGGAGACACACCTCGACCCCTCCAGGCCTTCGCTGTTTGCATCGCGTTGGGCCATTCACCGTACTTTTTCCTCATATTCCACCTATTCGCGAGGCGTTGCAATCCTTATTCGGAAACACACCCCCTTTGCGTACATGGGAGAGCGAACTAACAGAGAGGGCAGGTACTGTATCATTTGGGGACGTCTGGGTATGGACACGCTCACTCTAGCATGTTATTATGGCCCCAACTCGGATGATCCGCATTGCCTCCAGACGCTCTGGACTGAGATTTTAAGCGTTGGCTCCACTTATCTAGTGTGGGGGGGAGACTTTAATACAGTTGTTGACCCCACAAGGGACAGAGCGAACCCTGGCCCTCAACACTACTCCCGCTCACAGGCGTATGTCCACGGCCTCCTCACTGATCGCCATCTGTTAGACGCATGGCGCCATAGACACCCTGCGACTCTCGAGGGCACACATTGGTCAGCTGCACATTCCACGTGGGCACGATTGGATTACATACTGGTCTCTCCTGGGCTCGCTCCCAGGCTCTGTTGGGTAAAACACCTAGCTCGCACATACTCCGATCATGCCCCTGTCTCGATGGGTATGAACTTAGTAGACCTAGTTGGATCTCCAATGGCGTGGAGATTGCAGCCTAATGTCCTGCTAGACGAGGTCTTCCGGTCTGAAATAGCGCAGGAAATTGAGAGCTTCTTTCAACGAAATGGTGGGAGGGTGGATAGTGTGGCGGTGGTTTGGGAGGCCTTTAAGGTCACCATTAGGGGGCTGTGCATTTCAGAGGGGGTGGGAGTACTCAAGGACCTACGTAACACCCTTCGTAAATTAGAATCCGACCTTAGGGATCTGGAATCCAGCCCCGCGTTCACCAGCGATGCTGAAGCGCAAGCCAAATTTCGAGACCTGCTGTCTGACTACACGGCAACTGCAGATAGAGAGGTCCGGCTCAGGGGGAAATACTTTCAGGCCCGACGGTATGGGGAGGGTGAAAGGCCGGGTAAATTCTTAGCCTGGGCGACGCGGCCGCCTCGCTTTAATAATCATGTCCTCGAACTACGGGGAAGCTCGGGAGACCTCCACAGAGATACCCGGTCCATAATGCATGCGTTTGTTACTCACTACACTGACTTATATTCCTCCGCTCATACACATCCACCGGAGCTGGGCCACTATTTGGGAGAGATTACACTGGGATGGCTCTCTGATGCGCACAGAAAGTTCCTTATGGCTCCTTTGGGACTTGACGAAATTCGGGAGGCTATCATGCAAATGGCCTCGGGAAAAGCCCCTGGCCTCGATGGCTTCCCGATAGAATTTTATAAAACTTATATTGATATTCTTGCGCCGATCTTAAAAGTGGTGTTTGACGAGGCCCATACGCTGGGAGTGCTTCCGCCTTCTATGAGAGAGGCACTGATCACTTCCCTTTTAAAGCCGGGTCCCTCCTTAATTGCGACGCGAAGATCCTGTCTAAAACTTTGGCTAATCGCTTGACGCTCCTCATGGAGGGACTGGTTCTCCCGGACCAATCGGGATTTATACCTGGTAGGGCGACGTCGCACAATTTGCGCACGTTATTCGCAGTTTTGCAGAATGTGGATCCCGATTTACAGATGGTGGCAGTCTTTCTGGACGCCACGAAAGCGTTCGACTCCTTGGAATGGGATTACTTGGTGGCTGTGCTGTCCCAAATGGGCTTTCCTCTGGTATTCCTGGGGTGGATAGCTATCCTTTATGGTAGTCCGCGCGCTAAGGTCTTAATCAATGGCAGAGTATCGGAGTCCTTCGGGATTGCTCGAGGGACCAGGCAGGGGTGCCCTCTCTCCCCACTTTTATTCGCACTGGCGATTGAGCCACTTGCCTCGCGGCTGCGACAACACCATCAGAACAGGGCGCTGTTTTGCGAGCAGAGACAGATTCTGCTGTCACTGTATGCAGATGACATTACCTTGTATGTTCGGGACCCTCAGAATAATCTGAATCCCCTACTTCGGGAATTTTTGATCTTCGGGGAGATGTCGGGCGTACGGATCAACTGGTCTAAGTCCCAGATTTTCCATCTGACAGATGGCTCCCGGAAATTCTCGCTTGACTATCCCATAGAATGGAGCGAGTCCGAAGTCAAGTATCTTGGCATTAATGTTTCTCGAGATAGGGAGGAGCTAATGCGATTGAACTATGGTACAACGCTGATGCATGTCTCCTCTTGCGTTGACCGCTGGCTTACGCTCCCACTATCGATGGCCGGGCGTGCTGCTCTGATCAAGATGGTGGTGCTTCCCAAGCTCCTGTATTTGTTCACGAACATTCCTTTTCCTCCGGGGAGACACTTCTTCTCCCGGTTACGTTCAGAATTGATACGTCTGGTGTGGGGGGGGGAGACCTAGATTGAAGTGGGCTGTGATGACCTCCCCTTACTCCCGCGGAGGCTTTGATATTCCAGATTTGGAGCTATACTATTACTGTGCATAGGCACATTATGCGTATTACTGGTTCCGTCCAATTGCATTCATGCCCCAACTCGCTGCTGAGGACTGGCTGGCGGCACCCTTGCCCCTGCCTGGCTTACTGCATAGTGGGCTCCCACATACCAACGCTAATTACAACGCCCTCCAGGGTACGGTGAGAGCGTGGCTGGAGATATCAAAGCGTGTAGGGAGCTCGTTTCTGTACTCGCCTCTCCTCCCCATTGTCTACCACCCGCAGCTTCCCCTTTTACAGGAGAGACTGTTTCAAAACTTGCTTCGCAAATTGGGAATTCTGACATGGGGTGATCTGTTCACAGGTGGGCAGTTTCGTGACAGGGACCACTTCTTTGTTGGTTGCACACCCACCCCTCTGGAGCTTTTCACTTACGTTAGACTGAGACATGGCATGAAGGCCATACTGCGGACGTTCCCGGCTGAGCCCGAGATTCTCACTCCCTTACATAGGCTCCTACAGGCAGCCTCACCCTCCCATTTGGTCTCGATACTCTACCACGCGGTTCGCTCGGATGCGGCTATCGATGTTTCGAGGGCTCGTGGGGAATGGGAGCGGGAGTTGGGGATGGAGCTCGGAGAGGACAGGTGGGCCTACTGTTGTTCGCAGACGGAGCAAATCTCGGCGAGTAGTAGGCACCGGATCATTCATTTTAAATTTCTGAACCGCCTCTACTGCACTCCGGTGACCAAGCACAAATTTCGACTGCAGGATTCTGATGATTGCGAGAGATGTCACGCCCCTCAGGCGGACTTCCTCCACTTATCCTGGGCATGCCCCGCTATTCAGAGCTACTGGGGGCGGGTGTACTCTGCCATTGCGCAAATGATAGAACTTCCTCTTGCACCTGAGCCGGTACAGGCGTTACTAGGATATACTAAACAAATTCCACGCTCCTGTCGTAGGTTTGTCACGATGGCGCTTTTATTAGCGAAAGGGCGTATTGCTTGCCGCTGGGGACGGGGACGTGCCCCGAAATTCAAGGAGTGGCTCAAAGATCTTATCTATTGTCAAGAGCAAGTACTGACATACTCCGAACTGCTTCCCACCCGGTCCCGCCCTGCCAATATCCGGGGACCATTGCAAAGTTATCTGTTGCGGTGCCCGGAGGTTCTGGCGGACGACGCTCCCCCTCTGGCCACTGATGGCCCAAATTCCAGTACCCACGATTTGCATCCTGCATAGGGTGGGAGGTGAACTGCTATGGCACTATAGGTGCATCTGCTGTGTTTCTCCTGTTCCCCTGTGTGTTGCCTTGTGAGTGACGAGATTCTGATATTTTGTTCCACGTGGATTGTTTTTTATGTGATGAAGGTGCACGATTTCTGGGAGGGGGCCGTGCCTTGGAAGGGATGGGAACAACTGAGACGCTCTGCCTGGGGGCTCCCATGCCGACTCCGGATGAATACAATGTACATTGTTCCCCTACTTGATGTCTTCATTATCTGTATAAGCCACTGGCCATACGCATTATTGTGTAAAGTGACTCGCTTGCCCCCTGAGGAAGAGGTAGATGTGATGCTCATATGACGGCTGATCCACATTGTCACTTGAACCTGCATATGTTTCTCTGTATGTATGTGAAATTGAACCATAAAATCTCAATAAACAAAGTTTAAAAAAAAAAAAAAATTACAAGGTAAAAAGATTTTTTTTAAACGTTTCCTCTTGTCAAATATACAAGATACACAGGACCAGATCATTATTCCTGCCTTTTTAATTGATGATGCAAAACTATCTTGTAGGCATAATGGTAAACCCGGAGAGTCCCAAATAGGGGCAAAATCCGAATAGTATCCGATCCCCCATCTCTCTCTAACTCTATACCATAGATTTAATGCCATTTTTAAGCATTTTAGGCGAACCTTCTTAAATAACCTAGGGGCCCCGAACTTGTACAAAAATCTGACCCCACCTCCTTCGAAGCTGACCATTACACTCAAGATCTTCCCCCAGTTGGTTTCACCTGAATTAATAAGCAGGGAGCGTATGTTCTTAAACTAAAAGGCAATAGAATACCAAGAAAGGTCGGGTAGAGCCAGGCCTCCCTTAAGGAGCTTTCGTCTCAACTTCTTCCATGAGAGCCTGGCTCTTTTATTAGCCCAGACAAATCTTCCGATTTTACCTTGTATCTTGTCCAGGAGCTTTCTGGGGAAGTCAAGAGGGATAGTACTGAAAATATAGGTTAATTTTGGCAAAATAACCATCTTGACAAGATTTACCCGGCCATATATGGTCAGAGGCAGATTCTGCCATCTGGAAAAAAGATGGTCGATTTCCTTAGCTACTCTGCTTAAGTTAATGGTTGGAATGTCAGTTAAATTTTGAACAATTGTTATCCCCAGATACCTGAATTCCCTACTACGCCTTCCAGTCCAGTTGTCTGCTTCCCAAGACATTATCTCCGTCTTGGAGGAGTTGACAAGATATCCAGAGTGCAGGCCAAACTCTTCCAGTATTGCCTCTACCTTGGGGAAAACCACAGTGGGGTTACTAGTGTAGACCAACAGGTCGTCAGCATAGACGGCTAACTTACAGCTGTAGTCCGATACTTGGAAGGGAGTAATCTGATTGTTCATTCTCAGAGCCTGAGCAAGTGGCTCGATATAGATGTCAAAAAGCAGGGGTGAAATAGGGCACCTCTGTCTGGTCTGGTTCCTCTGGTGATGCTAAAGCTGGGGGTCAGCCGACCATTCAGGAGTATAGCTGCAGTCGCACCCTCATAGCATCTAATAAGCGTTTGAATAAACATTGGGCCAAATCCCATTGTTCTTAAGGTTTCCCATAGAAAGGTCCAATTGACCCGGTCGAAAGCCTTCGCTGCATCGTAGGCTGCCACAGCCAAAGGCTCCGACCGTGCCAATGCCAAATCGATGGAACCAATGAGTTGTAACGTTTGTTCCTGGATGAACCTTACTGGGATAACGCCCTTTTGGTCTGAATGGATCAGCTGTGGAATCAGCTTGACCAATCTCCCTGCTAAAATGCTCATAAAGATCTTATAATCGGCATTAAGCAGGGAGATTGGCCTGTACAACTCAGCTTTGAGTGGATCCTTCCCTGTCTTTAAGATGAGGACGATCGTGGCCTCCTTCCATGAATTGGGGATCTTACCATTGGAGCTATAGACATAATTGAATAGTTCGCACAATCTGGGAACT
Source organism: Triturus cristatus (assembly GCF_964204655.1). Lineage (NCBI taxonomy): Eukaryota > Metazoa > Chordata > Amphibia > Caudata > Salamandridae > Triturus > Triturus cristatus. Next base: position 700,646,741 of record NC_140585.1, on the reverse strand, counting down.
ATCTCGTCCTGGAGAGCCTTATAGATTTCCCCAGGGAGGGCATCTGTCCCGGCGGCCTTATTATTTCTGATCTTTTTTATATATAACTTAATTTCCTCCTCAGAAATTGGGGCGTCCATGATGTTAAGGCCCTCCTCTGTTAGGACAGGTAATGCTTTATTGTGGAGCCAATCTTGGGTATTCCCGGGAGTAGAGACTGTCTCTTCTCTATATAGCTTAGAAAAACAGAGATAAAACAACTTTGTATATCGTCTTGTTTACAGGAAGTTACTCCTGTTTCGTCTATTTCCAAGCTATTAATGTTGTTTTTAGACCGGTCGGCCCTTACTTTCCATGCCAAAAGAGAGCCCGCCTTTTCACCGTACTCGAAGTTTTCCATATTGTGAACCAACCATTGTGCTTTTATTTTATTATCCAAGTTCTTCCTATATTCTAAGCGAAGATGTTCAAGTTCACTAAGAATCTGTGACAGGTTACCAGGGAGACAGGTCAACCTATCTCCTTCTAGCTTAGAGATCTTTCTTTCCAATGTCTGGAAGACTAGGGCCTCTGCTCTGTTCTTAGCGCATATCATACTATGAGTCTGTCCACGGAGATAGGCCTTGTAGGCATCCCAAATATACTCTAGAGATGTAGAGTCAATATTATTAGTAAAATAGTCATATGTTGCACTTTTTAGGGCATCAATAATTTCAGAGTTAGACAACATTGCCCTTTTCAGCGTCCATCTAGGGATTAGGCTAGGTCTATTCCCTAAGTACGAGAATGAGATTGGGGCGTGGTCAGACAGTATGCTTGGGAGGATGGAAATGTCACCCAGATTTTCTAGACTTGTCTTATCGATAAAGATGTAGTCAATTCTGGAGGAGTGGTTATATTTCTTACTCAAAAAGGTGAAGCCTTGGTCAACACCTCTGAGGGCCCTCCATGCGTCTGCTAGACCTAGGAGATGGATCATATTAATCATAGCTCGACGGGAAAGCGGAGCCGCAACATATAGACTATGGTTAGACCTGTCCTGAAGGGGATTGAGGAGGATATTGAAATCACCTCAGATTATTACCGGGGTGGTGCTCTCTATTAATTTAGCCTGCACTCTGCATATGTAGGTTGGATCGTCCTATTGGGGCCATAGTATGAAACTAGGGTTAAATCCCCCCCCCCCGATAGTCAACTGAACTAAAATCCATCTTCCTGACTGGTCCATTGAAATGATTCTAATAATTCCTCCGGTACCTGATCTGATCACTATAGCTACCCCTTTACGGTGAAGTGTCTGCTCTGAGGAGAAATAATGCTCGACCCATCTGTACTTCCCAAAAACGATCTTACAGTCAGAGTTGCTTAAATGGGTTTCTTGTAGGAGAAAAATCTGAGCCGAAGATTGCACGAGGAATTTCACAACTAACCTTTGTCTACGCAGACATCGAAGACCATTGATATTCCAAGAAGCATATCTGATTTTGGATGTCATTAAATTTTAAAATCCCTTTCGTCTGCACAAGGCTGAGTCATGCACTTTAGAGATACCCTGCATAGTAAGATGCTGTTGCGGATAAGGACTGTTTTAATGATTCCCCCCCCCCCAGAACCCTACCCTGTGCTCCCCACCCCTCCCAACCAGAGAACCCACCCCTCCCACCCCTCCCAAGTGACCCCATTAAACCCACTTTACCCTGGGGGAACCCTCCCATCTTCTCTGGGCATAAGCCCTGTGGACGAGTCTCCATAGGCATAGTGATAACATAACATAACTTAATTATAATGAAAGGGGCGAGCGACCATTATCTATAAGAATATTATAGATTTTTTTTTTTCCTTATTTCTTCTTTTTTTTTTTTTCCCCATTTCTCCTACTTCCTTCTTCCTATTACTGCTCCAATACTTTGCTGCTTCTCTTTTCACACCTGTTTATCCTTAAGGTGATGCCTGTAGCCCCCCTATTTTGGATCTATTCTGCTTTCACTACCACCTCCACCTCCATCTCCTTAACTTTTTATTTTATCTATTAGTTCGTCAACATCCTCAATTTGATGTAGATTATACATGTGGTTGTTCCACATGATCCGCAGAGAGGCAGGGAACTTTAGCCGGGCCTTAGCCCCCAGTGAGTTCAGAATGGTCATTCTTTTGCCTAACTCCCACTGTCTTGCTGCCGTGGTATGGGAGATATCCGATCGAATAGTAAACGAAAATGGCCTAGTAAAGGAATTGCTCTTAATCTGGCCAATTTTCAGGGCTAAGGACAGGACTTTCTCCTGGGAGCATACGTAAGGAAGTTCACCAAGATCTTCCTTGGTCAAAGTCTTCCTGGGTTCTTTCTGTATGGGTCACGATGAACCCTTTGTAAGTCAAACGCCAGGTCAAGCTCCGGTAGATCTTTTAATATGGTTTCCTTCAAGAGGGAAATTACAAAGCTTTTGATGTCGCTGCCCTCGATTTCTTCAGGAACATTTAGGATTCTGATGTTGTTTTTCCTAGAATGATTTTCCAAACGCTCCATATCTTCCTTAAGTTCTTTATTTTGCTTAGCCAACTTGTCGATTATGGCAGAAGAGGAGTATAAAGCATTCTTTATCTTTGGGACCTCCAACTCAAGGGCATCGGTTCTCACTGAAACATCTTCAATTTTTTGAGCCAATAATGCACATGTAGCTTGAATGGTGGCCTGATTGGATTCTGAGATAGTAAACCTTCTCCCGATGTCTTCTTTTAAACTTAGCAGTATATCTGCCAGTGAACCAGGAGGAGACACAATCGTGGGAGGGTAAGGCGTAGACAGTCCAGCTGACTGGGCCTCATATGCGAGAAGTGGAGCATCCGCATTCTCATTTACTGATGGAGCTCCAGATGGATTTTCGTGGTCATCCAGAACCGAGAAGCGATTGAATAGCTCTACTGTTGGGTGGATAACCGTCATTCCCGCCCCATCTACCACACCGGTAGCAGAGGAGGTAGGAACTAGACAGTTCTCCTTTAGGCCGAGAGTAGACGAGGCAGTGGCAGTGGCAGTGGCAGTGGCAGTGGCAGAGGCCATAGTAGGTTTTTTACTCTCCGAATCTGAGGTGGGGTTAGATAGCACCTTATAGTAGGTTTTTAAAGATGGTGTAATTTTGAGAGAGGAGGGAAGACCCCCTCTTGCTTTCTTCCTCCCCGGATCAGTTCTCAGAGTTTTCTCCATAAAGTTCTTATAGGGAGTTTGCAGAAAGATCCCCTTAATGTCCACGTAAAGCCCTGCAGGTTCCTCCCTATATGGGGGTACTCTCTCCCCGGGCAAACCCCCAGGGGAGAGGAATGTGCTAGCAGAGAGGTCGAGAGATAAATCAAACAGACCCAAGTTCGAGGTCGCCGGTGCCTCACCTCCTCCCCCACCCGCAAGAGCACCCCTGCAGCCCTCAAACCTGCTCCGCTGGACCACTCGCACAGACCCAGTGCCTTCCCTTTCCTCCGGGACAGTCCGGCGCACGCAAGCTCCACGTGGATCAACCCGGAACTGGAAGCCGGGACACTGCCGCCTTCAAGCCTTCGCCGCGCCCACTAGCCGGAGGAATGATGGCTTCGGGATCACTTCTTGCGCGCCCTCGTCGCGCACCATCGGTCTTCAGGGGAGAAAGGCCGGGAAGGAGAACAGGAACCAAACAAGGCAAAATCAAAGGTAAGACTAGCGTAGTCACATCAGGAGACCGCCGCTATAGCCCCCGAACAGAGCTAACCATCACACGCCATAGGAGGCTCGACCGCGGCCGTTAGCTTCCGGCCGCCATGTTCCCCCTCACTAGCAATACATACATCTTTTTTTTACATTCTTTCCTGTTCTTGCTATATAGATTTTGTCCATTGTTATTCTTTCTCCTAGATTGAATTTTATTTTCATTAAATCATAATCTGTGGAAATGTCCAAATACATTTTTGAGAAATGAGTTTGTCCTCTTACCAATAGTTCTTTTTTTGTTCACCACTTTTTCTTCAATTTGTCCTTTTGAGTCTCAGATCTGCATTGATACTGTACTTTCGCCCACTGAGCTTTTTTATGCAATCTGTCTGTAACTATGCAGATATTGTTCTTGAAAGAAAAATATTTAAAAAATATTCTAGCCAATATACCAGCTACTTTACTACTGGCTTACACATACTACAAAAATAATTTTTATATTATGTTGCAGTTTTAAATCTACAAATCAACCTACCCACATAACTACAAGCACCTACTTCAATGTCCCAAACCAAAACACAAAACTTAATTTATCACTTAACTTTTAATATTATAGCACCCTTTCCTACAAAACAGCTGCACCATATCTCAGTTCTCATTCATACATGCTAAAAGACCACTTGACTTTATCCCTTATATACTCAATTTTAAAATAAACATCAACCAAGGTGTAAAAGTACATACAGTGTCTCAATACTGTAAACCCCAAAACACAGCATAAGACCTATTTCTGTGCCTCTCTACAACTGTGTCACTGGTTCATTTAGTGTTACAATACTTTTCACTTCGATGTGTCAGATTTATATTTTGAGAAACACCATATACAAATCTGCACATTAATGTGTATCACAGCATATAGCTCACTAATTCTTCTGACTATATACAAACAGTGTGTGACAGGTAACATATAAAATTCACCAGACGGTTATAAAAGAGTACATATTCCTCACTAAAACTTGTAAATAGATATGATTCTGGTTGAGTACAACAATTCTCCCTGGATGATTTGATGAGTGCATAGGTAATGCCTGCACGATTCTCAGAGTATTAAGGAACTACATCAGGGGTTCCATATCTGCATAGTTAGTACCTATGTATTCGCATAACTATATTGCTACTATCTGGGTGATTGGATGAACGCATGGGTGTTGCCTGCATAGTTGAATGAGAACATAGTTAGTGCCTGTATGATTGGAAAAGTGCATGTGTAGTACCTGGGTGGTTGAATAAGTCTAGATATCACACTTGATATATAATTGTATATATGGCTCTCTAAATTCTCACCTTTTGAAAGCACAAACCTTTTCCTTATGGCATACCTACATCATTTCGCAAATATTTCTTGGGTCTTTAAAACATATATTCAGAATTTCTCAATCAAAGGTTACATGCTAAGTGAAGCTAGCACACAAACTCTCAAAAGATATGCTGCACTATTACCCTCCCCAATTTTAGCATGTTGAAAGATATGCACCACTCTGACTATATACATTACATTTTCAACAGCCTTGAAAAACCTAGATCACCATGTTAACATATATCTGATATTACAAAAGATATACACCTTCAGGCCATCTTTCCAAAAATATATAGTTCTCTGTATCTTTAAGTAAACTCAACAGTCTCATCATGCACATAACTATCGGCAACCAGAAAAAACATATCTCACCATCTAAACATATGCAAACCGGTATATGAGTTAAAAACCACATTGACAAACACCTCCTAATACACACCTAACGAGTATTACTACTTCATAATTTATATCCAGGCTCATCAAATTTTCTTATGTTTTATTCATGACTACAGTACTCCTGTTTAATAATGTGACTAAAACAACCACAACTCTCAGAATGCAAATAATATAGATGTATCTATTTTGCACATAAAAACATTGTCTTTGTTAAAGGCATTGCTCATGGTAATTTTCAACAGTACTAACATCTTAAACACATACCCTCTACCAGATATAGTTCATCTGATGTATTTTTTTCACCTCACTGTGATACTCTTCTTAATCAAACTATCATATACATCTTCATTTCTAATGTACATTTTTTATATCACTAAAAGGTTAGATACATACCAGTGAATTGAGCTCATAGATTAAATTGTTCTTTTAGCTCTTTCTGGAAAGTTTTGACACTGTTAAGGTTTATAAAAACTAAGCACAAGAATGGTGCACCCCTCTCATAGAAAGCAACTATAAAATGGCAAACTCCTCAGCTTTCCACTCTATCATCATGAGAAAGGCAGCAAATGATATCATGTCTTTCATTGTGGACTACTCTAGCTCCACTTGTGAATGGTCAGCATCTGTTAACCCTTTCCCTCTCTTTCAAAACGAGGGTTCTGTTGGTGCATTTTTGTGATGTTTTTATGATTATTACGAAAAAAAACTATATCTAGCTTCATTTTTTTAAAAATTAGAATACTAAACAACAGTTTATTACATAGTCCTGAGTTAAAAATGAAAGCTTGAATTTTAAATTCTATCATCACGCCTCAACTTTTTAAAAATGTTCTGTCTCTTTAACACCCTTCCTCAATACACTATTAGATCAGTGATGTCATTTGAGATCCACTGCGAATCCCACCAAAAATTTTAAAAAATGCATTCTTTTTTTGCCAGACCAGGCCTAGGGGATCAGGGTGTTTGTACCCTCCCCCTTTTTCTTGTTTTTAACCTTTTTTCTTGTGATGCGGTACAACTGAGTTGCAAGATGGCAGCCAACAGTAACTGGTATGAAGTGTTGGCAACCAATCAGATCTCAGGCATGAGATCAGGAGGGCTTGCGGACCCAACGCGGCCACAGTTGTATATCCGAATAAATCTTTACATTACTCAAAAACTACTGAACGGATTTACACCACTTAACAAAAAAGAGTGCTCTGTGGACCAAGACCTGCCTTTCTGCTAAATTTGGTGTAATTACGTTCAGCAGTTCGGGCTGTAGCGACATCAATATTTTTCTATGGGAATTAACATGGGACCCTGCCCTGTTCTTCTTGGCCTCTGCTTGACAGATCACCCTGAGATTTTCAAGACAGCAGCTGACGTGACTGCCCCATTAGTTCAGCAGCTGAATTGAGTGGGCCATTAGTTTTGAAAATTTCATGAACGTATGTCAAACGGCACCAAAGTTATTGGCAAATCAAAAAAAGCTTTTCCTATGGAAACTAGGTCTGCCAGTAGGTAATACATACATATCTATATATCTCTACACATATATATATACACACACATATATATATATATGTGTATATATATTACGTACTGGCGGTCGCGTATTTATAGTTAGGACCTATTTTCCATAGGAAATCCGCAACATTCTATTCCCAATAAGTCTGGCGCCGGTTGACGAATCCTCACAAAATTTTCCAAACTTTTGGCCAGCTCCGCTCCGCTCCTACCCTGAAAGTTTTGTGGTGATTTGTCAAGCGGGGGCCGAGAAAAAAGGGGGGTCCCAAAACACGTTTTCCCATGCAATTTCCCATAGGATCTGTTGTCGCAGCTACAGCCCGAACCACTGAACGGAATGACACCAAATTTGGCAAAGAGGTAGTCCTCAGTTCAGACTCGTGACTTTTGCATAAATGGTGTGAATCTGTTCAGTAGTTCCTGAGAAAATTAGAGTTAAAAGAACATAAATATCTATGGCCACGGAGGATCCACGAACCGTACACGCACCGTACGCGCACCCTCCCTGAACAGAGCGCGCACCCTCCCGATCGCACGCTGAATGCTAATTGGCTGTCGAGTGTCTCTCTACAATCGAAACCAGGAACTGTTGGCAGCCATTTTCTGCCTCGGTAGAAGCGAGGCTGAAGATGCAAGGGGAATAAGTGTGTAAAACAGATAAAGGGGGCAGAGTGGAAATACTCTGACCCTCTAGAGGTGCTTAGGGGTCCCAGAAGGAGCCCCTGGGGCCCCCTTTTTAAAAAAAAAAATAAACGGCGAAATGCACGCATCCTATCGCGTTGGGTATGCGGATCCACGGAATTTTTTAAAAAAAAGACAAGAAATCATTGGTTGTATGACTACTTTGTACACTGAAAGGTAGGGTGTATGTTTCTGTTTTTTAAAGGTGTGATTCTTATTGGTTAACAAAAACAGTTTCTAAGGAACATTATATATGATTAGCTGATATGTTGAAAAATGAAGCACACTTCCTCTCTTGTGTAGGAACATTGTGTGCTAAACCTCTGACCTGTGTGCTTAGTGCAGTGTTCCATGACCTGTTTCTATGGTAACAGGCAGAAGGCAGATTGGGGGAAGGGTTGAAATGTCTTTCAGTTGGAAAGGGTTGAAATGATTAACCAATAGAAATGTGTTTGCTTTTGAGTTTATGTGTGAAGGATTGTGAATTGATGTTTACATGTATATGTGTGGAAAATGAAAGGGAAACTTTTCCATTCTTTGTTTTTGCTGAGAGGTGCACAGTGCAGAGATTCTGTAAAAGAAAATATGGTGAGTGACTGATATACTTCTTAATCTACAAAACAACTTGAAAGATTAGTTATTTAATTGTGAGAGGATGTATGTAGACTATTTTGATTTTAATCAGACTAATGTATTTCTCCTGCTAAAGTGTAGGGAGTACTTTTTTTCTCTACAATCTTATTGACAGTGTGTGTGCATGTAGAAACCATTCTGTGATAAGCATTTGTGTTTTTCATGTGTTTGCAGACAGATAACTGTGCTGTTTTTATATTTTGGTAGAATTAGAAACCAGTCATTGTTTATGAATTTGTGAAATGAGTTATGTTATGTTTCTATACTAAAATGTAGTACTACTTCTAGATGAAGAAATGTGTTTTGGTATAGTGCAAGGGATAGTGTTGTTTGTCTAGAATCACACAGTGAGTCTGTGTGCATTTGGGAACCAATGTGAGAGAAGCATTTGGTAACATCGTGTATTTGCTGACAGATAACTGTTTTAACCTTTCATGTTGTGAAGTTTTAGTACCATTAGAAGACAGTTATGGCTTATGATTTGATTAAATGAGTCAGGCTATGACAGAAAAGTGCAGTCCTGAAATATGTAGATTGTGTGCAGTTCCCTTACCACTTGCACTGTAGTGAATGAGTTTTGGTAAACTCCTAGGGATAGTGGTGCTTGTCTAGAATCACAGTGTGAGTTAGTGTGTATTTGGGATCAGTGTGAGAGAAGCATTTGGTGACATCATGTATTTGCTGACAGATAACTTTTTTAAAACCTGCCATGTTGTGAAGTTTTAGTAGCATTAGAATTCAGTCTTTGCTTATGCGTTGATTAAATGAGTCATGCTTTGACACTGATGTGCTGTACTTAAATATGTAGATTGTGTTCAGCACCATTAACTCTTCTAGAACAGTGAAAGAGTTTTGGTAAACTCCTAGGATAGTGTTTATTGTCTAAAATGACACTGTGAGTCTGTGTGCATTTGGGTAAGGATTGTGAGAGAAGCATTTGGTAACATCGTGTATTTGCTGACAGATAACTGTTTTAAAACCGGTCATGTTGTCAAGTTTTAGTAGCATTAGAAACCAGTCTTTGCTTATGCTTTGATTAAATGAGTCAGGCTTTGACACAAAAGTGCAGTCCTGAAATATGAAGATTGTGTGCAGTTCCCTTACCACTTCCACAGTAGTGAATGATTTTTGGTAAACTCCTAAGTATAGTGGTTGTTGTCTAGAATCACACTGTGAGTCTGTGTGCATTTGGGAACCACTGTGAGAGAAGCATTTGGTAACATTGTGTATTTGCTGACAGATATCTATTTTAAAACCTGTCATGTTGTCAAGTTTTAGTAGCATTAGAAGCCAGTCATTGCTTATGCGTTGATTAAATGAGTCAGGCATTGACACTAAAGTGCAGTCGTGAAATATGTAGATTGAGTGCAGTTCCCTTACCACTTCCACTGTAGTGAATGAGTTTTGGTAAGCTGCTAGGGATCGTGTTGTTTGTCTAGAATCACACTGTGAGTCTGTGTGCATTTGGGAACCACTGTGAGAGAAGTGTTTGGTAACCGTATATTTGCTGACAGATAACTGTTTTAACACATTTCATGTTGTAAAGTTTTAGTAGCATTAGAAGACAGTTATGGCTTATGCTTTCATTAAATGAGTCAGGCATTGACAGTAAAGTGCAGTCGTGAAATATGTAGATTGTGTGCAGGTCCCTTACCACTTGCACTATAGTGAATGAGTTTTGGTAAACTCCTAGGGATAGTGGTGCTTGTCTAGAATCACACTGTGAGTTATTGTGTATTTGGGATCACTGTGAGAGAAGCATTTGGTAACATCATGTATTTGCTGACAGATAACTGTTTTAAAACCTGTCATGTTGTGAAGTTTTAGTAGCATTAGAATCCAGTCTTTGCTTATGCGTTGATTAAATGAGTCATGCTTTGACACTGATGTGCTGTACTTAAATATGTAGATTGTGTGCAGTACCATTAACTCTTCTAGACTAGTGAATGAGTTTTGGTAAACTCCTAGGATAGTGTTGCTTGTCTAAAATCACACTGTGAGTCTGTGTGCATTTGGGTAAGGATTGTGAGAGAAGCATTGGGTAACATCGTGTATTTGCTGACAGATAACTGTTTTAAAACCTGTCATGTTGTCAAGTTTTAGTAGCATTAGAAGCCAGCCATTGCTTATGTGTTGATTAAATGAGTTAGGCTTTGACACAAAAGTGCAGTCCTGAAATATGTAGATTGTGTGCAGTTCCCTTACTACTTCCACAGTAGTAAATGATTTTTGATAAACTCCTAGGATAGTGTTGCTTGTCTAGAATCACACTGTGAGTCTGTGTGCATTTGGGAACCACTGTGAGAGAAGTATGTGGTAATATCGTGTATTTGCTGACAGATAACTTTTTTAAAACCTGTCATGTTGTCAAATTTTAGTAGCATTAGAAGGCAGTTTTTGCTTATGCTTTGATTAAATGAGTCAGGCTTTGACACAAAAGTGCAGTCCTGAAATATGTAGATTGTGTGCAGTTCCCTTACCACTTGCACTGTAGTGAATGAGTTTTGGTAAACTCCTAGGGATAGTGGTGCTTGTCTAGAATCACACTGTGAGTTAGTGTGTATTTGGGAACCACTTTGAGAGAAGCATTTGGGAACATCGTGTATTTTCTGATAGATAACTTTTTTAAAACCTGTCATGTTGTCAAGTTTTAGTAGAATTAGAAGCCAGTTTTTGATTATGCTTATATTAAATGAGTCAGGCTTTGACAGAAAGGTGCAGTCCTGAAATATGTACATTGTGTGCAGTTCCCTTATCAGTTCAACAGTAGTGAATGATTTTTGGTAAAGTGCTAGGTATAGTGGTTGTTGTCTAGAATCACACCGTGAGTCTGTGTGCATTTGGGAACCACTGTGAGAGAAGCATTTGGTAACATCGCGTATTTTTTAGCAGATAACTCTTTTAAAACCTGTCATGTTGTCAAGTTTTAGTAGCATTAGGAGCCAGTCTTTGCTTATGCGTTGATTAAATGAGTCATGCTTTGACACTAATGTGCTGCACTTAAATATGTAGATTGTGTGCAGTACCATTACCTCTTCTAGACTAGTGAATGAGTTTTGGTAAACTGCTAGGGATAGTGTTGCTTGTCTAAAATCACACTGTGAGTCTGTGTACATTTGGGTAAGGATTGTGAGAGAAGCATTTGGTAACATAGTGTATTTGATGACAGATAACTGTTTTAAAATCGGTCATGTTGTCAAGTTTTAGTAGGTTTAGAAGCTATTATTATGCATTGATAAAAGGAGTCAGGGTTTGACACTAAAGTGCCGTACCATGTACTATTCTCTTCACTGTGCCAGAACTGAAAATTTTAAAGTTTTACCCAGGCACTAAGCTAGCAGTAGTCTGATGATATAGTCAGTTTCCAAGTACTCATGTTGTGAACCATACATTACCACATAGATTGTTTGAAATGTCTATGTAGTATGCATGCAGTCTTCTAACATACTATACACTTGTCTTTCACATTTTCAATTCGCTAGTCAGTATCCATACACCTCCAGGAAACACCCTGTAACTCCCTTTGCAGTCCTCTAGTGACCCATTCAGCATCATGTACTAATCCATTCACTGTGCCAAAACCCAAACACTTATAAATTCACCAAGATACTATCTTTGGAGTACTCTAATCATTCAGTCAGTGCCTACGTATTCATGCACTGAGCCAGGCCTTAGCATATGGACTGCTTCAAACCCCTATCCACTATGTATGCAGTCTTCTAACCACCTAGACACTTGTCTTTCATACTTTCAATTCCCTAGTCAGTATCCATACAGTCCAGCAAACATCCTGTCACTCCATTTGCACTCCTCTAGTGACCCATTTAGTACCAAGTACTAATCCATTCCCTGTGCGAAAAGCCTACCACTTATAAATTCACCTAGGCACTCTCCTTGCTGTACTCAGTCAGTACCCAAGTAGTCATGCAGTGAGCCAGGCCTTAGCACATGGACTGCTTTAAATGCCTATGCAGTATGGATGCAGTCCTCTAATCACCTACACAGTTGTCTTTCACACCTTCAATTCCCTAGTTAGTATTCATACACTTCTAGCAAACACCCTGTCACTCACCCAGTGTGTCTCCTTATAGTACTGTAATCATTTAGTCAATTAGCATGTAGTCTTTTAGTGAGGTAGGCTTTAGGGCATGAACTGCTTCAAAGTAGTATGCACAATGCATGTAGTGTTTTAACCATCGTCACACTTGTGGTTCAGGGCTATCATTTCTTAGTCAGTTTTTATATAAAATGTGTTTGTACCGTAATGGAATAGTATACATTTGAAAGTTATTAATATACATTTATTTGTGATTCTTTTTTACAGATACAGAACAGGAGTGTTTCTCATCTGTTTGCACTCTTCTCGTGCAAGATTGTTTGGATGAAGGGTCCTTAGGTGTTTCATCATTCTTGCTGTGCCGCACGAGTATTTTTTGTTAGGATCCCCTCGTAACAGAACTCTTTTGCAAATCTTGCGCGTGACGCATTGGTCTTTGTTTTCCCCTCGAGAAAAGTAGAAAATTTCCACATCACTGAAGAAAAACGTTGTGGGCGTGGTGCATCCTCCAAAAATTCATCCTTAGATTCGGTGAATATTTTAAAGTGACAACATTTACAGTTTTTGTAAGTTAAACTTATAAAATTTTGTTAGCTGTATGCATTTTATATATCTGTGATTTGTATCTTGTTTTTTTTTTGAGAATAGCATGTTGTTTTTTTTTAACAATCTTTGAGATTGTTTTTTTTTTGCCCGCTGTTAAGTGATGAGTACGATTGAAATCACTATTTTTAGTGAAATTTAATATATTCTGAGAACAGCAAAAAAGGCAAAAAAATTACTTTGTGTAAATTATGCTGTGTTGTAAAAAATTTATTATTACATGTTATAATTTTGCTTTCCTTTTCTTTCACAGATCCAAATTTTAAAATAAGCAATTTTTATGAATTTAGATTGGAATGAAAATGTGAAAAAAATGTGTACCATTTTCGATTCCTATTACTGTGAAGGTAAGTTTAACTAAGTCTCAATTTGCAGTATAAGGAGGTCTGCAAGAAGCTACAAAGTTGAAACATGTTTCTAAAAACACTCTGTTTATACCTTTGTAGTTTTGAAATCTGACTATAATCAGATATCATGTGACCTGCTAGAAAGATTTGAGGGGTTCATAATATTTCCTATTTTAGCTATTGAAGGACCGCAATTATTTCAATCATTCTTCTTTGAACATCTTTGCAGACAAAACTCTGTGCTTACCTTTTATCATTCACAAGGAATTTTAAAACTGGAAATATGTCACTTTTTGTAATATAGTTATTGTGTAAGATTATTTTTTCATATTTACAAAGAGAGGAAAAGGCACTCTGCGCACTTTTTATACTCCATCTAAATACAACCTCATCATGCAGACCACTTTGTGTTGAAAGGGTGTTCTATAAGTGTTGTTGTGCATGATTGCACTTAATACTCATAGAACAAGACACATGTCTAAATTTATCAGAAATCATGAATCTCGATATGTGTGTGAATGGTGCACCATTCTAAAATGGGCGTAGGAAAGCACAACAAGGAGAATTGTTTTAATTTCTCCACATTTTTATATCTTCAATGCATGCTGAAATGTTCAGCATACATTGAAGGAGAAAAATGCATTTTCTCATTGTTTTTGTGCAGGAAGGTGTGTCATCCTGTAGAAAAACAAACAGCACATGACACAGATATCCATGCACTATGGTGCAAGGGTGCCTTTGTCACCACATGGCTGCACTTTAAGTAGCTGTGCAGACAGAAGCATAGATTTGCAACATATTTATGTACATATGTTGCATCCCTGTGCTTCAGAAGTACTACAGCACACTGCAGTTAAAGAGGTTACTGTGTGATGCTGCAGCACTTCCTCATAGTTCTGCACTTATACATTCACCATACGCTACTAACGCATTCATTCAGTCAATTACGTACTACACATACATTCATCTAAACTAACACTAACAAAGAAATTTAGCTCTTTTTTTAAACCAGGAAAGTTAGTTCTTACAAGAACTTTTTTTTTTCTTCTTTCTTCTTTTATAATTTGTTTTCAGTTTTCTGAACAATTTTTTTTTTTTTTTTTTTTCTGCAAAAAAAACCCAAAAAACAAAACAGGAGAAACCAAACAATGAACTTCAGGGAACAATAAAAAAAAAACAACAAAAAAAAACTAGCAACGGTGACTTTCTTGCCGGCGGCAGATCAGATCGATCGACTGCTCACCATAGCACAAAGTCGCATTGCACTTAGTGCAGAGCACTTTTAAAAATTGAAATTGAGGACGGATGTCCAAGGTTTGGGCTGATGGATGCACTCTTGAGGTGCTTGGCTGCGATGAGGTGGATGGCGCAGGAGCAGGAGTGTTTCTCATCTGTCGGCACTCTTCTCGTGCAAGATTGTTTGGATGAAGGGTCCTCATGTGCTTCATCATACTTGCCGTACCGCACGAGTATTTCTTGTTAGGATCCCCTCGCGACAGGACTCTTTTGCAAATCTTGCACGTGACCAAGGTGGCATTCGTCTTATTCTGCCCCTCGGGAAAAGTAAAAAATGTCCACACCACTGAAGAAAAACGTTCTTTGGGTGATGCCTCTGCCAAAAATTCATCCTCAGAAGTATGAGGTGATGCAGGTGATGCCTGCTGCCCTGAAGCCATTTTTGATTGAAAAGAGTTAGAGCTATGTGTAAACTTAGTCAAAAAAATATTCTTCTCTCCAAAGAGATGGTGCTCTAAAGAAGGTCAAAGAAGAATGATTGAAATGGGTGGGGTCTTTCAATAGTTAGAAGAGGAAGTGTAATGAACCAATCAAATCTCTTTTTTTGCAGGTCACATGGGATCCGCGCACCCTTTGCATATGCAGCACGCACCCAGCGCGCATCTGCGAAATTGAATTAAAAAACAATTATAGGATTAGATGTGAAAATATATTAGTTTTAAGACTAGTTTAAAGTTTGTCTTCAATTAATATTCACATGAAATACATATATATATGTTTTTTTAAATGTTAAATATTTTGCGGGATACGCGCACCTACCGCGTCATAGACGCAGATGACGCATCGCAGAAGCGCATAAACGGCGCATTACGTACATCAAACGTGTCGCGTATAGGCTGGGAGTCGCGTACCGGTCGCATTGCAATCGCGCACTAAACACGTACCCAACGCTTACCATGCGCGGATGCGGATCATGAGTGATGTCACTGACCATGTCATGAGTGATGTAATATGTGACGTAATCAGCAGTGCATTGCAGGGGCGCGAGTTATAGTTAGCTGAACTAACTATAACAGGGGAATATCTAGGGTTTTGTTTGAGGGAAATGTCCAGCTAACTATAACACCCCTGAAACCTATGGTTTTTTCAGTGAATATATATATATATATATATATATATATATATATAGATATATTAAAAAAATTGTAAATAATTTTTAGTTAGGTAAACTATATTCATTTATTTATTTTTAAAAATATTACACTGAAGTTGCACACCCTTCGCGCACCCTACACGATGGCTGCGCGCATTCCGGTAGCCATTTTGAAAAGTCGCGCTGGGGTCACGACTTCGGCGTAATTTGTAAAGTATGAAATATCTTTATATTCATTATAAATAAAAGTTTTCCTTTAAGTGTGTGTCTAAATTTATTAATAAAAGTATTTTAAAGTATTTTTTTCAATATAATTTTGACTAAAAATTATTAGATTATTATTGGATTCGGAGGTTAGGAGGGAAGGCCATTTTGCTCGATCGGTTTTGCAACATTTTTTGGTCTAGTCAGGTGGACACCCTCCTCCGGGTGAGGTACGGCTTGAGGATTCTATTCAAAAGGTAAGTAATCAACAGGCAGAAGTATCCATCAGAAGAGCAAGTTACTTACCTTCGGTAACGCTTTTTCTGGTGGATACAGTATCTGCCTGTCGATTCCTCACTGTCCCACCCGCCTCCCCGTTGTCCACCTGTTTCTACCAAAAAGATGCTTTTACTGTTTGGCATGAATGTTTTTAATATGTCCTAATGATGCTTATGTTTTAATAATGAGAAATGCTTGATCTGATGCTATTTCTTTATGCCTTTATTGGTTATGCATTTGTATATATAATATATATATATTTAGTGTACTATGTCTACATGTGAAAATGTGTCGGTTCACCTGTTTACCTCGGTGGCACGGAAAAAATGGGTGGAACTGACGTCAGCACGCCAACGAGGTCCTCTTATGACTCCTATGACATCATACGGTGTCACAAGTGGAGCCGTGCTATTATGACATCGTCGTCGACGTGGGAGAGCTAGGAAAAAATGTTCACGGAATGCTGGTGCAGGGGATATTCACCTAAGTGTTCAGGCTAGTCCTTTGGGAGCAACTGTTTATGTTGCCACTCCAGAAACCGAAACCAGTGATCTGAGGGCAGAAGCCCTGCAGATAGCACACAAGGTGGGGAGCACAGTTGTGTGCACCGGTGGGGCAGCGAAGTGACAAGCACCACTACCCACAGAAAAGGTAACGAGGGCACTGAATAACACAGGATCTTCTCTTTGTATCTGGCAGGAACAACAAGGTTAAAATGCCCTAGTTCTAAAATGTAGAATTAGTGCTATAACGGTCTTCAAGAGGATCTGCGATGGATGCCCCTTCTGCCTTCCGTACACTGGAGGCGGCACATGGGTCATGCAGTATGGTCATACTGCGGTGAGACGCACACTCGTTGACCTCTCATGGCACTGCTCCACACTTCAGGGACAACGCTTTCCATTAGCTGTGTTTTCTGATGACGTGTCGCGCCGGCCCCGTCCAACAGCAGAACCACTTTACATCCAAACAGACTCTTCCACTCTCTCACCGGAAGTGAAACCAGGCCACGCAGACACTTTCACAATACAACAGCCGGGAATGCACTTTTAGGTTAAAAAACACATTCCTTCCTGCTAATTTATCAAATAAAGGACTCACTGAAGAACAGGGACCAGCTTCGATCGGTAAACAGCCGTTACGACTTTTTTACTTCGCAATACCATTACAACGCATGCATTACCACACATGCGCTGTACATCGCAAAGTCATTACTACGCATTTTTTTAAAATGCACAGTCATTTACCACGCATGCCTTTGCAACAAATTTTGTTGTAAAGGTATGTATGGTAAATGACCATCAGTTCTAAAAACATATAGACGATCCACGTCATTGTAAGGAAACAGAGGCTGTTCCATTTCCTCACAACGACGTGCACTGCTCCTCAGAGACGACATGAAGCAGGAACCATGAGGAGAGAGGAACCATGAGGAGTGAGAGGTAAGGGGGATTGGGCATGGGGTGTTGGTTACTTTTCTAAGGTTTAGGTTAGTGCAGTGGTGTTGGTGTAATGTAGGGGGTCATGCTGGGGGAGGTGTTTCAGGGTTTAGGGTAGTGCAGTGGTGTTTGTGTAGTGTAGGGGTCGTGTTGGTGGTAGTGTTTAAGGGTTTAGGGTAGTCCAGTGGTATTTGTGTAGTGTAGGGGGTCGTGCTGGGGGTAGAGTTTTAGGGTTTAGGGGAGTGCAGTGGTGTTTGTGTAGTGTAGGGGGTCATGCTGGGGGTAGTGTTTTAGGGTTTGCGGTAGTGCAGTGGTGTTTGCGTAGTGTAGGGGGTAGTGCTGGGGGTAGTGTTTAGGGTATAGGGTAGTGCAGTGGTGTTTGGGTAGTGTTTTGTGTTGTGCTGGGGTAGTGTTTTAGTGTTTAGGGTAGTGCAGTGGTGTTGGTGTAGTGTAGGGGGCCATGCTGGGGGTAGTGTTTTAGGGTTTAGGGTAGTGCAGTGGTGTTTGGGTAGTGTAGGGGGTCATGCTGGCAGTAGAATTAGGGTTTAGGGTAGTGCAGTGGTGTTTGGGTAGTGTAGGGGATCATGTTGGGGGTAGGTTTAGGGCTTAGGGTAGTGCAGTGGTGTTTGGGTAGTGTAGGGGGTCATGCTAGGGGTAGTATTTTAGGGTTCAGGGTAGTGCAGTGGTGTTTGGGTAGTGTAGGGGGTACTGCTGGGGGTAGTGTTTTAGGGTTTAGGGCAGTGCAGTGGTGTTTGAGTAGTGTAGGGGGTCATGCTTGGGGTAGTATTTTAGGGTTTAGGGTAGTGAAGTGGTGTTTGGGTATTGTAGGGGGTACTGCTGGGGGTAGTGTTTTAGGGTTTAGAGTAGTGCAGTTGGGTTTGGGTAGTGTAGGGGGTACTGCTGGGGGTAGTGTATTAGGGTTTAGGGCAATGCAGTGGTGTTTGGGTAGTGTAGGGGGTCATGGTAGGGGTAGTGTTTTAGGGTTTAGGGTAGTGCAGTGGTGTTTGTGTAGTGTAGGGGGTCATGCTGGGAGTACTTTTTCTAGGGTTTAGGGTAGTGCAGTGGTGTTTGTGTAGTGTAGGGGGTCATGTTTTAAGGTTTAGGGTAGTGCAGTGGTCTTTGGGTAGTGTAGGGTGTCATGCGGGGGTAGTGTTTTAGGGTTTAGGGTAGTGCAGTGGTCTTTGGGTAGTGTAGGGGGTTGTGGAGGGGTAGTGTTTTAGGGTTTAGGGTTTAGGGTAGTGCAATGGTCTTTGGGTAGTGTAGGGGGTGGTGCTGGGGGTAGTGCTTTAGGGTTTAGGGTAGTGCAGTGGTGTTCGGGCAGTGTAGGGGTCGTGCAGCGGGTAGTGTTTTAGGGTTTAGGGCAGTGCAGTGGTGTTCAGGTAGTGTAGGGGGTCATGCAGGGGGTGGTGTCTCAGGGTTTCGGGCAGGGCAGTGGTTTTCGGGCAGTGTAAGGGGTCTTCCTGGGGATGGTGTTTCAGGGTTAAGGGCAGTGGTGTTCGGGCAGTGTAGGGGGTATTGCAGGTGTGGTGTTTCAGGGTTTAGGGCAGTGCAGTGGTTTTCGGGCAGTGTAGGGTGTTTTGTGGGGGGTGGTGTTTCAGGTTTTAGGGCACTGCAGTGGTGTTCAGGCAGTGTAGGGGGTCTTGTGGGGGTTAGTGTTTCAGGGTTTAGGGCAGTGCAGTGGTGTTCGGGCAGTGTAGGGGGTCGTGCTGGGGCTGGTGTTTCAGGGTTTAGGGCAGTGCAGTGGTGTTCGGGCAGTGTAGGGTGTCGTGCTGGGGCTGGTGTTTCAGGGTTTAGGGCAGTACAGTGGTGTTGGGGCAGTGTAGGGGGTCATGCTGGGGCTGGTGTTTCAGGGTTTAGGGCAGTGCAGTGGTGTTCGGTAGTGTTGGGTGTCATGATGGGGCTGGTGTTTCAGGGTTTAGGGCAGTGCAGTGGTGTTCGGGCAGTATAGGGGGTCTTGCTGGTGGTGGTGTTTCAGGGTTTAGGGCAGTGCAGTGGTGTTCGGGCAGTGTAGGGGGTTTTGCTGGGGCTGGTGTTTCAGGGTTTAGGGCAGTGCAGTGGGGTTCGGGCAGTGTAGGGGGTCATGCTGGGGCTGGTGTTTCGGGGTATAGGGCAGTGCAGTGGTGTTCGGGCAGTGTAGGGAGTCGTGCTGGGGGGTGGTGTTTCATGGTTTAGGGCAGTGGTGTTCGGTAAGTGTAGGGGGCCGTGCTGGGGGTGGTGTTTCAGGGTTTAGGGCAGTGCAGTGTTGTTTGGGCAGTGTAGTGGGTCGTGCTGGGGCTGGTGTTTCAGGGTTTAGGGCAGTGCAGTGGTGTTCGGGCAGTGTAGGGGTCTTGCTGGAGGTGGTGTTTCAGGGTTTAGGGCAGTGGTGTTCAGGCAGGGTATGGGGTCTTGCTGGGGGTGATGTTTCAGTGTTTAGGGCAGTGCAGTGGTGTCCGGGCAGTGTAGGGGTCTTTCTGGGGCTGGTATTTCAGGGTTTAGGGCAGTGCAGTGGTGTTCGGGCAGTGTAGGGGGTCTTGCTGGGGGTGATGTTTCAGGGTTTACAGCAGTGCAGTGGTGTTCGGTAGTGTAGGGGGTCTTGCTGGGGGTGGTGTTTCAGGGTTTAGAGCAGTGCAGTGGTGTTCAGGCAGTATAGGGGGTCGTGCTGGGGTTGGTGTTTCAGATTTTAGGGCAGTGCAGTGGTGTTCGGGCAGTATAAGGGGTCATGCTGGGGCTGGTGTTTCAGGGTTTAGGGCAGTGCAGTGGTGTTCGGGCAGTGTAGGGGGTCGTGCTGGGTCTGGTGTTTCAGGGTTTAGGTTAGTGCATTGTTGCTCGGGCAGTGTAGGGGGTCTTGCCGGGGTGGTGTTTCAGGGTTTAGGGCAGCGCAGTGGTGTTCGGGCAGTGTAGGGGGTCTTGCTGGGGGTGGTGTTTCAGGGTTTAGGGCAGTGGTGTTCAGGCAGTGTAGGGGGTCTTGCTGGGGGTGATGTTTCAGGGTTTAGAGCAGTGCAGTGGTGTTCAGGCAGTGTAGTGGGTCTTGCTGGGGGTAGTGTTTCAGGGTTTAGGGCAGTGCAGTTTTGCTCGGGCAGTGTAGGGGGTTGTGCTGGGGTGTTTTTACAGGGTTTAAGGCAGTGCAGTGGTGTTCGGGCAGTGTTGGGTGTCATGCTGGGGCTGGTGTTTCAGGGTTTAGGGCAGTGCAGTGGTGTTCGGGCATTGTAGGGGGGTCTTGTTGGGGTGGTGTTTCAGGGTTTAGGGCAGTGCAGTGGTGTTCAGGCAGTGTAGGGGGTCATGCTGGGGCTGGTGTTTCAGGGTTTAGGGCAGTGCAGTGGTGTTCGGGCAGTGTAGGGGGTCGTGCTGGGGCTGGTGTTTCAGGGTTTAGGGCAGTGCAGAGTTCGGGCAGTGTAGGGGTCGTGCTGGGGGGTGGTGTTTCAGGGTTTAGGGCAGTGCAGTGGTGTTCGGGCAGTGTAGGGGGCCGTGCTGGGGGTGATGTTTCAGGGTTTAGGGCAGTGCAGTGGTGTTTGGGCAGTGTAGGGGGTGTTGCTGGGGCTGGTGTTTCAGGGTTTAGGGCAGTGCAGTGGTGTTCGGGCAGTGTAGGGGTCTTGTGGGGGTGGTGTTTCAAGGTTTAGGGCAGTTGTGTTCGGGCAGTGTATGGGGTCTTGCTGGGGGTGATTTTTCAGTGTTTAGGGCAGTGCAGTGGTGTTCGGGCAGTGTAGGGGTCTTTTTGGGGCTGGTGTTTCAGGGTTTAGGGCAGTGCAGTGGTGTTCGGGCAGTGTAGGGGGTCTTGCGGGGGGTGATGTTTCAGGGTTTAGGGCAGTGCAGTGGTGTTCAGGCAGTGTAGGGTGTCTTGCTGGCACTGGTGTTTCAGGGTTTAGGGCAGAGCAGTGGTTTTCGGGCAGTGTAGGGGGTTGTGCTGGGGGTGGTGTTTCAGGGTTTAGGGCAGTGCAGTGGTGTTCGGACAGTGTAGGGGGTCTTGCTGGGGGTGGTGTTTCAGGGTTTAAGGCAGTGGTGTTCAGGCATTGTAGGGGGTCTTGCTAGGGGTGGTGTTTCAGGGTTTAGTATATGAATCAGGGGGAGGGAGAAAGAAGGAGTTGCGACCCACTCAGCTTCTTTAACAAATATCTGAAATATCAAAAGAGAGTGGATCACTGGTCCTGAAAGAACCAAAGTAAGCATCAACAGTTAATAAACTGTTAAGAAACCCTCAAGCACGTTTTCTGCAAGGTGGTGTTATAGCGGTATGTTCGATTATCCGCTGTGCTTAACAACGTGACAGCATCATCACTGGGTTACTGTGTGCTTCCTCCACCCGGAGGTTCTTGCCTCTGGTTTTTTCAGTAGTGATCATAAAAGGTGTGTGATAAAGGCATCCCAGTGAGTGTAGGTTAAAAAACTCGTAAAACCAGTCAAAAAATATTTTAATAGGACTGGGTTCGGGTTAGGTTAAAAAAAAAATGATTTATGTGCAGAGTTAGACACTTTAGGGTCTGTTGCACTTGGTGAAAGTATTCAAAAAAATGTGGTCGACATGTTTCAGCCCAATCTAGTGCCCCTAAGGGTCAGGTGGGCTTTCTTCAGGACCAAATGTGATAGTGGAGGAATCTAAATATTCATTGGACTCCTTAGGGAGGGTGGAGTGAATAGTCCAACCAACATGAAAGAGTTCGTTTTGAACCTGTTTAGGAAGTGGTGGAAAAAGAAGGTAAAAAGACTAATTTCAGTCAGAATACATGCTGTAACTAAGTTCAAAATTTAGAGCATCAGCCGTTGTTTTGCAACATTCAAAAATGACAATACTTCTACTGAATATAATGTCAATAGATAGAGAGACAGAAAATGACATTAGTTAATGGCAAAGAATGGCCCTCTTTTTGTATTTCAAAAAGGTGGGGGTATGCAGGTAAGAAGAACCAGAACATTCAAACTGAAACACAAACACATAGACTCATCGTCATTCTTCAGTTGTGAGAAAATGTTTCCCGTTGGGTTAGGGAACGCGGGACACGATGATTTGGTTATCGAGTACAAAGCATCAATGTCACACATGGTATAGGAACAAATAGCTCAGAGTAACAGAGAAAAACTAGGAGCAGAATGGTGAGCCAGACTGTCCTATGTCTATCACAGATCGTTAAGAAGGCGTGTTACGTAAAGCTTGTCAATAATCAGTATACGATCTTAAAAATGTGCGAGAGTTATCAAGAGAAACAGTGTAAATAGGGTGAAGATTTTGACAAGGATTTTGTATGGTAATCAGAGTAATTAATCACAAAAAGCGCTGTTAAGCACCTTTGAAATAAATGTATGCTAATTTACTTGAGATCGCGAGCACGCGCAGAATATGCGAGGCAAGTTAGTTTAGTAGGTCACCGTAATGTGCAGCAATGAAGAAATAAACCATGTACCTTGTTTTCTCTAGTTGCGGAAAACCTTCGGGGGTAGGAGGCTAAACCTCGCTCTTGGGAAAAAAGGGAAAGGAAAGTGATTTAAGGTAAATTCAATACATTACGTTCCTTCGAAGGGCTGCTCGAGTCCGCCTCTGCCGCTACCTTGCGCATAGGTGTAGTCGACTTGTTCTGCCGCTGCCTCTCTTTCCCCGGTAAGTTTGCTGATAGTACCGGGTCAGCGTTTTTAAAGGGGCAGGGTCGTCACGTGTGCGAATTAGATAACGGAGAGATAATTAGGAAACTGATTCTGGTTAAAACTTGTTTGAAGTTGTTATGGGATTTACACATCTATGTCAAAAATATATATGTTGCTTAACAGGGAAAAACGAGGAAAAATATGATACATCGGGCGATGCTTTTTGTTCATCTGCTGTCTCAATCCAGTTATTGTCTCAATAAAGTTGTTGTTCATCTACTGTCCCAATTAAATTACAATCATAGTAGCGCACACCTCGAACTTTGTAGAGACTTTGCCATGTTGCACGCTCAATGTCTCTATAGACATATAGTCAAATTCATAATAGAGTGGTACTGCAGTTCTTTCAGGAATGTATTCGAAAACGTTAGTGAAGTGATGGTGTCATAATGTGAGTTCGCTCTCAAGTAGTGTTATTTAGTGTGTTATGGTCATTCTTGAGAGGATAGTTCCAATCTATCTCATCTTGGTGGGGGTGTACATTCCTCTGCTTTGATATAGTCAATGTACAATTGGTGCATCGTGGTTGTCATTTGTTGATGCTTAACCAAGGTATATTATCATTAAGTCCCTGTATATGGGTGCGAAGTCGGTGGACCCATCTTTGTTCTTTTTCAAAAAGAATTTTTTCGGCGTTGTGATTTTTGACAGTTAGGGCTTCAAGGATGACCCACTGGAGATGGTTAACTGTGTGGCCTTTTTCCAGATAGTGGCTACTCATTTTTGTGGTGCTCTTCTTGCATTTCACATTGCTCCTGTGTTCACAGAGTCGTTGTTTTGCTTTTCGACAGGTCATTCCGATGTAGCGTAATTGACAAGGACATGTGATCATATAGATCACATGGGTGGTATTGCAGTTGGTATGTGCTCGGATCGTCCATTTTAGGTCTGGTAAGAGTTGCAGAGTTTTTGTTGCCGTGGTGAGGTGACAAACGGAACACGTGCCACATGGATAATGGCCAATTACTGGTGTATTACTCCAAAGGCTTAGGGTTGTTTCCAGAGTTGATTTAGGTGGTGGTCTTGTGTGTACCAAAATATCCTTTAGATTGCGTGTCCGCTTGTTTGAGAACCTCGGTTTTGGCCATTTCAAGGCTCCTGACGTGAGAATCTTCCAATTTTTGTTGACAATTTTCTTTACCTCATTGGACACTGGACTGTAAGTGCTGACACAGGTGACTAGGTCTGTCATAGGCTCTTTTACAGTTGTTTCTAAAAGAGCCTCTCTCGGTTGATTTCTTGCCCTCTTTTGACATTTTTTGATGGTTCGGGGGGGGGTAATCTCTGTTCTTCAGCTTCTCGCTCAGATCTTTTGCTTGTTCTTTTTAATCTTGAATGGTACTACAGTTACGTCTGAGTCGGAGGAACTGACCGTACGGGAGGTTCTCTCTCATTGGGCGCGGATGGAAGCTGTTAAAGGAGAGTAAACTGTTCTTTGCAGTGGCCTTAAAAAAGGTCTTAGTCTGAATGGTATTATGGTCAATGAAGATGGTAACATCTAGGAAGTCAAGTTCGTTTGGGCTTGATGTGTATGTAAATTTCAGCCATTCGTCTCTGGTGTTCAGCCATTGGTGGAATTCAGTTAGTGTTGTTGTGTCACCTTCCCAGATTAACAGGACATCGTCAATATACCTTTTCCAGAAGATGATCTGGTCTAGAAAAGGGTTGGTGGGACTATGTACGAAATTAGCTTCGAAATCGCTCACGTACAGTCCTGCCACGCTCGGCGCGAAGGTACTCCCCATGGAAGTACCGTGGCGTTGTCTGTACATGATGTTGTTAAATTCGAAGTGGTTCTCAGTGAGTGCTAACCTGCAACACTCCAAAATGAAGTGTCTTGGCGTTTTGTGGTTCCACTGCTGTTTGAACAATAGTTCTTCAAGGGTCTCCAGCGTTTTCTCCTGTGGGAGGCTGGTGTAAAGACTTTCAACGTCTAAACCAACTAGCAACATTCTTCCTTCTGCGAAATGTTGGTTTTTTAGAAGGTTAAGGAGTTCTTTGGTGTCCTTAAGATAGGTAGGTGTCCTTTGCACTAGTGGTTTAAGGTAGTGATCCGCAAATTGCGACAAAGGTTCGAGGACAGAGTCGATCCCGGAGACAATTGGCCTTCCCGGTGGTGGTCTGCGATCTTTGTGAATCTTGGGAAGCGAGTAGAAGTACGGCATCCTTGGTGTCCGGGCAACCAGGAACTCTGCTTCACTTTTAGAGATCCAACTGTTCATTTCAACTTCGTCAACCATCAGGGTAATGGTTCTTTGGAGACGTTCTGTAGGGTCTATTATGATGATCTCATAGAACTTTCTGTCTGATAGAAGGTCAGACACTGTTGTTCATACCCTTCTTTACTCAGCAGTACAATTCCTCCGCCTTTGTCGGCGGGTTTTATCACAAGGTTGCAATTTTTCCGCAAAGTGTCCAAAGCTGATTGTTCGGCCCTGGATACATTCACAAATGGTCTCCTAGTTTGGTCTTTGAGACCTTCCACTTCTCTCATGATGGCTTGTTCAAATGCCATGATCTCCACTGGAACCTGATGGTTCAGGGGACAGAACCTGGATTTGCGGCGTAAGGTGGTGTCGCCTTCTCTCTCTTGTTCATCCTGTTCTTTGAAGTAAGCTTTAAGCTTAATTTTGCGACAGAATTCTGCCATCTCGCATTGGAGTTTGAAAATGTCAACAGGAGGGGTTGGAACAAAGCTCAGACCTTTGTTTAAAATGTTTTCCTGTTCAGTTGTTAGGGAAATATCAGTTAAGTTGAAGACGAGGTTGTTGCGCTTGTCCCCGGTTTTGCATTTGTCATGCTCCTGGTATGCACTTGGCGCTGTTGGTCTTCCCAGGTTACTCCCTTTCTTCTTGCCCTGTTGTTGGTCTGGCCTCTCCCTAAAAAAGGAGGTCTATGTGTATAGTTTTGACTCATATTCGGTGGTGGTGGAATTCCCATCTGTGGGGGGCCTGGGTAGAAGGGGGTATTCCAGCCTTGAAAGTTCGGATTATATGGTTGAAACGGGACTGGATGTTGCGGAACGTTGAAAAAGGGGTTGTACCAGTTATTAGGCCTTCTCCTATTCTGGCGTCTGTACTGTCCCCTATTTCTCCTTGGTGTGTAGGTCTCATCACCACTCCAGTCCGATCCGTTGGAGGAGGAACCCACGCTCGAGTTACTTGAGTTATGGTCATAGTTCTCTTCCGGGACTTTATAGTCATCGGTACTGTAGGGGTGCATTCTTTCATTTGAGAACTTTTTTAGGTCTTTGCCAAGTTTGTGGATTTTATTTTGTGTGATATATTCCCTAGTTTCGTTCATCTCCTTATTGATCTCTTCAAGTCTTTTTTTGTATACCGTTAGATGTACCATGTTCTTAAGTTTTGTTTCTGTCACCTGGATCTTAATGGTGAGTTCTTCAGTCAACCTGGTAGCTGTTTTTATGATCAAGACAAGGTAATCTCTTGTACACTTCCATGAGATCGAGGACCAGGGTTTAGGGCAGTGCAGTTTTGCTCGGGCAGTGTAGGGGGTTGTGCTGGGGTGTTTTTACAGGGTTTAAGGCAGTGCAGTGGTGTTCGGGCAGTGTTGGGTGTCATGCTGGGGCTGGTGTTTCAGGGTTTAGGGCAGTGCAGTGGTGTTCGGGCATTGTAGGGGGGTCTTGTTGGGGGTGGTGTTTCAGGGTTTAGGGCAGTGCAGTGGTGTTCTGGCAGTGTAGGGGGTCTTGCTGGGGGTGGTGTTTCAGGGTTTGGGCAGTGCAGTGGTGTTTGGGCAGTGTAGGGGGTCGTATTGGGGCTGGTGATTCAGGGTTTAGGGCAGTGCAGTGGTGTTCGGGCAGTGTAGAGGGTCGTGCTGGGGCTGGTGTTTCAGGGTTTAGGGCAGTGCAGTGGTGTTCGGGCAGTATAAGGGGTCGTGCTGGGGCTGGTGTTTCAGGGTTTAGGGCAGTGCAGTGGTGTTCGGGCAGTGTAGAGGGTCATGCTGGGGGTGGTGTTTCAGGGTTTAGGGCAGTGCAGTGGTGTTCGGACAGTGTAGGGGGTTCTGCTGCGGGTGGTGTTTCAGGGTTTAGGGCAGTGGTGTTCAGGCAGAGTAGGAGGTCTTGCTAGGGGTGATGTTTCAGGGTTTAGGGCAGTGCAGTGGTGTTCGGGCAGTGTAGTGGGTCTTGCTGGGGGGTAGTGTTTCAGGGTTTAGGGCAGTGCAGTTTTGCTCGGGCAGTGTAGGGTGTCATGCTGGGGTGTTTTTACAGGGTTTAGGACAGTGCAGTGGTGTTCTGGCAGTGTAGGGGGTCATGCTGGGGCTGGTGTTTCAGGGTTTAGGGCAGTACAGTCATGTTCGGGCAGTATTGGGTGTCATGCTGCGGCTGGTGTTTCAGGGTTTAGGGCGGTGCAGTGGTGTTCGGGCAGTGTAGGGGGTCTTGCTGGGGCTGGTGTTTCAGGGTTTAGGGTAGTGCAGTTTTGTTCGGTCAGTGTAGGGGGTCTTGCTGGGGCTGGTGTTTCAGGGTTTAGGGCAGTGCAGTGGTGTTCGGGCAGTGTAGGGGGTCGTGCTGGGGGTGGTGTTTCAGGGTTTAGGGCAGTGTGGTGGTGTTCGGGAGGTGTAGGGGTTCTTGCTGGGGGTGGTGTTTCAGGGTTTAGGGCAGTGGTGTTCAGGCAGTGTAGGGGGTCTTGCTGGGGGTGTTGTTTCAGGCTTTAGGGCAGTGCAGTGGTGTTCGGGCAGTGTAGTGGGTCTTGCTGGGGGTAGTGTTTCAGGGTTTAGGGCAGTGCAGTGGTGTTCGGGCAGTGTAGGGGGTCTTGCTGGGGCTGGTGTTTCAGGGTTTAGGGCAGCGCAGTGGTGGCGGGTGGTATTTCAGGGTTTAGGGTAAGGGTGGGCGTAGTGGGCATAGTGGGGCTACATGAAGCAGCGCGTAGTGTGCCCAAATCTATGCACACTACGTGCTCCGCATAGCCCCACTACGCGCCACCCGCCTCCCGCCCGCCCTCCTTTTAAAACATACCCTAATTGTAAATTAAATAAAAGTAAAGACACTTACCTGAAGCGTGGCATCTCCGGGGCTCCCTCTTCCTGGTTTCCAAATTCTTCTGACAAATGCACATGTGCGGACGCCCGCGCATGCGCATTTGTCGCAAGAGGCCACCTGCTCCTCCCACCAGCCCATGAATAGATTGGTTTAGCTGGGGGTGAAGCAGGTGCCCATCGCCGTGCCCTATGACTGCCTGTAGATGGTATCATCAAAAATAAAAAAACTAGTTTGTTAAACAAAATTTTATCATATCCAAAATCATCTCTGAGTGGTAAAATAACGAGATAGAACGTGTCTTAAGAAAATACCTAACTGCCTGCAGGCCCAATTCATGCTGGATGCTTGTATATAAGCTGCTTACATCAAGAGTGACAAGGGTGTAGTCCTCTTCCCAATGTATACCATCAATGATCGTAAGAAAATATGTGGTATCCCTGAGATATGCCGGAAGCGCTACCACAAAAGGTCTTAAGTAGTGGTCAATAAACCTTGAAGTGTTCTACAGCAGTGAGCCCATGGAGGATAAAATGGGTCTCCCTGGAGGATTGAGTGCATCTTTATGCAATTTGGGGAGTAAGTAGAGTATAGAATTCTAGGATGTGCACATTTAAGATAATTACACTCCTCCCACTCTAGTAATCCTTTATCTCTCCATTCTACCAATAGTTCCCCAAATCTTGTGTTAGATCTCGATATTTCAACAATATTGGACTCACAGTAACAATTAGCATCACTCAATTGTCTTTTCCCTTCTGCTAGATATTTGTGTTTGTCTAAAACCACCACATTTACCACCGTTTAACCGACTGGCAGATCACAATGCTATTGTCAGCTTTTAGGTTATCTATGGCATTTATCTGCTCTGTGGTTAAATTCTTCTTGTTGCTAGGGATTTTCTTATATCTAATTTTTCTCAGATCTTTCAAAACTCCCTTTTCAAACACTTCAATAGCTTCGCATTGAACATTAGGCAAGAATACAGATTTCGGTTTAAATTTGCTCCCAAGATTAATACCTAGCTCCACATCACAATTTTGGAAATTCAGCAATACATTATCTTCAGACATCTCACTACCTCCCAATGCAGACAATGTATGGAGTACCTCAATGTCATCAATAATTAAGTTACTCACTGGCTCTGAACTATCCCCAGCCACATATTTAGTATGTTGAGTTTCACACCATTTGTTTAGTTTTAGTTTCCTAGAAAAGTAAAATAAGTCAATTCTAGTTTGTGCAAAGCTCATATTCATAGAAGGACAGAAGGACAAACCTGATAAGAGAATTTCCATTTCTTCAGAAGAAAGAGTCCGCTGGGATAGGTTGACGACAGTCATGCTTTCACTTTCCTGCCCCTTGTCTCCATTCCCACAGGTGTTTTTCATCGCTTTTTCCTCCTCTCTTTTGCTTGTTTATTCCTCTTGTTTTTCCTCTGCCTCCTCATCCCCTGCCCCTTTGTGCACCATGTTCCTGATGACATTCAGTCCTGCTTTGGTTCATCATTTGAAATTGCAATAAAAAATTGCTTCTCTTTTTATGCGGGTCTTGGTTAAATTCTTGATTTATTCCTGTAACTGATCCATCTGATAGACTCCCATCGGAAACATCGCTCTCGCTGATCTCTCTCATAACTATAGGTCTGTTTGTTGCAGTCACAACACTTCCTTCCTTATTGTCAAACAAATGATCATACTTTTTATGGAATGTTGAAGTACGGCCTGATTGGTAATCTTTAAAATCTCTAAGGAATTTGCGTTGCTTCTTCGCCGTTATCTCCTCCTCCAGTTTTCCCATATGTATCGCTAGATTTTCATGTACTCATCCAATGTTTCTTTTGAAACCAATTGGCTTAGTTCATCAAGGATCCTGTCAATTTCAGCTAATAATTTGCTCCTATCTTTCAAAGCATATTTGAGAAGAATATGCATCATAGTGAATGAACATGCTACAGAGATGTTAGACCACTAATCCAACATCTCAGGGTCCGGATCCTCATATGTGGGGATGATAAATATCTGGAAATATATATATAGACACATACATATATATGCAAAAAAGAAGCAGTGAACTCTGAGTAGTTCTCAAGTTTAGGTGGAAGGCAGCTCCTGTATAGAGCACTCTCAACACCAGTGACACTCTAGATCTGAGCACCTCAAATGTCCGCTTTTCTATCAACGTCTTTAAGCATAGGATTAGGACAGTGCCATCCATGCCGAAGGAGAAAGGGACAACGTCTTTTGCCATTTCTAATTCCTAACTATAACATACCTGCAACCTTTCCTTTTTCTGTGAATTTCTATGGTTTTTTTAACGAGAAGTAAGATGCCCATCACAATGCACTGTGGGGGTAGGGTTGAAGGAAGGACCTGGCCTGGTACTGTGCTGCCCCACCCAAGCTTGTAGCTCCTGCCCCCCTCCTCCTTGCATCAATTGTCCATGACCATGACCCTCCTCCCTCATTACACCGGTGTGTGGCCATTGTTCTGCCACTGCCCTTCCTGCCTGACCTAAAAAGTTAGCTTGCTGTCCTATTTACCTCCTCCCCACTCTCTGTTGTACAAGTCCATGCACAAGCACCTCCCTCCTGTCCTGCATGGTCCAATGTGCTGCCACTGCCTTCCATTAGCTTGATGTCCCTGCCCACTCCTCTGGCCCTCCATTCCCCAATTCTACACAGCATCATTGTCCTCCTGCTTGGCCTCAGTGCTTAGCTTGCTGTCCCTACTCTCCTTCCCCATGCCCTCCAATGTCTGTGTGCATGCCCCTACTCCCTCCTTTCTGCCCACTATATTCCATGGGCCTGCCACCCTGCTATCTAATCTGAGTGTTCTGTTGAGCTGCCACTGCCCCTCCCATCTGCCTAGCATGGTCAGATGGCAGCTGCCTGTTCCTGCCACCTTCACCCTGCCTGTCCAATTTCCATGGCCCTATTCCCTCCCACCTATCCTCCATGGTCCATTTTGCTGCCACGCGCTTCTACCCCGTGCTCTGTTGTGCTGCAACTACTCCTCCTGTCTCGTCTGTTGTGAAGTCCCTTCCCCTACCCATTTTGTCTGTGTCCATCTGCTCCCCCTTCGTTCTGTCCTACATGGTCTTTTGTGCATGTTCCTGCTCCCTCCCTGTTGCCCACCATGGATGGTGTGCCTCCTAACCCTCCCACTTGCTATGTATGGTCTTCTGTGCTGCCACAGTCCCTCCCACCTGCCATGTGTGGTCAACTTGCAAGCCCTGACCCTCTCCCACCTTCCCTCCATTGCCTTTGTGTATGTCATTATAGTCTCACTGTTGCTCTCAATGATGTGTTATGCTTCCAGTGCCCATCCCTCCATGGTCAGTTTGCTGCTCCTGCCCTACTCCCTTGCCCCCTGCCCTCAGTTTTCCATGTGCAGACCCCTATCCCCTCCCTCCTGCCTGGTTTGGTTCATTGTTGTTCCCCTGTCCCCTCCCTTCTGCCCTTCATAGTACATTAGGCTGCAACTATGCCTACTGTCTGTCCGCTATGGTCAGCTTGCTGCCCTTGCCTCTTTCCCTTCTGCTCTCTGTTGTCCATGTGCATGGCCCTGTTCCCTCCCTATTACTGTCCCACTTGCCCTGTGTGATGTATTGTGCTGATGCAACTCCTGATGCCTACCCTGTAATGGCAGTTTGATACCCCTGCCCATGTACCTCCTGCCCTCTCTAATCCGAGTCTGTGTCCCCACCACATTTCTCCTGCTCTCCATGATCCAATGTACCAAACTTGCCAGCATTTTGAACTTGGTAAGAGGGAGATTTTGAAAAAAACCTGGGGAATTGATTTTCCCCTTTGACTTACATTTTAGGTAGAAGACAAATAAAACAAAGGCGTTTTGGGCTTACAAACGCTGGGAGTCAACTGCCTGAATCGGGTCTTTTGGCATATGTCGTTGTCCTGCCACTACCTCTTCCTCCTGCCTGCAATGGTCTTTTATACTGCCATAGCCTCTCTTGCCTGTACTTCATGGTTGGTTTGTTGCCCCTGCTCCCCTTTTCCCTGCCCTCCATGGTCCGTTGTGCTACTACTGCCCCTCACACCTGCACAGTGTGATCAACTTGTTGCCTCTGTACCCTCTTCTATGAGAGGGTCTTATTCCCATATAAATTATGGTTAATGCTCTAAACAACTAAAATGAGGGCATAGTTTTTGAATTTTCAAATAGCAACAAAGCACTTTGCTATCTTTATGTTTTTGTATCCAGTTGATCACTTGATTATATGTTACACCTAAGGGAGAAGATGTGTGATTACAGCCAGAGCTGTAGACTTTGCAACTGGGGAACCAGGGAAGGGTTTCGGCATCAGCTCGACATCCTGTGATTCTAGGCAAATCATCTAATCTCTCCATCCCTAAAACCAAAATGAATGTGTCTGTGTGTAATGTAAGTGATGCTTACGTAAAGCACTCCTATACCTTTAGGTCAAGTCAGTGCTATATATAACTGCAAAGAAATAAAATAATTAAGTGTTTTGCACACTTCTGTCATTGGGCTACACTTGGGCTACATTTGGGTGATATTTGTGCTATATTAAGGGTCCATCTTGGGAGTCCTATTTGTTATGAAGCTTCCTAATTTAATCATTTACTATAGTATCCTCAGTAGAAAACGCTTTCAGTTTTCTACTTTGATTCCATCAAGATGACGTTCATATGTGCCACACCTTGTTAGAATAGAAATCATTTATGTTTATGCTGTTAACTAGTTACGCGACCCCCAGCGACTGTATTGGCGGACACCTATGTGAATCAAAAGAGATATATGAATATTTTGAGAGTTTAAAAAAACAGTGAGGTTGGAATTGTATACCTCGATAGACTTTATGGTGATCCTGTTGGATAGGAATGCTCTTGATGTAAGAAATAGAAAGCATCCTCTAATGACTAATATGGCAAGAGGGAACAGTTGTTGTTTGTTTTGATTAGATGAATACAACAAATTATTTGTTGTATATATAAAAATATCGTATTGTATATAAAAATTGCTGTTGTATATATGCATACATGAATAAATTAAGAAAATACGTATATATATAAAAAAGTTTTTTCTCTCAAAAGAGTTATTTGAGATTGTTGCTTTTTTTGAACTGCTTACGTGAACTAGGATTTAAAATTTCTTTTGATTGATCTAGCAAGTAAATTGCTTAGGAAGGAATAATTTAAGTGTTTCTTCGGCCTAATATTCAGTAGCATATTTCTTCCAAAGCGTTATTTTTTATATATTTTGTTTATAATAAAGTTGGCATTCGCTGTGCCATTCGCTGTGCCATTTTCTCTGTGGGCGCCATTTTAAGGTGTTCGAAACTGATATAGTTCAATTCTGAGAAATGCTCCAGTCTACGTTTTGTTTCTGCCACGTTAGGCTTGTTCCCGTAATGAGTGCACTGTTCCTATTAGCTCAAACCTTTCTCATTATATAGAGTCCCTCTCCCCCTTGTCTGGTGTCAGGCTCCGGATGCAACAACCTTGGACTACGATACTTTGTGTAAAATAGGAGCACTGAAGCCATTTTTTCTCTATTTCACTGTTTAGCTGCACCTGATTGGAAAATTCCACTGTGGGCGTGTTTTAGCCCGGTTGCAAAATTTACATAATGTATCTTTAAGCTTGTCGATTTCAGTCCTCTCTGCAGCACTCCTAGCAACTGGGCAGATCGATCTGGCAGATCAGTCTCCGCTCTGTGTGTATATTAATAAATAGCTATTGGTTTGTATTCTCTGCTGTCTGACCGACTCTTCATTTGGTATGGAAGGCTGGGAGGTGGTCATTAGTGACCAAGGTAGCCCTAAACGGGTTACTTCCTTCAGTTGATGCCCGAGCAGGGACCCTCCGGGTGATTGACCCATCCCCTTTCCGCAGACGGGGGGAGGCCAAGGACATTGTAGGGTCGGACCGACAGCTCAGGGATCCCTACACAAAGAGTTTCTATTGCTCGCAGCTGCTCCGTGTGTCCCCCCGGACGGTGCCTCGCCCAGTCGTCATCCCGACTGGAGTCCTGAACGGCAAAACCCTTGGATCTGACCATTTGGTCTGAAGAGTCCGCTGTTGAGAACTGGTTCATTGAATTACTGATATCATGTGAGTTTGTTTTGGTTCTTTATGTACATGGTAACATTTGTGTTTGTGTTTGGTACAGTCTAAGGACTGTCTTGCTAAAAACGTATTTGCAGATACTCTGCTAGGTAAAAGTTAACAAATTCGTTTTCCTCTCAAAATACCAAGTCTCAGTAAGTTTTGGAATTTGTGCTGTCATTGACCCTATTATGTTTAGTACATTATGTCACAAATATACAAGGGACAATGCCGAGTTGCAGTGGCCTATGACGGGTACCTTTGATGAACAAAAAATTGGGTTTTTACAGGAACAGTTGTTTAAGAGACGGAGTAGACAGTCGATGTTTGACTGGCAGAAGGAGGCCTAACAGAGACAAAAATGGTAAGGGACACACGGAAAGGGAAAATGCAAACATTGACACAGAAGGCTGTAGCGTAAGATAGAGAAAAGCAGGAGTCAAGGATTGAGTGTGAAGATAGAATATTTCAGTTGCATGTTGACAAGTCTTATCTGGCCAAAGAAGAAAATCATGCGTTTGCAGAGGAGTTGTTAAATACTCGACCCCCGCCTCCTTATGCCCCGCAGAGGATATATCCTACTGTTCCTTTACAGTCACAGCAGCGTGTTTCATCTGCTCCAGTTGTTCCCATATCTGTGACTGTTACTTCCACAGCTTTGGCTATGACGCGCCCGCTCCTTCTTTGTCTTCACCATCTTTGACGGCTGTGACTTCTAGTACATCTACTGTTCCAACTCCTGTATCCTTTGTTCTTTCTCCTCTGGTGCAGATGTTAACTGTGATTGTGCCTGCCATTTATGTTGCTTCTCCTTCTTTGGTTTTTTATCCTCCAATACTTTTGCCTGCTTAGATGCCAGTACGAGGGTTTGAGGACAGGGATTGGTGGAAATTCAGGGAGTGAATGGGTCCGTTGGTGCGTTCTGGAGTAGGTGAGGATGAGAAGGATGTATTAGCAAGGCAGGCTATGAAGTGGGCTAGTAATCTAATTTATGAGACTGAGGACATTTGGCAAGCTGTGCGTGAGATTGAACCGTTCCTACAGCAGCCCGTTCTTCAGCAAATGTCCGCTACACTGATTGATCTTTGGGGCACAAATATTAAGCTGGAGAACCCACAAGTGTTATTTGATATTAAGGATCGTGTTTATATAACTGATTTAGCCTCAGGACAGGTGCTTGCAAATATTGCCACTATAGTTTCTTACAGTGTTCGATTTTATGCCAAGAGTCCCACTAAAATACTCAGTTCCCTATATGTGAGGTTCATCCCATATATCAACCAGAAATACCTGAGTTAACGGATCAGCACGGTAATGTCACTCGAGCAGCCTTAGTAGTTTGTTTTCAGGAACAATGGGTCCATACTCCGTGGAAAAGAAGTGAGATTTTAGCCCTTAAGACTACACTGCTCGACCCTCGGAACAATCCTACAGCTTATTATAAAGAATTAACAGAGGCTGCTTCTTCTACTGTTATGACTCCTGCTGATATTGAAATGATTTTTGGTTTCTTCTTCTGGTCGATATTTGGAGACAGGTCCACACTCAGGATCATATTGCAGAATTGGGCGGTACATGGGATGTGATTAAAGGATGGGATCAGGAAAGGAAGCCAGGTAATAAACCGAGTGGTGAGATACTTGCTTTGCCTGGTCGTATCATTACGTATATGTGCAATCTTATTCCACCTAAGAAGGTAAATTGGGATAGATTGACGACTTGTCAGCAGAAGAAGGATGAGAGTGTGTCTGATTTCTTTACTCGGTTTGAGGACATGTTTTTGGATTATAGTGGGTAGGATATGTTAATTGTTTGTAGATAGGTTTGTTACTAATCTTCTTCCTGAAATAATGACCCATTTGCAGGTGTCTGAAAGCACTTGGTCAGCGTCTTCTACCACTGTTATTTTGAATATGGCCCAATATTATGAACACCGAGATCAGGAGGAAAAGGATAAAACAGACAAGAAACACAAGGATTTAAAGTCGAAGGTGTTGTTGCAGCGAGCATTTAGGTGAAACAATAGGGGGCCAGGAGGTCCTTCTTGACAACTGCCACATACTCAGCAGCCTTCTGCAACACCGTTGGGGCAGAATCAGTGTGAGTATTTTAAGGAAGAAGGACATTGTCGTAGCCTGTGCCCTGTTCTTCTACAGAAGGTTGTGTCCCCCAGAGGGCGAGGTTCGGGTGGTAGAGGTTGTGGAACCGACGACAGTCAGAGTGCTACGACTTCTGTGGGTCGTTCTGACAATATTTATTTTGATGACCCTAGAGATGGACAGTATTATCATGACGATTATGACATAGATGATGTGACAGGTATGTCTCACAGTTATGACATCCAGGGATGGAGTGAGGGACCAGTTCTGATACCTGTATATCAGCGTGGTCCTTATGTCACAGCAGATTCGCAAGGCTCGACTCAGGAATTTCTGGTGGATACATGTGCGACAAAGAGTTCTGTTTCTCGACATATGGACCCCTAGCTGATCTGGCCACAACAATGTTTCGGTAGGTTTCTCAGGTGCACTGGTTGTAAGCCCCATTTCCCATCCCCTTGCATTGACTGTTGGTCCTTTCACTGTGGAATCTCTGTTTTTGTTAACTTCTAAATGCAGTGAAAACGTAATGGGTTTGGATCTGTTGAGGAAATTCCATTCTACTATTTATTGTTCCCCTGCCGGTGTCTATATCACTATGGGTTTTGGATGTGAGTATTAAGCAGTGCTTATCTCAGGATGCCTCCCTTCCAGCTGAATTTGCTGAGGTACCACCCATGCTATTGGCCACAGGTGATACAGAAGTGGATTTGTTGCATATACCACCAGTCTCAATACAAGTCAAAGACAATGCTGTTTTGCCTCGCATTCCTCAATATAACATATTGTAGGCAGGCCAATGGGCCCTTCTTCAGATTATTCAGGATTTTATATGAAAGGGAGTGGTTGAGGAAACTTCTGCCAACATCTGTAACAGTCCTATCCTTTCAGTTCTTAAGAGGACAACTTCGGGTTCCCCTGATATTATTGTTGATGTTTATCATTTTGTGATTTATTTGCGAGAGTTTGATAAAATTGTAGTTTCATAGTTATGTTATGTTATGTTATGTTATGTTAAAACGGAATTTATAAAGCGCACGTACACCAGGGAGGTTTCATGGCGCTAATTCGGTTGAGATCCAAGTCCTAAAGAATGAGTCAGAAGGCCTGTCAGAAGAGCCAAGTTTTTAAAAGACCTCTGAAACCAAGAAGATTGGTGCAGAAGCGGATTTCGGAGGGAAGAGAGTTCCAGAATGTGGGGGCCAAGGTAGAGAACCTGGCACCCCCGGTGCGCTTTAATCTGAAATGAGGAGTGAGTAGCAGATTTTTGTGAGCTGAACGAAGGTTTCGTGTAGGAGCATTTTTGCTAATCATATTGTTGACAAATTTCAGGCTCCTTCCGTTAAGTGATTTAAAAATAAGACATCCAATCTTGAAAGCACACCGCTGAACAACCGGAAGCCAGTGTAATTGCTTCAACAGTTTGCAGTGTTTCACCACACTCTTAACGATGATTCTGTCTACTGCTAATTCTTTTCTGTCATTGTTCTGAAAAATGCATTTTTTAGTATTCCCATCCATCCAGTTTGGATTTGCGCTGGCCGGCAGAAGCTTTAGATTCTGTCGTGCTCCTCAAGGCTATACGGAGGGTCCTAGTATCTATAGTCAGGCATTAAAGAGTCAATTGGATTCACTGTCACTTCCTCCAGGTAATGTATTGGTGCAATATGTCAATGACCTATTGATACGGAGCAGGGTTGCAGAGACAGTACGGTGAAATTGCTTTTACATTTGGCACAACATGGTCATAAGGTTTCTGATTCCAAATTTCAGTATTGTCGACAGGAGGTCACTTACTTAGGTCACATACTGTCGAAGGAGGGTAGTAGGTTGACCCCTGAGCGCATGAGTACCATTGTTAAAATGCCCATTCCACAAACTCAGAAAGATTATGAAGGACCGATTTATGCACATCCGGGTTTTTACTTCTTGTCTAATGGTACATATTCCAACGTCCATAATGGTACAGATGACGTAGTTCTTGGAATGCTGTTGCCCTTAGGTGTGCCTTGTAAATATGCTAAGCCTAATGTACGATGGGTTAAAAGGACTTTAACGAAAGCATTCTGTGAGGGAGTGACTGATACAGAGGTTGACAATTATTGTAATGGGATCCCTTTTGGATACATTCTTTCTTCTATTTTCACTCTGGGTGGTACTCCCATGGCCAGGGGTGAGAAAACTAGAGAATATTTCAAATGCAAGCTGCAAATTCTGTCTAATACCACAGTAGCAGCTTTACGTGACATCACCACTCAGTTGGAGAGTATGCAAATATATTCGGGAACAGATATGCAGTGGACTTTATTCTAGCTAAGAGTGGTGGTGTATGCGCAATAGTGGGTGATCACTGTGTGGTCGGTATCAAGAATATTGAAAAGAATATTACCAAACCATTTTTGTATATTCTTGAAAATGTCAAAGTAATGGAAAGTGGGAATTGGAGTTGGTCTCTCGTTGGTAGCTGGGGCAGGATTCTTGAAAAAGTAATTTATCTGAATGTGATACTGGTGCTTTACTGTGCTCTCACTCAGTGCCTTCCCTTCTGTTGCTCCTATTGCACCACTATTCTCACCCCTAAAAGGAAAATATGGATTCATGACACTAATGCTGCCATTATGATACAAAAGGATATTGAGGATATGATGAACATCGATGAGGGAATTCTTGAGAATTCTTCCCTCCTTGCTGTTTCATTTCCTGATGTTGATAATACGGAGTGCATATAATTGTTTATCAATATAATTTTTATATTACTGTTTGAAGTTTGTTTCTTCTTGTCGTTAGAAAAATGTTTTACCTCATGCTAAAAGGAGGGTCTGTTAGAATAGGAATTGTTTATGTTTATGCTGTTTCTAAATAAGTTAGCATTTGATGCGCCATTTGCTATGTGGGCGCAATTTTAAGCCGTTTTAAACTGATCTAGATCAATTCCGAGAAATGCTCCCCTATAAGTTTTGTTTCTGCCACGTTTGGCTTTTTCCTGTAATGAGTGCACTGTTCCTATTAGCGCAAACCCTTCTCACTAGATAGAGGCCCTCTCCCCCTTGTCCGGTGGCAGGCTCCGGATGGAACGACCTTGGACTATGATATTTTGTGTAAGAAAGAAGCGCTGAAACCGTTTATTTTGTATTTCTCTGTTTAGCTGCACCTGCTTGGAAAATTCCACCGAGGGGGTGTTTTAGCCCGGTTGCGAAATGTACATAATGCATCTTTATGCTTGTCGATTTCAGTCCTCTCTGCAACACTCCTAGCGACTGGGCAGATCGGGCTTCGCTCTGAGGGGCAGATTTACAAGAAAGTGACGCATCTGTAGAGATGCGTCACTTTCCCTGTGCCAACATGCCAAATCCTTCCGTCACCGTGGATGCGCCGTATTTACAATACGGCGCACCATGGCGCAAGGATTGACAGATGTGTCAGAAATTCTGACGCATCTGATGACGGAAAAGTCACACATTGCTGGAGTCGTGTCGCAAGCACGACACAATCCAGCAATGCTCAGGAGTGCCCTATGCCTAACATGCTGCGTCACTCCTTACGCCTGTTTCAAGCAGGCGCAGGGTTTTGACGCAGCATGGACGTAAAAGTGACTCCGTGAAATCTTGTAGATTTCACTGTGTCACTTTTACGGGGCTTCCTGCGACGGAACGCCCACCCTGCATACATTAAACCTGACGCAGGTTTAATGTGGCGCAGGGCTTCACAACGTGACGCATCTCCCTAGATGCGTCACATTGTAAATCAGCCACAACTTTTACGCTGCCGCTGCGTCACAAAAGAGACGCAACGATGGTGCAAAAGGGACGCAAGGGGCTTGTAAATCTGCCCCTGAGTGTATATTAATAAATAGCTATTGGTTTGTATTCTCTACTGTCTGACCGACTCTTCATTTGGTGCAGAAGGGTGAAAGATGGTCATTAGTGACCCTGGTAGTCGTAAATGGGTTACTTCCTTCAACCTTTGGCATAAATTCAGAATGTTAGCACTCTAGTCGCTCATTTTAACATTGTAGTAAAACTGCTGATCACCAGGGAGTTGACTGGTAGTCTGCTGCTAGTGTTGAAAGTGCATGTTTCAGTCTGCATGTGTGCATGTGTTGACAGTGGATGTTACAGTCTGCATGTTTCAGACTGCATGTTGGAATTTTTTAATAAAAAAGAAGAGGAAGATATTTGA
The DNA here is from genome assembly GCF_964204655.1 of Triturus cristatus. NCBI lineage: Eukaryota > Metazoa > Chordata > Amphibia > Caudata > Salamandridae > Triturus > Triturus cristatus. The sequence continues at coordinate 700,606,226 of NC_140585.1, read as the reverse complement.
GAACTCACTTAAAATATGTCCTAATTTTTCTTTCTACAGCACCCTCATTTTACTCCTTTCTGAATTAAATGTTTTAAGTTTTACCAGTTTGATTCAATCAACAAAGCTACAGGTGTGCCATATGTTTGTCAAAAGTAACATCATTAGAGATCTAGTTGTTCTTTAGAACACTCTGGGAGCCTGCAGTAGAACACATGGGAATCAACTGTGAGACTTCATTTTATATGGCTGAGAAAGATAGTGTGAATTTACAGAAAATATGTTCTCATTTTAGCTTCTGGAGCACCTTTCATAACATCTATGGAGAAATCATGAGAAAACAGTTTTCGCTCAAACATGACTCTTGAAATCCCACCAGAAGGCTTTTCCACGGGGTAAAATCACCTTAGAACACATCACAATTACTACAATGAGTATACTACCATCAACAAATGATTTATGTTGTAACTAAAATCTGTTATCACCCTTAAACTTCCTCCTTTCTTTACCTCCAAACCTGCCATTCACTACAATGCATTTCAGAGGTTGAGATACTTGCAGGAGGAGCTGTTCCTTCTCGTAGCCAGACTTCCCACATCCCTCCTACCTCCTTCGCAGCATGCCGCATCTGCTCCCCCTTGATTGGGACCGGTGGGGAGCCTGGGCAGCGCATCCAAAAGGCTGCATGGTGGGGCTCTTCTTAGTCGTTGTTCCCATCGAGAGATCTTGAGCAGCTCCGGGGGTGCTGCTGCTGCAGCGCAGCCCCATTGACTACCACCTGTGAGGGGCGTCCTAGGGTGGGGTGTTCCAGCCGTACCTCACCTGTGAGGATCTATGGTTCGAGATTCTGCACTGGGTGCCGACCTCGGTTGTAGCCACCATCTTGAGTGCAAGGCTGCAATGTCTTCTCGCCTTGGGGGGTACATGGGGCTGTGAAAGGCCCTGGAGTTTATTCACTGACATCTAAGGGCCCTTTTGCTGTTGTGGCCCACTCCTGCTGCCCCTGCAGGGCCTGAAACCCACCCAGAGACTGCAGGTGAGTGATTTCTTACTCACACTGCTGGGGCGCGCTGATTGGTACTGCCAGCCACTGACTGCTCTGTCAGCAGCCTTCTGTTTCTTTGATTTTCTGCATTTTCTCCTGATTTATTTTTTCCTCCTTTCATATTTTCATATTTTCAGCTTTTCTGTCAGTCTCTTTCACTTTCTGCATTTTTCTGCTTTTCTGTCACTTTCCGCATTTTTCCAAATTTTCCTCTTGTCACTTTTGTGTCTTTTCCTCACTGTGACCCCGCTGCTGCTCATCCCCCGTGGCCCCGCCCACTGCCAGCAGCACTTCCCACTGTTTCCGCCTCCCAGCTGTCCAACCCTTCCCCTGATGCTATTTAATTCCTGCCACTTTATGGCTGTGCAGCGGGTGCGCCACCAGCACACTGAACGCACCTGGACTGAGCCCAGCACCACAGACCTTGGTCTTCAGATCATCCGCCTCTACGATGAGAGCACCGTCTATGCCCTCAACACCGGACGCCACCCGCGCCTATCATAGGACATCACCGATTGACACTCAGGGCCCTTTTCCTGCTGAATCTGCAGCTGAAGCTTCATCTGCCACTGCATACCAGCCCCACCCACCACATGACCAACAAGTACCGGGCCCGATTGCCTCTGCTTTATCCTGTTCAACACAAGCTCCCTCCACAAACATGCTATGGAGATCTGGGACATACTCTACTCCATCTACCCAGACATTGCCTTCCTCACGGAAACTTTAATGAACTCCACCTCCACCCCAGACATCGCCACTACCATCCCGGACAGCTACAAGATCATTTCAAGGACCACATCAACAAACCAAGTGGAGGCATAGGCATCATACACAAACGCCACCTCTGCCTCACCACCCACTCGGACAACCACATGACCAACATGGAGCACCTCCACTTCCAAGTCCAGACCAACCCCAACACCACCCTCTTGGGCACCCTGATCTACAGACCCCCCGGACCCCATCCACCGTTCAGCAACTAAATTGTCGACTTAATTGCACCCCATGACTACATCCTCCTCAGCGACATCAACTTTCACCTGGACATTCGAAACGACAAGAACACCATGTCCCTGCTGGAGAACCTCACCATTGTTAGACTCAAACAATGGGTCACCTCCACAACCCACTCAGCAGGACACACTCTTGACCCTATCTTCTCCGCCAGCAACAACATCACCGTCAGCCACACCTCCGAGCTCCTTTGGAGTGACCATTGTGGCATCCACTTCTCCTTCACCATACCTAACGTACACCACCACACTCACCGCTACCTTCACAGAAGTTGGAACAAGGTCATAAAAGAACATCTCACCACCATCCTCAGCAAAACCACCACAGACGATGCTAATACCTCAGCATGCAACCTCCATCGATAGATCTCCAACTGCGCTGACACACTGACTTCCCTCAAGATAGCCACAAGCAAGCGACACTCCAAAAAAGGCCAGCTGGTTCTCTCCCACCCTTCATGAGTCCAGACACACCTGCTGATGGCTCAAAAAGAGATGGAGGAGCAGCAGTACCCCAAAAGACCACTCAGCCTTCAAAACAGCTGCCACTGCACACCACCACCTCAACAGAAAGTGGCCCTATAAGAAAGGATCAACGCCAATGCACTCAATACCAAAGACCGTTTCACCATGGTCAAAGAATTTGCCAAACCCAGCACAGAGACTGCAGACATCCCTCCCAAAACTTCTGCAACATCCTCAACACCTTAATCAACCATAAGATTAAGGAGATCTACGACAGCCTTGATACCCAAGACTCTCTCACCCCACCCACAACCACTACAGCTAGTGACACCAGACCCCAGCAGACCCTGCTCAGCTGGGCTCCCCTCACCACTGATGGCATCCTCAAGATCATGTAGAACATCCACTCTGGAGCACCCTTGGACCCCTGCCCTCACCACATCATCAATAGAGCAGGCAGCACCATCACCCCAAACTCTGCAGCACCATCAACTGCTCCATCAACTCTGCCACTTTCCTGGAAGACTGGAAACACGAAGAGATCAACCCCTTGCTGAAGAAACCTTCCGCCAACCCAATAACCCATCTCTCTGCTCACTTCCCAGCCAAAAGCATTAAGAAAGCTATCAAAGCCCAACTTTCCGAGTTCATCGAAGTAAACCACATCCTGGATCTCCCCCAATCTGGCCTCTGAAGCAACCACAGCACCGAGACTGCCCTACTCACTACCACAGACAACATTTGCATCCTACTCAACAAAGGTGAAACGGCAGCCCTGATCCTCCTAGACCTCTCAGCCACATTTGACACTGTCTCCCACCGTACCCTATGCAGAAGACTCCAAGATACCGGCATGTGCAACAAAACCCTGGAATGGATCCACTCCTTCCCTACCGGTTGAACACAGAGAGCCAGACTATCCCTGTCTTCTCTAAACTCACAGAGATCAGCTGCGGAGGGCCTCATGGCTCCTCCCTGAGCCCCACTCTCTTCAACATCTAGATGGCCCCTCTCACAGCCATCATCAGGAACCATGGACTCAAAATAGTTTCCTACGCCAATGATACCCAGCTGATCTTCTGCCTCACCAACAAACCCACAGTCGCCAAGAACAACTTCCATGACGGGATGAAGGCTGTCGCTACCTGGATGATGGACAGCTGCCTCAAGCTCAACTCAGAGAAGATCGAGGTCCTCATCCTGGGCTCCACCTCCTCACCTGGGGTGACTCCTGGTGGCCCGCAGATCTTGGACCACCCCTACACCCACAGACCACGCAGAAAACCTTGGCATCATCCTGAACTCCTCACTCACTGTAAATCACCAGATCAATGCTGTTTCATGATCCTGCTTCCACACGCTAAGCCAGCTCTGAAAGTTCTTCAAGTGGATCTCCAGCAAGTCAAGAAAGACGGTCTCCCAAGCACTCATCAGCAGCGGACTCAACTACGGCAATGCACTCTATGACAGCATCACCCAGAAACTCCTCAAGAACCTGCAAAACATTCAGAACACCTCTGCCAGACTCATCCTCAATTTAGCCTGCCGCAGCCACATCGCCAGCCACCTGAGAGACCTCCACTGGCTCAATAGCAACTAAAGAATCACCTTCAAGTTCCTCACACAAGCTTACAAAGCCCTACACAATACAGGACATGCATACCTCAACCACCACCTCTCATTCCAAGCACCCACCAGAGACCTCCGCTCCACCCATCTGACCTTGGCCATCGTCCTAAGTTTCTGCAAGACCACATCTGGAGGAAGAGCCTTCTCTTACCGCGCAGCAAAGACATGGAACACCCTGTCTCTCCACCTCAGGCTATCACCGTCACTGCCTCAATTCAGGAAGGACCTCAAGACCTGGCTCTTCGACTGAACCACAGTGCCTTTGGCTAATCAGCAGCCCCTCCTTGATGCCCCCAGCACTGTGAGATCCTTCTAGGTGAGTAGTCATGCTTTACAAGTCATTGGAGTGATTGATTGATTGATTAAGTTCACTTGGGTTCTATCATGTACAATGGGTCACAAGATGGCTGCCAACTTTTCCTGGATGAAGTATTGGTAGCCAATCAATTTTAGTAGGAGTCCAGTAGGATTTTGGGTTCCCAGATATCTATATTTTTTAAACCTAAATATATCTGAAACTACTGAACGAATTTACACCAAATCACAAAAAGCATGCTTTCTAAACCAACATCTAACTTCCTGCCACATTTGGTGTAATTTCGTTCAGCGGTTCAGGCTGTAGTGGTGTTCAAAAAATGAAAAATCCCCATAGATATAACATTGGGAAAATGCATTTTTGGGACTCCCCTTTTTTCTTGGCCCCTGCTTGACAAATCACCTCCACAGCAGCTGAACCTAAAAAGGGAAGTTTTGTGAAACTAGTGAAAATCCATCAAGCGGCACCAATGTTATCGGCAAAACAAAAAAACGCTTTACTTTGGTCGTAATTATAACTACCTACTGGTTATCACCAGTAGGAAATACATGCATACAAAAAACCTATGGTTTTTTCAGTGAATATATATATATATATATATATATATATATATATATATATATATATATATATATATATATATATATATATATTCACTGAAAAAACCATAGGTTTCACACATGTTATAGTTAGCGGAAATTTTACTGATAAAAAACCAATGAAATTCCCCCGTTATAGTTAGTGCAGGCAACTATAACTCACGCGACCGCAATCCTCTGCTGATGCTAATACTGTATTTAGACACTTATTTGCCCATGTCTTCTTCCATACATTTTTAGCTATACATATATTACAAATATTTTTTTTTCATAAAGACACATATGTCATCAGCAGAAGATTGCGGTCGCGTGAGTTATAGTTGCCTGCACTAACTATAACGGCGGAATTTCATTGGTTTTTTATCAGTAAAATTTCCGCTAACTATAACATGTGTGAAACCTATGTTTTTTTCAGTGAATTTGCAAGGTTTTTTAAATGCTAATTCCTAACTATAACGTGTGTGAAACCTATGGTTTTTTCAGTGAATTTGTACGTTTTTTTAAATGCTAAGTTACTTTAGGCCATTCGTGGCGTGCGCGCCCACTTAACGCAGTTCGTTCCGTGCGCGCACGGTGCGCTTCGCGCACCGTGCGCGCACAGTGAGCACGCGGTGCGCTTCGCGCACCGCGCGCCCACTTTACGCAGTTAGTGCCGTGCACGCACGGTGGGCCCACGTTACGCTAGATGGGCCATAACTATAACGTGTGTGAAACCTATGGTTTTTTCAGTGAATTTGTACGGTTTTTTAAATGCTAAGTTATGTATGTATTATTATATTTTTTTTTACAATTTTTTTTTGGATGGTTTTTTACCGTGCGCGCACGGTGCGCGCATGGGGCGCGCACTCCGCGATATTTTTAAGAAAAATTATATAAATGTTTTTTTCTGCCTTCGGGGTCCTTCAGGGACCCCCTGACAAAGGCTAGGGGGTCAGGAACTATCTACCCTGCCCCCTTTTCACGTTCGCCACCTTCCTTTTTCACTCTCGCACTGACAACGGCCGAAACTTCCTGATATCGACCGATTCGAACGTTGACTGCCATGTAACCACCAATCAGAATTACGCTCGCGCACGTTAGGGTGCTCGCACGGTGCGCGCACGGTGCGCAGCTAGAGATATGTATGTACTTTTAACTGCAATTTTCTCAGGAACTACTGAACAGATTGACACCATATATGCAAAAGGCACATCCCTGACCTGAGGACTACCTCTTTGCCAAGTTTCAAGTAATTCTGTTCAGCCGTTCAGGCTGTACCTTGGACTAAAGGTCCCTATGGAAAATTGCATGGGGAAAACGCGTTTTGGGACACCCTTTTTTTCTCGACTCCCGCTTGACGAATCACCCTGAGACTTTCAGGGTAGGAGTGGAGCAGAGTGCCCCACCTATTTTGAAAATTTCCCGAGGATTCGTCAACCGGCGCCAAAGTTATTCCAAATAGAATGTTGCAGATTTCCTATTGAAACACGGTCCTAACTATAACTATCTACTGGCGACCGCCAGTAGATAATATATACATATATATATATATTCACTGAAAAAACCATAGGTTTCAGGGGTGTTATAGTTAGCTGGACTTTTCACTTGTACAAAACCATTGAAATTCCCCCGTTATAGTTAGTTCAGCTAACTATAACTCGCGCGCCCGCAATGCACTGCTGATGACGTCACATATTACATCACTCATGACATGGTCAGTGACATCACTCATGACATCACTGATGACATCTCAAATGACATCACTGATGACATCACTGATGACATCATCCAGTGAATGTGTGTTATTCTGAAAATTAAATATGTTTTATATATGTATATCTCAAGGTCGATGGAAGAATAAATGGGTATATAAGTGTCTAAATGGATGAGTTGTTTTTGAAAAATTGATTGTGTAACTGACTGATTAAGTGTATCATAGTGAATACATGGCTTAGTGAGTAATGTTTAAATATGTAAATATCTGTATCAGTCTCTCACTTTGTGTATAAGTGGCTGCATGGGTTGGTGAGTAGCTACATGGGTGTCTATATAGGTTATTAGTTGTTTTTTTGAGTATCAGTCTGAGTGTCTGCATGGTTCGGTGGGGGTATTATGTAGTGCATAGGTGCATGAATGAGTGACTCACTTTTTGTATGTGTTGAACACAGTATGGGTGCAGGACTGTATGGGTGGATGAGTGTGTGTATGGGTGTGTTAGTGAGTGAATGACTGTCTCAATAGTGTCTTTATGAGTAACTACATATGTTTTAAACTAGTATATGTGACTATTGGTGTATATATGTGAGTATATGTGAGAGTGAGAGATTGAAAGAGCTCCTGTATGAATAAGTATGTGTTTCTATAAGTGATTGTTTAAAAGACTAAGTATGTGTAAGTTTACGTAGAAGTAAGTGTGGTGGTGTGTGTATAACTGTATATGCAAGTAAATGTATGTTTGATTCTTTATTAGCATGAGTGACTATGTGTGTGAGTAACTCTATGGATGAGTGGCATTGTGTAACAGGATGTATAGGTGTATGAGTACATATGATGAGTGAGTACATGTATGAGTGACTGTATTGGACTGTTGGTGAATGAGTGGATGTGTATGTGGATCTTAGAATTACTGAAGAGGTTGTTGTAACTGGTATTGGTATGTCCATTGTTTTGAAAATTTTAGTCTCTATTTTTGAATGTGTGTATCAAAGGTTATATTAGGGTGAGAGGAGGTCTGCCACTCTATCCCAAGGATGATGTCATCAGTGATGTCATCAGTGATGTCATTTGAGATGTCATCAGTGATGTCATGAGTGATGTCACTGACCATGTCATGAGTGATGTAATATGTGACGTCATCAGCAGTGCATTGCGGGCGCGCGAGTTATAGTTAGCTGAACTAACTATAACGGGGGAATTTCAATGGTTTTGTACAAGTGAAAAGTCCAGCTAACTATAACACCCCTGAAACCTATGGTTTTTTCAGTGAATTTCTGAGGTTTTTTAAATGCTAATTCCTAACTATAACATGCCTGAAACTTATGGTTTTTTCTGTTAATTTCAAAGGTTTTTTAAATGCTAATTTCTAACTATGCCTACAGAGATAGGACATGTGAAGAAAGAAGAAAAAATGCACAGAAAGAAACAAAAGAAGTGCAGAAAGAAGCAACAGAAGTCCTCAAATACGAAGATAAGTGCAGGAAGAAGGATAACGTGCAGAAAGAACAAAAAGAAGAGCAGAAAGAAGCCTTGTTGCAAAATCATCCTGTACCCTCAACTTTTTCAGACGGATACTGGTGGTAACTGAGTCTGACTAACCAGTCCTAGAGCCAGTGCTATGTTAAAAGACACTTAGAATACAGTGAAAACACCTACATACACTAGGGAACATTATGCGTTGGGGTCCCCCTGTGATTAGCCTTACCTCCTCTATAAGCCCCTAGTATATAATAGGGCATGGGGATTAAAACTACCTCTTAAAACAGGCCACAGGGCGTTTTTGCACACGTTAACTCAGGCCCCGTCCCCTCCTTTCACCATTGTGTAAACACGCCCTGTGTCCGTTTTTAGTTGGGAGATTAAGTTCATTTGAGTCCTGAGGGTCCCTAGGGTCCAACTAGCCCACTAGGTACCTCCAGTAAGTGCCACAGAGCTGCGTTGCAGAGAGGTGTAAAAAGTGGCACGGCCTGGACCACCTCTCTGCAATGCAGCTCAGTGGCGCTTACTGGAAGCACTTGGTGGGCTAGTTAGCCCCCAGGGGCCCTCAGTATTGAAGGGAAATTATATCCCCAATTTAAAACGTGCCATGGTGCGTGTTTGCACACGTCACCTCAGGCCCCGTCCCCTCCCTTCACCACTGTGTAAACGCGCCCTGTGGCTGTTCTAAGTTGAGAGATTAAGTCCCCTTGAATCCTAAGGGTCCCTAGGGTCACACTAGACCACTAGGTACCTCCAGTAAGCGCCACAGAGCTGCGTTGCAGAGAGGTGTAAAAAGGGGCTTGGCCTCAGAACACCTGTCTGCAGCGCAGCTCCCTGGCGCATACTGGAGATGCCTGTTGGGGGCGCGTTTGCAGAGTGCTGCATGGAGGGGGCATGGCCTCCGGCACGATGCCAGTCTTTTATTTATTTTATTTTTTTAAGAAGGGGGGCTGTGTGGTTCCCCTTCTTATTCTAATTTATTGGCCCTGATGACCAAATCCCCCAGGGCCTGTCTCCTAATTATATTTTTTTGACCCCAATCCCCAGGGCCGGCCACTGTTTTTTAATTTTTTTAAAAAATATATATTTATAGACACACCTAGGACATGCTGGACAAACCGTACGTACCTATCACCATGACGATTTGCGTGATATTCATTAAAAGGCGACTATGCATGCAATTAATCCACGTGGAATGTATTTACACCACTAGTGAAGCTCTGACATGTCTGATGCTCTACCGTGCCTAATCCCGGTAGACACCCTTGTCGTTTATTTATACAAACATGGGTAGCTATTGACGGGCACATTTAATACACATGCACACCAAGCCATTCAAAGGGGATTCGACAAAAATTCGACCAAAACTATGCAAGAAACCCCCCTCACAGTTAATAAAACACACATCCACTGCCGGATGTGTAATACTTTTTATTTTACTCTCTGGAAAGGGGACGAACATCACTTGCGAGTCACAGCGCGCTCCTGACAGAGCCCAATGCTGTGTTACACCCACCATTGCCTGCCGAGTGCCACACACCTCTGTATTGTATTCCACTAGCTAGTGCATATGCTATGACACTCTCTAGCCCATGTGCACTGTAACACCACCCCGTGAAAATGTCATGCCACACTTGTCTTCGCACGGGTTATATTGCCCCATCTAACGTGCCTTCCTCGATGCCTATGTTATAACGCACAGTGCTATGCCATACATATTACAATTTGGGATCCATATCTTTGTCACAGTGCATATGCAACGTTACACTCCCCAGCACATATTTTATATTACAACTTTAGAGACTAGTTAGGTTACACAACACTGCCCTGTGCATATTACACTCTAAGGCGCATGTCGCATAGCACGCGCTAGTGCCTGTGCTATCTCGCGCTCTCCAATGAATCTGTCATTGCGCACAATGTATTGCATATTATATTTCACGCCTGGTTCATCTTATATCACACTTTTTGGTGCATAGTTTATACCATACACTATATCTAGTTTTCATTTTCAATCGTGCTCTCAGGACTATGTTCTATATAACACTGTGTTCACCTACCCTTTTCACGGGCATTACATTTTGCGATAGGGGGTGGAGGGTCAGGGGGTGTTTTTGCCAAGTGAGCCCGGAGTCACAGTCACTAACGTCTTCTTCTTCCTGAATAAAAGTGAGATTATGCTGCATACTTGTTCATATTTTAAGTAGTTTGCACAGACAAAATGTTTTAAAAACAATAAAGTTTCTAATACCCGCCTTCTCTGAACAGTTAGCTTGCTGCCCCATCCCCCTCCTCCCTATCCTCTGTTGTGTGAATCCATGGACTAGCCTCCTCCCTCCTGCCATGCATGGTCTGATGTGCTGCCACTGCCCTCAATTTAGTATGATGTACCAGTCCACTCCTCCTGCCCTCCATTGCCCAATTCTATGCCCCATCATTGACCTCCTGCTTAAACTCTGTGCTTAGCTTGCTGCCCCTATTCTCCTTCCCCCTGCCCTCCGATGTCTTTGTGCATGCCCCTGCTCCATCCTTTTGCCCACCATGTCCCATGGACCTGCCACTCCTATCTACTCTGAGTGTTCTGTTGAGCTGCCACTCCCCTCCCACCTGCCTAGCATTGTCAGATGACTGTAACCTGTCCCTGCCACCTCCACCCTGCCTGTCCACATGCCATGCCTCTATCCTCTTCCTCCTGTCCTACATGGTCCATTGTACTGCCACACCCTTCTGCCCTCCCTGTTCTGTTGTGCTGCAACTGCTCCTCCTGCCTGCCCCGTGTGGTCTGTTGTGAGGCCCCTTCCCCTGAACTTTCTTGTCTGTGCACAGGTCCTGACCCTCCCTTCTATCCTCCATCGTCCTTTGTGCATGCCCCTGCACCCTCCTTCTTGCCCATCATAGCCATTGTGCTGCCACTAACCCTCCCACTTGCCATGCATGGTCTTCTGTGCTGCCATGGCCCCTCCCACCTTCCCTGTGTGGTCCGTTAGCTGCCCCTGACCCCCTCCCACCTTCCCTCCATGGTCTGTGTGTATGCCATCACAGTCTCACTGTTGCTCTTCATGTTGTGTCTTGCTTCTAGTGCCCATCCTGCCTGACCTCCATGGCCATCTTGCTGCTCCTGCCCTGCCCCCTTGCCCCCAGCCCTCTGTTTACATGTGCAGACCCCTACTTCCTCCCTCCTGGCTTGTTTGTTCCATTGTAATGCCCCTGATCCGTCCCTCCTGCCCTTTATGGTCTGTTATGCTGCAGCCTTCTCTCCTGTCTGTCCATTATGGTCAGCTAGCTACCATTGCCTCTTGCCCCTCTGTTCTCTGTTGTCCATGTGCATGGTCCTGTCCCCTCCCTCTTGCTTTCTATGGATTGTTGTGCTGCACTCCCGTCCTGCATGCACTGTGTGGTGTATTGTGCTGCTGCAAACCCTGATGCCTGCCCTGCAGGGTCAGTTTGGTGCACCTCTCCATGTCTCTCCTGTCCTCTGTTATCCAAGTCCATGTCCCTATCCCATTTCCTTCCATGATCCAATGTACCATACTTGCGAACATTTTGAACTTGGTAAGAGGGAGATTTTGAAAAAAAACTGGGGTATTGATTTTCCCCTTTGAGTTACATTGAAAAAGAGGATATTGTAGACAGGAGACAGATCAAATAAAGCCCATTTGAGCTTAAAAACATTGGACGTTTCCTGGCTGAATCGGGTCTGTTGGCATGTATGGTTGTACTACCATTGCCTCTTCCTTCTGCCCACAATGGTCTATTACATTGCCACAGCCTTGAAGGAGGGTAGATTTTGTATCACAGGGGGCCCCTGGCCCGTTCTGTCCACACCTGAAGTATGAGACCCTTGTCCTTGCCCTGCCAGCCGCATTTGTAGGCCGTATTAAATTGACCAGCGGGTCCTGTGTTGCTATATAATTATCCTGAGACATCCTTACCACTCAGCCAGCATAAAACCCCTGTGTAGGCCCTTCTGTTCAATATGTAGGCCTCTTTGTTAAATTGACCATAGCTCTGCAATTTTAGTGTATAGCAGTCTGAAGGCAGGTCTGCGAGGCCTTCTGCTCCAAACTAGTAGCCCCCACCCTACCCGAGTGCTCCGTGCTCGGTATCAAAGTTCAACATCCCCCTGAAGCTGTCGACATACAGTAGGCTGCATCCTGGACTGGTACTTGCTTCCTGGGCAGGTTTCCCGCTTTTAAGGAAGTGGCAACCGCAGAGCGTCAAGTTAGGAGAACTGAGGAGATTTTATACATGAATATATTGAATTCCTGTACAATACCCATTATTTTCTGCTTGCTCTATGGAACTTACGATAAGCGATTGGCCTGAGAGACTGACCTTTTCACCCAGTCCATTGTCAGCATTAAGTGGGTAAATGACGAAATGTCTGGTAAAATCTGCAGACGAAGCTTTTGGGTAGCATACGTAGGTAGATGTAGCGTGCAAAGGAGCCCACAAAATGATATAAAAAGGGAGCACCCACAGATATCGACGGACAACCTCGCCGTCTGTATGTAGGTTAACAGGCTGTGCAGGTTTTCCCCAAGAACTGGGAGCTCTTGTCTTCCTTTGCTTAAAATGTCTTGCTCTGCTTTGCTTGAAGTATCTTATTCTATTTTACCTATATGAAATGTCATGTTATGTTTAACCATTGTTCTCTTTACTTTTGCATTTAAAAGATGTTGTATTGTAATTGCAGGAATGCTTGCTCTAAGAGTAAATGTGAGTGTCCCTAGGTAACATTTTCCTTGGTGTAACTTGTTTCTCATGATGCATTTATAGATGTGTTTTCTCTCTCTCTCTGTCAGTCCATTAATTGAGATACAGAGAATATCATGACAGCTGTATGATTATCTGGATTCTGTATTTTGTACTTTATGTCTCTATTCTGCGGTTTCTTTGAAGTTGCATCTTCTCATTAAACTGCCATTGTATTCTGCCTCCAATTCCATGTCTCATATGTCTGTTTTCTTCATTTTTGGAGCAAGCGTTCCTAGGCACCCCGGCTCAAATTAAGGTGCCCCTTTTGTCCCTGACTCACTCTCCTGCTCAGTTCTGTGGTGGCTCCCGGGGCTCTGGGGACCGCCCCTAGCTTCCTTGACCCATAATAGATCTTCCCTCCAACAGCCTCTCTTGCAAGTCCTGTATTGTTGGTTTGTTGCCCCTGCCCCCCTTTCCACTGCCCTCCGTAGTCTGTTGTGCTTCCACGGCCCTTCCTGCCTGCTCAGTGTGGTTAAATTGTTGCCTTTGCACCCTCCTACCTGCCTTCAATTTTCAGAGTCCGTGCCCCTGGCCTCTGCCTCTCAACAGTATCCTAATGAACAACTAGATTGCTAACATTCTATATTTATTACAAAAGTGTGGAACGCCTGACATCATCTTGATGTAATCAAAACTGTAATACCTAGAGCATTCCTTTAGAAATTACATATATGAGAGGGTCTTATTGGCATCAAAATTATGGTTAGTGCTCTAAAAGACTAAAATAAGGACATATTTTCTGAGTTTTCAAATAGCGACAAAGCACTTTTAAATTAATTGTTATCTTTATGTTTTTTTATCTAGTTGACAACTTGATTAAATGTTGCACTTCTGTTTACTTCCAGAACTGCAGACTTTGCAACTGGGGAACCAGGTTGAAGTTTCTGCTTCAGCTCGACATTCTGTGATTCTGGTCAAATCACTTAGTCTCCCCATGTCTACAACCAAAATGAATTTGTTCTTGTGTGATGTAACCAATGCTCATGTAAAGCACTCCAATACCTGACAAGTCTGCACTATATAACACTGCAAAAACACAAAATAATAAGTGTTTTGCACACTTCTGTCATTGGGCTATATTTGGGCTATATCTGGGTGATTTTGGGCTACATTTGGGCTCTTTTGTCTCCGGTGGCCATCTTGGGAGATTTATTTGTTATGAAGTTTCCTAATTTCCTCATGTACTGCAGTCTCCTCAGTCGGAAATGCTTTCAGTTTTTTACTTTGATTCCATCATGAAGGTATTCAGATATGTCACACATCTGCCATGAATTCTGAATGTTAGCACTCTAGTTGCTCATTAGATCACTGTAGTAAAACTACTGTTCACCATGGAAGTCTGCTCCTGGTATTAAAAGTGCATGTTTCAGTCTGCATGTCAGAATTTTTTAATGAAATAGAAGAGGATTTGAGAAGTCACTCAAAATGTGCCCTCATTTTCTTTCTTCAGCATTAATCATAATTTCTATGGCAAAATGAACCCCCTCATTGGGTTCCTTTTTAAATTAAATGTTTTAAGTGTTACCAGTTTATTCCAATCAAGATGGCTTCAGGTGTGCCATACTTTTGTCATAATGAAGACAGTAAGTGCTCTAGTTGTTTTTAAGAACATTCTTGGACATTCTGTCATTGGGCTATACTTGGGCTACATCTGGGTGATATTTGGGCTACATTTGGGCTCTTTTGTCTCTGGTGGCCATCTTGGGAGACTTATTTGTTATGAAGTTTCCTAATTTCCTCATTTACTGCAGTCTCCTCAGTAGGAAATACTTTCAGTTTTTTACTTTGATTCCATCAAGAAGGCATTCAAATGTGTCACACATTTGCCATAAAATCAGAATGTTAGCACTCTTTTTGCTCATTAGATCACTGTAGTAAAGCTACTGCTCACCAGGGAAAACTGCTGCTGGTATTGAAAGTGCATGTTTCAGTCTGCATGCCAGGATTTGAGAAGTCACTCAAAATGTGCCCTAACTTTTTCTTTCTGCAGCACTAATCATACTTTTTATGGAAAAATGAACCCCCTCATTTTGTTCCTTTTTAAATTAAATGTTTTAAGAGTTACCACTTTAATCCAAGCAAGATGGCTTCAGGTGTGCCATACATTTATCCTAAGTAGGACGGTTAGCGCTCTAGTAGTTCTTTGGAACACTCTGGAAAGCTGCAGTAGAACACAAAGGAATCAACTGACAGTCTCTGCCCTTGTTGGATGTACATGTTTTACTGAGAATGTCAGACTTCATTCTCACATGACTGAGAAAGATAATGTGAATTTACAGAAAATAAGCTCTCAGTTTAGCTTATAGATCACCTTCCAAACCTCTGTGGTAAAAGCATGAGAAAATATTTTTCACTCAATCATGATATCCCAGCAGAAGGCTTTTTCACATGGTGAAATCACCTTAGAACATACCACAATTCCTAAAATGAGTATGGTACCATCAACAAATGATTTATAATGTAACTAAAGTCTTAAAATCTTCTATTAACTGCAATGCTTTTTAATGAGGTGCTAGCATGTATATTGGTCCCAAGATGGCTGCCAACACTTCTTGGATGAAGTGCTGACAGCCAATCAGATCTCAGGATGAGATGTGTGGTTAGGCTCCACCCACATATATATATTGATTTAAATGCTATTTTCTCAGGAACTACTGAACAGATTTACACCAGACCTACAAAAGGCACTTCCTTGACCTGAGGACTACCTCTCTGCCAAATTTCAAGTAACTCTGTTCAGCCGTTCTGGCTGTAGCTGTGTCTAAAGGTCCTATGGAAAAATGCATGGGAAAAACGCGTTTTGGGACCCCCCTTTTTTCTCAGCCCCCGCTTGACGAATCCCCCCGAGACTTTCAGGGTAGGAGCGGAGCGTAGCGCCCCACCTATTTTGAAAATTTCGCGAGGATTCATCGACCGGCGCCAAAGTTATTCCAAATAGAATGTTGCGGATTTCCTATGGAAACAGGGTCCTAACTATAACTATCTACTGGCGACCGCCAGTAGATAATATATATATATATATATATATTATCCACTGGCGGTCGCCAGTAGATAGTTATAGTTAGGACCGTGTTTCCATAGGAAATCTCAAAATTCTATTTTGAATAACTTTGGTGCCGGTTGACGAATCCTCGCGAAATTTTCAAAACTAATGGCGCGCTCCGTTCAGCTCCTACCTGTCAAGCGGGGGCCAAGAAAAAGGGGGGGTTCCAAAACACGTTTTCCCCATGCATTTTCCCACAGGACCTTTAGACACAGCTACAGCCCGAACGGCTGAACAGAATTACTTGAAATTTGGCAGAGAGGTAGCCATAAGGTCAAGGAAGTGCCTTTCACAGGTCTGGTGTAAATCTGTTCAGTATTTCCTGAGAAAATAGCATTTAAAAGCATATCAATATCTATACGCGCGCAGGGTGCGCGCACTAAGCAAGCCCTAGGCGCGCACCCTGCCGTGCGCAAGCGTAATTCTGATTGGTTGTTAGATGTCAGTAAACATTCGAATCGGTCCAAAACAGGAAGTGTCGGCTGCCATTTTGTCTGTCGCACTGAAAAGGAAAGGTGGAGACCATGAATAGGGGGCAGGGTAGGGAGTTCTAGACCCCCTAGCCATTGTAAGGGGGTCACAGTAGGACCACGAAGGGCAAAAAAAAAGATTTTAATTTTTTTAAAAAACATTGCGAGGTGCGCGCACCCAGCGCGCACCCGAAAAAAAACATTAAAAAAAATAGAATTAAAAATCACGTATAGGTATATAATTGCTGCTAATGAGGTCCATGGAACCCACTGAGGGTACTACGAGATCCAGCATGCCCCTGTGGACTGAGCTACACCCACTAAGGGCGGGACATTAAATTACCGGTATGACTTTGCTGGTTGCCATGAGATAATAAACCTTGGTTTTCAACAGAAGTGAGTGCATCCAGATATGCTTGGGCATTTGGTGGAAAATAGTAAACGCGACAGCCCTGCCACGCTGGACTGCACCATCTGAAAGAAAAGAGGCTGCGGTGGGAACGACTCCATGCCGATGCGGCACTACTGTTGAGGCATTAGTTAACCAGCAACGATGCCGGAGCTTTACTAAAGGTATATAATTGCTGCTAATGAGGTCCATGGAACCCACTGAGGGTACTACGAGATCCAGCATGCCCCTGTGCACTAAGCTACACCCACTAAGGGCGGGACATTATTAAAAGCCTGCCGGACTTCCTTGGGACCTTGAATGCAGCTACCCATGAAGAAGATGTTAAATACATCGAAACGCGTCGGCACTTTGATTTTTGAAAATTACCGGTATGACTTTGCTGGTTGCCATGAGATAATAAACCTTGGTTTTCAACAGAAGTGAGTGCGTCCAGATATGCTTGGGCATTTGGTGGAAAATATTAAACGCGGCAGCCCTGCCGCGCTGGACTGCACCATCTGAAAGAAAAGAGGCTGCGGTGGGAACGACTCCATGCCGATGCGGCACTACTGTTGAGGCATTAGTTAACCAGCAACGATGCCGGAGCCTTACTATAGGTATATAATTGCTGCTAATGAGATCCATGGAACCCACTGAGGGTACTACGAGATCCAGCATGCCCCTGTGCACTAAGCTACACCCCCTAAGGGCGGGACATTACTAAAAGCATGCCGGACTTCCTTGGGACCTTGAATGCAGCTGCCCATGAAGAAGGTGTTAAATACATCGAAACGCGTCGGCACTTTGATTTTTAAATTACCGGTATGACTTTGTTGGTTGCCATGAGATAATAAACCTTGGTTTTCAACAGAAGTGAGTGCGTCCAGATATGCTTGGGCATTTGGTGGAAAATATATATATATACACATACATACATACATATATTTTGGTTTAATATTTCAAATTCATGCAAGTGGATTGAACATAAATGGGTAATTTGTACTTTTCTTATCCTCTATGATGTTACACTCCCTTATTTCAGTATGTTGTTTATGTTTATTTTGAGTAACTTTCTGATTGGGTGAATCTGTCTTTTTAATGGGAGGTCCGGCACGAGCGCGTCATGTGATCAAGATCGCGGAGGCGATTGAAACGCGTCTGAGGCGGACACTCGTCTGATGAATTAAAAGGATTGGAAACTTTGAAATCGCTTGTGGTGCATTCTTTGGAAGATAACATTGACTGTGGTCCGTACCTGTCTTAAAACCCCTCTGTGGAATCGGAGGGTCAGGACTTTGTGTTTTATACATATATATATATATATATATATATATATATATATATATATTATCTACTGGTGGTCGCCAGTAGATAGTTATAGTTAGGACTGTGTTTCCATAGGAAATCTCAAAATTCTATTTTGAATAACTTTGGCGTCGGTTGACGAATCCTCGCGAAATTTTCAAAACTAATGGCGCGCTCCGTTCAGCTCCTACCTGTCAAGCGGGGGCCGAGAAAAAGGGGGGGTTCCAAAACACGTTTTCCCCATGCATTTTGCCACAGGACCTTTAGACACAGCTACAGCCCGAACGGCTGAACAGAATTACTTGAAATTTGGCAGAGAGGTAGCCATAAGGTCAAGGAAGTGCCTTTCACAGGTCTGGTGTAAATCTGTTCAGTATTTCCTGAGAAAATAGCATTTAAAAGCATATCAATATCTATACGCGCGCAGGGTGCGCGCACTAAGCAAGCCCTGTGCGCGCACCCTGCCGTGCGCGAGCGTAATTCTGATTGGTTGTTAGATGTCAGTAAACATTCGAATCGGTCCAAAACAGGAAGTGTCGGCTGCCATTTTGTCTGTCGCACTGAAAAGGAAAGGTGGAGACCATGAATAGGGGGCAGGGTAGGGAGTTCTAGACCCCCTAGCCATTGTAAGGGGGTCACAGTAGGACCACGAAGGGCAAAAAAAAAGATTTTAATTTTTTTTAAAAACATTGCGAGGTGCGCGCACCCGAAAAAAAACATTAAAAAAATAGAATTAAAAATCACGTTTAAGTGTTTAGATATGAGGTGGCTCTAAAAAGAGCCCTTGTGTTTATTGAGTGTTTTTCGGTACCTACAAGTAAGTACCGATGCAGAGTCTAAAGTTCAAGAGGAAGACTCTGTTCCCTTCATCATTGAAATGTACACCGTCTCCTCTATAAATGTCTTGCATGTTGTAACGCAAGTTGTTGTGGTATGTAGAACCCATACCATAGTCTCTGAGGAAAGCAGAAACAGACTTATTGACGTGCTTTCTTGCTTTGTCAATCTGTGGACAATAATGGTTGGACCAGTTCCACTTTTGCCTTTGGCATATATTAGAATATACAAAGGCAGTTTGTGGAAAAAGTGACATCAATTGCAGAAAGGTGTCCTTAATAAGCATTTCCAGACCTACCACAGTTAAAGTGCCTAGGTCATTTCCACCACAGTGCACAATAATAAGGTTAGGCTGTGGGAGACGTAGAAAGGTTTTCACCAAAGGCATTAATTGGTGCCACTTTAACCCTCTCTGACCAATCCATTTAATGTCTACATTTGGCAAAGCAAGGTCTTTGAAAATACCTCTTTTTTCTGCATACTTTTCACTCCAGAAGACGTAGCTATGACCTACAATCCACACTGTAAACATCTTACAAGGAGAACAGGATGCACTCAGGAGGTGTCTTTCAGTAGAATGGCAATATGAAAAGAAAGACAGTTGAAAAATTGAGGCATACATACTTTCTTTTTTAATAAAAAGAACTCATTGGCTGATTCAAACCATTTAACAGTTAAAACTAGGCTGTATGTTTAAATTTTTAAAAGCATGTTTTGGATTGGTACAGAAAAATGTGTTCTCACTGAACATTACTTTGGATTTGCTGTTAGGTTTGAAAAGTCAAGCACTCTTGCTCTTTGGATTTGAAACATTGTGTGCTGAACTTCTGACCTCTCTGCTCACACCTGTGTTCCATGAGCTGTTGCTATGGTAGCAGGCAGAAGTCATGTTGGGGGAAGGGATGATTTGGAAAGGGGTTGAAAGTTGCAACCAATAGAAATGTGTGATTCCATTTGAAAAAATGTGGGAAGGACTGTGATTTTACATTAACATGTATATGTGGGAAAAAAGAGAGGGAAAAATTGCCATTTACTGGTTGTGGAGAGAGGTGTACAGCTCTGAGATTCTGACTCTGATAATCTGCTGTTTGAGTGCCACATTTCTTTCTCAACTAATTAATTTTAATGGTGAGTTATGAGTTTGAGAGGGGAAGTATGTGGTGTATTTTGATATAAATAATAGAATTGTCATTCTTGTTTTAAAGTTGTGTTTTACATTTTGTGATTTAGGAGAAATTTAACTGTCTTGAACTAGTAATATATTATGGAGTATGTCTTCACTGTAAGTTAAGGTGTACTGGTATCACTGAGGAATACTGTTTTGTGCCTAGAATCACATCATGAGTGTGTCTGTACACAGGATTTGTTGTCAGAGATTTAATTTGTGTTGCTGTTGTTCTGTTAGCCTTGCACTCATAGAAAAGTGGCAGTTTGTTTGCTTAAAGTGTGATGGTTAGCATTCAGCAGAAATTAGTTACTCACAAAAAAGAGGCAAATGCAAACATATTTGAAAATTGCATGGTACATTTTCCTACCACTTTAAAAGTGGTGTTTTATATTTTATGTTAAGGAAGATATTTAAGTGCCTTCAACATGTTAGATATTATGGAGTATGTCTTCACTATAAGTTAAGGTGTACTGGTATCACCCAGGAATACTGTTTTCTGCCTAGAATCACACCATGACACAGTGTGCACACAGGAATTGTTATCAGAGATTTAATTAGTGTTGGTCTTGCTCTATTACCCTTGCACTTGTAGGAAAGGGGCAGCTTGTTTTTTGTAACACATGCTGATGGTCTCAAGTAGCTGTTAGGACATGTGCTCTTTTTTGCCTCTCTAAAATATAAGGGAAATGTGTCAGGCTGTTCAGTAACAATCACTTGCTCCATCCACAGTACTAAATGTGCTTTCAAATTGCCAAAGGAAATATCGTTTTCTGCCTAGAATCACAGCATGAGTCTGTGTGGACACAGGAATTGTTGTCAGAGATTTTATTTGTGTTGCTGTTGTTCTGTAAAACTTGCACTTTCAGGAAAGGGCCAGCTTGTTTTGTTCAAATGTGATGGTTAGCACTCAGCAGAAAGCACTATCTCACAAATCAGAGGCAAATGTTAACACATTAGAAATCAACAGGGTAGATTTTCCTTTCAATCTTGTAATCTGTGAGGTAGTTCCTACATGTAAAAAACTCTAATTAACCTTTACCAAAGATGTACTCTTACACATATATCTGCAGTCTTCATGCACTTGTAAAAGTCTCCATGCAGATTTCTCTTGCAACTGACAATACACAGTCACCAGAAACACACTGTTTGCACACATGCAGCAGCTGCTCCTATACTCCCATGCATAATACTCAGCTCTGTGTTGTATTTCAGATAGCAGTGTGTAACGCAAACACATTCAACGTCATCAAGGCACATTTCCTTTGCTCTACTCTAATCACTCACCCTGTAACACATGCTGATGGTCTCAAGTAGCTATTAGGAGATGTGCTCTTTTTTGCCTCTCTAAAATATAAGGGAAACGTGTCAGGCTGTCTCAGTAATTATCACTTGCTCCATTCACAGTACTAAATGTGCTTTCAAATTGCCAAATGAAATATCGTTTTCTGCCTAGAATCACAGCATGAGTCTGTGTGGACAGAGGAATTGTTGTCAGAGATTTTATTTGTGTTGCTGTTGTTCTGTAAAACTTGCACTTTCAGGAAAGGGCCAGCTTGTTTTGTTCAAATGTGATGGTTAGTACTCAGCTATCGTTTTCTGCCTAGAATCACAGCATGAGTCTGTGTGGACAGAGGAATTGTTGTCAGAGATTTTATTTGTGTTGCTGTTGTTCTGTAAAAATTGTACTTTCAGGAAAGGGCCAGCTTCTTTTGTTCAAATGTGATGGTTAGCACTCAGCAGAAATCACTATCTCACAAATGAGAGGCAAATGGTAACACATTTCAAATCAACAGGGTAGATTGTCCTTCCACTCCTGCAATGGGTGAGGTAGTTCCTACATGTACAAAACTCTAATTAACCTTTAGCAAAGATGTACTCTTACACACATATCTTCAGTCTTCATGCACTTGTAAAAGTCTCCATGCAGATCTCTCTTGCAACTGACAATACACAGTCTCCAGAAACACACTGTTTGCACACATGCAGCAGCTTCTCCTAGACTCCCATGCATAATACTCAGCTCTGTGTTGTGTTTCAGATAGCAGTGTGTAACACAAACAGAATGTACGTCACCAAGGCTCATTTCCTTTGCTCTACGCTAATCACTCACCCTGTAACACATGCTGATGGTCTCAAGTAGCTGTTAGGACATGTGCTCTTTTTTCCCTCTAAAATATAAGGGAAATATGTCAGGCTGTTTCAGTAATTATCACTTGCTCCTCAAAAGAAGTAAATGTGCTTTCAAATTGCCAATCAAATATCGTTTTCTGCCTAGAAGCACACCATGAGTCTGTGTGCACACAGGAATTGTTGTCAGAGATTTAATTCATGTTTCTCTTGTTTGGTAAGACTTGGACTCGTAGGAAAGGATCAGCTCATGTGATAGGATTTGAAAAGTTGAAAAAAAAAATTGTAATGAATTAAAATTACATAAAGGATTTTTTTTTTTTTGTTTTTTCCAGGTATTGCTGAGCAACACTGAAAAAATATAAAGATGCCTATAAAGTCAAGAAAGAGAAAAGAAAAGAAACAACAATTATATTTGAAGACGACTGGTAAAAAAAAAACAGGATGCGAAGCGTGTGTTGGAAAACAGAAAAAGTCTTCTGGTAAGCAAACTAAAGAATTTTTTTTAAAAATCTTCCAAAAAAAAAATGATCGAAACATAAATTCAAACAGTGTTTCAAGTACAAAACAACAACAGAGTCGACAGCAAAAAGAAAATGCTAATGTAGACTCAGAAGTAAGAAAGAGTAACTTAACACGGAAAATAGATTTTAAAAACATTCGTCGAAAAATGTTTCAGAGAAGAGTGATGTTAAATTTGCTAAAGGATGTGAAAAAGTATAAGAAAAAAAACAAATTTTATAAGAAAAAATAAATTAATAGAAAATATTGTTACCAAGGCATTAGAAATAAAAAAAAACTATTCATTTTAATTTTGAATAGGATGCGTAGATTAGATAAATTAGTCAATGCAATGAAGTCACAAAGCAAAAGGAAAAGAGAAGTCAAAATAAATAACTTTTGTAAAGTGTTCTTAGGAGAATGGAAGCATAGTTCAAGTACTGAACCATTTTTTAATGAAGAGTGTTATCTTCAAAGTAATAGTTTGTTACATGCAGTTGACACCAATGGAAGAGCATATGAAGTTAAGGATGGTTGTGTAATGGAAAAGGAGAAAATGGTTCCAAGAAATGAGGAAGAAGTGATGGCTGATGAGGTTA
This sequence comes from Triturus cristatus, assembly GCF_964204655.1. Classification (NCBI taxonomy): domain Eukaryota; kingdom Metazoa; phylum Chordata; class Amphibia; order Caudata; family Salamandridae; genus Triturus; species Triturus cristatus. The sequence goes on along the minus strand of NC_140585.1, from coordinate 700,582,804 downwards.
TGGGGAGACGTCCTAAAGCCCCAGTGTACACTTGGAATTGTAGTAGTATTTGTACTGTGCGTCAGGAATCTATTGATAAATTACGTGACTTTCTAAGAGAATATAGTAAAAAGAGTGTTAAACAGAAAATTAAGGTGCTTCAAAGACTAGATCCATGCAGAGTGAGAGAGAATACTGGTTTGCAAGGATATTCTCTGGCTTGTCTATCTAGGAAAGTGTGTCAAAGTGTTTTTTACCATTTTAGGATGCTCGCTGTTCATCATACTGAAATGAGAACATTTGTGAGAACATTGTATTTGGCTAAAAGTCCAGCACTAAAGTTGAATGAGTTGAATAATGCTCTGTTCCGTGGATCTGTATCAGATGTAGTGAAGGTTACTGATGAGATTCAGTTTTGTTACTTTGGTCCAGAACAAGAAAGTGCAGAAAATGACACAGTTATTGATGAAAATGTAGAAGAGAATGTAGAACTTACTATTAGTAAAAATGTTGATGATGAAATGACAAAATTTGCTATCATCTCTAATGAAAGACCAAATATTACTTGTATTTGTTGCCGGAGAAGCCATTACAAAATTCAAACAAGGAATGTTGATCTGTATAAAAAAAGTGAAAATGAAGATAATTATAAATGGAAAGATTTTGCAACATATATATTTCTGGAAAATTGTTTTGATTTGGGTGAAGATCAGCGTATTTGTAAATACTGTTATAACAAGTTAGAAGAAAATAGAATGCCAGCAAGAGCTGTACATAATAAATTAGAATTGGTTGAATTTCCTCCAGAGCTTTCGGATTTAAATACGTATGAGTCTATACTTATTCAATGTGTCCATCCGTTTCAGACCATAGTGCGTATGGAGCCAAAAACAGGTAAATTACCTCCTTCGGATTTACAAAGAGGTTTAAAAGGAAGAGTTGTCTATTTGCCATTGGATTTGAAAAAAAATATGGAAACAATTGATGTAGATACTTTGGAAACTGAACTATTAGTTATTCTGGTAAATGGTGTACCTACGAAGGATAAGAAAATTTGGCAGGAGCTGATGGATTTACGAAAAGTACAAAGAGCAAATTTGTATTTGAAAAAAAATAATAAATGGTATGAAGCCATTTATATGGATGAAGATGAAGAAGAAATACTAGAAGACACAGGAATACCAACTGGGCAAATTGAAAAAGTGGATAAGTCAAAAGAAGAAGAAATTTATGAACATTTCAGCATACATCCTCTTCATTCTAAAGAAGTTATGGGAAACGCTATTGATCTGTTTCAGATGAAGAAAGCAAAAGGAACTCCTGTGAGTGTATGGGAGGAGAGCTTGGAAGCTCGTTGTTTTCACTAACTGTTTCCTACAGGAGAAGGTGGACGATATGATGAACGTCCAGTACAGATTCCTGCTTCGGAGTATCGGACTACAAGATTATATGCAGAAGATCCCAGATTTCGTCAAAGTATTCCTTATTTGTTCCATCTTTTATTTGAAAGTGACTTGTCTGCACTATCTTATGCAGTAAATCACATTTTAAAAACTGGAGTACATCTACATAATGTGTCTGCAAAGGATTTTATGAACAAAGTGCAACAGCGAGATGATCATTTGGAATCTCAATTGATCAATCTGATGGCTTGTCAGCGTGGAACTAATGAATATTGGTACCGGCGCCATGGAGAATTGAAGTGTATGTTATGGAATTTAGGAACTTCTACATGGTTCCTTACCCTGAGCTGTGCTGAGTACGCTTGGGATGATTTACTGGATTTTCTGCGAGAGGCAAATTCAAACATTGAAAACATCCAATACAAGACAGCAGGAGAATTGTGCTCATTAGATCCGGTTAATGTTTGCAGATATTTCAATCATAGATTTGAGGCTATGATGTCCTTTATCTGCAATAAAAAAATCCATCTCTTGGAGAAGTTGTGGATTTCTTTTGGAGAAAAGAGTACCAAGCAAGAGGTGCTCCACATATTCATATGCTGTTGTGGATCAAGGATGCCCCAAAATTTGAAACAGATGCTGATGAAGCAGTTTTATCTTTCATTGAAGGATATGCAACATGTGCTATACCTAAAAGCACAGAAGAGAAAAACTTAAAAGAGAAAGTTTTACGTTTCCAAAGTCATCGGTGTGGAAAATACTGTCGACGAAAGTACAAGAGTAAAGATAAATTCTACACAAAATGTCGATTTGGATTTCCACGACCTGTTCTTTCAAAAGGAAGAGTAAACAGTTTTATGTCAGCTTTGCGACATACTATTACAAGAAAATCGCCTAAGAATACCTACAACCTAAGAAGAAAAGAAGAGTCAAAATATATAAATGACTACAACCCAGTCATTTTATCCATGTGGAACGCTAACATGGATATACAGTATGTGGCTAACAATTCTATTGCTGTTGCTCTCGGTATGTCACATCTTACATCACTAAATCTGAGAAAACGGAATTGAAGGAAATGTGGGAAGAGATTTCTCATGAGAAGACTGTCAGTAAGAAGCTATACAGTTTCAGTTTAAAGATGTTATCGAATCGAGGAAATTGGATCCTACGAATGCTCAGATAGGTTATCATCTGCAAGCCTGTGCTCGAAATCCAGAAGAATAATTTGGGTAAGTTTAGGCCTTGCAGGAATGGGAAATCGGGTACTGAAATCTATTCGAGAAATTGAATATTTAGCAGAGTTCGAACCAGAAAGTACAGACATTTTAAGAACAAACATATTGGGCACATATTATCCACAAAGAAGTCATCACCTTGAGAACATGAGTCTCTATGAAGTGCTGCAGAACTTCATTTTTAAACGGAATGCCACAGAAGATATCAACAATGGAAAATATAAAGTCAGTGGTGAGGAAGGATGTTTGGTGAAGCAAACAAAAGGAAGTTTGATAAATCACCGGAAGCTGAGTTGCGACACTCCTGACAAAAAGGAATTTTACTACTTGGCACTTTTGCAGCTGTTTAAACCATGGCGTTCAGAGGACGAACTACTTGGAGAATTCCAGAGTTATGAAGATTCCTTCAGTGCTAGCAAAGACAGCATAGAATGCAGTACTTTCACAACTTATGTTCAAATGTTAAATGAAGAAATTGAACAAGAAGCAACAATTGCAGCAGAAGTAGCTAGAGACAGTTCTCAAGACAGTCAAAGTTCTGGGACATTCAGTCAAGATCCTCTAGGACAACCAATCGTAGAAAATGAAGCAGCAATAGCCATGAATGAAGTGGAAACAGCTATGCATCAAGCTCAGGAAGAATTAGTAGACTTAACATATTTGGAGCAGCAACTGAATGAAGAACAAAAACAAATTTATGAAGAAGTCAGGAAAAAAATTGATCACGGATTACTACATGAAAAGAAAGAGTGCTCATACGCATCATTTGAACCAATCAGGATGTATGTGAGTGGACAAGCTGGAACTGGAAAAAGTTTCTTAATTAATGTATTAAGAAGATACCTACAGAAGAAAATGGATTCCATTTTGTCTTGTGTTGTTACTGCTCCAACTGGGTTAGCAGCGTATAACATAAAAGGAGTTACCTTACATCGTTTGCTAATGTTACCAGTAGAGCATGAGAACAAAATACAGTACCACAAACTAGCAGGAGAAGCATGCTTGGAAGTTTCAACAGTATTGAAGAAATTGAAAGTACTCATTATTGATGAGGTAAGCATGGTATCAAACTTAATGCTTGCCTTTGTGCATTTAAGAATGCAGCAAATTCTGAAGACAGAGTATGACGTGTTATTTGGAGGAAAACACGTCATAGTTTTTGGGGATCTTTTGCAACTTACTCCAGTTAAAGGACAACCGGTATTCCATACTCTTACACATGAAGACACGAAAAAGTCGTTAGGAAGTATAGGCAATGTAAATATTTGGACATATTTTGAGTATAAGGAACTCATTACCAATATGAGGCAAGCCAATGATGAGGACTATGCAAGTATTCTGAAAGATATGAGAATTGGACTACTCACAGAACATGGCAGAAAAGCATTACAGAGTCGATTGCTGAGTAATTTGTTTACAACAGAAGAAATAGTTCCTGAGAAAATATACAAGAAAATTGCTGAAAAAAATACTGTAATCTGCTTAATGCCAACACTACATGAATGCTCTGTATTCAATCAAGAACTTTTGAAATTGGAAAATGAAGAGATCATAAAACTGGAAGCTGTGGCTAAAATTCAACATGAACGAATAACTATTATATTGACAGGCAAATTGGCTACTAAATTGGATTCTCTGGAGAAAAACATTTCAAAAACAGCTGGTTTGGAAAAGAATCTTTAAGGTGGGTATGAACTGTAGAGTAATTTTAAGACGCAATTTGGATGTAGAAAAAGGTTTAGTGAATGGAGCTATGGGTAAAAAATGTGGGTTTTGTAAAGTACCAGAAAAAAGATGGAATTGAATTCTTAAAAATAAAATTTGATCAGATTGAAGAGGTTAAAGTGATTAGTCGTTGTTCAGTTCGTTTTTTGCTAGTGAAAGACTTATATGTACGTAGGAAGCAGTTTCCGATTTCTCTAGCATATGCTGTAACTATTCACAAGTCTCAAGGATTAACTGTTGATAGTGCTTTTGTAAACATTGGGTCTACTGTGTTCAAAGAAGGTATGGCATATGTTGCTTTGTCACGCGTGAAAAAATTATCTGGTTTATTCATGATAGACTTTGATGACTCAAAAGTAAGTGCTGATGCAAACTGTGTAAAGGAGTATAATAGATTAAGAAAAAGCTATGCTCCTCATTTAGGTCAGTATCCTGTGTTTGAAAAACGTGTTGTTTGTCGGAAAAGGAGATTTGAGAATATCTGTAATGAGGATGTACAGAAGAGAAAAGAAAAAGACAGTGATGTGACTGCAAGCAAAAAGAAAAAGAACAGTATGGAAGAGGTTGTTGGTTGTCATTTTGAAAATAGCTCTGGTGTCAACTGCTCCGCAAATGTAGTGCTGAATGTTGTATTTTATCTTGAAACTTTGCAAGAGCAGATAATACTAAATCATGAAAAAAGATTCTGTTCTTTGCTGAGTCTCCTTTATGAGAAGCTGAGTAATGATAAAACTAAAATAGAAAGTGCTTCTGATGTTAGAAATCTTTTAGATGAATGTTCTGGATGTACACAGTTTACACAAAATGTCCAGCAAGATGCACAGGAATTCTTGATGTATATCCTGATGGTACTGGAAGATGAAGGAGTAGAAGTAGAAAATTTGTTTGGTGTCTCTTATACATGGGAACATTGTTGTGATAATTGTATGAACACAAGCAGTAGTAATGTTGATTCTGAAAGGTTCATATATTTACCATTACCAGAAAGTAAAACAGTGACTTTTAGTAAATTAGTTAAAGATGCTATTCACAACATGGAATGTTCTAAATGTAAATCTGAAATGTTGTCAACGTTATTTTTAAAGAAATATGGACAGTATGTAATTTTAATGGCACAACGTTGTAGAGCTGATGGAACAAAATTGGAAACTTTACTAAAGAAGTTTGTTGGCAACCAATTATCCATATCTGGGAAAACTTTTGCTACAGTTGCAATAATTTTTCATGATGGTCCTTCTATAACTTCTGGTCATTACACAGTTTATCTTAAATGTGAAAAAGGATGGACACTGTGTAATGATTCTCAATCGATTTTCAAGCAACGTTTGCCTTATGATTTACCCAATTCTTACTTAATTTTTCTGAAACCCAAATTTTAAATACTAACATCATCATCGGAAGAAAGCATTATTAAAATTTAAAAGGATTAAAATTGGATATTTCACTCAAAAGGGATTTTAAACTTACCATTTGGCCTTAAAGAAAGGTAAAACAAACAATTGTGGACTTCTTTGACAGATATTATTTTGGAAAATGTTCTTTTGCAACAATGTTTACAGACGTTATTTCTTGAAAAGTGTTATTGTTCTTAAAAGGTATTTTTGACATTTCTATTAAGGTATGTTTTAGTGAGGATACATTTGGGGCTTTTTTAAACAATCTTTCAGATTGTTTTTTTTTTGCCCGCTGTTAAATGATGAATACAATTGATTTCACTATTTTCAGTGAAAATCAAAACATTCTGAAAACAGCAAAAAAAGGGCAAAAAATTGCTTTGCTAAATATGAAAAAACATGTACTGTTTAATAAAGTGTATTGTTGAATATTAATACTGTTTTTCTTTTTTTCAGAACTAGAAAGAAAATTTAGAAGATGTTATTCAGTTTTCTTTGCAATTAAATAAAAACATTTATTTCTAAATAATTTACTTTGATGGTCAGGTAAGTTTAACATATCTGTATGTGTCACTGCTTTCGTTTCATGCTTCCTTTTCTTCACCTCTCCTTACTCTGCTTTTCTCATTTCTCTTCTCACTCTCTCTTCCTGCTTTACTACTCTTTTGTAACTCCCTTACTCCTTCTCTACTAGTCCCCTACCTTTACTACCTCCATCACTAATTTTTCATCCATGTTTCTTTCTCTGTATCCATATGTCTTAGTCTTTTTAACTGCCTTACTCCTTCTCAGTTGTTTGCTTTCTGTCTCTGTATCTGTCACTCTCTGTTTGTCTGTTTTACCCTTAACTTCCTTAACCCCTTCGACGCGCATGACGGAACGGTTCCGTCATGCACGTCGGTTGCGCTGTGCGCATGATGGAACCGTTCCGTCATGGCCCCGCCCGCGCACGGAATCTTCAGCGTGGCGCGGAAATCCGCGCCGCGCTGAAAAGGTTAACATCTCTGGGGCAGATTTACAAGCCACCTGCACCACCACTACGTCACTTTTCTTGACGTACTAGTGGCGCAGGGTGCTCTTCCATATTTACAAGGAGAGGATAAGCCACTCTGTGTGTCTTTTCCTCTCCTTGTAAATACAGCCAATTCAAATGCAGCACTAAAATGAGCTATTATCTTTTTTGATAGGTTTAGGGTACCTATAGGTAAGTAGTGATGCAGAGTTTAAAGTTTAATAGGAAGACTCTCTTCCCTTCATATGTGAAATGTACACCATCTCTTTTTTAATTACTTTGCCACTCCCCTCTCTTTGTCAGGGAGTCCCTGAAGGTTTACTAAAGGTGAAAAAAATTATTTATTTTTTTAAAAAAAAACCCATTGGGCGCGCACCCAAAAAAAAAAAAAGAAAAATAGATTCAAAAAACAATTTTTTGTGTTTTGATTTTAGGTGGCTCTAAAAAGAGCCCTTGAGTTAATGTAGGGACAGAGGAAGTGAAAAACGAAAAAGAAAAAAAAAAAAATGATGGCCTTTCGCAAGGATGCTCCTCAAATTTTCTTTGAATGAGATCAATACTGCTCTCACCCAAAGTAATACGAGTACCACAATCCATGCAGTGTGTACTCATCCTCCCAAAACAAGGACGAATATCCAGAGGTGTGGAAGAAGGTGAAGGCACCATCGCAGAAGAAGTGCTCACCTGAGTTGCCGAAGATGTGCTCGGCTGAGCTACTGCAGATGTTGTCGGCTGAGCAGGTGGAGGGTTTGCTCCAGAAGCTTGACGAAAAGTCACAGGATGCATTGCCTCAACGTGCCTCATCATAGTGTGAATACTAAAAGAGTACTTCTTATTAGCATTCCCACGTGACAAAGTGCGCTGACACAGTATGCAGGTGACCTCTGGTGCATTCATCTTCTTTTGTCCCTCAGGAAAAGTGAAAAACTGCCATATAAAGGAGTCTTTCTGCTTCCTCTGCCTCTGTCTCTCAAGAGTGTCCTGTTCACTCTCAGAAGGTGGCTGGTGCTCTGCCATTGTCTCACAAAAACAGAGTAGCTCCTTCTCCAAGGGAATCAGAACTAACAATGAGGGGGGTGGGTGTGATTTTGGAAGAATCTGGAACTGAAAGTACTTTGAACCAATGAAAAGTGATGTTTCTTGATCACATGACTTGCCATGAGGGGATTGGGTGTGGTGTTGAAACAATCTGAAACTGAAAGTAATGAAAACCAATTAAAAGTGCTGTTTTATTAATCACATAACCCGAGGTGCGCGCACTGAGCAAGCTCCGAGCGCGCACGGTGCAATTACGCATGCGCGAACGCGTACTCGCACATGTATTATGCGCGTACGTAACGTGTATACGCAGCACGCACGCATGCGCGAACGTCAGCGCGCGTACTCTACACGTATACGCAAGTGTACCGCATGCGTACGTACGCATGCGTACTGGGTGCGCACTAAAACGTATGTATGCGTACGTAGATAACGTACGCCTGCATACATGAAAAACGTACGCAAACGTACTACGTGCGCGCTCTGAGCGCGCACCCTAAGAATTTATAGAGAAAAAAAAAAAGTGGACATAACTTAATAGAGGATATTAACTATGCTGTTCAACTTTATCCAAATTCAAAGTTAAAAAAAAATGAGCCACACCAAGTTAAAGGATACAGATAATTTATAAATGTATACATAGGGAAATTTTTGAAAAAGAAATATATAAAAAATATAATAAAAAAATAAAAAATTAGCATTTAAAAAACCTTTGAAATTCAATGAAAAAACCATAGGTTTCACACACATTATAGTTAGGAATTAGCATTTAAAAAAACCTTGCAAATTCACTGAAAAAACCATAGGTTTCACACACGTTATAGTTAGGAATTAGCATTTAAAAAACCTTGCAAATTCACTGAAAAAACCAGAGGTTTCACACATGTTATAGTTAGCTGGTCATTTTACTCGTAAAAAAACAATGAAATTCCCCCGTTATAGTTAGTTCAGCTAACTATAACTCGCGCGCCCGCAATCCACTGCTGATGACGTCACATATTACATCACTCATGACATGGTCAGTGACATCACTCATGACATCACTGATGACATCTCAAATGACATCACTGATGACATCACTGACGACGTCATCCATGAGAAAAATTATCACATGTTCTCACACCCTAATATAACCTTTGATACACCGACTAAAAATGTAAGAGTTCCATTCTCAAAACCATATATACTGCAATACCAATCATTACATACCCACTTATTAACTCTTTGGTCTTCATATACCTCCACTTGCTCACCTGTACAGTCACTCATACTTACAGTCACTCCGTACAAAACTATAATATACATTTAAACACTTATATAGACACTCACACACTAACAAGTATCCATAGAGCTACTGTTACACCAACTCAGTCATGCAAATAATCACACTCCCATTTTCTCACCTATGCAGTAAAACACACTCAAGTTCACTTACTCATAAAAATAGTATCACATTCTTACACTCTTAAATAATCATTGATACAAGCACACACTCATCCATACAGTCACTTTCACAATCACACACTCTCATATCTACTCACTTATATACTCTTACACGCACATATACTGCCTTTCACATATGTAGTTAGTCACAAATGTACTATTGAAATATATATTCAATCCCTAACACACCCATACATACACTCACTCAACCATACAGTCCATCACAGATGCACTCCTAAAACCATTCACCCATAGAATCACCCACTCACACATCTATGCATAGAGTGACACACACACTACCCACACAAACACTCACGAACCCATACAGATACTCAGACAACCAATCAATTACCCATATAGAGACTCATATAGCTGTTCTCAAAACCATGCAGCCACTTATACACCAACATACAGACACATACACACATTTACACAGTTTAGTCACTAGTCTGCAGTAAGATACATTTAATGACTTACTTAAAGAATCATGTTATGCACCACAGAAAATCATCCATTTACACACTTGTACACCCACTCATTCTTCAACAGGCCTTTCTCTATATATATCAAACCTTTTTGAAATTCTTGAGAAACACATACTCACTGGATGACGTCATCACAAGGATGATGTCATCAGTGATGTCATGAGTGATGTCACTGACCATGTCATGAGTGATGTAATATGTGAAGTCATCAGCAGTGGATTGCGGGCGCGCGAGTTATAGTTAGCTGAACTAACTATAACGGGGGAATTTCATTGGTTTTTTACGAGTAAAATGACCAGCTAACTATAACATGTGTGAAACCTCTCGTTTTTTCAGTGAATTTGCAAGGTTTTTTAAATGCTAATTCCTAACTATAACGTGTGTGAAACCTATGGTTTTTTCAGTGAATATATATATTTATATATATTCACTAAAAAAACCATAGGTTTCACACATGTTATAGTTAGCAGGACATTTCACTCGTGAAAAACCAATGAAATTCCCCCGTTATAGTTAGTGCAGGCAACTATAACTCACGCAACCGCAATCCTCTGCTGATGATGTCAAATATTACATCACTGTATTTAGACACTTATCTACCCATGTCTTCTTCCATTAATTTTTAGCTATACATATATTACAAATATTTTTTTGTCAGAAAGACACATATGTCATCAGTGATGTAATATTTGACATCATCAGCAGAGGATTGCGGTCGCGTGAGTTATAGTTGCCTGCACTAACTATAACGGGGGAATTTCATTGGTTTTTCACGAGTGAAATGTCCATCTAACTATAACATGTGTGAAACCTATGGTTTTTTCAGTGAATTTGCAAGGTTTTTTAAATGCTAATTCCTAACTATAACGTGTGTGAAACCTATGGTTTTTTCAGTGAATTTGTACGGTTTTTTAAATGCAAATTTTTTTTGGAGAGTTTTTGGTAAAAAATAATATCCAACCTATGTATAAAATATTATATGTACTATATCCTGCATTATGGAATGGTTAATTTTTTAAAAATTAATGTTTACATACAGTTGTACATCACAGTTATTATCTTCTACAACTCTTGAAATTTTTTTTTTTTTCATGCATTTTTTGCCGTGCGCGTACGGTAAACTTACGCTACGCGGTCCGGACGTCATAAGTACAGTGCGCTTACGTGATACGTACGTGACGTATGCGTACACGCATGTGCGTTGCGCGGAAGCAACGTCGCGGTTACGCAGGGGCGTGTAATGCGCATGCGCGAGTGCGTCTTACGTACGCGCTCCGTAAGCGTCACGTTTGCGCATGCGTACTTGTTTACGAGCGCGTACCGTAAGCTTACGGAGCGCGCACGGTAGGTCATGTGATCCACAAAGAACACTTTTCATTGGTTGAAACTACTTTCAGTTCCAGAAACTTCCCACACCAGACCCATTCCCCTCATTACTGCTTGAGATCCCCTAGGAGAAGGAGCTGAATTGACATTGAGATACAATGGCAGAGCAGAAGACCTCTTCTGAGAGTGAGCCTAGCAGCACCATCATCAGACAGAGAAGGAGGAAACAAAAGGATTCTTTTGTGTGGGAGAATTTTACTTTTCCAGAGGGGCAGAAAAAGGTCAATGCTCCATTGGTCACTTGCAGACTTTGTGAGCGTGTTTTATCTAGAGGAGATCCAAGGAAGAAGTATTCCTTTGGAAATCACTCTATGATGAGACACCTTAGGGATAAACATCCCAGGACCTTTGCTCGACATACTGAAGAAAACTCTTCAGTTAGTCACCGGAGCCCAACCTCAGAAGCTCAGCCGAGTACATCATCGGCAGCTCAGCTGAGCCCTTCCTCTGAGGTGGGAGCATCACCTTCTTCAGCTCCTCTGGACATTAACCCTCGATTTCGGAGGGTTTCAATGAGGTGTACAACGTGTTGTGGTCTTATTGTTTTTGGGGAGATAAGATAGACCAGCACGTTTGTAGACGTTCATAATATTCCCATTCTTTCTTTCCTCTATCCCTGTATTAACCCAACGGCTCTTTTAAGAGCCAACCTTACCTCACAATTTTTTTTATTTTTTTTTAAGCTTTCCTTTTTGAAATTTTTTTTTTGCCGTGCGCGCACGGTACGCGTAATCGCGGAATAGTTACAGGAAGTTCGCGGAATTTTTCTCACGGAATTTTTCCGTTTACGCCATGCGCGTACGCAGCGCGCATTCCGCGATTTTTCGAAAAAAAATTAAAATTAAATTTTGCCCTTGGGGGTCCTTCTGGGACCCCCTGACAAAGGCTAGGGGGTCAGGAACTGTCCACCCTGCCCCCTTTTCACGTTCTCCACCTTTGTTTTTCACCCCCTCAGACTGCGAGAGACAAAATGGCGGCCGACACTTCCTGGTTTCGACCGATTCGAATGTTTACTGACATCTAACAACCAATCAGAATTGCGCTCGCGCACGGCGGCGTGCGCGTACGGTAAGCTTACGGTACGCGCTCGGAGCGCCCCTATAGATATATATATTGATTTAAATGCTATTTTCTCAGGAAATACTGAACAGATTTACATGAGACCTTCAAAAGGCACATCCCTGACCTGAGGGCTACCTCTCTGCCAAATTTCAAGTAATTCTGTTCAGCCGTTCGGGCTGTAGCTCGGACTAAAGGTCCTATGGAAAAATGCATGGGGAAAACGCGTTTTGGGACCCCCGCTTGACGAATCCCCCCGAGACTTTCAGGAAAGGAGCGGAGCGGAGCGCCCCACCTATTTTGAGAATTTCACGAGGATTCGTCAATCGGCGCCAAGGTTATTTCAAATAGAATGTTGCAGATTTCCTATGGAAACACGGTCCTAACTATAACTATCTACTGGCGACCGCCAGTAGATAATATATATATATATATATTTATATATATATATATATATATATATATATATATATAATAAATACATACACGAACACATACATACATATTTCACATTTTTTTCATCTAAAAAACAAAGGTTAAAGAATTATTATAGTTACGTGAATTTCTTAGTGACAATATTAATGTTATAAACAAGAAAAAGCACAAAAGGGTAGCAGATGCACACCAATTTTGTTGATTTTATCAATTTACTCAAATGTTTATTCAGTTTATTCCTGCTTGCGTGCAGACCGGATCTGTGCCTCGTCTAGAAACACGTGTGCAAAACTCAAAAACCTTTACAGCAACTTGGTACTGCATTTCCGATCGCACAGCCACGAAGAAATGCTTACAAACTTGTTTTCTTCCAAACTTTATTTATTCCTTGTACTCCAGATTTGTCAATACTTTTTTCATTGATGAATCTGGAGTACAAGGAATAAATTAAGTTTGGAAGAAAACAAGTTTGTAAGCATTTCTTTTCTGGCTGTGTGATCGGAAACGCAGTACCAGCTTGCTGTGAAGGTTTTTGAATAAACAAGAAAAACACAGATGTTCTGCAGTTATAGTTAGTAGCACAAACTTTAACTTGTGTCCTTGCCATGCACTGCTTATGACCACACATATGATATCACTCATGACATGCTCTATGACATAATGATTGACATCACTGATGACATTTCAAATGACATCATTGATGACATCACTGATATGTTGTTTGTACTATGTCTCCCTTCTTTTCCATTCTCCAAAGCTCTCACAAAACTCTTGCAAGAGCCAGGCAGGCGATCCCCTGTGTGCAGTCCAAGGGAGCACTGCTACCTGGTGTGCTCTTAGGAGCCTTTCGAGAGATCATACTTTTTATAATGGACTTTTGCATTTATACTAAATATATCCTGATTTAGTATGCATTATTTATATACACCAGAATAGTAACAGTGTGTTTAGTTTAATTAGAAAGTTTAATGTGGAGAAAAATAGATCACTTAGATTTTTGGAAAACCCCCACTTGATTTATCTACATGAGAGGAACATTGGCACATTGCACACAATGATACTCATTTATTTAAGTCTATTTATTAATATTTGAAAAAGCTCAATCACTACTTCTTTTATGGTCCAACAAGAGTCTTGCAGGATTTTATTTTTTAGAGGAAGAATTTACACTTTCCTTTATTAGAGTAATTATGCCTTATTGTCTCCACTAGTAGGGTGTGGAGAGAAAGTAGATTCTCAGATGTGACCTTTCACAGTATAGAAAAAGTGCACAGTAGGCTGTAAGAAGACACTGAGATCTCACAGACACATCTGCACAGCCTAGCAACTGCGTACAGTAGACTATAGGGAGAGCCTGGCCTCTCCAGTGAGGCCTTGCATAAATGTAACCAGTATTTAGAGTAGGGTGTAAAGAGACACTGCCTCTCCACTCACACCTTTCTCCAAGCTCAGCAGTATGCATAGTAGGGTGGGGAAGGTGCCCACCCCAGATGTAAGAAGTTAATATTTCATAGTAAGTATAACATGTACTGGCCTCTCCACTGAAACCTCTCCCCAGGAAAATAACCATATATATTAGCATGCAAGAATGGATTTTACTGTCCAGTTACAGCTCTCCCTAGGATGACAGACATGTATAGTAGTGTGCAGGGAAACATTCTTATCTCCACTAACACCTTTCTCCAAGAGAACATGGATGTGTAGTATGGGGTTGGCAAGAAGTGCCCTCTCTGCTGATACCTCTTCCGAGACCAACAGGGATATGCAGTAGTGTCTAGGAAGGGAGTGACCTCTCCACTAACGCATTTTACCAGGGTGAGCGGTGTCTGTAATAGGGTTTCATAAAAATGTATCACTCTGCTCATACCTCTTCCCAGGCTGTCAGGTATGCATGGTATATTGCGTAGCACATTGTGGAAAGAGACTGGCACCTCTCTTGTGACCTAAGGGGCTTACCTCTCTGGGAATAGCTCTCTCCAAGATAACAGATATACAAGGAAGGTGTAGGGATGAAATTCCAAAACAACTATACAGACTATGGCATGGAAACACACTGCCCTGTCAGCTGAGACACACATGTTCAGTGGAGACTGTGGGTTGCAACTGTTCTCTCTGTGCATAACTCTCTTCATAGAAGATGGAACTGACAGTTTTGGTAAATATTGCAATACATAATAAAAGTTAAATATATAATAAGTGTTAAGCAAAGAACTAGAACATTGCTTTATGCTTTTTTATTACAACAAAACAATTTAACAACAATGCAAGACTGCAACAATTATATTAACAAAATATATGAACAACTATTAAACAAAACAAACAACTATATAACTCATAATATTTTTTTACACTCATCAGTAGGCACCAAGCCCTTCCCCCTTATTGATTTATTTGCCTACTGGATTTTGATTTATGTGACACTACTTTTCCAGTCTTTTAGCCACCTTAGCGTTCCAAAGAGTCTTCGGTTTCCTGGTATATATTAGCAGGCTAGGAGGCAAGAACTTTTCAGCAAAGCCCCTTATGTATATATTACAGTTCATAACGCCCAGCTCGTGCAGATTTAGCTCATGCTGCTGAACTGCACAGCTATTCAGTCACTTTCACATCCTTTCAAACTGAAAACACTGTGCTTCAAGATATAGTTATTGCTGAACACTACAATAATCCTGTAATGTTAATAATGCTTTTTTGCTGCTTATGCAAGCAGATATTTATTTCCTCAAACAAGTTTCCATTTTCCTCCTAAAAAGTGACAAAACAACAAAAAAGATAAAAGTTACATACTGATCAATAATTCATAACAGTGACACATCAATGTATTGTTTAACCTTTGCTACATTGTTCACCCACAATCACATATTTATATCTAGTGCACCAGTAACTTGTTATTCCTTTCTCCTGAAAAATAATGCACCCTCAACCAGTCTATTTTCATATTTTTGCAATTACATCATAACATGCAATGAACTCTGCTTCCATAACAGATTCTAAAGTAGCTTAATCATCTTGACACACCTTTCTTAACACTCACCACAATGTTTCAATCAAGAAAAAGAAATATCACTATTCATACATCTCATAGGGCTAAATGTACAATGAGGTTCATTAGAACAGTAGAACTTGTATTATTACATTATTTATTTTATAATTTAAGAAACACAGCTTCCTTTAGTTACAAGTACATGCAGTTAAAACACTTCACTATTTAACACAATCTGCAAACCTTGCTCACATCTCTCTACATTATAATTTGTACCTGTCAAAGGGAATATTAACCCATCTATACCTCCACAAACAGCTTTTCACTCTGTAAACATAGTGTAGAATACGTTTACCAACATTAGTACACTTACTGAAACTTCACAACAAAGTTTGTAAAATATATTATTAAATACCTGAACTTGGACTTATTTCTTAAATGCAGATGAAGACACCAATCTCTTTCAGCTCCAAATTAAGTCACATATGCTGGGAACAGCTCAAGGAGACTTCCTTCTCCTCCATAGCACCAAGGACAAACTGAGATATCTCTGTGTCTGCAAAAAATCACATCACAGCATTTCTTCAACTAGGTAATATGAGGTAGGGGGCGTGGCCAAATGCAGAAGGAAATGGCCGCATGGTAGCCAAACTCCGCAGCGCCACTCCCGATTAATCTGTTATAAAACATTGTGCCCCAGCCAGACTCGCCAGCAAGAGAGCCTACCTGGTCCTGAAGTTCTGCCAGATGAGAGGCAACCTCGATTGGAGGTGCCCCTGTGACAAAATTTGCTTCCTGGATGTTCTGGAGGCCGGGGCACCTCTGGGAGTCCTTTGCTGAGTCCTGGGGAGTGCGATCTTCTCTACGTCGAAGCTGCGGCCTTATCCACGAGCTGGCCCTCATGCTGCTGTAGCCGTGCCTCATTATCGGTGTTGGCAGTGCGACCGGGGAATGCGCTGCCCCCGCGGCGGCTCTCCTGTGTGGCGGCCTGACTGCTCCTGAGTCGCTGGCATTGCTGCTGCTCAGGGAGAGACTGTGGCCTATGCGCCCGAACTGGCAAGGTGCTAGATCGACCTGCGCTTGAGTTGGCGCCTCATAGTGCACAATCTGGGGCATGCAAACTGTTCCTCGGCGGCCCCGGCAGCATGGGAGAAGCCCCGCTGGACCCCTCCCAGGCAAGAGCACTACTTGGCACCGCGGCTGCGGCCTACTGGCTCATGTGACAGCACCTGAGGTAGGGGGGCCGAGCAGAGTGCGTGGGATTGACGGTGTTGGCTGTGTGTGCGCCGCCCCACATCTCACCTTCTTGTTGCCGGCTGGACTGCCTGGGGGCC
This sequence comes from Triturus cristatus, assembly GCF_964204655.1. NCBI lineage: Eukaryota > Metazoa > Chordata > Amphibia > Caudata > Salamandridae > Triturus > Triturus cristatus. The sequence goes on along the minus strand of NC_140585.1, from coordinate 700,565,890 downwards.
GGGAGAGTAGCCGTCCGCACCTGATCCTTTGTTCTCCTTGGGCCTACTGGAGGGTGCAGCGGTGTATTGGCGAACCTATGTATCCAGCAATGAGGCCCAGGGCATGCTTTGGCCCAGCAATGATACGATGGATCTTGTGGATGCAGCATGAGGCCCCCCATGCATAAACTCTGCACCTTGGATTGCAGGGGTGGCCTGTGACTTGACATTACACGGCCTTGGCTGCCCCAGTGCAGAGAATGGTTTGGGGGCCCGGGCTGCTCCCGGGCTCTGGTGGTAGAGACAGGGCTTTGCCTGCCCCTAGCTGGCCGCGGCTGCCTCTTCTCAGTCCCTGAAGGCTGCACGGGGCCACTGCACCACTTGTGAGGTGCGGGCTGAACATCCTGGCGCTCTGAGGTCTGGGCACTGCTGGTAAGAGCTGAGAGGCCGAAGGAGTAGCTGGTGTGGCTCAACCCTGCTTTGGACACCTCACGCTCACCTGCAACATCATAGCAGCCGGCCGCAGTGGTCGCAATGCGGTGCAGGCGAAGCGGGACAAATTTGCGTGGCAAAGGGCCAGGATGGGGAACGCGCTAATTCCAAATCGCAGGGTGAGCAACCTGATCCCACATTGCAGGACATCTTAACTGCCATAACCTCTGTGCGTACCTCACTTGAAACCCACGTAGACACTTTCGCTACAGAGGTTTCTTTAATCAGGGCGGACATGAGGAAAATGGCTGATCGCGTCAACACCATCGAAAATACAACCAAGGAACTGGCGAGGGATACGGATCCTCTTAAGTGTCAAGTGACTGAACTTCAATCTACACAGGAGGCACTCACACTACAGCTGGACGATTATGAGGGCCGTATGAGACGCAACAACATACGAATATTAGGGGTCTCGGAGTGGGCGGAGGGTCAGGCTGCCAATCTCTTTGTCAAGGAATTGGTCCTTAACAGCTTCAGCCAAGGGGCCTCTCCAAATGCTTCTCAATTGAACGAGCGCATCGTGTACCTGGGGGCAGACTGAAACCAGGAGCGTCTCCCCGACCTCTACTTGCAAGGGTTTTTAATTTTCGAGTTAGAAATGCCATTCTCCAGACGGCGAGTGCGGCCCCTACGTTGACGATCGACAACAGTAAAGTCACTTTTTTCCCTGACTTCACCCTGAGGATTCAGAAACAACTGCGCAGCTTCTTGGACATGAAGAGTGCGCTAAGAGGCCAAGAAATTAAATATGCCATGTTTCCAGCAAAGCTACCGGTCGAGTCAGAGGGTAAACTATGGTTTTTCACGACGCCCCGGACGCTTGGCACTGGCTCGATGGCTGGCGAACAGTTGGTAAGCCCCCACAAACCTGCTACGACGCTGGCCCTGCTGGCAATCGACGCCAGTGGCAGTGTTCCCCACCCGACAGCGACTTGGTGGCACATAGCCCGAAGGATTGAAGGTTGATGATCGGCAAGTATAAGTGACTGTCCCCTAGGCATTGACTTCCTGAGCATGTATCTGGTGGTGGCTCTCACATTTAGGGTGCCTCACCTCTTACATGGGGTCCAATAGATCAGGGCTCATATTGATCCAATTCCGTCTTGTTCTTGGTTTTCAGTGTATTAGATAATGTTATCTCTTCACTAATGCAAAAAGTTATTTGTGATGTTCATATACCAGGTTATGGGTTTACTGGCCGGGCTGTTCCTGTTCTCATGAACTGTTGCCCTAGGGAGTGGGGTTGTTCACATACCCAACACTGTTGAGGGAGGGCGACAGGCACTCTGCAAGTTGGGGGTGGCGGGTGGTTTTGTACCCGTTGTGCAGGGAGGCAGGGTGGGGTGAGGGTGTTGAGTTTCGGGGGAGTGGGGTTTAGTTGTCTTTGGTGTTCTGTTTGCTGTACTTGTGCAATTCTACTCTTTGTTTTCCTTTTCTTCAATTCATCCAATTGTCCTATGCACCTATTCACTCCCACGGTTGTATATAATGCTCCCCGCCAAAATGCAAAGGCATTACAATGGGGAGTGCTGGGGATACCTGGAGATCAGTACATGTGTCCACTCATTGAAGCGACTGGACCCCGATCTGTTTTATTGCAATACGGCAGGCTCCCCTGCTTCTGCTGACCCGGGGCCACAATCCTGACCTCACCCTCTGAGTTCAGATTCCTTAAACTCCTGACGTGGAACATCAATGACCTGAGCAACAAGATTAAGTGGGGAATAGTACTGCAATACTTGAAGCGACAGGCACCAGATATCTTCCTACTCCAGGAGACGCACTTGGTTGGGTACTCTTGAGGGGCACTGAATAGGTGGGGATACCGACTGGTCACCCATTCAGGGTTGACCTCGGGTTTGGGGGGAGGGAGTACTCCTCCGCAGGGGCTGTCCATATATGATCCACAAGACTTCGACAGATGCGCAGAGTAGATATGTAGCATTGTCTGGCAGCTGGGAGGGACAGATTCTCAACGTCATATCCATCTATATCCCCCCTGGTTTACAGCGTCCCACATTGCGAGATATAGAAGCGCTCATACTTCACTTGCCGTTGGGTGTACTGGTACTAGGAGGTGATTTCCACTTGACGCTTGATGGTGCTAGGGATCGCCTTCCACCCCACAGGGACCCCCTCCGGGGATCCCAATCGAACGAGTTCACATCCGCCATGGGCTTGGTGGATATCTGGAGGTGGCTTAATCCGACCACCATACAGTTCACGTTTCAATCTGGGGCCCACAACAGTCAATCCCGCATTGACCACATGTTCACACATGCCCAAGATATTCATATTTTTTCTGAGTCCCGGTGCCTTGTGCTGGGACTCTCTGATCACTCCCCCATTCTCACGACTTTAACCTTGGGGCAGACCAGGCGCTGTACTACCCTCTCTATCAATCCTTGGGCGCTTAAAGTACCCCACATTTGGGAAACACTGCTCAAAGCCACTGACTAATATTTCACAGAAAACGTGGGGTCGGTCACTTCCGCCTGTGAATTGTGGGGGGCGTTTGGCGCTGTCATTGAGGACCGAGCCTCATCATTGATGGTGGGGCATAGGAGGGAACTCTCCAAATGAGTAGTGGAGTTGGAAGAGGAAATCCTGTTAAAGGAAAAAGCCCTTGCATGTGCTCCTGATTTGGACGCACAGCATGCACTTAATATGGTGCATCTGGACTACCGGCAGCTACTGACAGAAGCTGCCAAGATGCGCTATCTTGGTACCCATCACACGATCTATGAGCATGGGGAGCGGGCGGGTAAACTGGCCTAGCTAGAAAAAAGGGAGCGGGCATCCAGGTGGGTCCTCTCAATATCTGGGGCTAACTGTGCTCTTCTCCCTAACCCTCAGCAGATTGCCGAAACATTTGCCTTTCTCATCTGTATATACTACTGCCGAGACATCCCAGGCCCCTATGGCTGTGGACCTCCTGTCGACTATCAATGTCGCTCACCTATCAACACAGGATTGCGACTCCCTAGAGAGTGACATTACAGAGACTGAAATTCAAAAATCTATTCAGGATTTACGATCGGGTAAGGCTATGGGACCCAATGGGCTCCCAATTAAACTCTTTAAACCAATGACTTCTAAGCTCTCTCTCTCCCCACTTACTGCGCATCTACACCGAAAGCTTTGATCTAGGTATCCTTTCAACTGATGTTCCCCCATATTACTGAGCTGGTGCATCCGGGTCACTCCGGGTTTATGCCAGGAAGGAACACGACCTTGAACCTGCGGCAGTTGAATGGGGTCCTCGGCAGACTAGACACCATCAGGGAAGATGCGATCCTGTTGTCATTAGACACCACCATGGCGTTTGACACCATCGAGTGGGACTTTCTCTTCGCAGTTCTGGCTCGGATGGGCTTTGGACCCAATTTTATTAGATGGATTCAGCTACTTTACACGCAACTTACTGAGCATGTAATTGTTAACAACCACGTCTCTAGTAGTTTCCCATTGCAGTGGGGCATGAGACTGGGATGCCCTCTATCGCCCCTGCTCTTTGTCCTCGCATTGGAGCCGCTGGCTGTCTGGATGAGGGGCGACCCAAAGATAAGGGGGCTTAAGTGGACTGAAGATCACGAAGATCGCATTTCGCTCTATGTGGATGATATCCTCCTCTACTTGTCCTCGCCCTCACGGTTCCTGCGTCGAGTGCTCCACCTATTCCATATATTTGGTGCCCACTCAGGGTACACGATTAATTGGGCTAAGTCCCAGTTATATGTGTTGTGGGGGGAACCGCCACTTAGCCCCAGGGGCTACAATATACCGGTGGAATCTCGGGGCTTTAAGTACCTCGGCATATTCATTACCCCACACCTGACTTTATTCTATTAATCCAATCTGCTGGGGCCCCTGACCCGTCTGAAATTGGATGCTAGATATTGGCGATCTCTCCCTCTGACTCTTCTGGGGCAGGCAGCACTTTTTAAGATGCTTGCGCTACAGCGATTCCTGTATGCACTGCAAAATACCCCCAACGTTATCCCTGACGCCTATTTTGCCAGTATTTTACAATAAAAGGGGGGAACCCATAATAACCCTTTGGCATTTGGGTACTTAAACAATGTGAAGAAAAAAATATAACGCCTAGGGATTAATGATATTTCTTCGTACTGGTGACGAGATAGGTTAATTATCTCCTCCCTTGAGTTGTTCTATCCTCAATGTGCACTATGTTGTCATTATTTTTGATGGTCATACTTGGTAATTCCAACCCAACGACAAATATATATTTCCTTAGATCTGCGTCTAAGTATATTTATTATTTTGTGTTTCAGCATCAATATAAAGAAGTAAATCTTTCAGACATATATACAAAAATTTATATTATTTACAATCTTCATTTTCAAAACATCCAGAAATCAATGAACATATACATCAACACAACCCTATATTTCAATTAGGATGCCTATAAGATAAATTTACTAAAGCATTCCTTTCTACTGAAGATCATACCTACATGAGCACTTTTGAGATCGTTTTCATTGTGATCTCCCCATTCCTTAAAGTACTCTTTCAAAATAAATTCGAAATAATCAACAATTTAAATAAGTGTCTTCTCAATCGTTGTCGACGCGTTTCAGCCACAATTATCTTAAGGCCTCATCAGGACTAGGGCACATGTATATATAACTTCATCGGATTCCACCTCTTGTCAAAGCGCTATTGGTAACGCGTACTGTTTCTCAAGGCTATTTAGGGGGGTCCCATTTCTTCAATCCCTCGATCTGGGAGCGCTTGGAAAGTCTTTAATTTTTCAAATTTAAATGCCTCAATTAGTTGCACCAAACCATGAGTTTCAACGGATGACCGTAGACGCCGCCTCTTAGTCTGTTCGTACTTGTTTTCCAACAATCGTCTAGATACCTCGCGCTTCTGGCATCAGTCCTGATGCCAGAAGCGCGAAAATGTTTTGAAAATGAAGATTGTAAATAATATAAATTTTTGTATATATGTCTGAAAGATTTACTTCTTTATATTGATGCTGAAACACAAAATAATAAATATACTTAGACGCAGATCTAAGGAAATATATATTTGTCGTTGGGTTGGAATTACCAAGTATGACCATCAAAAATAATGACAACATAGTGCACATTGAGGATAGAACAACTCAAGGGAGGAGATAATTAACCTATCTCGTCACCAGTACGAAGAAATATCATTAATCCCTAGGCGTTATATTTTTTTCTTCACATTATTTTGCCAGTATTGGCAGCGTAGTGCGAGGACTGCTGTGGGAGGGGCAGGCACCGCGTATAGCCATGACTAAACTTACCATGGGATGGTATGATGGAGGTATTGCATTGCCTGATATGCGGCTCTACTACCGTGCGTCACAATTGATTGCGGTTAATAGGTGGTTGCATAGGGAGTACGACGATCCAAACTTTCGCACAGACCACTGGCATTTGGGATGGGGGGGTACAGTAGAGCATTCTACGTGAACACTAGTAAGCTTCGTCTCACGGGGCCCACCGCATGCACAGTGGAGGTCTGGCACGGAGTCACTCAGAAATGGGGCTGGCACAATCGACTTACAAAAGCTACGTCACTCTGGGAACCAGGTATGTTGGGTCAGCTTAGTAAATGTCCTGGCTTTGATGGGTGGGATATGATAGGCATTTCAATGGTGGGGGACATAAGGATAAAGGGAAAATTGGCCACTTTTGCCGACCTACAGGCCAAGTATCAATTGGTGACCACCGAGACCTTCAGGTACCTTCAGATCAGCCATGCTGTCTCAGCTGCCATGCCCAAGGAGCTCCCCCTGCCTAAGTCCTCTCCACTGGAGGACAGATTGATACTTGACCCTCTGCCCACAAAAGCTATATCCCTTACTTATAAAAAAACTGTTAAACAATCGGCCCGATCCTATGCAATGCCTGCGGCAGGGTTGGGAGTCGGACCTGGGGAGCATGGATGATGAGGACTGGCGTGACGTAGTGGCTTCTCCTAGAGAAGTGGCATTCCCGATGAGACTGTGCTTAGTTCAACTGAAAATCCTCCACCGTGTGCATATTGATGCAAAGCTTCTGTTCAAGCTGGGTAGAAGGCCTGATTCCTTATGATTATGAAAGTGCAACCAGACAGGCACCTTCTTCCATATCCTATGGGACTGTCCAGTGGTGGGGCAATACTGGGATATGGTTACAAAACAGATGGAGAGGGCTTGTGGCAAGACCTTGAAGGCCTCCCCTAGCTGTGCCTTCTCAATGTGTGGGAGGACACTGACCTCTCACAGATTGAGCAAGCATAGGCCTCAATGGGAAGGGCCATCGCAAAACACAACATTGTGCAGAAATGGGGGGTGGGGATGGCCCCAGGTTTCCGAGATTGGGCTATTGAGATAGATAGGGCAATGATTGCCGAAAAGGATGTGTTTAAACATAGAGGGTGCCCCATGAAATGGGACCATAAGTGGGTAAAGTAGAACAAGTATTGGGATGATATATGTTTATCCCCTTCAATTGAACAGCAACGTGAAAGATGCTTATTGATGGAAGAGCCTGTGAGTGATGCTGCAACCATGCTCTGACACATGTAGTTGTCATCCATCTTGCAAGAAGCCACCTGATATATGTGCTGTTTGTGCGCCTCTGTCCCTTAGTAATCGAAGCCTACTGAACAGGCAAGACACTGTCATCCTGGTCCATCTTTGGGAAGAACATGGTGCTCATCGACTTATCTCTGTACTGTAATATGTGTCATTGTATTGTGGACCCGACTATTGTTTTATCATTGACTTGTACTTTTTCTAATAAAAATTGTTTAAAAAACAAACAAACTCTGTAATACGAATGGAAACTATTTGTTGAGCTTTGGATCTTTTTGTTTTACTTCCCCATCCGATCTCACAACACTCTTGCAGGATTGTAAAAAACCTTGTGGCAGGCCCAGTAATTTTCCATGCATGTATCGATAGTGTCTCATGTGATCGGCTGAGCCTCATGCGGCAAGCCTCACTCGCTGAAGCTTGCACTCTACTCTCATGAGAATCTTGGGAGATTGTTATTCAATTGTAGGGAAATAGTATATGGGAAGCCCTAGCCTCTACACTTAGAACCCTATTATGCATACTGGAATATGAGTAGGGTCTACCCTCTGCATTCAAAAATCTCTCTCAGATGATAACTATTCATAATAGGGCATTTGCAGGGACTGGCCTCTTCGCTGAGACCCCTTTCTTGCATAACTGGAGTACACAGTAGGGTTTGTGGTGGAAATGTTCTCTCTGCTGAGACTTCCCTCTCAGATGACAGGTGTGTATAGTAGTGAGAGGGGAGGGACAGGCCTCTCTTTTAAGACCTCTATCTCAGATGATGAGTGTGCATAGTAGGGTACGGAATAAACTCCCCATTGAGACCTCTGTCTCAGATGATGGATGTGTGTAGTTGTGAGTGGAGAGGGACTGCCCTTTCCTCTCAGACCTCTCTCTCTGAGATGACAGGTGTGGAAATTAGACTGTGTACATGAGCTGTCCTGTCCTGTAAGACCTGTCTTTCAGATGATGGATGTGCATAGTAGGGTGTGCGAGGAGAGACTGGCATTTCTACAGACACTTCTATCCCAGATGATGGGTGTGCATAGGAGGGTGTGTGGAGGGACTGTCCTCTCTTGGAAGAACACTCTCTCAAATGACAGATGTGCATGGTAGGGTATAGAGAGGAACTGGCCTCTCTGTTCAGATCTCTAACTCAGATGACATGTGTGCATGGCGGGATGTAGAAACGGGACTGGCCTCTCCACTGAGACCTCTCTCTCAGATGATGGGTATGCATAGTAGTGTGCAGGAAGGGACTAGGCTCCCCTTTCAGACCTCTCTCTCAGATGATGGGTATATGTAGTAGTGTGTGGGGAGAGACTGACCTCTCCTTTAACACCTCTCTCTCAGAGGATGAGTGTGTTTAGTAGGGTGTGTAGATGAACTGGCCTTTCCTTTCAGACCTCTGTCTCAGATGACGGGTGTGCGTTGTAGTGTGTGGAGAATTACAGGCATGTCCTTTCAGACCTCTCTCTCAGATGATGGATGTGCAAAGTAGGGTGTGTTAAGAGTGACTGGCTTCTATGCTGACACCTCTCTTTCAGATGATGGCTGTGTGTTCTAGTGAGTGGAGAGGGACTGTCCTCCCCGCTAAAATCTCACTATCTGATAAGTTTTCTTAGTAGGGTGTGGTAAGACACTGCACATTACTCTTGCCAAGCAGATGGGAGTAAATAGTAGAGTCTGATAAACAGCATCTCTAGTAGTACTACTTATTCCTACAATAGCAAGTGTGATACTACAGTGTATTCAAAGATTACCTACTCCTTTCTACTTTTCGCAATCCAGCAAGAGTTTCCTGAGATCATAACATTTAAAAAAGAATTAACATTCTAATCATCACAGTACTTATCTCTTACACACTTCCTCTCAAACACAAGGACCACAATATGCATTCCTACTAATAAAGCATGTTGAGAACTCATCTGCTTGTTTTTACTATTCACAATCCTGTAAGAGTCCTCCAAGATTGTAAAAATTTGTCAAAAACAATATACATTTATTTTCTTCACCGTAGTAATCCCTTAGACACTTCCTATCTAATTCTAGGGAGACAGCATGCCTTTCTGATGCTCTGTTATATACCATTTTTACTTCATTTCCACAGCACCTCCAATTTTTTTTACAGTAAACAGTAATGGCGGACATTTCATTTTTAACAATCCAACTGCCAGCCAATCAGAGTGTTCATGGGACTCGCAAGAGCCTCTTGCTCCTTCAAGAGCATGAATATTCATAGGAAAATGGGCCTCTTGACCTATCACAGGGCTCTATTTTTGATTTTGATCTCTTGCGGGTAGCCCACAGGACTCTTGCAAACCCAACTGCCAAAATATACAATTGTGTTTTTAGCCTTAATATCTCAAAAACTACTGATTGGATTTGCACAAAATTAAAAAAAGCACAATCTGTGGACCAATATCTAGCTTCCTGCTGAATTTGTATCATTCCTTTCAGCAGTTTGTGCTGTTGCCCTGTCTAAAGAAGTCTATAGAAACTACATGGGGATTTTGCATTTTGGGACCCATCTTTTTTCTCACTTCCTGCTTGACGGATCACGACAAAACTTTCCAGAAAGGAGCTTAGGTAGATCAACTTTTTAAAAAAAAGTTTTGTGAAGATTTGTTAAATGGAGCCAAAGTTGTATATTCACTTAAAAAACAAAGGTTACAGGTATGGAGTCAGGAGGCCTATTGGAAGAGGGGTGGACAAAGAGTGTGGGGCCTCCAATGACCTCTCAGCAACCCCAATGTGTGGTAGTTACTGGAGGTATCAAGAGGGGTTCCTGACCCCCAAGTACCCACAGCATCCAAGGGGACATCATCCCCCAACCAGTAGTGTGCCACGAAGTATGTTTATAGACTGGTGGAGAAAGGGGGTGGGGCCTCCCACAAGCTCGCAGCAATCCTACAGTGTGGGATTTACTGGAGGTAACTAGGGGTTGTTCGCCCCCAAGGACCCTCAGCATCCAAGGGGACTTCATCCCCCAAACAGTAGAGCACCAGGAGGCACGTTGAGAAAATGGGTGGGCCTCCAACCAGCTCTCTGCAATCCCTCAGTGTGGGACTTACTGGTGGTAACAGGAGGGCTTCTTTCCCCCTAAAGACGCTTAGCATCCAAGGGGACTTCAGACCCCAACCAGTAGTATGCCAGGAGGCATGTTTGCAGAGTGGTGGAGAAAGGAGGCATAGCCTCCAATGACTTCTCAGCAATCCCCCAGTTGTGGGAATTACTGGAGGGAACAGGAAGGGTTGTTGGCCCCCAAGGACCCTCAGCATCCAAAGGGACTTCACCCCCCAACCAGTAGTGTGCCAGGAGGCGCGTTTGCAGAGTGGCAGAAAAAGGGAGCAGGGCCTCCGGTGACTTCTTTGCTGGCCGTTTGTTTCTTTTTTAAAATCTTTAATTAGGGAGGGGGGCCATTGATGAAAAGAAGCAAGAGTCCAACTAAATTTGGACCCCAAGTTCTATGTCAAGGCCAGGCTTCTGCCTCCAATTTAGCCCAGTTACCCAAATCAGTTCACTTAGTCTCCATCCAATCCAACCTGGGCAGAAGACACTCAAAATCAGTTCACCACACTCCAGAAGAGGGGGTTCTGGGTTCAAAGTTCAGGTGGATTTGGGAGCAATGATATTTGACAAGAAGCAACAAGGGCTAACCGACCTTGGCAGCCTCCATCCTCAGGCCTCAGTCTCAGTCGCTCAATATGTGTGGGTTATCTAACCCAGCTAAGCCTTACTTGAGCTGCTTTGCTGCATGCCCCTCCTCTCTAGGCGGCACTCCAATTCAGCCTCCATTTAAGCCTTATAGCAGGTAAACAACAAATGGACAACAGGCTGACAAGCAATTTGAATTGGCTAACAAAGGCCTGAACCTCTAGATGCAGGACTGCAAGACCGTGGGACAATGACTGCCAGTCTCTGCCAGTTTCGGTTGTCCACTCCCCCACTGTACAGCTATATCTCAGTGGTCATGTGGTCTGTTCTCAGTGGCCCGGGCCTCCCTGCCAAGTAGAGTCCTGTGGCGTCCGGTGTCCTGTGGTACGTAGTGGTGCAATTACAATGTGCCGCATTCTCTCCTCTCGCTTCTATCTCCCTAAATCAATGCTCATAGATAACAGTATATTGTAAGAATTTGGGTTATTAGTTGAGAGATTTTCTTCAACTTTACTTCATACATTTTATAATTTTTAAATAACAGATCAGTGATACATTAGAGGCAAATTCTGACCACATCTTAACATCATAGAAGGTGGAATAGAGCATTCTTCCTGTGTTAAAGTATATAAACAACTTATAAACCAGAATTTGGTTAAAGTCAAAACATTAACCACTCCTCTGCCAGTCAGAAACACTCCCAACAATAAAGCTATTAATGTTATGTGCTGCGTTGGTGTGGTCTGCAAATAGTTCCACTGGTTGACCTCCAACAGTGCTCGTTTTCAGTTTTCGACCCACTTTGTACTACATAGCATTAATCACCATAAACTAAACTTGTGATTTAAGCCATTCATGCCTGACAATAGACCACAGTGCCCTCATAGGGGCTGGTCATCCAACTTAGCCACTGTTATGTTCCATATAGGTACCCCAATATAGGCTCAGGTAGCAACCTAACCTCTCACCTATATGTCCCCTGCAATTGCACTACATAACGGTTCTTAGGACTGACCGTTTACGTAGTTACAGTATTGCTAACAGGACGTGGGGTTTTCCTTGAAAACTAGCCTCATCCATCATGCATGATGATTCTTGGAAACTCAGTAGGACTACCATCTCCTGCATAATAACTATGTATAAGGGTCATTCCTTCCGTCATCCTAAGTCCGACATGACACAGCAAGGTAGATCCCCTGAGGGTACCACTTTTGGTATATAAACACCATGGGGCAGATTTACAAGCCCCTTGTGCCTCATTTACGCCGCCGTTGGGTCACTTTTGTGACGCAGCGGCAGCGCAAATCCTGCGCCATGGTGCGGGGTACTTACAACGTGATGCATCTGGGAGTTGCGTCACGTTGTAAAGCCCTGCGCCACATGTAGGCGTTCCTGCGCAGGGGGGGTGTTCCGGCGCAGGACCGCCTCCTAAAAGTGGCTGAGTGAAATCTACAAGATTTCACTCAGTCACTTTTAGGCCCATGCTGTGTCAAAACCCTGCGCCTGCCTGAAGCAGGCGTAAGGATTGACGCAGCATTAACAAGATAGGACCCTCAGAGCATTGCTGGAGCTGCGTCGTGCTTGCGACGCAACTCCAGCAATGCGCCACTTTTACGGCACAGATGCGTCACGCATCTGTGCCGTTTTTGCCCCATGGTGCGCCGCATTGTAAATGTGGCGCATCCATGGTGGCGGAGCTGTGGCGCACAATAACTGGCGCATCCCTGCTGATATGTAGGGATGCGCCAATTATTGTAAATATGCCCCCATATCTTTGCTGAGGCAGGGAGAGGCAAAAAAGGACTTCCATGCTGACACATTGACGCGAGACGCTGAGGTTCCTGCATGCAGACACTCCAGCTCGCAGTGGTCTGACATCCCTCGTGGGGTGTCCATCTCGAGACCAAGACAGGGTCCCACAGTCTCTCACTTCAGGTAATGGGGTCGACTTTATCCTAGAGGGATTCTTAGCACCACACCTACATATATGCTAGGTACACTTAGGGACATCTAGTTAGGGTCGCATCGTAGGAGTACGCATTTTATTGTCATGAATTTTTATACCTGCCTGTATTCATTGTTTTAGCAATATGGTAGAAATCTACCATCCTTTTACTCTGTTGGTGCCTATAATCGTTTATATCTGTTTCTATCTAATGGTTTTTCAGCGCACCTATTTTACACTAAAATGACGCTGGTTCAATAAACGTTTTTTGAAACGTCCCCACCGTTTATTCTGTGTATCTCTCTGTGACAAAGCAAGCATGAGTGACTGAGCGAAAAGTGTTGTATTCTTTCCACGATCCCTGATGGGACAGAGTTGTCATGTTCGATAGTTGCCAAGAACTATTCTTTCCTTCGTAAGAGAGGTTTCTAGTGGCACTGTGAGCTAGCTGGTATACAGGCGAACATACTCAGTGGGAAAGTCTGGAATCAGTCTGAACACCAATCCCACAGTCTATGTTGTCTAACTGAGCAGATCCTATATAAGTTTATAGGAACTACACAACACCCCTACAGCCAACAAAATGGAGTCTCAATGATCTCTGCCAAATTATCCAGCAGGCTTACCCTCAGCTCCCCCAGATGAGCTTTGTAGAAATATGCTGCCATAACAACCAATACACAAAACTCATAGAACAAATTCCTCCATTAGAGTATTATGTGTTGTCTTTGTCATAGGAAAGTCTTGTACACAGGCTACTTCCTGTTTCAGATGCTTGGTTCCTCTCCGGTTCAGTTTTTCACACACTGCAATTTTATCAGTCTTAAGTAAACCCCTCGATGTGTCTATGTGGCTTGTAATGCAATGTCAGTTTCCTGCATAGGATTCAATGCTGTCACCTGTGGCTTCTATTTGTTGGCAATGTTCTCCCCAGATGTGCTCTTTCAAACACTCTTTGTTCTTTGAAGGTGTCCCAGAAATCTAGTACCTCCATTCCCAGGTACTGAATTGACCCTACTGTCTAAGCGTATTCTTGACACTCAGTGCCTCAGTCTTAATTCCTAAACCCCCTATCTGGGTCCATACTCCATGAGGTGTTGTGGTCACATGTAGTCTGCAGGATGTGGTCTGCATGTCATCATTGGAAGAGGGCACTCTCTGTGGTCTCTCATCAGCAAACACTTTTGTGAGAGCTTCTGTATACAGTTTTGAAGCCAGTCATTCTTCCAGGAATGGCTCAGCATTCAGCCATTTGATGTTTTCTGCCATTCCACAATTTGGATATTGTTTTGCTTAGCTCTGCCAGCTGCATCTTTGACTGTGTTGTAAGTACTCAATGGTGCGTCATAGTTCTTTGACTTGCGTTTGTAATTCTACCACAAAGGTTCTGAGTGCACCCAATTTAAATTCATATTCGGTCATTCTTTCTCCCAATTTGTGGTAATCTATTATATGGTTTAAGGCAAGAATGAAAAACCATGGAGGCATGGAACACCATGAGTTCTGTGTTCCATGTTCTGTCATAGAATGTAATTTTACCAGGAAGGCAGTTGTCTTCTGGTGGGGTTCATGATGAGATTTAAACAAATGCTTCTACAAATGACTCATGTTGTATGGCGTATTTGACTATCACAATTTGGTGACGATTGGAAAGGACACATACGGCACGCGACAAAGAAACCATAGTCTGTGTTGAAATGCAGTGACAACGTTCAAGTGTATGGCTATCTCAGGTATTATCACTTAGGCCTCAACTGAAGTTAAGTTCGAGGTAAGAGAGCAGTGCAGCAGAGTTTTGAAAGCTGCAAACCGCAGTGGGTAGGGCCATATTTGCATGTGACTTTGAGAACCAGAATATGATCCATTCTCAGCAGGTTCACATCTACAATGATTGAGCCTATCTTTGCCTCTAATATGCTTTTTGTATCAAGGATCTCTTCGAATATCGTTAAATTCTATATTTTACTGCAAGTCCCCATCGTCTTTTTTGTCATTTGCATGTGAGCAAGGGATCTCCTTTACGGGTTACTTTTCCCTGGAATTAGGCTTCACCATCATTGTTATGAGGGTAGCATGTCTGTAGAGAATCTAAGGCTTTGTATGTTCATGCATCTGTCCAGTAGTGTGATCCACCAGAGGTTAATGTTCACAAGAGAGTTACAAAGGTGCAGTCATTAGAATGTATGTGTCATGGAGCAAATTCACAACCAACCATTATAATTACAGGATTAAGAGCCACAGTAGTTAGTTTCCTTTATTGAAACATTGGACAAAACCTTTACAGTCATCCATTTTCTTGTACCTTTTAAATTCAATTATAGATTTGTTTCAATCTCTATTTTGTAGATTTTATGGTGAGGGTCACATAGGATTATAGCTGAAGGCGAGAAGAGTATATTGCTTCTTTTTGTGCTTGTGCTTACGGACCACCCCATAACTGCCCACATCTCTTTGCAAGCCCAGAAGAGGGACCCTTACAGCAATTTTATTTCCAATAGGGATATCGGAATAAATGAAGACCATCTTAAGGGGACATATTACTTTCTAATGTCTCTGGGAGTGTCCACTGAGTACTGTCTTTCTCCCTTAGGCCAGTTCACATTGCCCCTCCTCTCTTATGGTCCATTTCCAGCTTTTCCAGATTGCTTCAGCACTGTGGATGGGAGATCCCCTTTCAACCAGTCCAGGCAGTCGACACCAGCTTTGCAGACTGAGACTGAGTATGACCGGTCGTCTACTGTGCGGAAGATGTATCCACTCCGGCACCTGATGTGTCAGTGGCACACAGTGCCTCAGCCGGTACTGCAACACCCACAGGGATAATTAGTTCCAAATCACTGCTCACTTCTTTTAATACCATACAGTTGCCCAATTAATTACAAATGTTTCTTTTCAACAACTGTAATGGTTTTTAAATCACTTTCACTACTCACGGACCCCCAATTAGTTGCGAATTGCATCCCTGTCATCAAGTGTATGCTCGCCCTCTATCAAGCCGAGTTTTTAGAGGGTGAGGACGGCCTATGATAAAGCATGACACCAGGTGGTGTGTGAGGCCAGTCCTTCACTTTTTCTGAGATGCCCCTACTTCACATGCATCTCTAAAAAGTCCTGTAGAAACCCCAACTAGGGGCAGCCCCATTTGTCGCTTCCAGGATCCCAGAGTTAGTGGCACCTATTGGACTAAGCGGGTGTGCAGCCTGCTATGAGGCTGGGTGCATTGGTATGTCCTCTGCCATGGAGTAATCAAGACCCAGCACCAAACGTGAGACCTGGTGGCCTGCAGAGCTGGGTTGCATGGTGTGGAGGGTGCCATGTCCGCGGGCCCCGGGCTTGTGACTTGCAGCGGCACATGGTGGGACCTCCTGTCTGCACGCAGGTGGCGGAGTGTGAGCAGTTAGGCCTGGGTGTGCATGAGCAGGCATGCTCCAATGGGCGTCGGGAGGGGCTGCGGTGCCTCTGCCCGGGTGTGCATGGGGCGGGCAGGCGATGTTGTCTTGTGCAATAGTGTGTACTGTGCCAATGATGTATCTGGACTCTGCTTCGGATAACGGGTCTGTCTCAGATGTGTGACCTGGTGAACTGCTATACATACAGGCAAGTGGTTGGAGACACACCGGTGGCAGCAGGTGAGCAGTGTGGCCTGGGTGCTCAGGGGTGGCACTCTCTCGCTCTCTCTGCCTATCTCTTCTTCTCTCTCTCTCTCCCCCTCTCTTCTTCTCTCTCTCCCCCTCAATTCCTCTCTCTCTCCCCTCTCTTCCTCTCTCTCCTTCGCTCTCTCTCTGTCCTTTGATGTGCGCAGGACACACCTTCTCATCATGATTTTTGTCTTGCAGGCTGTGACCTACGGATTGTCCCTAGGGGAGCCGCCATGTGTCTTCATTTCATTTCAGTGTTCATTTTAATAAAGTTTCATTTACTACTTCGAAAGTGAATGTGTGATGCTCATTTGTGTGATGACACATGCATATCACCAGTTGTGATTGTGCGACATCAAGCGGATTATTTTGTGCATGTTTAGGTGTAGCTGATGTGGCATGTCTTTGATCAGGCTGTGCCGGGGAGGGGGGTCCTGTGGGTGGTGGCGGCGAGAGTTGTTGCCCTTTCGGCCCTCTGGTGCATCTGTTGTTCTTCAGGTGTGGCTGTGGGCTTTGCTCCCTTTTGTTGGGCAGGCTGTGGTCCAACTTTGCACCAGGTCAGAGCATGTGTTATTTTCCTGCTGCTAACGCACCTTAAAGCCTGTTTTGTGTTCTTATCACAAATCTGACTGGTTGTTGTGAATGTTGTGGAGTGGTGTTGTCGCGGGTTTTGGCACGGGTACGCCTACTCTTCATCTCATTAGAGATAGTTGCGGGGGACATCTGTGGCAATGTTTTTTGCGGCTGCTATCACGGGTAATCTGGTGCTGTGGGATGTTAACACCAGCTTGTGATTGGGGCGATAAGTTTATCGCAAATTTGGCTGCAATAAAGTGCAGTTAACTCGGCGATAGATCCTTGTGAATATCCCCCATTGAGTACAGTCTGCATCGCAAGAGGTGTACCAGCCAATAGAACAACATCGTCAGTGTAGAGGAGGGCAGGCACAGGGTGGCGACCCTCCTGGGCGAGATCTTTGTCGTGTAAGGTCAGAGTGGTGCCTACATTGTTTATATAATGCGAGAAGATAAAAGGTGCTAAGACACAGCCCTGTCTCACCCCTCTCTGTATGCTGAAAGGCTGTGTACAATCGCCCCATGTCTAGTATTTAACCCGTGCTTACATACCAGAGTACAGATCCCTCAAAAAAATTATGATCGAAGCCTCCACTCCCATATCTGTCATAATTGCCCATAGCTTAGCGTGATTAATGCAGTCGCAAGTGGAAGACAGGTCTACGAATCCCAGGTATATGTTCCTTCCCTTGATCTTGGTATATTTTCCCAGTTACATACTCAAGTTGAGGCCCTGTTCTATAGTTCCAACCCCGGTGCGAAACCCATATTGGAGGTCAGGCAAAATGCCCTTAGATTCATCACACTCTTGAAGCCTGTTTAAAATTATTTGGCCCACTATCTTCACTAGGGAGTCAAGCAATGAAATCAGCCTATGGCAGGTAGGGGTATGTAGGGTTCCTTTTTTATAGATTAAAAGTAATATAGATTCTGTCCATGTGGGGAGAAAACCTGAGTTACAACAGGCCCTCAAAACGACGGTTAAAACAGGTCCCCACATGGCAATATTGGCTTTATTCAAGTCCACGGGGATAGCGTCGGGACCTGGTGCCTTCCCCCCTTTACTAGCTTTTATTGCGTTATTTACTTCCTCTAAGCTAAACAGTGTAACAGTGGTAGTTTGTCTTAGCTCTGAGTAGTAATTAAGTTTAAGTGCCTGGACAGGTTCTAATGTAAGGGTGGGAGCAGAACAGATGCTAGAAAAATGTTTTATCCAGTCGTCCTCTGGGATCGCAAACACGATCCCAGTACCAACATCCTCTCTCAGTGGTGCAGAATTAACTACCTTCCAGAATGCATTGTTATTGTTGTGAATGCTTACTTCTCATAAAGCACCCCATGCCTCTTCTCTTAAGTGTTTTTCCTTTGTTTCACCACTTGTTTATAGGCGGATCTGCAGGACTGAACCTCGGCTCTACACCTAAGGTTTTTGTGTAATGCCTCATTTAGCCTCTTGTTAGCCTTAGTGCATAGTGAATCAAATCAACAACTTCTCTCCCTTTTAGTTTTCATAGTTGTATGGAGGCTCTCCTTTACCACCTGCTTAATTTTCAGGAAGGCATTAATAATCTCCTTTTGCTGTGAAGTATCATGTAAGCAAATCGTAAAGGCTTCCCCCGTCTTACAGATTAGTTTACTTTAAAACCCCTCTAATAGGTCTAAAATTTGACCAATTGGTGGGGTCAAGGATAGGCATTTTTAAAAGCAGTAAGACCATGGCATGCCTCCATACCTTTAGAACATAACCTTCATGTAGTGATGAATTGAGAAGTTTTACCACCAGTTGTAGTAGATCAGTATCCAGGATTCAATCAACTGTAGTATAGTCATAAAACTAGAGGTGTCCAGAAGGGGCAACAACTTTAAATTAGGAGATGTAAGAGACATGATCAGGGTATTGTTTTACCTATTGGGATGAGCTTTCATGTGTTGGTATTGGGAGCGAGATCAGCAACCTGATCTTCTGCCTTTTGACTCTTTGTCAAATGGCATTGGAGGTTGGCCACCTTTTTGACAAGGAATTGGTACATTTCTTCGCATTTTGACGCAGGCAGTGAGGGTGCTGGAAATTTTTTACTAGGGTCAGAGATTTCCTTACCCATGTAGAAGAGAGTCGTAGGGAAGTTTTGGGCATTGAAGATTTTGTCCAAGTAAAATTACACCTGTATTGCTGTACAGAGCCCATGATAATTTTGTATAGCTGTTTTGTTATTAATTCATAAGACTTTCTCCAATCCTCGCAATGTTTATTCTCCAAACGAAATGTTTCATTAAAACATTGAGCGGGGGTGGAATCGAATTAAAGAACTGAGGGGTATATTTACAAGGGAATAGTGCCATCAGAACATCACTTTTAGCGACGTTCTGGTGGCGCTATGCCCTTTTCCATATTTACAAAGCTGTGCTAAGCCACTTTCTGTGGCTTAATGCCATCTTGTAAATACGTCCCCTTTACATGCATCACTTTACATGAAAGGGGCGTGCAATAGGTGTTGCTGTGGACGTTCTAGAGCAACATGCAGTGCATTTTGACGTTGCCCCAGATTTACAAGGATGTGTAAATCTGAGGCAGCAGAAAAAGGAACGGCATGCAATAGCAGGCATTAGAATGGTGCAACAAGAAGAAATACTTTTATTTCTCCTTGTTTTTGCTTTTTCTATGTACGGTGCATTCTGCAGCACACATAGAAAGAGCAAAACTCCATTAATGATTGTTTATGTACAGATAGAGACTAACTCCTGAGGCGGAAAGCCGGGAGCAACGAGAGTTTATTTTAAAATTGCATTTTCTGTGTTTTTAACTTCACTTACCTATACTTGGCATCATTTTCGCTAGCATACCCTCCCGCACAGCCGATCTGAACGTTGTCGCGGGCCGCTACACTCATTGACGACATCCAGGGGAAGCCTGGTCAGGCCACGCCCCCTCTACGATAGGACACACCTCTCCCTCCACTTCTCCTTACTTAAATCATGTGTCTTTCCCGGCCGCGCAGCGGACGGGCGCAAAGGCGCGCCAAAGGCAAGCCCCTCTGCGCCCGTCCGCGCCAGACCAGCGCCCAGGGCCAAAACCCCTGTCCAACTCCCACCGGCTCACCTGAAATACTGCTACACGAGAGAAACACTCCTTAACCTAAGATGCAAAGAATGCCAACTTGCAGCACAGCCCTTAGTGAGAGGTATGCCGTGCATCAGTAGATGTCGATTTTGCGGCTATACAATACCCCACCCCTCACTCAGTGGGCTCAACTCTCTACCCTTGAATACCTCTCCCAACCCTCACACTCAGCCAACGCACTGCCGATCTAAACCCAACAACGAATCACTAAAAAACATACTCCTAAATGTGAGGTCAATGCTCAGGCACAAACATGAAATTGAATCTCTCATTGTGGACAACGAGGTTGATCTGGCCTTTCTAACCGAAACATGGGCAACAGACTCTTCTGGGCCAGACTGGAATACCGCAGTACCCTCAGACTATTCTGTTGCACATGTAGACAGACAAGGAACTATGGGTGGAGGTGTAGCTATCATTCACCGTTCAATCTTTAAAGTACATATTCTCCATCAGCCAGGATTGGAATCAGAGGCCATATCCTTTATGGTCAAATATAACAACCAACTAATATTTAATGGCCTCCTGTTATACCGACCCCCAGGACCTAGAGATCCATTTACCAACGCTCTTTTAACCTTCCTGGAAACCACGTCAAATCACTCTACCTTCACAGTATTGGGAGATTTCAACTTTCACCTCGAAGACAACAACTCGAGTGATTCTAATACCCTAATAGACAATTTCAGTAGCTACGGACTAACCCGACTAGCGACAGGACCCACTCACACAGCAGGTCACACTCTGGATTCTATCTTCACCAATAATTCCCATATTAAGGTCACCTCCACCACACCTCTTCCCTGGTCCGATCACGCCGCCATAAATTTTACTCTAGTAATCACGCTGTCCAATGCAAGGAGAAAGGACCTTGTACTTCCGAATAAATCCCGTCCATGGAAAAAACTAGAAGCTACTTCATTAGCAAACTTTCTCAGCAAGGACGCACCCATCAACGTCAGCACAGACAGTAACGATGGAGCCCGCAAATTTAACGCCTGGCTCTTACAAGCAATGGACAAGTTAGCCCCGGAAGAATTAAAAAAACCCAAGATCCGCTCTGCAACCTCACAATGGTACACCTCAGAGGTTAAATTGATAAAATTGAAATGCAGGAGGGCCGAGAGAATTTGGCGAAATGATTACAGCCCTTAGTCCAAAAAGGAGTATACGGCTGCCTTACATGAATACAAGCTCGCCATAGAGCAAGCTAAGACCATATTCTTTACTAAGAAAATCCAAGAGTCCTCAAACTCCTCAAAGGAACTATTTAAGACTGTGACTCACTTAGCTAAAAGTCCGAGAGAAATTACATTCCAACCGCACCAAGAATTTGTGGAAAACATTGCCCAATTCTTTCAACAGAAAGTTCAGACAGTGTATAATGACCTTCGATCGCTACCTCCGTGCGAAGCGGTCCCCCATGACTCAGATCCACAGACACAAATTCCGGAATTCCCCAGTTTCTCCCAGCTCAGCTGTGACCATGTTGCCACGCTGCTTCTTCAGACTAAGTCTGGCTCGCAACTGGACCCATGCCCCCCTTATGTCCTACATATGGTCCCTGAGACCATTAGTCAAGCCCTAACCCCCCTTCTTAATACTGCAATAAACTCCGGACAATTCCCCAGCAGCTGGAGGAAGGCGTGCATCAGGCCTATACTCAAAAAGGAGTCCCTCGACCCCAAGGAAGCCAAGCATTACCGCCCTATATCATGCCTACCCCTACCTGCCAAAATTCTAGAAAACGCAATGAATCAGGAGCTAACAAAACACCTTGAGGACAACCACCTATTAGACCCCACGCAGCACGGCTTCAGGGCCTGTCACTCAACAGAAACTGCTCTGATCATTGCATCTGATGACATTCGTCAATCCATGGATAAAGGAGGCAGAGCCGCTCTGATCTTACTAGACTTGACAGCGGCGTTTGACACCGTGAACCACGACGTCCTTTTAAATCGACTAACAGCACTGGGCATCTCCCATACCGCCCTAAAACTGCTCCAGACCTTTTTGCAGGCACGCATTCACCAAATCCACTGGGACGGGGTTCTGTCCGAGGAATTCTTCCTACCCTGCGGAGATCCCCAGGGGTCGGCTCTGTCACCAACCCTTTTTAATCTGTATGTCACACCCCTAGCCGCATTGATTAAATCCCACGGCCTACATTTAGTTTCGTACGCTGACAACACACAACTGGTGATCTCAATGGCTCAGACTGTAGAAGCCACTGCCGTCAGTTTCAGAAACTGTCTGTCAGACGTTAAGGCAGTGATGAACTCTCACTTCCTCAAACTCAACACCGAAAAAACGGATGTTATTGAGTTTGGCCAAAAACCTTCCGTCTGGAGCGATCTCTGGTGGCCCCCAGAAGCAGGCGTATGTCCCACCCCGGCAAATAAGGTCAGAAACCTTGGTTTCATAATGGACAAGGACCTCTCTTGCACAGCCCAAATCAACCAGGTAACTTCGTCCTGTTTCTTCACACTGAAGGTCCTTAGAAAAATCTTGCCTTACATACCCTTCGCCCTGAGGAAAACAGTTGTGGGTGCTCTGATTATGTCTAAGGTAGACTACTGTAATGCCCTATACATAGGTGCCGGCGAAAAACAACTTAACCGAATCCAGTCCATTCAAAACGCGGCGGCCAGAGTTCTGCTTAATCTTCCTAAACGACACCCCACCTCAAAAGCAATAAGTGAACTACACTGGCTTCCAGTTAGGAAAAGAATCCAATTCAAGGCCTTGTGCCTAGCCCACAAATCCCTATATGAACAGACCTCTAAACAGCTCTCCAACCTTCTCTTCCCATATGTTCCGGAGCGCTTACTTAGATCCAGCTCCCAAAATCTACTTCACATCCCTAGGATCAAGAGAGTCCGTTGGGGTGGCAGATCCTTTTCCTATCAAGTCCCAAAGCTCTGGAACAGTCTACCATCCTCACTATGCTCCGAAAAGAGCATTGCCAAATTTAGGAAAGAGCTGAAGACCTGGCTCTTTGTGCTGCCCTAAACTCTGCCACCTCTATCTCTCCGTCTCACAGCGCCAAGACGCCTCGGCATAAGAGCGCTCTAAAAAAAATTCAGTCAGTTCAGTCAGTCAAAGATGTCCCTTCCTGCACATAAACAATCATTAAATAAGGACAATTTGCTTCTTCTACGTGTGCTGCTGAATGCAGCACACATAGAAGTATTAAATTGCCATTATTGATTGTTTATGTGCAGGAAGGGACACCTTCCTGCACATAAAAAATCATTCCCTGCTACGTAGGTATCTTTGTACTATGGTGCAAGGGTGCCTGTATTGGTGCTAGGCAGATAATTTCAGCGCCATCGCTAGGGAAAACACAGAGGTGCACTGTATTGTTGGAAATATGGCACGTCCCTGCATTTTGGAAATGTCCGAGTACGGCGCTGCCAAATGTGGTGTAGCTCCTCGGTCCGATATTGCCTTGTGAATATGCCCCTGAGTGTGACCGGTAAGCATGCCTCCAGAGAGTCTGTGATCCAGCAATCTGGCTTAGGGTGAGCTAGATCAACTATCTGCTTTAAGTCTTGTTTAGTGATTCAAAGATGCAAATTCAAATCAGAAACAATCTAATTTAGACCAATTCCTAGATTTAGCTAAAGGTTTGGCTACCCCTGTAGATGGAGTAGTTGGGGTCCTGGTGGTAAAATGCTCTGCCATGTGATCCGACCAAAATAGCGACAGGGGTAGGTCTGTTGTAAGGCCCTTGATATTAGAAAAAATAGGATGTAAGAGATGACCAGCCTCGTGTGTGGAGGCTGAATTAGCAATAGTGAGTGTTCAACATAATGGACATGCTTTAGCTAGGTCTAGAAAATTGAACAGATAATAGTTTAAACTAAAGGTGCTTCGGAAATAATATTTTTGTAATGCTGGTTATTGTCAACAGTTGTGTCTATTTGATACTATATGTCATTTAATACACATATAAACGCCCCACATTATGGGAACACGTTAACTATGTGTAGACTGCCTTTTTCTGTCAATACTACAAAAGCAACAGATGTTATTTGACAAATATAATTTTAAAGTGCCCATGTTTGCACATGAGAATACTAGAGCTTCTTGGCTGGAGTTGGAAAATAGTCCTTTGATACCATTTAGTTCTACAGCCATACATCTTCATAAGAATTATAAATGGAATTTGCAAAAATGTGTTATAGAAATAAAATGTGCAAAAAGCAAAAAACAATTGACTTTGTTGTCTTGAAATATAAGTTGATGCCAGCTTTCTAGTTTCATATCTCTTGCTCAAACAAGTCATCCTATACATTGAGTTTAAACTACTAAATTAGAATTGAGTGTGTGTTTTTCTACGTGGTTCAGTAAGCTCATGCATCACCCTGCATGAATGAAGGCAATTTGACTACTTTATTTTTGTACATCATTTGAACAATACGGGTCACATCGAGTCAGGATACACATTTTTAGCACCTCAAATTGTAAATGATCAATTATTTTTCTTTTCTATAGATCACTCAGATATTCTTATAGGTCACTTCACATGAAAGTACAGGCAGTCAAGGGCTCAAATTAAATAACAATTGAAGTAATTCACCTTTTTTATAGCGCAATTCTATTTAAAGATTGTGTGTGAATTATATGTTTGACCTTTGGGTCATTTGGGATTTGGAACACAAGGTTAAATCAGAAGAAAATGTGTGCGAGAGGAACACAGCAAGAAAACATATCAATGGTGTTAAAATATTTTCAACTTCGCATTTTCAGTCATTTTACAGCTGTCTCCTTTGATTTTTGGAGTAAAATGCACTTTAAAGCAAATATCATCCACTACATTCTAAGTAAAGGGAAAATTCAGATAATCATTGGCAGTTTTTTAAAACAAATTTCAAAAGTCGGCTGTAAGGCGGGTAATGAAATATGACACAAAAATCATCTACTGCACAGTGTCAGACACCTACCTAATCCAAACATCGCATTGGTACCTCAGTATGTCTTTTTTCAATATATTTTAAACAGATCAAGTCACAAGCCGACACAGTGGGTATGTGTTTCAATGAATGCCGGCGTATTCAGGTACTTTCAAGACAAAGCGCATAATCTAAGGGCGGTGTCATTTAAACACCACTTTGTCCTTTGATGCTAGACATTTTAGAGAAATATTTAACCGTTTGCAGACTTTGAAATTAAAAGTAATACTATTAAAACATATTTGTTATGATTAGTACTAAAATGGAGAATACAACTCTACTGTAAGGTCCTGTCAACAATTACACTCTTCTTGCTAATTGGCACATTGCACAGACCTTTGTAATCTTTTTGTGTGAATCTAGAATCAGAGCACATGCATGCTATGTATGTTAGCTGCTCCCGAACACTAGCATCAGCGGGGGCCACCAAGAGGATCCGTACCACTGCCAAATCCGTTCTGCCCCTTCCAGTAGTGCCCCATTACCAGTTTCTTGTCGATAGTTGCTCTCCGTCAGCATCAAGGCCACGGGATTACATGCCTGTCTGCTGAATTACTGCTGAGATGCAGAATGGAAGGAGCTAAGAGAGAGATCCACGGGTGGTCTACGGAGGGGTAGAGAACAACCTGGTGTGCAACACTTTTATTTTTATGTTTATTGAAAGCATTCCTATTTCACAGAATAAGCGTATTACAAACAGTTAGCAGTATACTACAGGCAGAGTACAAACAAGCATTTGCAATGCAATCGGTCTCGCTTTTGGGACCTTGTGAGTGTTTAGCCAGAGCTATTGGCACTGCCAATGTGTTTAAGTAATGTTATTAAAAAAAACTTAATCTGAAAGCTATAGCGGTCACCATGGCAACAATCCTATGTGTGTGAGAATAGGTGGACTACTACATTTGTGGTAAAGCGCATCTGGCGGCACCATGTATTTACAAGTGCATCTATATAGTTGTAGTTATAAGCAATGAGGGCACATGTCTGCAGTTGTCATCTGGTCATACGATAATGTGTATATCATTATATTGTGTGCGTTGTCTGCCCTTGGCAAGGTCACATCATTATATTGATGACACAGTCACATAACCTTTTGATATCTGCACTGTTATGTTATATGCCTGGCTGTGGAAACATTTCTTATGATGAATGTAGGTCCATTGCATTTCGGTCTCATATTGTTGTGAATGGATGACATATCTTTCCACTTCGTACCTGAGGAGACTATCTTTGGCATGGCACAGTCTACTAGAGTGCATCTGTTCCCATTAGTTCTTTGGCCTTCTTGACACATGTACATTTGTGGAACTGGAAAACAAGCATAAACAAAGCTAATAGCTCTGCATTTTAGAGTAGAGACTGAGTGGTTTTGCAAATGCTTGTTATGCCGAGAGACATAATCAAAGTATCCTTAGCTCACCTTGAGACACAATTTTAAATCCAACTCTAAACACTCTTTCTACAAGCATTCCCCACACTTGAATATGAATTAATCCTAGTTGGATTCTGCATTGTACTGACGCCTGGTATGTCCTTCTCTTGGTTTTGTCCTTGTTCGACACTCTCATTTTAGGTCTGGGCTAGAGACAGTATTACCACAGCACAGAGCACAGGCTAAAGGATCAGCCACTACTCACATTAGAATGAGGCGATGGCTGAAGGTTACTCACTCATTATCTCATGCTACATGCTGTGGTAAGCGTAAGCCAAATGTGAATACCATCTGCATGGACCAGTGGAGTAGGGGGGGGCTGAATGAAAACCACTGTATGTGTATTCGAGTATTTAATTACTATTTTATGGAAAACAATGAGAATGGCAAGTAGCTAAAGAGGTCTCTACCAGATCTAAGGTATTCTGTGATAAAATTACCACAGTATCTCAACTTAATACCGCTTCAGGCAGCTTCACAAAAATGGAGTCCAGTGGGGCATGTCAGAATACTTCAATCTGCTCAGAAGAAACTATAGAGAGATATCAAACATGGACAAGTATACAGAGGAAACTAGGTGTGTTGTTACACTATTGCTGCAAAACAGAAACCTAGCTTGCGGTGCACCCCGACTGAAGTTTAGAAAAGTGTACATAACATCTCATGCAGTCAGTGCAAAAACAAGCTCACAAAACCCAAAATATAAACATGCATTGCAGGAGCAGCAGCAGCACTGTACTGCAATACAAAAAAAAAAAAAATAACATTCAATTCTTCTAAAAGACCAAATGGTATGTGCGGATTTAGAAATGTGCTCTATACTGTGGAGTTTATCCAAATCCAAAATGCAGCTGGTAGACAACTGCTCATTTTGACAAGGAAGACTCATTTCACACCTGCTCTGAGTTCTCTACACTGGCTCCCAGCGACCAGAAGAATCACATTTAAAGCAATGAGCATAGCACATCAAGCAATACTCTCCTTTCAACAAAAATGCCACATCTACCATAAAGTCAGACCAATGCGGTCAAGAACTCGTCTCATGACTGAACTTGTATTCAAGAATGTCGCAAACTGGTAGATCTTTTTTCTCCATCCAGTCAGCCAAACTACAGAACTCAATGCCAGCATGAACATGGAGAACCATCCTTTCTTTTACCGAAAACATTACAAATATTACCCTTCGCACCACTATAACGAAACAATCCAAAGTATGACCTTTACAAATAAAAAACAGAAAGTAAGTATGCCTGGCTGAGTCGTATCTCACAACCTGTGCAATATTACATAGTCAAGTTCTGCAAGGCACCCTAGTTGGAGCAGGTTTCTAAAGTCAAAACCAACATTTCCCACATGGATTCGGAAGCATTCCCAGATTTACCAATATTTAGAGACCTGGAATGCATCAGAATTCTGAACCTTCCCAGTGGAGGATTAACAAGGAGAAAGATCTTTAGTTCTCATTGTGTTTTTTCCTTTTTCTACATGTGCTGCATTCAAAGAGGAAAAAGCCTCAGAAGATTGTTTTGTGCAGTAAGGTATTCCTTCCTGCACAAAAACAATCGTGCTGTAACAGGCACACTTGCACCAAGGTGCAATGGTAACAGTGCTGTCACAAGGCAGCATTTTGTACACCAGAGCAGGCAGAGAGTAGGAATTCACCATAAATTGATTAATATGGCACATTCCTCCCCTCTCCCTTTCATGCAGAGCAATGCAGCAAGGTGTGTTGCAGTGCGTGAAACTATGTCAAATATGACCCCTTGTTTCCTCTTTGGACACGAGTCTGCATAATTCTCCTTTACCTCTCCCTGAGAAAATTAGTCTAGAGAGGCATTTAGCTGCTTGATGCCGGAGGTTACATACACAATGCACAAATAAATGAATGTGTACCTTTTTCCTTAGAAGTTTGATGCAGCCAATGCTATTTCTTTTTCAAATAATGAGATCATTGTTCCAGGAAGTGGAAGTTGTTCCATACAAAAATATCAATACTTACTTAATACGTTTTTAACATATCTTTACCCCAGTGTTATATACTTCATGTACAGCTATTTTGCACAGCTATACTCAAAGGATACCAGGGCTATCAATACAATAACAAATGATTGGATATCAATAGATTTAAACATCTAAC
The DNA here is from genome assembly GCF_964204655.1 of Triturus cristatus. Classification (NCBI taxonomy): domain Eukaryota; kingdom Metazoa; phylum Chordata; class Amphibia; order Caudata; family Salamandridae; genus Triturus; species Triturus cristatus. The sequence goes on along the minus strand of NC_140585.1, from coordinate 700,537,394 downwards.
ACCATAAAACAAGATTTTTCTAACAAGTTCAAACGAAAAAGCGCAGGTGTGTCACATAGGAGGGGCACTAACTGACAGCAGGCCATGGCACATCACAAAAATAACAACAGCTGGTAACAGTAAATCAACAAATGTCACGGACAATCCACATAGCTGTGTTTTCCAAAACCCTGAATGTGCGGTCTATGCCATACAAATTCTTTTCTGGAAGCCCAGTGTTTTAACGCTACCCCGAATTTACTCGGACATTACTCTCGGATTTACTCTGTAGACAATGGCACAGGGGAGACAGCATCACTTGACGACGACAAGCCCCTTTCTATTGATTTGCAAAGCAATAGGATGGCATTTACATAAAAATAGTGTTTTGTGTTTTGCCTCCGCTTCCATAAAACTCTACGTTTTTCTTCATATAGAGTCAGATTGATTTAGCATAGGATATGTGTATTTATCTAACATGTTCTAATTTATCTCCTGAGTGAATTAAATACAAAGCTATGACCTTTGGTTTTGAACAGAAGAATGAAGGATATGAAGACCCTTTGGCTGCATGCCACTATGTGTAACCAGGGAACCTGGTCTCACATCCTAGGTCCGACACTTGACCACATTCCATGACCTTGGGCACATTACTTTACATTTATGTGCATCATTTGCCTTGGCAGCCAAATCTCTAAACAGTCTTAAACAATTTAAACTTGAAGTATTGATCGATGAAGCTCCAAATCTAATAATATCGACACTATACACAGTGCACGTGACTATAACGAACCAAAGTCGTGTAACTCATGGAAACGTCATAGTGCAATGGGATATGATAATAAATGCTTCTGCGCTTCTGTTTAGAAAACATAATTTTTAATACATGTCACTCGATGCAGTGATACTGTCTAGTACACTTAACTGAAACACGAATATTGAAGAAATACACGTTTTTGCAATTACCGTATTTATCATATTTTGAAAGCTGCTTGTTGCGCGCACTACAAACCAATGTTTACCATAGTTGGCTTATGCTTTTTCTCTTCGGGCAAAACCAGGCCCTTGGTTCCCTGGATTTGCTGCCCTACCCCCTGTAAGATACACACAAGTTTTGTTAAGGTCAGTGGGAGATAGTGCGTTGCACCTTTAGTGAAAGGCTTGGTTTACTGGGACAGAGCAGTGCTATCCAAACCTGGAGAATGCCAACGGTCACACCGGGTGCCTGAAGGTGCGCCTGTCACATCGCTTGTGCTGCTGCTGCAGTGGCACAATGATGAAGTGTATAGCAGGCATATCACAAATAAGTGTCTCGTGTGATAGCCTATGTTGTGCCCTAATCATGCAGACTTCCATTACATAGCATCTGGTTTCTACAGTTATACATGTTGCTGCCGCCACTCTGGTCCCTGCTCGCAACAACAGGAAATGTGTATACGTGAATGCCTGACCAGACACCCAACTTCATGTCAGAGAAACAGACGAAGGACGTAACCGGGCAAAGCTAAAGCGACTGCCATTTCTAAAACGATTAACTTAACTGGGCAAAGTCAAAGCAACGGCCATTTCTAAAAGGCAAGCTTCTGTTAGTATTTACCGGAATTATAATCTGCGTCTTTGACAGGAATATATTTGAAAATAAAAACCAATCTCCCTGCTCTTGTCTGTATATAACAGACTGATTTTTGTTACTTAACTAGACAGCAAATATCTAATAATATTAGCTGCTTAATTAAAATATTTATGTAAAGATTAAACAATGTACGGCACTGCATAGCTCAATATTTAAGCCCGTACGGTGAAACCAAATGTTTCAAGGAGCAGAGGGCTAAGAAAAGAAGCTCCGAGGGGTGGGAGGTGTTGTAGGAGGCCCAGGGAGAAAAAAGTGCTCACAATTTAAACAAGCATTTGCAATGCAATAGGACTCGTATTTACTCGAGACCTATTGCATTGGAAATGGGAGTGCGGGGGGTGAGATGACACAAACGAGAGTGGGGGGTGCAGGGGTGGGGGCGAGAAGTCATGGACTGCGGGAGGGAATGGGGGCGGCAGGAGAACAAAATTGCTTTTCAAGTCAAGGGGCTGATAGCCATGGAAGGACACAAATGACGACATGGCCATCAGGAGGAGGGACTAATGCAGCTGAAAACCAATGAGAATGCAGCATTTAGGACGTGAGCCAATTAAAAAGGTGGGCGGAGAGTGGGCAGAGCTTAACCGAAGCTCCCCCCACTATAGTGTATACTGCATGCCTCGCAAAGCGATGGCAGCGCATTCACGCTGCAACGCTAGGCGAGACATAAAAAGAGAAAAAGAACGGTCCAGTGAAGGAGAAAGGAGACAGAGCATCTGAATGCTCTGCATATCCCAACCTGCCTTGGCCGGAGGTGCACTGATGTACTCTCCCCAAAAGGTGTGTCAGATCGTAGTTGCATGCTGCATGCTCCACAACCTGGGCTTGCGCAAAGAGATCCGCCTGCTCCTGGGTGATGATGAGCAGTCGAGGCCCCCGCCTGCAAACCCACACATGTCCAGTGACGAGGATAGTGGAGAGGAGGAAGGTGTTGACCTGCGTCAACAGGTCATCAACTTCTGCATCCCTTGAAGGTGAGTGAAAACGTACAACTGTGCCATTGTCTGCTGATGTTGTTGATGGTGAAAAGGCCTAGGGGAGCTTTGTGACTGCTGCCTGTTGTTGCCTCTGTGCTGGCTGCTAATGTTTCTGGGACAGGGTAGTTATGCACAGCTACAGGTTGGCTCTGTCGGTACTGTTGCTCAGTGTAATGTGTGCAGATTTGAGCACCTTGATGAAAAGTGTTGTGTAATGGCCGTGATGCCATCACCTGACATGTGAATATTGTTCTTTTGTGTTTTCCTAGGTCCCTTCAGCCTCTCAATGCCTCCAAACAATCAGTGCTCCTGGTACATTGTAATCAGAGTCAACATTGTACATCCTGTGATAAACATGGAACTGACACGAAAACATAGGTGTGTAAGGAGTGTTTATTTACAATGGGTATATGTTACAGGGAAGTGAATATTTACAAAAAGGTGAATAGGGAATCAATGAGTTGTCAGTGATGGTAGATGAGACCAGAGAGTAGTCACCACATTGATGTGGTGACACAGTTCAACAGACGCCAGCCAACAACGTGGCAGTGTGGATAAGGACAGTCAACAAAGTCAATGGCAAGGTGAATGCTGGCTCCTTGACAGGCGTTTGGCTGGTGCTTTGCCACGTGTTCCTCCCTTGGTTTTCCTTGGACAGCCCCTTGAGCATTTGGCAGGGGGGCCGTTGCTGTGGGCTCAGCGGTGTCAGAGGACTCACCCCTCTCTTTGGCCGCAGGGGAGGTGGAGGGACTGTCATCCTGCGGGTCACTGGAGGTAGGTTGAGCTGTTGTTTGGGTCGTCTCTCAGGACACCCAGAAGCTGGCCCAAGAGGTCCACGATACTCAGCAGCAGTGTGTCCCTGGGCATGTTCACATGCCCCAAGGACTCTGGCGATGTTGGCCAGGGCTTCGGTCCCAGTGTCCGGTTGATTTTGGTGCCCAGTTGCCCTCCCACCTGCCCTGCTGGCCCAGACCTTTGGTGTCACCACTCTACGCACCCGCATACTCTTCCTGTCCTTCTCAGAATGTGAGGCGGTGGGGGCATCCTCTGAGGCACGGACAGTGTTGCAGGCAGCACTGGTGGTGGTGGTGGTGGTGGAGGCTGTGCAGGGCGTTACAGCAGGAGTCAATGCAGTTGTTTTTGCTGAGGTAGTTGTGGTGGGGACAGTGGGGGCCTGGGACCTGTTGAGCCATGGCAGGCCTGATGGGCCAGGTTCTGTGTCCGCATCCAAGGAATCTAGGGAGTCTGCATCAGAGATTCCATGTTCCGGGTGAAGGGAGACTGGCTCTGCAGGTTGATGTTGTCATCTGCAGCTGTCAGTTCTTGGTCACCTGTGGAACAGAGGTAAATGGTCATTGAAGTGCACCCCACATGCTTGGTGTTAGATGTTTGGATGTTACATGTTATATACCACACAGTTTACATTGAGATCACTTTGTATGGCTGCAAGGTACTGAGCATCATTACATTATTTGGAGGTACATACATTACTTGTCCATGGTGTGACATGTCAACAGAACCATGCACCAGGTACAGATTGTGTGATTACAAGGACATGTTGTCATCTAACGACTAGCAGCACAACTTTATGTAAGTATCTTTGTTGTTTACCCTGCATGGAAGACATTACACCTGAGCATGAACTAGTCATTGGAATCTCATGCATACCTTTGCCATATCATGTTCTTTGCTTTCTTTTTACTACTGACCATGCTTGTTTTGTTTTCATATGGACCTTGAAGCTCTGCCCCCATGGCACTTACTGATAGCATTCCGTGCTGTGCATGATTGTGCCCTGTATTTCTAAAGCATGTCATTTGATGAGTCACACTTTGGTTTCTGTGACAGTTGCACATGCTTAGCTGTCTGCACACTGGAAGTGGCTATTGGATCAATGCCAAGTTTGGTGGGATGTGAGGGCTGGTGTGGTCATATGGCTCCATGCTTTTTGAGTGGAATGGCGGGGTGCATGCACTGTCTACTTACCTGGTCTGGGGCACATTTGTGGGGAATTTCTGACACATCTTTCTGGGTGTGTGATGGAGTGCTCCATCTTGCTCATTTGTGGGACAAGGGTGCCTGGTGGGAGTTGTAGTGCAGGCTTCCCACCCCCAAACACCCTTCCCTATTAAGATGTCTACCTACCTGTTAGGTGAAGGTGAGCAATGGAATGTCTGCCACATGGTTCTGGGTGGTGGTTGTGCTCCACCCTGGTGTGCTTTGTGACAAGGGTGCCTGGTGGGAGTAGTTGTGCAGTCTTCCCACCCACAAACATCCTTCCTTGTGAATGTGGCTACATACCTACATACCTATGAAGTTGAGCAGAGGGAGGGAATAGGTTACACATGGCTCTTGGGTGGGGGGAGTGTTCCATCCTGCTCAGGGGTGAGACAAGAGAGCATGAGATGGCTACCTACCAGTGAGGTGGAAGGTAGCAATGCTATGGCTGCCACATGCTTCTGAGAGGGGGGAGTGCTCCATCTTGCTCAGCTGTGGGACAAGGGGTCCTGGTGGGAGTTGTAGTGCTGGCCTCCCACCCACAAACTCCCCCTCCCTGTTAAGATGGCTACCTACCTGTACGTTTGGTTGGTGAGATCCAATGGCTGCCACATGCTTCTGGGAGGGGGAGTGCTCCATCTTGCTCAGTTGTGGGACAAGGGTGGCTGGTGGGGGTTGTAGTGCAGCCTTCCCACCCACAAACACCCCACCCTGTTAAGATGGCTACCTACCTGTAAGTTTGATGAGTGGGATTAAATGGCTGCCACAATGCTGTTGGTGTGTGGAGTGCTCCATCGTCCTCAGCTTTGGAACAGGGGGGCAAGGTGGGGGTTGTACTGCTGGCTTCCCACCCACAAACCCCCCTCCCTGTTAAGATGGCTACCTATCTGTACGTTTGGTTGGTGAGATACAATGGCTGCCACATGCTTCTGGGAGGGGGTGCTCCATCTTGCTCAGTTGTGGGGAAAGGGGGCATGGTGGGAGTAGTAGTGCTGGCCTCCCACCAACAAATACCCCTCCCTGTGAAAATGGCTACCAACCTGTTAGGTGAAGGTGAACAATGCAATGTCTGTCACATGCTCCTGGGTGTGGGGGGAGTGCTCCTTCCTGCTGAGCTGTGGGACAAGGGGACCTGGTGGGAGTTGTAGTGCTAGCCTCCCACCCACAAACACCCCTCTCTGTTAAGATGGCTACCTACCTGTAAGGGTGATGTGGGCAAACACCCCTCCCTGTTGACATGGCTACCTGCCTGCAAGTTTGAAGAGAGCAATGCAATTGCTGCCACATGCTTCTGGGTGGGGGGAGTGCACCATCTTGCTGAGCTGTGGGACAAGGGGGCCTGGTGGGAGTAGTAGTGCAGTCTTCCCACCCACAAACACCCCTCCCTGTGAAAATGGCTACCTACCTGTAAGTTTGATGTGAGCAAACACCCCTCCCTGTTAAGATGGCTACCTACCTGTAAGTTTGATGTGATTAATAGAATGACTGCCACATGGTTCTGTGTGGTGGGTTTGCTCCATCCTGCTCAGTTGTGGGACATGGGTGCCTGGTGGGAGTTGGACTGCTGGCTGCCTATCCACAGACACCCCTCGCTGTTAAGATGGCTGGCTCCCTGTGGAACAGAGGAAGGGAATGGTTACACATGGCCCTTGGGTGGGGGAGTGTTCTATTCTGCTCAGCTGTGGGACAGGGGGTCTGGTGGGAGTTGCAGTGCTGGCTGCCTGTACACATGCAACCCAGGGACTGTTGCTAGCTACCTTTGGGGTGAATCAGAGGGAGTGAATGTTGGATCTGTGAGACGTGTTGGGGAGTGTGTGGTGCACATGAATGCATTTGGGCCTAGGAGGTGTAGCTTTGTAGTTGTGCAAGACAGTAGATAGCAGTGTGATGGTAGACATTTGTTTGTACTTACCAGTCTCCACTCCCCCGGCTATTCCTGTGAGACTCTTTGGATGCAGTATGGCAAGCACCTTCTCCCATGCAATGAATGTCCTTGGTGGAATGGAAGGGCCACCGCCAGTCATCTGAGCCAGCTGACGGTTCTTGTTGTTCCTCTCTTTCACCTGTCTCTTGAGGTCATGCCACAGCTTCATGATCTCCCTCTTGGTGCGCGGGGTGATCCCTACTGAATTGACTTTGTTGACTATCCTTTCCCACATTTGTGTTCTGGTGGCTAATGGTGTCTGTTGGACCAGGTTACCAAACAATTGTTGTTCTACTCTTATTACCTCATCTACCATGACTGACAACTCAGTGTCAATGAATTTGGGCGTTTTCTTCTGTGCCATGGTGTGTGATGTGCAAATGTGTGTAGGTGCAGGTGTGAGAGTGATGGTGGTGATGTAAGTGGTGTGTGTGTGTGTTGTTGTGCTGGTGAGATGTGTGGTGGTTTGCCTCTCCTTTGTGCTGTAGGGTTAGTTCCTTCAGGGGTGGAGTATTGCAAAGGATTCTGGTCAGGGAAGGGGCTGGTTTTATACTCAGCTATGTGGGTGTGTCAAAATGGAGTATTGCTGTTAGGTGTGTTGTGTGGGTTGTCCTGGGATTTGTATTTTTTTAGTTGCCATGAGGTTGGTTCATTGAGGTGTGTTTTTGGGTGCTGAGCTAATTTGATGTGTACACTTGGTTGCCTTGTTGTGTGTTTTTTTTGTCGACCGCCATAATTATTCCGGAGCGGCCGCAGCAGTGGGTATGCAACAACCCTTCACCGGCTCTCCCATTCATCACTGTTATTGATCACGGAGGTCGGAAACAGTGGATCGTTCTGCTGTCACCTCAATGGTATCCTAATTGTACGTTCGGCCAATCCGCTTGCCCTGCGGCGGGTTTGGCTTTTTTTGCCATGAATCCAACAGCCGCGGATGGATTTTCACCTGCTCTGCCCACTACCGGCGGTCTTTTGTGGCATTGTTTCACCGCGGTCTGTTTTTTCTGGTGGGTGATTCTAATCGGACCACTGGTTTTGCCGCGGTACGTGTGGATGGTTCATTTCCGCTACTACGGCGGTCGGAATGGTTTTCCGGCCGCCATCTTAATAGACCCCCTAGTATTTGTACCTGACCCACGCTCCATTGTGGTCGGCAATATTTTTGGACTTTGATCCAGTCTCGCGTGACTAGATTTATGCTTTTGGCGCTTTGATCTAGTAGGTGCTAGTTTTTACTAAAAACTTTTAATATTCATATATCCAGTACTACTGAGTGGATTTTTGACCTTTTGGTGTCAAATTATTTATTACAATTGGCTCCACTTTTCATAATTGATTTGGGATTTTTCTTGTGTTGTGTTTTCACTATTTTACTGTTTTTGTGCTACAAAAATACTTTACACATTTCCTCTAAGTTAGACCTGACTGCTTTTTGTGCGAAGCTACCCAAGGTTAAGCACAGCTTAATTTAGTGACTTTTTTAGGTTCACCCTGACAGGGATTATGGCTGTTGCTTGACCAGGGCCAACACCTCAGTCATACAAAACCTTATTCCTCACAAAGAGGATATGAGGAGGATTGCTAAAAGAGGATAGAGGTCTCTTCTAGTTTATATTGTTGCGCTTGCACACACTTAGGATGCTTTCATTTAATGCTTACTATGTGCAGGTTTGGAATTATACCTGGTACTGTTAGCTTTCAAGGATACTTGCATAGAAAAGTCAGAATTGATTCTTAGTTCTGCCATCAAAATGTATTGAGACTCCTGTATCATATACTGGCTTAGTATATGGGAACCCCACTAATAAGAGTAGCCCCTGTGAATAGATTTAGGTCTGGGAGGAAGGGGGAACAATCACAAATAAAGGCAAAAGGACTCCCACATGACCTATATTTCTTTGTTGAAAATTGGCTATTGCTCTATGGGGCTATTCGCTGTGACCACAAAGCAACATTACAGCCTAACAATTTTTAAGGCTCATATTTTTTTTATTTGTTTGAAAAACGTTTTTTATATACAGATATACATTAAAGTTCTTCATAATCATTATTTTATCATCAGTAACAACCCCCCTAGAAGAGTAACATCCAGTGGATGTTACTCTTCTAGGGGTGTGTGATATGGAAGTTTGAATGAGTGAGTATGATTGCTGATATGAGAGGTTAGTGTGAGAGTATGTCAGAAAATGAAATAGATGACACTGACAATGTTAACTTCGAGCATCAGATGAAGATAATGAGATATGCATAGGCAAAAAAAATTGAAAATCAATGTTTTTTATTCTTTTTTATTCTAATGATGAAATAATGATTATGAAGTACTTTAATGTATATCTTTATAAAAAAAGTTTTTCAAAACAATATGAGCCTTATACATTTTTAGGCTGTAATGTTGTTGTGTGGTCACAGCAAATAGCCCCATAGAGCAATAACCATTTTTTAACAAAGAAATATAGCTCGTGTGGGAGTCCTTTTGTATTTATTTAGTGTATGGTAACCTCCTGCAGTGGTTCATTATGTGAATCACTCAGCTCCTAATTCTAATACTGATAGTGTGTCTTTCTTCCATTCTACAGTCAACCATCGCCCTTCATTTCCCTTTCTACCTCAGGCCTTTTCCTGGCTATATGGCATTACACTCCCCATTCTTGCCCCCACGTCAACTTCTATTTTTCAATTCACATCTTAGTGCTTAGCTTGTCAATTCCTACTTATCAATGCATGTTTCTTGTCTAATTGTGGTATATACACCTTATCTGGATTCAGGCCATGTATGTGACAAATCTAAAACCATCTAATAAAGAATTATTTTTAAAAAGTTACTGCTATTCTGCAGTATCACTGTAGCTGGCGGCAACAGTTACATATTTGCTGGGGTGAGTGATTGTTTTAATGCAGGATTTCCCCACAGTAAACCTCCTGATCTCAAGAATATTGTGTGCAATTGGGGTCTGTTGGGAGATTATATTTTTGCCGTATTTATTATGAATCTCAGGGATTCGACACAAGAGTTATATCACTTTTTGTGACAGCATAGTGTGAGGTCATGTGATGTCACTTTCTTTGATCATCAGCAATGCAACCTATTTGTTTTACCATACGTCTTAATGGGATCGGGATGCTTTGTTGTGTGTCGTGATAAAAAATACTAGCAAAAAATGAAAACATCACATATTTACAAGATGTGGAAAGAATGATTTAGTATTTTATAATTTAAATGTTTTGTTTATATAGAACTTTCATCCAAAGTGTTTTACAAAGGATATTTCTATGGACAATTATTATTACCCAGTCAGATATGATACTTACTTCATAGTCTTCAGAAGATTGTAATACTAAGTGGACCATGAAGACATTCGCACAACTGTCTAGGCGGTAATGTCTTGCGTAGGGTTTCAATATTAATATTTGAAAAGAAGACATATGAATACATCGCAGGATGTGAATTGTATACATTTATTTTTGCCTAGGTGGGCCTGCACAATTTTAATTTAATTCTCAGTTTATTAGACTGATATAACAGCTCTTATTTTTCATTTTATTTTCTTAACGTTAAATATTTTTTGTTAAGTGTTCTAAAAGCATCAGGTGCTATACTAATGCAGCGTATATATTGAAAAACCCCAGATATTTTTCACTATTTAAGGATTGGATTGTCTACATTTCTGGCGAACTTTATAGGTTCTCAATAAAATACTTACATAAGAAATATTTCAGAGCCTTGTCCTGTTACAAAGAAAATAATAGCTGCCAACAGTGCGAAAACATAATATACCCAGCACTGGCCCTCATAGGCAAATATGACAGCGTGGTTGGAAATGGGCAGATAAATGAGGGATCTCATTTATCGAGAAAAGTTATGTCATGTTATGAATGTGGTATGATGCACGTCTTCTATGTGTATAGCCCTATAGTATGTTCTAAGTCTGATGTCCATACTTGTAAGTTTGTTTTTTGCTCAAGGCACCATTGTGCATGCTTCACATAAAGGGAAGCGTGGGTAGGCTGAGTGCGTGTTTTCCTCCCCTTGACTTGAACCCAATACTTCTAACCTGTATCTTACCTATCTCACTCTCTAACGAATCCAGATTGACTACCTATCAAATAATGTATTTGTGTTTCTTACTGTACAGGGTTCCACAGCTTCAAAACAACAAGACCAAAGACAAAGACAGTGTCTAAGAGTCTACAGCAGGCAGAATAATTGGCAATCTATCTGGGTCTGTTAGGCCTTTTCTGGCCTAGAAAAATTAACTGTACTGCTCTATAATTATATTGTAATCATAGCTCAAGAGGAAAGGCAGATCTGACACCAGTTGATAGCATTGCAAACAGCAAGAAAATAAGCACAATTGGTGGGCCTAGAGGTCACACTGGCAGACAGACACACACCCTATGTTACCTGCCTCCGCTGCACATAAATTGTAATCATAGCATCAGGGCAAAGAGATGAAGACTACGAGTCGATGAGGGTATAGGACATAGGAATATAAGCATACTGGGTAGGCTTGGCGTGTCCTATAATGGACCAATACATCCATACCTATGTCCAGTAGGTTTATCATGATGATAGAAGTACAATGACACATTTGGAGACTAAGGGCCTGATTTAGAGTTGGTTGGACTCCTGTCTGTCAAACCCTTGGTCTGCCAGCCTCATTTAGAAATGGGAAGACGGTAAGTATTCCGTCAATGGAGCTCTTGATTCTTTCATCGACAAAATAGTTCCTACAATGGCTGATGCGGTATGGTGGATGGTGTAATGCCTTTCTTCCCGCTCGTCACTGCCAAAAAACGAAAATAACACCCACTCTGTAGGAGAACGCTCCCTGTGTGTGGGGGTCATTAGTTTTTTTCTTTGTCAAAAACAAACTCTCACATGGAGGGCCTGATTCACAAAGGTAAGCTTACTGTTCTGTGTAAGCTTTCTATTTTTAGGCATTCACAAACTACATGCAGAGTTTTCCACCTCTGCACTCTATTTACTTATGTGTGATTTCTAAAAAGATTTCAATAACGCAATAGACAAACAGACACATGTAAAAAATGTCACAAATGACATAGTGGCTGAATAATAGCGGTTCCTCTTTCCTCTACCTGCGTTTCGGGGTGCTTCCAAAGGGTAAATGATAAAAACCCAATGGATATAAGAAGACGATGCTATTGAAATTAGATAAATGATTTCTCCACTAGGAAGTAAATGGCCCAGGCTCCCAAGGTGCTGGGTGTGAAACTGATGAAGCTAGCGACGAATGATATTTCTACAACTTATAGTTGCCGAAACATTAAGTCAGCAATACGCATTCTATCTGGCACTTGGGCCCAAGTAGCCAGAGCGTAATCGGTCCACGAGCCGCAGATAACTTTACTACTCCTTAAGCGAAACTTCAGTGCGAGAAGCCATCAAGGATGGATGCATAATTGTCCAGCCTGGCCGATCTCTGGGTATCTCTGGATATAATAGTGCAGTGTACGGTATACGGGAGACGGCTCTTCATGGAACCGGAACGTAAGCCCTCATATGCCATTAATGTACATTTAAATCTCTATGCAGCACGGTGATAGCATCTATGGATCCAGAGCTGGAGACTAGCAGGCTAATGAACTGCTTCAATGCGCATAAAGGAAATCTTACTGTATCTTTACGCTATTTTATAAACAAATAATTAAAGAAATACCTACACAGTTAGCCATACCATTTTTATCAGAGGACCCTTGAGTGACCCCTAAAAAATATTTCTAGACAATGCCACTACTCAACACACTTGTACATGAAGCACCAGCGTGCAAAAAGATCTTCGCAATAGTAGTGTCATACATGGATAGTTTTATAGAGGACATTTTCTTTCTCAGTATTTTTTTCTCTCTTGTAGGGGCATATTATAAAGAAACGGCGTTAAAATTATCGCGGCGATAATGGGCTTGATGATAGGCACTTGAGAATTCCCATAGAAGCGCATGTTCTGGTGTGAACCTGGGCTTCTATTGGAATTCTCTGCGGCATATTGTCAAGCCCGTTATCGCCGCCTTGGCGGCAGTTTTCTGCCGCTAAAGCGGAGATAATTTTAACGCCGTGCTTGATAATATGCCCCATGGTTTCTTCCGTCCACACTTTGAGAGGTAAAATCAACAAACATTGCAGCCTAGGAAACAAAGACAACAAGCACTCTGAAGCCAGTAATAATGTCGGTATGTAACATTATCTGGCAATGGCTGCTCAGCTGTTTCTTCTCATCAGACTGAAAAAACGAAGCTCATTATCCAAAGACAGCCTGTTTGTTCATTGTCAAGTATTTGCAATTCATGAAAAACAACTAAATGAAAGTACGGAGGAATTGGCATGAAGAAACAGAATTCCCAGCAGCATCAGCACAATGGGGAAAGCCCTGCCAACCCACTGTATACGTTTTTGTGCATTATTTTTTTTTTTTTTGCATTATTAATAACATGTAGAATATGGATCTACCCTCGAATTTACATGTGTACTCTTATATGATGTAACATTCACTGTTTATTACTGAGATCCTTCATGGCAATAACTTTATTCATCTGCACTTACAATGTCTGTATTGCACCTTTTGAAATTTGTAATAAATCTTCCTAAAGTTTCTAATTCTGCTCTAGAACTCACTCATTGAGTCTGGCATTCATTATTTGACTGCGTTTTTGATATGCTGACTGGCACCTTATCTTTGGACACATTGTCTCATGAAACTGAGGTTTAACACTCTCCGTGATCCACTAACTCGTGGGTGTGAACATAGTTGCACCAAACCAAGCCTCTTATACACGGGATACAGTTTAAAGGCAATGCAATAACACATGGAAAGGAACAGTGCCTTAACTATGTATGGCCTCATACTAACACACTCAGGGTGCTTAACATATATAAATGTGACAAACTGCATATTTGATAAGTGTACCCTCACAGTGACTTAATGTCCAAAAACTGCTATCAGAGTTAAAGGTTAGGCTGCATTCTCAAGACACCGGGCTAAATATGATTACAATTGTTAAGTACTATCTCTACCTGGGAAAACGGTAGCAAATTGAAGTAAATTTATTCAAAACACTCTGTTTTTTAAATCTGATTTAATAATGAAATCAGATTTGTGTCCCCCTTTAGATTGTTTTTCAATAAAATCTGCATACAGTTGCAGTATAAAAATATTTTCCAGTAGTCCTCCCATCCCTCCCATGATGTACAGAAACTTTGAGCAAACAACGCATCTGGGTACATTTGCATAAGGACTGCCCCACTCCCCCTTAGTTCAATCTTAAAATTCTTGTTTTAACCCTGTCACAGCCAGCGATTGAGTTCAGGGTTGCCAAATATATTTGCATTTCCTATGAACCACTCGGGCTTTGTATACCAGCTTCTCTACAGTTGCGCAAATGTTCATCCCATGCTGCCATTGTGGGAAGGTGTGTATCTCCCTAATGTCATGCAATGTCTCTCTTTCGTACAAAATAGCCCATGGCAATCAGTGTTCGAATATTTTGCAGACTCCCGAGGTCCTCCATAATGTCCAGCAGTATTATTTTGGGTACCACAGTAAGCCTGCTGCCTGTAACTCTATTATGGTTATTGTTAGATTTGGGTCTCTAGTTTGCACAGGTATGCACTTGTGACAAATAGGGACCCTTGCCTCTAGTCAGGGTAAGGGGGTACACTCCTAAAATAACCCCTACTCACCTCCTTGGTAGCTTGGCACGAGCAGACAGGCTTATCTCAGAGGCAGTGTGTAAAGCATTTGTGAACACATACAGTAATCCAGTGACAACACTACAGATGGACACCACACAAGTTGTATATGAAAAATAAGTATTCTTTATACAGATTTACCACAAGACCATAAGCAACAAAAATCCACAATACTGTTACTTAAAATCGTAGTTTTAGCTTAGTTCTCTTTAGTTCTTAAATGCGACACTGTTAGTTCAATATACCTTTAGATGCGACACGGAGGGCAACAAAAGTGTTGCAACGATGGTGATGGGATGAAAGTTTGGTGCAAAGAAATAAAGACGTGATGTGGCATGCTTCTCCGATGTTGCGAGAAGACTCGACTCGACGCGTCAGCTGCAGAGGCGACACCCTTGTTCTGTGACGCGACAACAGCGGCCTAGGAGGCCCCACTCTTCTCCAACGTTGCGAGATGCTTCCACTGGATGCAACAACTGCAGCGGCGACCTCCTTGTTCCGTGATGCGACGGCAGCAGCTCAGACAGCAGCACGCTTCTCCGTGGATGCGAGGCACTTTTCTTGATGCGGTGCAATGCGACAGCTACAGAGGCGACATCCAAGATGCGACGGCAACACGCTTCTTCCTCAATGCGAGACACTTCTCTCGATGCGGTGCAATGCGACAGCTACAGCGGCTGCGACGACGACACGCTTCTTCGGTGTTGCGGGATGCTTCTCGTTGTGAGGTGCAATGCATCAACTATAGCAGCGTCACCATTTTTCCGGGATGCGACGGCAGCGGCTGCGACAGCGACAAACTTCTTCTCCGTGAGTCGCGCTTCCAGCTCCTTGCGACACGCAGTCCCTCAGGAGGCCCAAAACAGTAGCAGGCACTTCCAAAGAACTCTGGGGAGCTGGTGGTTGAAGTCTGTTGACCCTGAGACTTCAGTAGGAGGCAAGCTCTTTTCCAAGCCCTTGGAGATCCTTACACAAGATGAATGAAAATGCACACAAAGTTCTTTCTCCTTTCTTTGGCAGTCAGGCAACCACTGCAGGCCAATCCCCCAAGCAGTACTTCAGCTTAGGGATAGTCTCTCTTCAGTTTCATCTGGTTTCCCTCCTCAGCAAAGGTTTCTTCTTGTTTCCCAAAGTGATCTAAAGTTCTGGGGTCTGGGTCCCCTTTTCATACCCAGTTTCTCTTTGTTCTCTGAAGGCAGAGAGGCCTTTGCCTAGTCCATACCAGTTCTGGTCAGTCCTGGAGCACTTTGATTGCATGACTCCTTCTTTCCTTTCACAGTGCAGGGCAGGGACTTCAGACGCACCACAGGAGGTGGAGCCAGCATTATGGAGGGAAAGTACAGTCCTATTCAGGTTCCAGGTGCAACTCCTCCCACCACTCTACATGTAGAAAGCCCTATTCAGCCCTGTCCTGACTCACCCTGCCTCCGGGAATTCCCCAGCCCCCTAGAATTCCCCAGCCTCTGTCACTCAAACTCCAGACAAGGAATACACAACCTAGCAGAGGTAGGTTTTGATGGTTAGACAAAAAAGTACCTACTTTCTAAAAGTGGTATTTTCAAACACTGAATGTTAAAACCAACTTCACTAAAAGATGTATTTTATCATTCTGAGTTCAGGCATACTAAACTCAAATGTATACCATGTTCCCTGAGTCAGTTAGAATTATAGGATATAATAATCAAACTGCCCATTCTGGCCTATGGGGAACATGTAGCCTTGCGTGAAAAACGAAAATGGCTGTAATTCACTATTAGGACATACCACACACACCAGGGCTTGTCCTACCTTATACTTACAATGCACCCTGCCCTTGGGCCTACTATAGGGGTGTCTGATATGAAGAAAAGGGAAGGTTTAGGGACTGGCAAGTGGGTCCATATGCCCAGCCAGCATGGCAGTACCAGACTGAACACAGGCTCTGCAATGGAAAGTCTTAGACACACTTTTACAGGCTGCTTCTGTGGGTGGCACAACCAGTGCTGCAAGCCCACCAGCAGCATTTGGATTACCAGCCCTGGGCACTCCTGGCACACTGTACTAGGGTCTGACAGGTAAACCAAACCAGCCAATCATGGAATCACTAATCCATACAACAGTTTACAATAGGGAGATCATATGCACTTTAGCACTGATCAGCAGTTGGAAATTGCCCAGAGTCATAAAACAGCCAACAACAGGTCAGAAAAAATACAGGAGGATGGAAAAACGTTCAGGGATGACCCTGCAAAAAGGGCCAAGTCCAACACAGCCCCTTCCAGCCAAAACGCAGTGTAGACCAATCACTAACTTGATGGGCTTCCCTGCTTTGGGCGATAGAACCTGGACCTGGCCCGCAAATGCAGGGGTATATTCCAGTTCTACGCCAATCTGAACCCATTTCAATTCCTCTGTCCATACTCTCAGGGCCCACCATGCTAACCCAGTGTTCAGTGATGAGAACCAGGCCTTATGCCTCTCAGGACTCTCACACCTCTGTGGCGTCAGAGAGCGGGGGCAGTAGCCCCAGGTGCCTGAGACCCTTTGTCCATTCTCCCTCTTGTCCGATCAGGTATAACATCCTGGCACTGTCCCACCAGCCCCAGGCCTGTCCCCGGTGACTGGACAGGAGACTGGGGTGGGCTTTCCCACACCCAGTCCTCCTCCTCCTTTTTGGGGCTCTGTACCCTCCCACGTGGAGTGGTACCCCCTTCGAGAATTGCCAGGGCACCTGTGGCAGGTGTCCTGCACAATTCGCCCACCAGTTCAGGGGTTCTATCCTGCAACTGGGCGTCCAGGCCAGGGGGACACCCTGAACCTGGCCCTCCAACCTAGGGTCTAAACCCTCAGACTCCACCGGGGTCAGAGGCGAGGACTCCCTCCCTCTGCACCCCCTTCCAGAGCACTGCACCCTCCCAACTGGAGTGGTATCCCTAGAAGCTACATCGGTCAGGACACTGATTACAGTTGCCCCTTCCTCCAGGTCAAACAACACCTGAACCTGGCTTCCCAACCCCGAACCAACCCATGCAGTTGAACACTTGCCTAGCGTACCCGGACTTCCTGGGGAGCACGCATGCCCCCCTGAGGGTAACACATAACTCATGTGTTTTGTGATAGCCTACCTGGCGCAGATCTCCTGACCCCTGTCCATCTGACAGTGCGCAAAGATCCCCCAGGACAGAAGTGGTGTCACCATGTTCATTCACTGGTGATGCAACCCTTCTGGCTGGCCCCTGACCCACTGGTTCTTCCCCTGGGGACTCTTTCCCCCTCTCACCCCTCAGTCTGGACTTCTGCATCCTCCACTTAGGAGTGGCACTGCCAGACACCAGAACGGATGGAGGCCTGCTTAAAGTTACTCCCAGTTCACCAGACACTAGGGGATCCCGCACAACGGGCAGCCCCTCCGGACAGACTAGGCTCCCCACCTGGTGTTCCCTTAAAGAACCATCCAGGCTCTGAGACTGGGTTTCGGGCACCTCGGGACACGCAGCCCCACACTCACTCCTTCTCCACTGAGACAGGACGTGAGGTCCCTATACCCCTCCCACTACACTGGGACCTAGCTGGGCTACACTGAACCTCTTCCCCCACTCTGGGTTGGAAGATACCTGAACCACTCTTTTTGGGGTCACTTCCCAATGCCTCTCCATTCCCTCTGGAATCCACCAAAAGTTCTGCCTCCAATGTGAGCTCCCTGCGGTCAGAAAACTCACTCTCCAACAGGTGTTGGCATAGCTCTGGAAAACAGGGACTTACGATATGCTCTCCCACAATTGGATCACACAACCCCCTACAAGGGTTAACCAAACTATCCTTCACCTCACCATCCAGTGCCTTGCACACGTACTCCACACCCCTCTCCTGAGATTGGCAAGACAGTATCTGACTGTCTCTGTCTCTCAACCCACACTCTTCTGGGCAGTCTTCACACTCACGAACCAGGACTTCAACCATGGGGGAACATCTCTCACTGCACCTCTCATCTAGAGTCAGTAGAGTGTCCTTCCCACCACTAGGACCATGAACCCCTGCGTCAGTTTCCACATTCTCCTCAGGGACACTGCGCACTACTGGAGTTACCTCATATCCTTGTACCTCCTGGTGTATATTAACCCCCTTCTTCAAGTCAGGAACCACATCTCTGGGTGTGTGTACTACTCCCTCAACACTGGATACCTCAATTTTGCTGCCACCATCTGAGCTGGATTCCACCTCCAACTCAGCAAAGCTCACTTTCTGAGCAACCCAAATTTCTTCTTCTTGGTCTAAGGCCCTCTGAGCCTCATCAATCCATCTCAGCTCTTCGTCAATTTCTCTCATCCTCTGGTCAGAATCCAGAAGCCAGCTATCTTTTTCTGTTTCTCCCTAATTTTCAGGGAATTCCTCCTTTTCAGACTCCACTGGTAGTGTTGCATTCCAGCTGGGTAACTCATACTGAAATAGGGATGCCTCTAGATCCTCCCTGGACTTTCTATTCACAGGCAGCCCTCTTTCCTTGCAAAACACACGTAGCTCCTTCCTTGTGTAGACAAACATGTGCCAGAATTCGAGTTCCATTTTGCAACAACTAACCAGAGTCATAGTATCAAAAATACTTCCCGGAGGACACCAGAAAACAGAAAAACAGTATGCGGTTGCGTTTTGGTCTGCACTCACTAGTAGTGTTCACCAATCACTGTACATGAGTCACATATGCAAGTTCAGAATCCCACTGCTGCCACCAATGTTAGATTTGGGGGTCTCTAGTTGGCACAGGTATGTACTTGTGACACATAGGGACCCTTTCCTCTATTCAGGGTAAGGGGGTACACTCCAAAAATAACCCCTGCTCACCCCCTTGGTAGCTTGGCACGAGCAGACAGGCTTATCTCAAAGGCAGTGTGTCAAGTATTTGTGAACACATACAGTAATCCAGTGACAACACTACAGATGGACACCACACAAGTTGTATATTAAAAATAAGTATTCTTTATATAGATTTACCACAAGACCATAAACGACAAAAATCCACAATACTGTTACTTAAAATGGTAGTTTTAGCTTAGTTCTCTTTAGTTCTTAAATGTGACACTGTTAGTTCAATGTACCTTTAGATGCGACACGCAGGGCAACAAAAGTGTTGCAACAATGGTGATGCGATGAAAGTTTGGTGCAAAGAAATAAAGACGTGAAGTTCTTCCTGATGTGGAATGCTTCTCCGATGTTGCGAGAAGACTCGACTCGATGCGTCAGCTGCAGCGGCGACACCCTTGTTCTGTGATGCGACGACACCGGCCTTGGCGACGACACTCTTCTCCGACGTTGTGAGACGCTCCCGCTCGATGCGACAACTGCAGCGACGACACCCTTGTTCCGTGATGCAATGGCAGCAGATCCGATGGCGGCACGCTTCTCCGTGGATGCAAGACACTTCTCTCGATGCGGTGCAATGCAACAGCTACAGCAGCTGTGATGGCGACACACTTCTTCAGTGTTGCGGGACGCTTCTCGTGGTGTGGTGCAATGCGTTAGCTACAGCAGCGTCACCCATGTTCCGGGATGCGACGGCAGCGGCTGCGACGACGACACGCTTCTTCTCCATGAGTCGCGCTTCCAGCTCCTTGCGACACGCAGTCCCTCAGAAGGCCCAAAACAGCAGCAGGCACTTCCAAAGAACTCTGGGGAGCTGGTGGTTGAAGTCTGTTGTCCCTGAGACTTCAGCAGGAGGCAAGCCCATTTCCAAGCCCTTGGAGATCCTTACACAAGTTGAATGAAAATACACAAAGTCCTTTCTCCTTTCTTTGGCGGTCAGGCAACCACTGCAGGCCAATCCCCCAAGCAGCACTACAGCTTAGGGATAGTCTCTCCGCAGCTTCTTCTGGTTTCACTCCTCAGCAAAGGTTTCTTCTTGTTTCCCTAAGTCATTTAAAGTTCTGGGGTCTGGGTCCCCTTTTTATACACAGTTTCTCTTTGATCTCTGAAGTCAGGAAGGCCTTTGCCTAGTCCAAACCAGTTTTGGTCAGTCCTGGAGCACTTTGTTTACATGACTCCTTCTTTCCTTTCCCAGTGCAGGGCAGGGACATCAGATGCACCACAGGAGGTGGAGCCAGCATTGTGTAGGGAAAGCACAGCCCTATTCAGGTCCCAGGGGCAATTCCTCCCACCACTCTACATGTAGATAGCCCTATTCAGCCCTGTGCTGACTCACCCTGCCTCCGGGAATTCCCCAGCCTCTGTCACTCAAACTCCAGACAAGGAAGCAGAAGCAGGTTTGGATGGTTAGACAAGGAAATACCTACTTTCTAAAAGTGGTATTTTCAAACACAGAATGTTAAAACCAACTTCACCAAAAGATGTATTTTATCATTCTGAGTTCAGGCATACGAAACTCGAATTTCTACCATGTTCCCTGAGTCAGTTAGGATTATAGGATGTAATAATCAAACCGCCCATTCTGGCCTATGGGGAACATGTAGCCTTGCAATAGTGAAAATCTAAAATGGCTGTAATTCACTATTAGGACATGCCACACACACCAGGGCTTGTCCTGCCTTATACTTACAATGCACCCTGCCCTTGGGCCTACCATAGGGGTGTCTGATATGAAGAAAAGGGAAGGTTTAGGGACTGGCAAGTGGGTGCACTTGCCCAGTCAGCATGGCAGTACCAGACTGCACACAGGCTCTGCAATGGCAAGCCCTAGACACACTTTTACAGGGTGCTTCTGTGGGTGGCACAACCAGTGCTGGAAGCCCACCAGCAGCATTTGGATTACCAGCCCTGGGCACTCCTGGCACACTGTACTAGGGTCTGACAGGTAAACCAAACCAGACAATCATGGAATCACTAATCCATACATCAATTTACAATAGGGAGAGCATATGCACTTTAGCACCGATCAGCAGTGGGAAAGTGCCCAGAGTCATAAAACAGCCAACAACAGATCAGAAAAAATACAGGAGGAAGGCAAAAAGTTCAGGGATGACCCTGCAAACAGGGCCAAGTCCAACAGTTATTTTGACTGACGAACAATAATTGCTGATGGTCGAGCACTACCAGACCATGAGGTAAAATGTGCCTGGCCAGTCTCACATTGGGGACAATAATAGACAATTATGGCTGTCAGTGTGGCGCATCTGCCAGAGGTGGGATGGCGCATCGGAAAATTTGTGAAAAGTTTTGAACTAGACGAGGCAAAAGCACATATATATGGCCAATATTCTGGATGCCATCTTTGTTTCTACCCAATAATCATCCCTCAGGATCCCTACATCTGCCTCCCAGATAGCTTGGAGTAGGCCAAAGGGGTGTGAGGCATTGTTTATCAGTGCTTTGCATAGATGGAAAATTCCCCTTTTGCCAAAGGTTTCTAGTGCTGAGTGGCATTTAATGTGGTTGTATTCCAGGACCGTATTGAGCACATACCTGTACATGTCAAAGGCATGTCAGAGTTGTATGTATCTGCAGAATTGCGAAGGATGGGGATTGAATTCCGTGGCGAGCTCTTGGAAGGACTTAACATGGCTACCCGCCCGGATATCCTCCGGGTGGAGATACCGATTAGGTCTAAGCCCACAAAGCCACAGTGTTGAGTTTTCTCCACTAGCTTGGTGCCCTGCCACAGTGATGTTGCAGCTTTTATATTGCAATTCCATTTGATGTGATGTGCTTCAATCCAGCTTGCCAATAAAGGACAGGGAGGCGTTACACTGGGGTCATATGGTATGTTGAGGATACCATGATGTTGGATGAGGTTGAGCTCTAACCGTAATTGTCTCTCTCTGCATAGAATCAGTCGTTGATAGGTACTATCTTGGATGCCCAATAATAGAGATGAATATCTGCCAATCTCAAACCAGCCTTGAATGCCAACAGACACCCATGGGGCTTTTCCAGCCTGCATGAATGAGCTAATCTGAGCTCATTGCCCCATGAAGGAGTATGGTAGCTGGAAGGGGTAATGCTGCAGGATGTACAAAAAATGGAGGAGGGTCATCATTTTGAAGCATGCCCCATGATCCGCTTGGGAGAACGCTATGGACTCCCAGAAGTCTTTTTTGGTTTTAACCAGGAGTGGTAGTATATTGAGTTCCCAGTACAGTTGTTGAAGGGAGCAACAGTCATTCCCAAGTAGTGGAATTATCACCCATCACCTGAGGCCAATATCTGTGGCCACAGTCCTGACATCACCTATGATGGAAACCAGAGTGGATGTTTCCTAATTTACCTTTAGCAACACTGTGTCTCTGTATATGCGAAGAAGTTCTCTTATTCAGAGGACAGTGCTATTGGGTTGCTGGACACGCTCCATAGGAAAAGCTGCCATCAAAATCTCATTGATGTGAAATATCGTCCCAAACGTCAGTGTAGAGGATCTCAATGCAGTGGAGAAATGGGTGGTGAAATGCATTTTGTGAAGGATCGCTATGAGGAACCATGCACCATGTCAAAGACCTATTGCACGTCCACAAGGAGTAAAGCACTGTCTTCCACCAGCTCATCAATTTGAGCCAAAGCCAGGTTTAAATGGCAGGAGGCAATGTCTAGTGCTTTTGTTGGGCATAAAGCCATTTTAGGCTGCATGAAGCAGGGAGTGCATCACCCAGGACAAGCGAGTGTCCAGTACCACTTGGCAAATATTTTAGACTCTGCGTTAATTAATGAAAATGGGCAATAGGATTCTTCTTGGTTTGGGAATGACTTTTATGGATGCCTCACTTAGGTTGTGTGGTAGTGATTGTATATTCCAGACCTGTTAGTAGAGGGCTAATAGGAGAAGGACAAGCATAGAGGAGTACAGTTTGAACAGTTCATGGGGGAACCGTTAGGGCCAGGGGTCCTTCATGAAAGCATCTCTGTAATTGCTCATTGGATCTCCTCCTTGGTGACAGGAAGATCTAGGTGTGCCCTGTTTATTTGCTATAGAGTCCGCACCAATTGGTCCTGCACAAGGGGGAGGTGCCCGGTGGAAAGCGTGAAAGTCTCCATAGTGGGCTGCAAACTTGGCCGCTATGTGAGGTGCTTTTTGGAGTATTTACAGATGCAGGCTTGCAGTTCAGTGACAAACATACTGACACTGTGCCCCTCCGCTAGCCAGTAAAGCAGTTTGCCCACTTTGTGATAGCTTGCATACCCCTTCCTGGGCATGAAGCTGGCTCAACTGGGCAGTGTCCAGGAGCAGCTTTCTAAATTCAACACATGCCAGTTCAAGATCTCTCTTGGTTGCCACAGAAGGTAGTTCTGCCTGTGCATCCTCAAGTCAACTGATGTTGCTCTCTAACTGCGCAGGCTTTGTCTTGCTGTCCCAGATGTTCCCACTAATGAACTACAGGCCCATCCTCATATCACTGTTTTGAGTACCTCCCATAGCTTAGTTGGAGAGGAGACTGTACCATTGTTGAGGACAAATTAGTCAATAATAGTGTTGTGAAGAAAGTTAGCAAAGGAATCATCTTGGACCCACCATGCATTCAGGCAACCCGTGCCATGCACCCAAACCCTCTGTTTACCCACTATCATCATTATCAGGAAGTGGTTGGATAGTCCTCTGGGTAGTGTTGTTTTGAGCTCTACTCTCTATGTCTGTGGAGGGGTGTATAGGTAGTCGATGCAAGAGGAAGTGCAATGTAGGATGAGAAGTGTGTGACCTGACTGTCCCTTCCACAATATAAATGTCTAAGAGACCCATTGCCTCCGCCCACACTCTCAGCCACAAGTGTCTGGTGACCACAGTGGCGGATTCCATGTCTTGTTGGGCATCACTGCATTAGATTTGCCACCAATTATTGTCATCCTCAGGGCTGTATCCATCAGGAGGCATGAAACGGACTTCAACATGGAGTCTAGCAACTGTGGTAGGGCGTCTACACTGCCAGTGTCCATGTCTGCCAATAGCCCAGACACCGTGACAAAACAGCAAATAAGTCAGTTAAATTTCATGGATGGCAGATTGTAACCAGTTGTGGGCCTAGAATGCAGAATGTCTGCCATCAGATGGGGTATTCATTGTGTAGTGTTGTGGAAGGGGATCTGAGACTGTACAGGACCAAAATGAAAGAACAGTAACACCCATCTCAGGCAGAATTTGCAGCTGTAGATCACCCATACCTCCCCACTCAAATACTTCTTCCCTTGAAGCATCTATCACCCTAGTAATAAAGGACAAAAGTGTCCCAATGTACAAGAGTCTAAAACACCAAACTAATACATATGGAAGGCAGGGTACCCACCCAATGGGTGCCAGTGTGGCCAATGAACTAGTTGTATACTCACTCTATTTGTGAAGTAATCCTTTGGGCCCCTTTTATACAGGGAGCCCCTGTTCAAGTATCTGTGTCTTACAGACCTCAACCTGCAGTGGGGCGCGAGGGGTTTGGTGTGACAGGAGCAGGATCTGTGGAACAGTGTCTCCTCTTGTGTCCGCCTATTGACCCCCTCTCATCTGCGAGTGAGTTGAAGAGGGAAAGGTGGGGACAATGTAAGATTGTAGCTCCTCCAGCCAAAGTCCATGCACCCTCGAGCATGTCAAAAGAGTAAGTATTGTCCTTGTAGATAACTTTGAGGTGGGCCAGAAATTGTAGCATGTATTATATTTGCCTGGCACTGAGCTTCTCCTTCATGGACCGGAATGAGCCATGCTGCATTTGGACCTTAAGGGTGTAGTCCAAAAAAATCATGACTGTTCGGCAATGGAGTTTTCTGGCTTTCTGGGACTTTTGAAGGAAACATCCCTATCTATTAAACTCAGGAGTCTTTCTATCTATCATTAGCTCCAAAGGAATCCCTGGTGGTGGATGCATCCCTATTGATGTGTGGGACCTCTCTACTATGAAGCAGGGTGACATTTTTGCAGTCCAGAGCCATGTCCAATAAGAAGCAAACAGGATGTCTCTGGCACTGCCCTCCAGTATGTTCACACTGGAGGGCAGGAGTGTGGACATTACAGTCTGAAGTGTTTGAGCTTATTCTTCCATGGCTGAGAGGTGGTCTTCCTCCCTGGTCACTCTTTATACTGTGTTTTGCAGGTCTTGCCTCATGAGCGACATGTCCAGACTCAGCTTGACTATTTTGCCTTTGACGGAGCACTGTGAATCTTTGATGGCTTGGAGTAAGGAGGCCATAGAGTTCTGTTGGGTGAAAGTATTGTGGTCTCGGCCCTCCTGCTTTTCAGTGCTGGAAGTGGGCCTGGCAAATGTATCTACTTTGCCCCAAGTGGGCTGTGGTGCTCAATTATTTTTTTCCCATGGAATATGTGTTGAAGTGATAAGGTTTGTAATGTGGGCACTACTCTCACTCCATGGGCCGGGGATCCTCGTTTCCAATGTAGGGAGCCTGCGGGCACCTCGTAGGCTCCTCCGCGATGCACAGCGAATGCTCTGTTGCAGCACTTCATTATTTGTGTGTGCCCCTTTTGTGGGAGATCTTTCAGGGCTACTTGGTGTCATTGTGGGAGCCAGTGGGCCAGGTTTCCAGCTCTCTTAGCCAGGGTTGTTTATAGGAGTTTTAGGTCCCCAGGCAGAAAGGGAATGTGTGAGGACCCTCTAATTTCGATACAACTGAAGCATTCAGGGCTATTTGCATCTCTACAGAGATGACACTGCTCTTGTAGCTGGTTTATGCAGACCCCTCCTGAGCTACAGCCCCTTCCCTGTCAGCCATTTAAAGGGCTGAAGGTGTGAGATTTGCTTGTAGTCTGAGAGGATTAAAACTGGTGGGGTGCTAAAATGCGGGACAATGGGCATCCCTCTGTGTCTCTGTATGGGCCGTAGGGTAGGAGGCCTGTTTGCAGGAGAAACTTGGAGTATGTGTCTCCTTTAATGGAGACCTTAGGGAGGGTGCCCCCTTCCATAGGCCTCTCATCACTATACCATTGCTGCAAGCCCCAGGGAAAGGGCTCCTCTCGGTGATCTGTGAGCCTCCGGGGGTAGGCAGATTCTGTCTTCTTCAGACCCCGGGGGAGGATTGGACTATTGTGCCTTTTACTCCACTATAGGGTGATGATAGCTTGAGCCGATCACTCTGATTTTGGTGGATAGTGCTGGGCCAGGCTACTGTGTGAGCGTCCATCAGCTTCGGTTAGTAGCCACGCCACCCCATGAATTCTGAGTTTTGGAAACTTCTTTGGAAAGTAATTTCACAATAATGCTCTTTTTGTTGCCTGAGTCAAAACTTGCTTAGAACCAGCTCTGTCGCTCATTTCGCCTCCATAGACTCAGTTCCATTCCTAAATGTAGCTAAAACACTGATGTCCAAGGGATAATGGCAAGTATTGGCCAATGAGGAGGGGATAGAAACAGTTGTCAGAACAAAAGGACAGCCATAACACTTCTCTTTTTGAGCTAGAGATGCCGTATTGTGCTGACAAGATCTGCTCTCATTCAGTTCTAGTGCCCTTCTAGACCTTAAGGTGCCATCCCCTGCATGAGGGGGACCAGTTTGAATCATGACAGATGGGAGGTTACTTAATCTAAATAGGGGAGTGGTTTACAGGGAGACAGAGACCCTCCTGGTTGAAAAAGAAGTTAGCGATTTTGAAGTTAAGGCTTTATTTTTCCACCAAGTGAAGAGGAGTGCTGAAAAAGGAGAACAGGACTAGGGCAATACGTTGACAGGATTGGGTAGGAAAAAGTATCCAGTCATTGATGAGCAAACATGATAAGACTGAACCTCACAGCCACCTCATTCAAATATTCCTGGACCTAGAAATACTGCATCTGAATAAGAAGGACCTGTTGAAACAAAAAAGACTCAAGGACTCCTGAATCCTGTTGTCACTCAGGGATTAGAGCTGCTCTCCACATTTGTCTGCTTCAGGGACACAACCAGCAGAGGACTAGTGACTTTAAAAAGTCCTCACTGACCACTGAAGACAGGCCCTGGAGGAGAACTGGCTGGAGAGAGAATTGCTGCCTGGAAGCCTGCCCTGAAGACCTGAGGACTTCAGGAATGACTAAGCCAAGCTTTGCCAGCAGTTGGAGAAAGGTGTGACTGAATCAAGGTTGTTTTTAAAGCTGAAAACAGGGTCAGTGAGTCCTTGTAAAAGCATTATCCGGCCTTGCAGAGCCCTACCTGGCCACAACAGGAGCTCACAATGACCTATCCATCATTGCACCACCATTGCTGACTTCAACCTTGAACCTTGCCCTGCTGGAGAAGTCACCTTCCAGAAAAGAAATTGCCATGGCAACCCACTTTGTTCATACTCTAGTTGGTGACATCAACTCAATTGCAGTCGACCAGAATTTGTACCGTTTCAAGTCTGCATCATACCAAGAGACAAGGGAAACTTTATGCAAAGATGAAAGATGAACGCAGGCTAATAAATAAAATGATTTGTGTAGAATGAGTGAGAATCTGCTTCTTTGGAGGATATTAGCAATGGAAGCATGTGTCTTTGTTCTATTTCCTTTCTACAGATTATATCAAGTCTCTCATTCTGTGTTGTGTTACTTATCTTCCTAGTCAAGAGTGCAGACTGTCATGTGGTCACATTAAGCCTAGGCAGGCACACCACCATTTTACATGCTCACATTTAAAGTTGACATATTTCCTTGAACGTTGACATTTGACACAAATTTGCTTGCATGCTTGTATTGATAATGTTCTATGAAATACCTTTGCTTACAATTACACTTCTTCGTAGGCATATTATCAGAGGCTTGATCATTTTGCATGAAAGATAAAATTCACTGCGCAAAATGATGATGGCCATTATTGGTTGCTCTGTGACAGCCTGACTGGGACTTTAGCATGGCAAAATGGGCGAAGTTTATTCAATAAACAACATCACTCGTTTCCCTAATCAGAGGAGAATTTTGCTGACACTGTCGAGGTTCCCCCAGCCTGGATTTCTAGCCCAGTTGAATCCTATTTACCTTCTGGGAAGGATGGTACCCAGCTCTACATCAAGAGTGGCTCCCAGATGAACCATACCCACAGGTAGTTAGATCACCCTACTTGGATTCACTTAGATTCGCCCACCCTAGGCACACTAGGAAAGGAAGTGCTAGGTAGGAGCACAAATATAACTATACTTATATGCAAGCATATATTCTATGTCACAGCACAATGGTTGAATTGTTTATTTTCTTTGCCATTCTCATGATGCTGCTTACACAGTTCTTTTTCCTTCTATTGATTATTGCAGCATGCGTATTTTACACAAGAATCCTATTGCTTCAATAAATATTGAAATGCCAATTCGATTATTACTTGCGTTTCTCTTTGGCATGCATGAGTTACCAAATGAAAGGGTTATAACTCTGTTTCCACAAGCTCATTGAGGAGTCTGAGGTTGCACATACCACCTGTTACTTTGCTAGGTTAGGGGTACAGATGGTGCACTGTGAGCCAGCCAGGACTCAAGCCAACATATCCCGATGGTGTACGTAGAATCAGTCTTGCACAGTTTTGCTGTTTATGTTGTCCAACAAATGTACAGTTTTACTGAGAAAGTATGAACCGTATGACAAGGCGCCCAAAACATTCTAGCTTGGGTACATATTTAATGGGTCTTCCTAGTTTTTCTTTTGTATGCCCAAATACCCTATCTAACTACTAACCAGAGATGTCTGAGGTGTTAAGGAATAATCCTCCATAACTATGTAGGGAACCCCTATTTTCTGGCTGCAGGTTTTTCAAGCTTGAACCTTTAAAAGATCACCCCACAGAGGTACCCTCTCTGAATTCCACATATTCAAATGGTTACCGCAGCACCAGTAAACATACCAGTAAACATGCAGTTGCCCAAATTCTGCGACAACGAAGGCTTGGCCTTGTAGAAGGAGATGTAACCTTCATGGTAGAGGCCCATGAAGCATACAGAACAGAGGTATTCTATTAATAGGTCACATTCACAGCTGAAAATGCACAATCAAGACACTTTCACAACTACATTGTAGCTGCAGTTCCTAACAACTACACAGACTATGTAGCATTAGAAATACCTTTAACATTTGAAGAACACTGAAAATGTTTTGAAGGCACGCTATCACATATAGGAAACAATGCTGAATAATGAGGGAACAACATGGCCAGTCCTAGCAGGTTACACACCTTATCTTGATGTATGAAATCTTACTGCACCAGAGCTATGTACACTGTACTCAAGTCTTATCAGAATATACAGCTGTTTGACACAATACGGGATGCAAACAATGACAATAAACCCTGCAAGGGCTGCACAAGCTGCACAACCAAAATTGTCTATGCCTGGAAGTAGTCAAGTGACTTTTAATTGAATAATGGGTAAAGTTACCATCAGAACGGAAGAGATTACTTCATGGTTACTCAAAAAAACAAATCAGTTTGAAGTAGTCTTTCCCTATACGAGACCCCCAGAGAAACATATAATTTTAACAATATGCCTGCCAGTGAGGATGGATCCCACAGTGGAAGACTGCAGCACTTGCTGCACAGTCTTTGCTGCAGTATATACCAAAATAATCGGTACACCCTCATTAGCTGTTTTGCCTGAGGTACTTAAACAGATCCAAAATGATTACAGGACGGCTGCTGCCCTGGATTTGGGGATGAAACTGTTAGGCAAATTTGCTGCAGTGCCTTCAATCAAGTTAAGTAATATAAAAGGGGAAACAGCAGCATTGGCTAGATGCCAGCGGCTCACACAAGCTGCTCCTGGAGATCAGGAGTGTAAACTACCTAAAATTATTGAATAAACCTATACATCAATAGGTAGCGATAATTTGAGATCCAGACCTAATAAACCACAAATTAAGGGTCATTTTGAAAAGGATAACTTAAAGCAAGCACCTGAGTCTTCTAAAAAGAAGAGATAAAATATGAAAAATAAAGAAAAGACTAAAGCACAAGGTGGTTCTCCTCAACAGGAGTCCACTTGTCTACTGAAAAGCAGTAAACTCTGCCCAACCATGATTCAATTAAACAGCCTGATAGGTATCAGTATACTGATACACATCCTTTTCGTTCTTTTCAAGAGTCATTTGAAAAATTCTCAGAAAGAGGAGGAGAATCAGAGCGCCGATCAGAGGGGTACGTGAGGCCAAAGAAGGATTTTCAATGCTCTTCTGGCTACATGATAAAAAAAAGGAAGACAACCCTACACAGTCAAAGACTCAATTTAAAAAGAAGAAAGTGGCAGGGATCAAAGCCATGCATGCCACAGATATTGAGAACACAGCTTCTGAATAGGGAGCGGGCTCCAACCATTCTGGCAGTAATTTGCCAGAATATTATGGCAGTAGCAATGAGTGACTATGTCCAGGTGTAAACACCGGACAAGAGACTGAGTGTTCCTTGTCAATTATACGAATTACAACTTCAGATGGAAGGGTTATACAACATACAATCGATGTTGTCTTTTAGGAGAACTTGTCATTCAGCTATGACATTCTCTTAGCTGAAAAAGATTAGCCACCAGAGTTTGTTAGGGATTGCCCACAAGGAAAAACAGTAATTTTACTACCTTTTTCCAAACTCATTTCAGCACACATCTGCCAAGGAGTGGGCCTGAGGGCAAGCTCTGGTTTCATACCCCAACCAAGTGAATTGGGATGATGGATATCCTCACCACACTGTACCTGTGAGGGCCACCCCACAACCACAAAGACAATACCCCATTAAATATGAGGCCAAAAAACAGATTAGAGAGATACTCACACAAGTTGAATATCAGGGTGTAATAGAAAGTTGCTCCTCACAAATGAATAATCCCTGTGTCCAGTAATGTAACCAGACAATTCCTATCATTTAGTTTTAGATTACAGACAATTAAACACTTCTAAATGCACATTTGCAGTACAAAACATGCATAGCACTGCACTAATGAGTAACATAGTGCAGAAAAAATATGAAAACATATTAGACATTTCAAAGGGGTTTTTCTGTCAAAACATAGCACCTAACAGCAGGTACTTGACCTCATTTAGCACCCTTGGTTCTCAAAAACAGTTCAATTGCCTCGAGGTTATAAGAATAGCCTCAGGCTGTTTTCATTCTGAGTCATAGAACTATTATAAGAATTTGATGGCCAAGCACTGTCCTATGTCAATGACATATACTTGACGGATGTTGACTTAACAATGCACTTGACCAGAGTATATCACATAATTCAGGGATTTGCTGTCATGGGCTACAAATGTGTTTAAATAAAATCAGAGATTGCCCATGTCCTGTTCTTAGATGCAAGCTGTCAAGTGAAGGCATAAGCCTCGCAATACATTTCTTAGAGAAGTGTGAGCTTCTACAATCTCCAAACACATTGAAAAAAATCCTATCAATATTGGGTTTGCTAAACTCTAAACTTTGGCAGAACATACATACCTGATTATGTACAACGGTTAAAACAAGTTTTACAAATTGATTCGTCCAGACTTTTCAAGCACACATTGGACAGCTGAACATACACAAATTGTATGTTCAGTACAAGCTGACATGTTAGCTTCAAAACACTTACACACATGTGTAAACACCACAAACTTGGCAATAGTATAATTATGGGTACATCAGGATATACATGTCACATTCAATGAAGGAGACACTGTACCAATTGCATATACATCGCATATATGTAGCCATGCAGAAATGCATTTTGCTCTAACAGAAAAGATCCTGAAGATGGTACAGACAGCTGTTGTGAAAGAAAGATCATTGGCTCAGGGAAAATGAATAATTTGTGTGACTCCCATTCCAGCCATAGAGGCTGTCACAAAGCACAGCATTCCAAAAGCAAAAGCTTTACATCCCAGATGGATGCAATGGGCTAACTCACTCACAGCAAGAGATACATATTTGAATCTACACTACAAACAGAAACATACCTTCAATATGAACATGAATATCCTTTACCCAATAAGATAATGCCTCTAGATCAGTATGATTTTCTAATATACACTGATGGTTCCGGTCAGCCTGCAGTATGGAAAAAACACCAATATTCGTCCACTTGCATAGCGCTGAAGAGTAAAATGAGGGATGGAGAACTCCAGCCTCAGAAAACACACACCTCTTGTCTCTTGGTGATTGCACCGCACAGCCTGCTGAACTGAAAGCTTTAATTCCGGTACTAGAGAATACAGACCCTGATTCCCCACACTTAGAGTGTGTGATTCATGTTATTGTTATGTTATGTTAATCCATTTTTAAAGCGATTGTTTACCCTGGGGTATCTTGGCGCTAACAACAGGAACATAAGAGAGACTGTAAGTGAATGAATGAATGAATGAAGGTAAATTTATAGAGCGCGATTTGCTGCCCGGGGGCGTCCAAGCGCTGAAAAATAACAGAGGGACCTCGTAGAGTGATTAGCAGAGAGTTACTGGGGAGAGTTGAATAAGAAAGTCTTTAAATGCTTGCGAAAAGAGGAGGGGTTGGGGTTGGCTCTGAGATGTATGGGGAGAGTGTTCCAGGTATTGGAGGCATTGTAGGAAAACGTCCTACCGCCAGTCCTTGTCTTTTTTATTCTGGGTGCTTTAGCCATAAAAGTCTGGCTAGAGCGAAGGTTTCTGTTGGGTTGGTAGTGGGTGACTAAGTCACGCATAATCGAAGGGCCTGTGTCCCAAAAGGCCTGATGGGCAATGCACATGGCCTTGAAGAGAATTCTTTGACGCACTGGTAGCCAATGAAGGCTGACCAGACCGGCTCTTACTGAATGCCTGCGAGGAAGTTCAAGCAGCAAGCGAGCCGCGCAGTTCTGCACTGTCTGGAGTCTGCGTAGGGTGTAATCTGGGGCGCCAAGGTAGAGTACGTTGTTAAAGTCTAGGCGAGACTGTATTAAACCCTGAATAGCTACCTGCTTTGCCTCCATGGGTAGAAGGGGGAAGATTTTTTTTAGCGTTCTGAGGATGCCAAAACAGGTGGCTGAAAGTTTTGTGGCCTGAGTGTTGAAAGAGAGAGTACCGTCAAGCCAAACCCCAAGGCTCTTGATGTTGTCTTTAGGTACTGGAGGGGTGCCTAGACAGGGGGGCCACAAGGAGTTGAAGAGGCTGGGGTTGGAGGGACCCAGGAGCATTAGCTCCGTTTTGTCCCCGTTTAGTTTAAGAGATGATGAGGACATCCAGTTCTTTATTTCCTCTAGGCACTTTCCAAGTCCGCCTGATATTGGCGTATTGGCCTCCTGCGTCAATGAGACCACCAGCTGGGTGTCGTCTGCATAAGAGATAATCTTGACCCCAAATGGACGGACAACCTCAGCCAATGGCCTCATATAGATGTTGAAAAGTGCGGGGCTTAAAGAGGATCCCTGAGGGACTCCACACCTCAGTGGTCTGCTGTTGGATACAGACTCGCCATCGAATACTTGAAAGGACCTGTCCTCCAAGAAGGATTTAAACCAAAACCAAGCTTGGTCCTTGATGCCCACACTAGACAGACGGTACAGCAGGGTGTCATGGCTGACCGTGTCGAATGCTGCACTGAGATCAAGGAGGATCACTGCCACTGATCCTCCTTGATCCAGGATTTTTCTAGATTCCTCGATGACCATAAGGAGGGCGGACTCAGTACCGTGTTTGGGTCTGAAGCCCGTTTGAGTGGGGTCTAATAATTGGTGGTCTTCTAAGAAGTTCACCAGTTGGAAATTGATAAATTTTTCCAGGATTTTGCTCACCCAGGGGAGCAGGGAGATGGGCCGGTAGTTGCTGAAATCTAGGGGGTCCAGATTCGGTTTTTTCAACAGTGCCCGGACCTTGGCCCGTTTCCAGACAGGGGGTACAATGCTGGAGGTGATGGATGCGTTCAGGACATCCATGATGGTTGGCAGGGTGATCTGGGGTGCTGCCATTATGATGTTTGGCGGGGCTGGATCGTCAGGGGAACCGATTTAACTTTCCGAGCCATGGATTCGAGGGTTGCCAGATCCATGAGGGGGAAGTGGTCCA
Source organism: Triturus cristatus (assembly GCF_964204655.1). Classification (NCBI taxonomy): domain Eukaryota; kingdom Metazoa; phylum Chordata; class Amphibia; order Caudata; family Salamandridae; genus Triturus; species Triturus cristatus. The sequence goes on along the minus strand of NC_140585.1, from coordinate 700,503,358 downwards.
GAGTCGATGAAGGTTGAGGGGGGGGGGTTGCTGTGATGGTATTAGTCTGGGTTGTGGGGGTGGTGCGTATGGGGGGGAAGGAGGAGTATATTTTGCCGATTTTTTGGTGGAAAAACTCAGCTACATTGTTGCAGTGCAAAGTGGATTTTGAGTCGTACAGGTTAGGTGGGAGTTTTGTACGTTTTTTCACAATTTGAAAGATTTCTTTTGGTTTTGATTTAGCTAGGATAATTCTGTTCGAGAAGTAAATAGCCTGGGCCGCTTTGACTTCTGCTTTGTACTCATTGATTGACTCTCGATAGCTACTTTTGTTTCCTGGAGAATAGTCTAGCCGCCATCGTCTTTCGGTTTTCCGACAGTGGCGTTTCTTTTCTCTGAGAGCCTCCGTGTACCAGGGGGCAGTTTTGTAGGCGCGTTTCAATGAGATTTTGCTTTTAGGGAGGGTGTCGTCAAGAGTTTGTGTGATCCAGTCTTCGTAGGCCTGGTTGGCAAGACCAGGGTCCTCATTGTAGAGGGGTTGGTTGCTGGCGAGCTTGATGGACCATTCGTCGACTGAAAGACGAGACCAAGCTCTGGTGAATCTTGAGGTGGGTCCAGTTGGAGGGGGTTTAAGTGTGGTCCAGGTGAAAGGGACTAGTGAGTGGTCCATCCAGGGGAGCGGGATAGGTAGGTCGGCTACCAGGTCTACACAGTTGCTGAACAATGGGTCCAGCAGGTGGCCCTTAACGTGAGTAGGGGTTTTGACATGTTGGGTTAATTGTAGAGCGGCTAAGTCATCCACAAGCATAGTGACTGTATGGTCCACTGCAGAATCGAAATGAAGGTTGAGGTCACCTAGCAGAGTGAAATTAGGGGAGGTACTAACGCGTTCCGCCACTATCGCAGGGAGGAGATTGAGGAATTGCTTGAGGGGGACGGGGGGCGATAAATAAGTGTTCCTGAGAAGCAAGTGTTGGGGGAGAGTTCGAGACTGAAGGCAAGGCTCTCACAGTCCGGGATGGATTCAGAAATAACTCGGCAGTGAAACTGTTCTTTATATATGATTGCTAGACCTCCTCCTCTCCCCTCAGGTCGGTCCTGCCGAGTGATTTGGAAACCAGGGGGGAGGGCGGATACTAGGACGGGGTCGGAATCTGTGGTGAGCCATGTTTCCGTTATGAATACTATGTCCGGCGTTCGTTCTTCTAAAAGTAGGGCAATTTCCGTTCTGTGTTTTGGCAGAGATCTGCAATTTAGCATGAACATATGGTAATCGTGTGTCAGTTCTTTGGCTGGCTTAGGTTTGAGGGGTTTTTGGCATTGTGGACAGGTTTGTGGGAGACTATCTGCGCGATGTAGTGGGCAGGTCGTGCCAGAGGGCCTAAGAGTGTGGAGGGTTTCCGCACTGTAATACCAGTGCTCTTGTAGCAGGGGTGTAGGGTGTGTGGCCCTGAGCCCAGACTCGGCGCGGAGGAGCGCAGACGAGCTTGCCTTAAGCGCGCCTTCGGCGCGCATTCGTTGCGCCCGCTGCGCTCGTCCGCTGCGCTTCCGGTATAAACACATGTTTATAGGGCAGAGGGAGAGTGAGATGGGCGTGGCCTCAAGTGGGCGTGTCCCGAGGCTGGGCGTGGGTGATGGCGGCGGCAGTTACTCAGGGATTCTCCCTCTTCTGCGCGATTCCGCTGTTGTGGGGGGGCCTGCACCAGTGAGATCGAGTGCCTGCGAGCTGGTGAGTGATTTTAAAAATAGATTCTGGACGAGTTAAAAGGTGAAAAGAACAAGCGCTAGCAAGACTACTCCCGGCTGAGCCTCAGGAGGTTCCAAAGTTATGTGCGTCGCTAGTATTCAGCGCGCTATTTGTAGGTTACGATGGGCGTGGCCTCAAGTGGGCGTGTCCCGAGGCTGGGCGTGGGTGATGGCGGCGGCAGTTACTCAGGGATTCTCCCTCTTCTGCGCGATTCCGCTGTTGTGGGGGTGCCTGCACCAGTGAGATCGAGTGCCTGCGAGCTGGTGAGTGATTTTAAAAATAGATTCTGGACGAGTTAAAAGGTGAAAAGAACAAGCGCTAGCAAGACTACTCCCGGCTGAGCCTCAGGAGGTTCCAAAGTTATGTGCGTCGCTAGTATTCAGCGCGCTATTTGTAGGTTACGATGGGCGTGGCCTCAAGTGGGCGTGTCCCGAGGCTGGGCGTGGGTGATGGCGGCGGCAGTTACTCAGGGATTCTCCCTCTTCTGCGTGATTCCGCTGTTGTGGGGGTGCCTGCACCAGTGAGATCGAGTGCCTGCGAGCTGGTGAGTGATTTTAAAAATAGATTCTGGACGAGTTAAAAGGTGAAAAGAACAAGCGCTAGCAAGACTACTCCCGGCTGAGCCTCAGGAGGTTCCAAAGTTATGTGCGTCGCTAGTATTCAGCGCGCTATTTGTAGGTTACGATGGGCGTGGCCTCAAGTGGGCGAGTCCCGAGGCTGGGCGTGGGTGATGGCGGCGGCAGTTACTCAGGGATTCTCCCTCTTCTGCGCGATTCCACTGTTGTGGGGGTGCCTGCACCAGTGAGATCGAGTGCCTGCGAGCTGGTGAGTGATTTTAAAAATAGATTCTGGACGAGTTAAAAGGTGAAAGTATGCTAGTTATTAAAGAGCTATGTTTTCAGGAGTTTTCTGAAAGCAAGCAGAGAAGGAGCAGACCTGATGTTTATTGGTGAAAGGTTCCAGTGTTTAGTAACTTCTGAGATAAAGCTGCTTTCTCCTCATTTTGCTCTTTTAAATGTGTAGGCAATAGCTTTTTTAGTTCCTCCTCATCAATGGTTTCTGCAATGTTCATACCAGTAGAAAGACTGTTTTAGAAATTTAGGACCAGTATCATGCAAGACCTTATTTGCTATGCACAGAGTTTTAAATTAGAAGTGGTTCCTAATCGTCAGCCAATGGAGGTCCTTGATTGCTTGAGAGGCCGAGTGATGTTTGGGGAGGCCTATGAATAATCTGGCTGCGGTGTTTTGTAAGATTTTCTTTCAGGTATTGTTTTTGAACGTTAATACATAATCTCATAATCTGCTGCAGTAATCTATCTATGTGATAAGACATGAGCTAATATTAATGATGAGATCATTGTTTTCCTGGTGTTGGTGGGAATAAAATTAATTATTCTCAGTGTGTGGAGGAGGAGATGACAGCATTGACTTGTTTACTGAAGTTCAGTTTGTCAACTAACTTTTGGCTTTCGTAGTTGGCACTGGGAGAGGGCCCATTTCTGAAGGCCAACTCCTGGTTGTCTAAAATTGTCTAAAAGTGAGGGCTGTTTCAAAAGAGGATAAGCTTGGTTTTGTCCGAGTTTAGTTTTAAACAGTGATTGCCAATCCAGACACCAATTTCTCTCATGTGGTTATGTAGCTGAGAGCTTGTGTGGGTCATCTACCTAGAAGTGAGAGAGAAACCAAATGATCAAATTAGAGAGGCTAGTTCTATAATGTAGAGATTAAAAAGTGTTGGAGTAAGTGAGGACCCTTGTGGGACCCCACAATGAAGGGAGAACGTGTAAGAAATGATGCTGTCCAGAAAAGAGGTTCTGAATTCCAGAACTGTGCTTTTTATGCCATGTGTCTCCAGATGTTGGACCAAGATGGTGTAGTCCACCATACCAAAGGCCGCTGATGAGTGTAGAAGAATGAGAGCTGTCTTGCCTCCCTTATCTAAGATGGTATTTTGCTCATCGGTGGCTTTAATCAGAGCGGTCTCTGTACTGTGTTCAGGTCTAAACCCAAACTGAGTTGGATTTAGCAGGTAGTTTTCTTGGATAAACTGAGCCAGTCGGGTGTCCATAATTTTCTTGAGGATTTTCGCTGGAAATGGTAGCTGAGAGATAGGGTGATAGTTGACCGGATCCTCTAGATCCAGATTTGGTTTCTTTAGAAGAGGGAGAATTGAAGCCTTCTTCCAGATGGTAGGGAAGATTCCAGATGTAAATATCGAATTAGAGATGCTAGTCAAAGTTATTGCTATAGGTTCTGGAGTTATTTTTAGTACATATGACAGACAAGGATCGTAGGGAGATCCTTCTTTTAATAATAACCCCCTCCACCTATTTATTGGACACTGGGGCAAATTTGGTCAAGCAGGCTAGAGTGGTATTGTTGTGATTATTAAGGTTACAGGTGCGATCAAGATTGTGTAAAGAGACATTCCTACTCGCTGAGGGGTCAGTGGTTATGAATAAATTATAAATTTGACCTACCTCATTGCAAAAGTGTAGGGCTATGTTGTCACAGAAAGCTTGACTACTGTTGATTCCTTTATTTACAGGGTGTTTGGTCAGTTTATTTATCACTTGATATAGCTCTTCAGTGGAGATCATAGAAGATTCAATCTGTAGAGAAAAAAGGTTTTTTTTGTAAGAAGTACTTTATATTTTGACAGAGTCAGTTTAGTCTGTGTGCTTCTTTCTCATGAGAGTCGTAGTTAGACCTTCATTTTCGCTCCGATCTTCTACAATTTTGTATATCACATCGAAGGGCTTCTATAAACCAGGGATCTGACGGTTTTTTCCTTCCTGGTTTGTAGTTTTGGCAGGGACAATTAGGCACATACATCAAACAAAAATCAGGTCGCAAAATTTGCGATTTGCAAAATATGCCTGTTTGTGATCGCAAATGACAGTACGCCAATGCATGAACCCATATTCTGTGAAAGCACCTAAAATCGCAAAAATAAGGAATCGCCAAATAATCGGAGACATATTTTGCGAATCCTCATTTGCGATTTCACTATTAGCGACTTCCAATCAGTGACTCACAAATAAGGAATCGCAATCAAATGCATGAAAATTTGCGAATAGCGATTTTACAGAAAATCGCACTTTTACAAGTGCAATTTAAGAAGGATCCCAACCAGGTGGTAACCATGAGTGAACCATAGGACCAGTGCAATACCCACTCATGTGCAGGTCCTATGTTGCTTGCACCTACTTGCGTCAGGCAGTTTCCAGGGGTTAGTAGCAGTAGCTGGAGGGGTGTCACAAAGCGCCCTTTCACGTTTCTTCAAATCATTCCTTCATGCCATGATGTCAAGGATCAACTTCCACATTAGCTTCCTCACAACCACAAGACCAAACAGGAATTCTATCAGCTAGCCCACTTCCCATATGTATTAGGTTGCATTGATTGTACCCATGTAGCAATATGTCCACCAGCAGACAATTAATATATATTTAGAAATCGGAAATGCTTTCATTCGCTAAACATACAGGTAGTCTGCAATGCAAAATATATCATTACTGACATTGTGGCGCAATACCCGGGAAGCGCCCATGATTCCTACATGTTTCGCCAGAGTTGCATACACACTTGCATGCTCAGGGGTGAATTCCGAGAGGGGCATCTGCTTCGAAAACATGTGTTTTGATTTCACACAGACATTGTACGTATGCCAATGCATTACCGTCACTAACCCTTTGCTTATTTCACTGTAGGTGACAGTGCATATGCCGTGCGTAACTACCTATTGACGTCATACCTCAATCCAACAACCCCCAATGAGCAGAGGTACAATGCTGCGCACATCTCCACCAGGAACATCATTGAGCACGCCTTTGGGCTGTTAAAGAGCTGCTTCGGATGCTTACACAAGACAGGAGGAGCATTACAGTACAAACCCGAACAGTGATGCAGGATTGTGGCTGTGTGTGCCATGTAACACAACATTGCCACATGGAGAGGCATTCCCATTGAGGTGTCTGACAGCGAGTCCGAAGACAACAACCAATGAACGGCAACAATGACATGCAGCACATGGGGCAAGCACAGCAGAAGGGCGCAGGAGACGTACAGAAATCACACTTAACTATTTCTAATGTGAATAATGATGAGACAATACACAGCTTCTTTTGAATGAACTATATTTTGCTCAAATGAAATAATTTGTAGGGTTGATGCACACGTATCAAGTGCACAGTAGCACATGGATACCATTACTAAAAAATATTCAAAGACCTACACATTTGACTTGAAAGTCAGCCACCAGTAATGTCCTTGGGAATGGTTACCTCAACATTGTTGTATGTCTCTAGACATGCCAGTCTATCTCCTCCTCCCACACACACACAAACACCTTTCGCCTGCTTCACCTCCATCCCTCATGTCGGATACGGAGGGTGTTGTGCTGCGAGTGTTGTGCCTCCTGCCAGTGGTGACAGGCATTGACAAACTACTGAGGCTTGATGCCTCCTCCCTCCCCTCTTCCCCTGTCACGTTGTTGGCCTCAACAGTGGTAGCGTGCATCTTTTCCACCGCATTTGTCACCTGGCCCAGTGCCCTGCCCACATCCCCACTACAATGGGACATCTCAATCTGCATGTTGACGGACCGACGGGCCAGCAGTGCATTGTTGGTTCCCAGGCGATTGTTTGCTTGTGTATAGCCATGCAAGCGAAGCATCAACTGGCGATGGTGTCTTGTCTGTGTCACTTGTCCCTTCTTCATCACCCTGGTCAGCTCCTGCCTCTGCCTGTTGCTCTCCACCACAGCTGTGGTGAGTTCCCTCACACAATCACTTAGTCCAGCAGTGTTGCCTGACATCTTGCTTATTTGTGCCTGCACAAACCGCATGTTTCTTACCTGCAGGCGCTGCACACGAAGCATCTGTGCCTCCAGACCAAAACACACATCCCTAGATTGTGCTGCATGCAGTGTGACGCCTGACCTTGCTCTGCGCCTCCGACTTGGGACTGTGCCATTCCGGACCGGTGCTTGAGGTGTCGGTGTGGGTGTGCCTTGAGCCTGGCTTGTCTCTGGTGTGCTTTGGGACTCATCCTCAGTCTCCATGGTCTGCAGAGGAGCAACTGTAGCCCTACGTGTAGTGGGTGCACGGACTGTTGTCTGTGGGACCACAGGTGTGTCTATGTCATCCACAGCCAGAGTATCCTGGGTGACCATGCAGTCACTCTCCTCAGCCTCTCCTTCTTCTGCATCTGTGATGTTAAACAGTGCAAATCTTAATAAATTCTGTGTATGATGTCATGTCACATTAAGCATCATTTTGCTCATAATAAATTAATGACTGTCAAACATTGCTCATGTATTCTGAGTTCTTATTGTGTGTTTGCCAGCAAACCTGCCTGCCATGCCTGTGTCTCCCCTAAAGCACTTGGTTGTGGCAGGAAAATGTGGACTGGAGTTTTTTACTGAACATTTGTGTTGTACTGAGGTGATGTGCTAATTACAATATGTCTCTTGTAATGGCCACTTTCATGCATCTGACCTTGAGATGTGTTGGCCGCTTCAGATGTGTCCAGCTGCATCACTCCCACCACAGCTTCAGGCTGGAGTGTGGACTCCACCAGGTCCTTCATGGGCGTGTTTGCAGGCTGTGTTGGTGGTCCCCCTCCGTTCTTCTTGGCTTCCTTCAGGCTCTCAGCGATTATTTCTCTTGCCCGGCTGCGCAGGTCATACCACCGCTACTTAAGTTCTTCAATTGAGCGGTGTGTGACCCCCACTGCATTTACTTTATTCTGGATCCTGAGCCAGATTTTTCTTTTTTGTGCCTTTGCCACCTTCAGTGAAAGTTTGCCAAAGAGCTTGTCATGGCTTGTTACTATATCCTCTATGAGTTCGTCAATTTCCTTTTCACTGAATTTAATTTTGCGTTTCCGCCCTGTTGTACTCGCCCCAGATGTAGTTGGATCCATTTTGGTCTGGAAACAGGTCTGCAAACAGAGTTTATGGATGTACTGTCCTGCTCCTGCACTCAGCTTCCTCCTCTCACTGCAACTGAGCTCTGAATGAAGCATGGACTGGCTGACTTCCTGGCAGTGATGTCATCACAATGCATCAAATTTGACCTCGCTAATAGTGATTTCACTATTTGCGAACTCGCAATTTGCGATTTCGCTCTTTTCACTATTGCAAAAAGGTTTTCTTTATTTGCGGCTGGATTAGGTGAAATCGCAAATAGCGTTTGCGATTTTTAGCAAATCACTGATTAATCGCTATTTCATTGTTGCATAGGAATTAGCGATTACTTATTTGCGATTCCTTATTTTTCGCAATTAAGTAATCGCTAATTTGGTGTTCGATGCATGTGCCTTAAAGTGTGAAAAAACAGTGTCTAACCAGTTTAAGTATTCAAGAGTAGTTAGCTCAGGGTCTTGGGAGAGGGTGGGCTGGGAGTGAGTGAGCTGCTGCTGGATTAGGTTATAATTGAGGTTGTTCCATGAACGATAGTGGTGGTACCACCATGATTCTTTGTATCAGGAATAAGACTGGGATCATTTAATGCAAAGACAATGGCAGAGTGGTTAGACTAAGTAAGCAATGAGTAGATGTATTATTTGAAAAGGTTGCATCTAGACTGTGGCCAGATGAGTGAGTGGCCTGCTATAGCAGCTGCAGAAGATTAAGTTAGTTCATGGCTTCTAAAATATCAGTAGTGTCTTTGTCGTGTGGAAATTTAGATCACCCACAAGTGTGTATTCATAGTTACAGTTCTCTGTTTCTATGAGGGTGCTGACAGAGTTTAAAAAAAACACTCCTAGAACCGAGTGGACGATATATGAGTGATCCTCTATAGAATTGATTATTGATTAACACAAAGAAGAAGGATAGTGCTTCACTTTCTCCGATTTTAAATAAGGGCACAAATGTGGCCTTAAGCTAGTCTCTATTAATGATTCTGAGCCCTCTACATCCTTCAGTCGGTCATGTCTAAAAATGGAGTAGCCTGAGAGCAATTCATTAATTAGGTCAGGGCTGGAAGAATTATTGGCCCAGGTTTCTGTGACAAAAATAATATTCATCTGGTGACCATCTATTATTTCTGCCATTTCAGTTTGGTGTTTCACCAGGGAGCAGGCATTTATAAGAGTACAATGAGATGTCAATTGTGGGTATTCCGCAGTGCATTTGAAGTGGAGTGTTTTTGAGCCTTGAGATGGGGGCAGTGCTGGGATTGCAAATCTACATTTATTGCGCATGGAATTAAGCACTGAGGAGAGATTGAACATGTTGAAGCAGGTACAGCTTCATTTAACATGGTTAAATGTTCATAGTTCATTACCTGAATAAGTGATCATGTTGAAGCGATCTGGAATGAAACCTACAGGGGTTCCTGTGTTCGGCGCGATCCGGGCACTGACGGGCAGCAGCGTGCCTGCTGAGCACATCCGCCTAGTAGATGTGCCTAGCTGAGATTTAAATAGCCCTCAGTATGAGGGTGGACATTTCTGTATGCTGGTGCTGGAGCGTGAGTGCTTCTAAAAACGAATTGGACAAAGAAAAAAGGGGTAGATCCAGCAGCAAGCTAACCTTACACAGGCTCCCCTGCGAGGGAAAGATACTGGGAACTAAGTAAACCAAATAAGAAGGTAAGAAAGTAGCAAATAAAATGAATAAAACAGGGAACAAACCCTTTTCAATATGGCGCCCAATGTTGAGGGAGCCAGACAACTCTGGAAAATCACACTGAGAGGCCCATTACTATAGCGGGCGGATCGCCACCGCCCATATGGCGGTGGCGATCCGCCCGCTAAAAACCTCCGCCCGCTGCCAATTTCCCCCGCCACATGACCATGGCGGGGGGGACCCCGGCAGATGGGAAGACCGCCTGCTGGTTTTCCACTGGTAGGCAATCCGCCCGATTGCCTACCGGGCGGAAAAGCATTTGATATGGTGGCGGTGTCTGGTAGACACCGCCATCCATATTATTATGTAGGCGGGGACCTGCCTTTAAAGACAGGCGATTTTTGCCATTGGGGGCCCATAGCGGGCCCCCAGGGATCCTGGGAGGTGGGGGGTGCACATGGGTGGTACCTAAAGTACCCCCCTGCTGTTCCATGCACAATATGGCAGGCACCGCGCGGTGCCTGCCATGTTGTGCACGACATGGAAGTGCACGACATGCCTTCTTGGCATTGTGGCGGGCAGTGCTTTCTGCACCGCCCGCCGCAATGTTAACAATGTGGAATGTGCCCACCAGTGTGGCGGGCGCCTCCTAATTGTAACTGCGGGACCGCCGCATGCATTGCAGGTGGTCCCATTTTCTGGGGCTAAAGCGGGCGGACAGAGTCCGCCCGCCATGCTAATGGTGCCCTGAGTGTCTATTACACCCAATGCCTACAAGGAAGTTAAAATTCCATTCACACAGTGACAGTCTCAAGGATGCTCAGCTTATGTCCAGTCTTCAAATGAGTACTTACACTACTGAAGCCCTAATGGATTTTAAGATTCCGAAGGGTACACAATAAAGCATAAAATACTTTGGGGACAAGTGGCTAAGCTTAAAGTTAGCTTGCCACGGGCTCTTGTTATTCACACACTGAGCCATCAACATATAGGAATAAACATTGCAAGAAATGTAATGGGTGATGAAGACACAAAAGCAACAGTGCAAACTGCTGCAATCACTGTAATTTCTTATTCTAGTATGAGTATATGTGAAGAGATCATGATGACTGCCAATGCTGAGTGCAATGGCATCCAATTACAGAAGGGTTTTCCACTAAAATAATTAGGAGTGCAAAACATTTTATTTCCGGAGTGGGGGATAGAGAAATACCTAATTCAGTTCTCAGGTCAGGACTGATCATAGCAGCACTTGAGGGTCTAGCATCTGCTCATGCAGGGGTGGCAGCTACAGTTTCATCATTGCAGCAACACTATTGGTGTCCAGACCTTTACAAACAAGCCAAAGATTATGTCCTTAAATGTGACAATGCAAATCAAAGTATCCATCACAGCTCGTCCGTCCCAGATACCTCTTTTCATCTCAGACAAGTCTCTGGCTTATGTGTATCTTGACCATTTCGGACTCTTACACTCACATGACTCTTACAAATGCATCATGTTAACAGCGGATTCCTGCTCTTGATTCCTATTGGTATGCCACAGTGATCAGCTAATGCTCAAACTATTATAAAGAACAAGCAAGTCTTTATCGTCACATAAGCAGTAGCCACATTCCATTTGGACCAGGGTCTGGCATTCACATCTAGGGCATAGAGAGACACCATGGGCAAATTAGGTGTGACTCTGCAGTGCTCCTACACCTATCATCCAGAGAAAAGTGTAGTAGTGGAGAGGAAAAATCATGACTTAAAGCAGTCTTTAACAACTAGAATCTTAAGTTTAGGCTGAACGTTGGGTTCACCACCTGTAAGGAGACCAGAGACCCTTAAAAATCTAGCAGAGGGGGGGCGTAGTCAAGATGGCAGACGGCTGAGATGTTTTCGAGTCTCTGCGCTCCCCGCCACCGGGCCTTGCAGCATATCACTATTACACGCAGAGGTGGAGACCGCAGTGAACCCTAAGATCCGGCTGGGGAACTAGTGTTGTCTGGTGACCATAAGGACTGAGCAGGTGCACTTGTCCTGGCTTCCCATACCTGAGCAGAGACACGGCCTGGAGACGCTGACGACCATGGAGGAGCACGGTCCGTGATCTGCCCTTCCTACAACAGAAGCTGGCCTGGCTTCTGCTTCCCCGGCGGACCGATCGGAAGACGGGGCTCGACCCGCACCGGGCTGGGCACAGAAAGAGAAGTGCCGCAATAGCATAGACATGACCACTGCCAGCAGCGACCGTTCACCCTAGAAGCCATGAGATCACGAGGGAGACAGAGCACGACCACCAGGGCTGCGGACGGAGTTGGAATGGGTGCCCGTCATGCAGGCTCCCAGTAGCAGGATATTACCAGACTTGGTCCAGAGCCCCCCGGGGAGCAGCAGCAGTAGAGGGAGGGGGCACACTACAGAACTGCAGAGCAGCAGCTCACCCCTACAGAGCACCCAGGACATGCGGTAAGAGATCATGCGCTCACTCCGCTGACTGGAAGGGGACCCAGGGTAGCGAGCCTGAGCCAGGAACAGACTACCCTCCTGGTGTGCAGAACCACCGTGGCAATCCAGGGTCCCGCAGCAGGGTGCTTCCCCTCTGGGGAGCATCACAGAGCCAGTGGACACGGCTCCAGCTGAAGGACGCAATAAGCTCCAGGCCTGATTTTCAGCAGTAGGAGCTGCGCAACGCGCATAGGCTAATGGCAGCGGTGGGCCGTCCCACATGCTTGGCAAGACTCCTGCCTGCCTCCCATGCACCAACAATTAGCACAAAGGAATCTGCGGCATTAATGGGGGCTATATAGAGGGGTGGTATATCGCAGGCGGGGCGACTCGGAGAGGAGCCAGCTTCACCTCTGGGGCCCCCACCGTAGGGGCTTGCACCGCATCACACGGAGACTAACCTGAACATTGTGATCCACCTATTGCAGAGGTAGATCATCCACTACCACTCAGCCCACCTACTGACATCTCTCCCAATGCAAACATGGCTACAGCTCGAGGGAAGAAAGATCGCACTCTTAAGGACATGCTCCTTAAGACCACAGGAGGTCCGTTTGGTGAGGCGCACTCGATGACGCCCGATGGGCCCGCCAGCTCTAAAACATCAGACAAGCCAATCACACGCCCTTATTTGGAGTCACTGTTTGCTTCCCTGTGGGGAGACCTTCAAGTTTTTGGGAGGGAAGTCGCACAGAAACTGGAAGAAAGCTGGCATGATGTAGATTGACAAGGTCAGAGAGTTTCCACGTTAGAAGATGATGAAGTGGGCAGAGAGGCGGAGATAGAACAACTCCAGCAAGAAATACCAAAACCTGGACCTCCAAGCCCACACAGAAGATCTGGAGAACAGATCACACCGCAATAATATTTGCATACGTGGGGTCCCATCTGAAACTGAAGGATCTGACATCACCTCCTATGTACAGGACTTATTCCGACACATCCTAGGGGCCACCCCAGAGACAGTTATCAAGCTCGCAAGAACGCACAGAGTGGGCCCTAAACGCTCACCTAAAGCCCACCATCAGATATCCTTACGTGTGTGCACGATTTCCCCCTGAAATAAATAATTCTCCATGAAGCCGTAAATCAACACCCCCTCCAATATCCAGGTTACCACCCAGTCCTGTACCATGATCTGGCAGCATCAACCCTCCAGAAACAAAAGGACTTCCGCCCATTCACCGTGCACCTCTGCGAGTCAGGAGTGTGCTACTCGTGGGGGCATCCCTTCCACCTAATCTTCCACGATGATGGGATACTGCACCTACTCCTATCACTGGAGGAAGCACGATGAACACTTGGCCTGGACGGGGACTCACCTGGGTTGGTGTGGGTCAGCAGACGGGAGCTAAGCAGAGCAGACAACTCCGGACGGGGGGCGCCGGGGGTTCACTGGGGGTACTTCACCCAGACTTTGCTACAATAGAGAAAGAGAAGCAGGGAGTCATAGACTTGCTCTCTGGATCAGGCTCGAGGCCTGAAACTCCCTGAAAGCAACCAGACTCTTGGGGTTTCCCTTTCTGATCTTCATCTTTCACTTTATCCTTATTCCATCTCTGCCTGGCTGCAGTATCTGAGTGCAGAAAGCATGGCCCGGGGGGAGGAGGAGCCACCTACATGACCCCAACCCGTGACCGAATGGACTTACCAGAAATTGACATCATCTTCTTCTATGTTTGTTCTCATTTTGTATTGTTGTTATTTGTTGTGGGTTTAGATACCCTAATGTTTCCTTCTTTGTTGGGACCTGGGACACATCGACGCGAGCCCTTGACCTCACTCCTCCTAAGTACACAACACTCCACATCCCGCATCCGCAAACCTCTTTGTCAACTAAAGGGTGGTCCCTGTATAGACTCCTTCCCTAGTACTCAATGACAGATCAATTGAAGGTTCTTACACTAAATGTCAAAGGCCTTAACCACCCCATGAAAAGAAGATCCCTCCTATCATATCTTGAGCACTCAGGGGCCCACATCTGCCTACTACAGGAGATGTGCCTCCTCCTGAAGGAGGAGCATAGGTTCCGCTCCAAACATTTCCCACACCGATACTTTTCATCCCTCCAGAACAAAACAGCGGCAGTGGCTATCCTTACCTCCCGGCATTATAGGGGCAAAATATTGGCCAAAGAGGCCGAACTGAAAGGGAGACTGCTGGTTTACACCCTACAAGCCGGCCCCAGAACTCTCACATTTGTGACTATATATTTGCCTAATGAATGCCAGGAGAACTTTCTAAGACAAGAAGTGATAGAGACCATGGGCACCCTAAATTGTTCTGTCCTGGTGGGAGGAGACCTGAATCTTGTCTTTGATAATAATATGGACAGATCTGCCCAGAGACAGAGTCAGATAGGTGCTTTATCCAAAGGGGGATTAGACTGGCTGAAAGAAATGGGCTTAGTTGATTATGGAGGACTACCCATACACAAACCAGAGACTATTTATTCTATTCATTTGCCCGTAAAACATACAGCAGGCTGGACTATCTCCTGGGTACACGTGACCTGCCTTCTAGACTACAAAACGTCACCATTGAACCCCAGACCAAGTCAGACCATGCAGCGGTAATAGCCATTATCGAGATCCCAGATATCAGCTCCATCCCTAAAACATGGCGCTTGAGAGACAGTCTGCTGCAGCGCCCTACAAATGTAGATCACCTTACCAAGGTCAACAAGGACTACCTGGCCATCAACGATAACTCTGACTCTGCTGTCTCAACTGAAGGCAGTGGTAAGGGGGGAATTGATTGCCATCTCGTCGGCTGAAAACAAAGAACGCAAAGCCAAGAGAGAAGCACTCTCCCACCAGGTGGCAGAGCTTGAGCGCATCCACAAAAGAACTAGGGCCCCCAGGGTGTGGAGACAGTTGGAAGCTGCTAGATCCCAACTAACTGTCATTGACACAAAGAGGGCAGAGTACGCCACACTCCACTTAAAGCACTGATATTATATCGGTGGAGACAGGGCAGGGTGCCTCTTGGCAAATAGGCTGAGGATCCATCAACAGAAAAACCGGATCCAGGAGATCTGGGATTCTGAGGGACGGACACAAACTGAGGACTCTAACATAGCGGAGACATTTAGGGACTACTATCAAGACATATTTACGGCACAAAATGTCCAGCAAGAAGGGATACCAGCATACTTGCAGGAAGCACATACATCCACCCTGACCCCGGAACAGAGGGAAGAATGGGATCAACCTATTAGAATCGAGAAAGTAATTTCCTGCTTATCTCGCCTAAAGCTGGCGAAATTCCCGGGCCTGGATGGCTTCCCGGCCCTCTTTGACAAAACGTTCTGCCCAATCCTAGCACCCCTCCTTGTCTGATTCTTTAATGCCTTAGGGAGCTCAGCAACCCTCCCACCATTGATGAGGATGGCCTCCAAAGCAGTGATCCCTAAACCGGGGAAGGACACCACCCAATGTTCATCGTACAGGCCTATTTCCCTCTTAAATGTTGATCAAAACATTTTCACAGGTATCCTGGCCACATGCCTCAATGCTTGTCGAACCTGACCAAGCGGGCTTTGTCCCGCAACGCCAATGTGGCGACAACACGAGAAGGGTCTTACACCTCATAGACAAGGCTCAGAGACACAGCCAAAAACGTATGCTGTTATCGGTTGACGTTGAGAATGCGTTTGACAGGGTCCATTGGCCATATGTGGAGGCCACCATGAGGCATTTTGGCATAGACGACAGATTTTGAAATTGGATTTTCAGTACCTATGACCACCAACCGCAGTAATTCAGGTAAACGGACATGCGTCTACCCCATTCGCAATCAACAGGGGCACCAGACGGGGTGCCCATTGTCAACCCTACTCTTTGCTCTATACATGAAGCCTATGGCACAAAGAGTCAGATCTAACCTCGAAATACTCAAAATACATGGTATTTCATTAGGTGGCGATCAGCATACCATAAGCTTATGCGCTGATGATGTTGTGGTAACTTTGGAGGACCCAACTTCCTCCCTACCGGCATTCCTGGATGAACTGGCTATATTTAGCTGACTATCGGGATTTAAAATGAATATTCACAAGTCGCACGCCCTTACTACTCTCCGACAGTCTTTTCCCCTCCAGTGGGCCACATCACACATCTAATACCTAGGACTCCAGATAGCCCCTACGATACCCGAGATGGTGACCCTCAATTACTGTGCTCCGATTCCCCAAATACGCGCTCACTTTAGCCGTTGGCGCCATCACGCCCTCTCCTGGCTCGAGAGGATAGCAGCGTGATAATGTCAGTCCTTCCACGAATCCTGTACCTATTTCAAGTCTTTCCACTAGACATACCATCTGGCTCGCTTCGCTCCCTCCAGAACAATGTGAACCACTTTATATGGGCAGGCAAACGCCCCCGCCTCCATAGAGAACTGGCCTATAGACCCACCCTGGAGGGCGGACTGAGAGTCCCGGACCTACTCCGGTACTATAGGGCCACCCAACTAATAGCCTAGTTGAATGGTCATGTACGGAGTCAGAATAACACTGTCTCTTCATGGAAAGGGTGCTTGCATGACAACTCTTGTGGAAAATTCCTTTCCTTCCCAAAAGTACATGCCCTCCCAACCTGTATCTCTTTTCTATCACTAAACCTGTGCTAACAGTTTGGGACAAGGTTGCAACTAAGAGGTCCCTCACCTTCTTCCCTTCTCCCCTGACACCCATAGTTGGGAACCCTGACTTTACCTCAGCCCTTACTGACCCCCGGTTTCATTGGTGGAATCAACCGGGATGTAGATCAATGGGACACCTGTTCGATACAGATGGCCCGTTTGACCACCACTACCAGGAACACAATCTCCCCAAGGACGAACGATGGCACTACTCTCAGATTCACCACGGGGTTTTGCATCCAGCAAACCGCCCAGTAGCAGAAAGACATCTTACCTCATACGAGCGATGGTTACTTTCTAGCACGACAGACACACAACTTATTACACATCTGTATAAACTATTGCCCCCTGAAACCACACTTACCAAATACCCAGGCCAAAAGTGATGTGAATTCAAGATAGGACGAGAATTATCTTCAAAAGAATGGGACGATATTTACTTTAGTGCCCGACACACAGCCGGTAACATCTCAGGCATTAAAACAGCCACCAAGATCATAACGTATTGGTACCTTACCCCGGTTCAACTGCATAAATACGCACCATCTAAGTCATCCGAGTGTTGGCGCCATTGCGGAGTCTCAGGCACACTTTTTCAAATACTATGGGATTGCCCAAACTAACCACATACTGGGTACAGATTCTTAACAATATAGATGAACATCTAGAAACATAAATCCTTTGATTCCCAGCGTATGTGCTCTTGGGATTCCCTAGCGCACTTACCTTTCTATTAAAGTCTTGCAGGGGTAGACAGATAGGGTTGGTGCTGCTGACCGCCCTCCAGAATATACTAATGCACTGGGGCACTGGGCACTTTCCCACAAACCAAGGCCTGCTCCATCAACTATGGTATATAATGGGGATGGAGCCAATCACCCTCACATTGACGAACCAGGTCCCTACATTTCCCAAACTCTGGAAGCCCTTTCTGTCCCTACTCACGACAGAATTTCGTGAACTAACCTGCCCCAAGTATCTACGCCCACTCCGCTTATCGGATGTTAATGCTACATCAACTCAGGGTCATTGAAGTGGGTGGTGGGGAGGGAGACATGGGCTCTTCCTTATTGCTTTCTCTAACCAGGTCACCAGGTCCAGGGTAGGTGGGAGGTGAGAGTTTTGGGGTTAATATAGAATTGTACTCATTGCAACTGGTGGCTCTGCCATTGGCAATATTTATATCCGCTTATTCAACAATCACAATAAAAAATGTAAACCTAAAATTCTACCGGGGATTTACATAGCCATCCGTATGAGTGTAGACATTTCTGCATGCCAGCGCTGGAGCGCGACTGCTTCTAAAAACTAATTGGCCAAAGTAAAAAGGGGCAAATCCAGGATCCAGCAGCCCGCTAACCCTACACAGGCTCCCCTGCGAGGGAAAGATACTGGGAACCAAGTAAACCAAATAAGAATGTAAGAAAGTAACAAAAAAAAGATTCAAACAGAGAACAAACCCTTTTCAATACGGTGCTCAATGTCGAGGGAGCCAGGCAACTCCGAAAACAGGTACCGAGTGTCTATTACACCTGATGTCTACAGAGAAATTAAAATTCAATTTACACAGTAAAAGGCTTAAAGGTGCTCAGCTGAGCTGCACGGAAGCGGTGAGCTGAGATTTAAATAGCCTTTATATGAGGGTTGCCATCCACCCGCCGGTGCTGGAGTGTGAGTGCTCCTAAAAACTAATTGATCAAAGTAAGAATGGGCAAATCCAGGGCCCAGCAATGTCGAGGGAGCCAGGCAACTCTGGAAAATTGCTCTGAGTGTCTATTTCAATTCAATTCACACACATAGACAGTCTCAAGGATGCTCAGCTTTTGTCCAGTCCTCAAATGAGTACTTACACTACAGAAGGCCTAATGGATTTAGAGATTCTAAAGGGTACACAATAAAGCGTAAGATAGTTTGGAGGTCGGATTCCCTAAACAGTCCTGTTTGGGGGTTAAGCTGTGGGTTCCAGACCTTGACAGTCCCAGTGCCATGGCGGCAGAAACGCCTTTTGATTTCAGTGAATGTTTGGATGTATCATGTCTTACAGGACCTGAACAACTTCAGAGATCCTCAGTGCAATGCCCAGCAGAAACTTTCCACCACTGGTGAAGTTAAGGAAATACAGGCAACTCCTGGATGGATTCCAATGATCTGGGATCTAGTAAGGGAGCAAATAAGGAATTTCAGCCATCTTATGGAGCACCTGTGTCTGTCCAGGATGCTGAAGATACCAGAACTGTACTTTTACTGCCACTTGCCAGTAGCAAACACAAGTGATTTGATTTTATTGATCTCATCATGCCACATCATTTGGCCGGTTCTACATAGTACGCCCCGAGGGTAGTTACCTGCGTCCTTTCGCTACCTTACAGGAAGCCCTGTTACAAGCTTTGACTATTGATGAAGCTTTTTCTCCCAGGCTGGGGACAGCTAACACTGAAGTATCACTACTTTCTGTTATATAATCAAAGACGTCTACTCAGATTTAAACTCTGAAAGCAGACAATGATGGTGTGTACAATGCACGGCCATTTAAGTCAACTGTCAGTTTTACACAGCTTCATGAATCATCCACAATTGTGCAAACAGCCTCCGGCTATTTTGTCGACTTCTCTTCAGATTCATTACACCCATTACTAGAAAGAGGACCACATGAACTTTATATTTGGCACAAAAAGACATACCTTATCTCTCTGTGGATATACATTTGGATTACAATTTCATTACTTTTTTTCTTCATTTGGATTTGTTTTGTGACCTTCTCTTTCCTGCATCTGAATGGACACCATTTCCCAGAACTCTCCACTGTTGAACTGGTAAGGGCAGTTTTAAAGCCTCAATGTTCGTCCAACAAAGTGCGAAGAAACCCTACCATGGTGAACATTTCAGGTGTTCCAGTTCCTCATGGCATTGTTTGCATAAGGTATCCAATGGTATATTTGGACCGACAGAAACTCTACAAGTCCAATACGCATTTTGTATTTCCATAAATGATGTTTATCACTCCTGGTACCTTATCTGATCATTAATATGCCAGACCCACATTACATGAAGAGAGAACACGAAAGAATGGTCACAACATACAGTTTTGGAAGGTTATGCCCCGAATTGCTAGAACATTCAACGGTATGACAATGGAATGACTACATTATCCACAAAGATATATTCTCTGGGTAACATGTGTCATCTGCTTTTGACAACATACAGAGTGACATCCTCTTTTCAACATGGGTAATCACAATTTAGGTCTATTATGCTTCTCATTTGGATTCTACAGACACTACAGCTGCATTTCATGGAAAAACCTGATTGCTACTAGTTTGCTTTTACCATACAACTTAATAAAAGAACAGACTATTATGGCCAAGAAAGCTGAAACATACACTATGTTACACATAGAAAAGATTGAAAAATGATCACTTACTGCTGCATAGGTACTGAGCACAGATTAGATAATCTAAAGATGTATTTCTCTGCCAATTTCACCTTTTCACTTCAAATACGGCTTGCAACATGATCAGGTAAGCAGATATGAAGCCCAAGGATAATGATTTGTACATGAGGCATGGATCCTACCTGTCACTTATCATTGTAGGAATGGTACAACTGACGTTTTGCTTAGTGGTACCGACTGTGAGAAAACATTAGGCAAAATCTCTAGAGCCTCATTTATGAGGTTTTGCTGTAGGGCTGTGGAGCAGGCCTTCCTGCTGCACTGCCCTACGGCAAAAGAAAAGGGCAGGAATGCATAATATCTATCAGATATGGCACATTCCTGTCCTTTCCCCCTGCGCCGGCACCCAATGGGCTGCTGTGCGCCAACGCAGGCACCTTTGCAACATGGTGGAAGAATGCCTGCATTGTGGGGATGATTATTTTTGTACAGGAAGGGAAACCTTCCTGTACAAAAATAATCACAAGAGGCTTTTTACACATAGAAAAAGGAAAAATAAGGAGAAATAAAAATATTTCTCCTCATTGAGCTTCCCTTACGCCTCCCCTGGGGAGGCATATGTTTTTGGCGCTGCCTCAGATTTACAATTTTGTATAAATCCGGGGCAGTGTCAAAAAGCCATGGATGTTGCTGGGAATGTCCCCAGCAACAGCCATTGCACACCCCTTTAGAACAGAAAACTGCGTTAAAGGGACCAGTATTTATCAGGCAGCAATAACCCCAAAAAAGTGGCTTAGTGCTGCCTGATAAATATCATTCAGGCTTCTGCGCCAGGGAATATCGGTGGCGCAAGGAGCCTCATAAATTAGGCCCCTAGTTTGCAGGGAGGTTACACTCCAAAGAACGGTAATGCATCCAAGATGAACTTGTCATATTATATGAAAGGTTTCCTGGCTGCTCTGCCTTGTCCGGCATTCAGATCGCTCTCTAAGGGTTGTCATTTGATGTTGAACTGTCAAGGTTGCTGTGGGATGATACCGGAAATTGAGTATCTGTTGACAATTTCTGAGGTTGTGACTTGTTGAACACACGTACTATTTCCACCTGCCCATAGAGTTAGGAATGTGACAGTTACGCCTTCAATAACAATTTTGATTTGTGAACTTTGATGTCTACTGCAGAATGAGAGCCTTTTTGTTTCAGAAGGATGTGGTGTTAACATCTTCAAGGGAGATATTTGATCTTCAAACTGCAAGGTATTCCTCTGAGATACAGTCGCACCAATCGCTCATTCCATTTTGGGGTGCTAGTGCACTGCACCTTGAAGATTTCCAATACTGCGGGGATAGCGCACTTTTTTAAAACAATTGGCTTGAGGTTGGTTTATACCTTCCAGATGGTCTTCGAAGTTATTCCATCTTTCATTCACTCCATGTTGGTTTGTTGTTTGTCCTAATCGTAGCTGTTGGGACACTGATTTTATTCTATTTGCTGCGCAGTGGATGTTTCGCCACTCGGCCAAATTGGGATGGCACTACCACATGTTCTACTGTGCCATGAGAGAATGATGAAGTCCTTTGGTGCATTCTTGCTTCAAGGACTAAATGACAAATGGTTCTTATCCTTTCGGCCTGTCTGGCTACACTGCGTATAGCCCATATTCTGCTGTCAGCAGTGCACTTTTGAGTGTGCACTGGATATATGCTTGGGAATGCCACCGGTCCAATCTACGGACATTGCAGTACTGGTGGGTCCCCTAAAGACTTACATGAACGAATGCCCAGCGCGATTGCTGTTACTTCAAAATGCATATTATGAGCCCTGCTTGGATTCTTTAGCTCGTGGTTGACTTGGATCCGGGCACGGCCTTTGAGGATGAGCTCCTTCAGCGGCTGCTGATGAGGCTGGATGTGAACATATTTGTTCCCTGGAGCTGGCGAAAGGGGTGCCAACGAGGTAATCACCTGATGATTTTGGTAGAAGCAATGTTTGTCTACTCCTTGGGACATTTAAACAACCTGCCAGTTTTGAGCAGTGGAGACTTTTTAATTTGGATATGTTTTTATTTGCTAAATTGCTTTTAGAATTAAGTCTTTTTACTTACCTTTGTTTATTGCATTTCTTTTTGTAATTTTGCCTTATATGTGCTTTTATTATTAAAGCAGCACCATTCTTTCATTATTACAGAAGCACAATGCTTTTATAATTTTCAGTTTTATAATAAATCTATAAAATTTTAGCATAGCTTTTAGGATGTTTTTTAGTCACCTTACATCCAAGGAGTGTGTGTCATGTGGTCCTATTAGGCCTGGGCAGGAACACCGACATTTTACATGCTCACTATTAAAGTTTACATCTTTCTTGAATGCTGACATTTGACACACATTTGCTTGCGTGCTTGTATGGATAATGTTCCATGAAATAACTTTTCTCACATTTGCACATCTTCATTGGCATGTTATCAGAGCCTTGAGCATTCTCTATGAAAGCTACAGTTCACATTGCAAAATGATGTTGTTTGTTAATGTTTGCTCCACAACAGCTTTGTCAGGATCGAATCAATATTGACAACCTGACTGGGACTGTGGCATGGCAAGAAGGGTGAAGTTTATTATATAAACGACATCAGTACTTCATCTAATCAGGAACGACACTATCGAGCTCGCCCCATTCCGGATTTCCAGCCCATTTGAATCCTGTTTACCTCCTGAGAAGGATGTGGCCCAGCTCTACACCAAGACGGCCTCCCAGATGAAACATACCCACAGGTAACTGGTAAATTGGAACACCCAACAGGGATTCTGGATGATTCACCCATACTGGGCACACCAGGTTAGGGAGTGCTAGGTAGGAGCACAAATATAACTATACTCCTATGCAAGCACATATTCTATATGAAAGCACAGTGGTTGAATTGTCTATTTTCCCTAGCATTCTCATGATCCTGATTACACTGTTCTATTTCCTTCTATTAATTATTGCAGCACACATATTTTACACCAGAATCCTATTGCTTCAAGAAATATTGAAATTCCAATTCAAGTGTTCCCAGTGTCTCTCTTTTGGCATGCATAGGTTACCAAATGAAAAGGTTTTATATCTGTTTCCACAATTTCCTTGGGGAGTCAGAGCTGTCATGTCCTGAAGGTTGCACATACCACCTGTTACTTTGCTAGGGTAAGGGTACAGATGGTGCACTGTGAGCTAGCTAGGTCCCAGCCCAACCAATCCTGGTGGTATGCATAGAATCAGTCATGCACAGTTTTGAAGTTTACGTTGTCCAACGAACGCACGATTTTACTGAGAATGCATGAACCATATGACAAGACTAGTGACTTGATACATTTAGGACAAAACGTGTCCTCTCAAATTATTTAAATTGCACATGTATATCTGCAAGGGCAAGAACTTTTGTCAGCTTTGTAAAGATTTACTTTGAGAAAACTTGAGATCTATTAAAAGTAAAGCTGCCATACAGGTAACTTAAGTGAAGTGGAGTTTATTGTCATACAGAACATCCTCCTGGAATGACAGTTACCCCTCTCACCAACATTCTAGCATAAGCTCACTGTCCAACATTCAAATTAGAATCAGCCAAGTGGGAATAGGGAAGAGGGGCGAAAAGCTGCACACACTATTAAAGAACAGCAAGCTGGTTGTGTCAGAATGGAGAGAAGCCAGAGAAATATCCGGGAAACTGCCTAAACACTGTGTGTGGGACCAAGGTCTACGCAGGGGGCATCAACAGGGACAGGAACAGCTATGCCTGTCAGCACATAGACAAGGGGCTTGTCTGCTGAAGGGTAACCTCCCTGGTGGTGACAGAATGGGAACGTGTGGTAGACTATGCGGCTGTGGTGTGTCTCACGGCATGCTCGCTGCTCTCTCGTGAGCTCCGCCTTGAGACACAAGCAACATAACATGTTGATATTCAATGTTGCTATGGTTTGAAAATGTCTGTAATCAGCCCATGGCAGTGGTAGCCGGTAGGTGGGTTATCTGTTGCAGTGTCAGTTGACTCTGTGCTCCCTGCTGGCCTGTTGCTACATGTCGTGGGTGAAGATATGAACTGCAATACACTTACCTCTTTCAACTTCAAACCTCTGTTCATCATTACCACATGGCAATTGAGGATTCTTCGCCCAACGACCAGTTACACCCACCTTGGATGTTTTGGGGATTTACAACATTTCGGCTGCCTAGCTGCTCAACCTTGGACATGCTTCATCAGCAGCAGCATTTGTCTCTATGACAAGAGCATCAATGAATTGTGTGCAGTGCACATACTTTCATTTCAAGGTTTACAGCAGGACAGTGGGGTTGCGTGAGGCATGTCTCCTTGCGCGTACTTCAGAATAGCCGTATCAATACCTGGGGCTATTGGATACAGTTTGGTTCACTTCCGGAGGTTTGCCCCATCGTCCTTTGTGACTCATCTGACTTCTCTGTCACGTCAGCGGTGATTACGGCAAACCCAAGGTATTAGCATTGCAGATGGTCACCCGGAGTGTCAGTTACAGCTGGTGCTTCCTTGACCACACTGCACAAATTATT
Organism: Triturus cristatus; assembly: GCF_964204655.1. Lineage (NCBI taxonomy): Eukaryota > Metazoa > Chordata > Amphibia > Caudata > Salamandridae > Triturus > Triturus cristatus. The sequence continues at coordinate 700,478,974 of NC_140585.1, read as the reverse complement.
ATGTAAACTAGCTCACAGCATACAGATAGAGTGAATCTGGAAGAAGAATCTTGATCATTACAGGTACTTTTCTAGAGAATTTTTTTAATTGGCTGCTGCTTTACATTTCAATCTGTGTTTATAATTAATTTATTTCAATGGCTGCTTCTCATCAAGTTACACAGCCTACACCTTTTTTGTACTCACCTGGTAAACCATGCATAAAATGGGCACATTGGTTCCATTTATTTGAGAACAACTTGGTAGCTATTGATGCAGGTGGTTATTCCCCAGAACGTAAATTAGGACTCTTATATGACAGTTTCAGTCTTGCTGATCAACACATTTTTGATATTCTGCAGCCGGCAGCAGGACCCCGTGGTCAATCTGGGGATAATACTTGGAATGTTTATTTGGAAGCTGTTAAAAGGCTGCAAAAACAATTCACTGAGGAACCAAGCATAATTTTAGAAAAGTATAACTATGTCAAATGCAAACAACTTCCAGATGAAGGAACTCAAGAATATATATTGTCTCTTAGAATTTTAGCTGCCACATGTGATTTTGGTTCAAATGTTGACACACATATTCATGATCAATTTATTTTCAACTGTGCTTCAAGGAAGATTCAAGAACGTCTCTTTAGCTGCCAAAATCCAACACTGTATGAAGTCTTAAATCCTGCAACATCGGGCAGTTCAATTTCATGTACATCTGCTAACGTTGAAAATTACACTTTGTGCACAGTTTACAGCAAGGGTAGATTTAATGCGCAAATAGCAAATACTAAGAAATCTCAGTCATAGTGCTATGAGTGTGGCTCCAAGAATCATATCAACAACTACCCTGCTTGACCTTCTCTTGGGAAACGATGTATGGCATGTAAAAAACGAGGTAATTTTCAGACGTTTTGCATAGGCTGCAAGAACCCTCTATGGATTAATAATATAGATACAGAACTTGACACATGCACTGAGTCAATCAACAATGCAGTTTTAACTTTTGACTGTAATTTGGTATCTACAACTGTGAAAGGCCCCAATTATGAAATACCAATTGATGAATTTCCTTTGCAGGTCATGGCAGACTCCGGTTCGCCCATCACCATCTTGCGTGACACAACATTCTTTGAGTTGTGGGGCAGTGATAAGACACTACTCACACCTGATGTTAATCCTCTGGATTTTGGTGAAAAGCCAATTGACATTAGGCTTTTTCAAAGCAAATGTGCATTGTTTAGGTAGAGAAACGCCTACTAAGTTATCATTGGGTGGCAGGATTTAGCCAAAATGGGTCTATACTTGGTACCTGGCTCAGACAATCCTATCAGAGTAGGAGAACTTCCCGACATAACTGTGAGTAACATGCAGGAACCATTGAATGTAGATAAAGTTGGCACTGTCAAGGGTTTTGTCCATCAAATAAAACTTAAACCCAATGTCAAACTATTTGTGCACAAGGTACGTCAAGTTCCTCTATCTGTCAAAAAGGATCTAAAACAACTACTTGAGAACTTATGTACTCAAGTTATCATAGAACCTCTTGAATCATCTCAATGGATCGCCCCGATTGTAGTCACACACAAAAAATCAGGTGATCCATGTGCAGACTTGAGATCTCTCAATGCCAACTTTTTAATTGATTGTCCTCCCCTGCTAAGAATACAAGAAATGCTGCCTAATTTAGGAGGTGCTAAATGTTTTTCAATTATGGACTTAAGGTCTGCGTACCAACAACTTGTTTTGGTGCCTGATTCTCAGGAAATGACAGCTTTTGTCACACCCGTTAGTGCTTCCAAGTAGCTGAGACTTACTTTTGGGCTGGCGTGAGCTGCAAGCAACTTTCAGAAGCTTATGGATGTCTTGTCTGCTGATATGCGAGGTGTACAAGGCTACCAGGATGACATTTTGTTTTTTTCCAATTCCTTTAAGGAACACAATGTCATCTTGGACACCGTACTATCAACACTCATGCACAAAGGTATGACTGTCAGAAGGGACAAGTGCAAATTTACTTCCCAAGAGTTGAAGTGTTTAGGCACACCATTTACTGGTCTGAGATTAAACCCAAGTTATCTTTAATTAGAGCCATTAAGGATGCTAGTCCACCCAGAGACCATGATGCACTTCGTTCATTTCTAGGACTCGCAGAATATTATGCAAGATTTGTTTGAGGTTATGCCCATACAGTTGAACCACTCAGAACTTTGCTCAGGAAAGGCTAAAAGTTTGAGTGGTCTGATGAAGTTCAGAATGCATTCATTAAAGTAAAGAATTTAATTGTGCAAGCTCCTGCCTTATCAGCATTTAGAGAGGGTTGTGATGCTATAATCTCAGTAGGTGCCAGCATCCAAAGTCTGGGTGCAGTCTTAAGTCAAAAGGTAAATTCTAAAGCACAAACAGTTGCATTTGCATACAAAACACTCAGGAATTTTGAGAATCAATACAGCACGATCGAACATGGGGCTCTAGCATGCATCTGGGCTATGCGGAAGTTTAAAATGTATGTGTGGGGCAGGTGATTTGAACTTCCCACAGATCACAAACCTTTAGTTTCTATTTTTACAGGAGGTGTCTGCAACATATCAGCTAGATTGACCAGACTTGTACCCAAACTACATGAATATATGTTTAGTATCAGTCATGTGTCGGAGTGAGGAACGTTAGAGCTAATTGTCTCTCCTGCATGCCTTAATCTTATTTCGATGATGTACATGAAATTGATGATATTGAATGTGTAGCAACTATTGATGACATTCTTGCTTTGCAAGATGAGGATGTTATTTTCTCTGCTGGGGAATGGAAGAGAGCATTTCAGGAAGATTAAGTATTGAAACAAGTAGGTACATATATTACCATCAGTTGGCCTCTTATTCAATGCTTACACAATTAATTGAAAACTTATGCACAGGTATCCAGTGAACTTTCTATGATTGATGGTTTAATCATGAGGGGTGACATGCATATTCCCCCTTCAAAAAGGCGGCCTTTCATTATTGCCAAGGTACACAAAGGGCATCTTAGGACAACCAAGACAAGAATGCGCATCAAAGAACACTATTGGTAGACTGCTTTAGAAAAACAGATAAAACTCACAGTTGACATTTGTCCTGAGTGTCTAGTGTCATAAAAAAACTGGAAAAAGAGCAAAGGCATCTTACACCCAGTTGCCCTTCCTGAGGCTCCTTGGGACCAGTTGGGTCTTGACTTTCTGGGACCATATGTCAATCTACCTGGGGAGATGAAATATGTTATCTTATTGGTGGATTATTTTTCAAAATGGTTGTATTTCTCTTTCACTAACTTAGCCTCTTCTGACTCAGCCATCAATTTTCTAGAACAAGTCTTTTCTATAAAAGGTTCTCCTGGGTCTTTAGTTACTGAAAAAGGGACGCACTTTCTATCTGATCAAATGCAGCAATTTCTGGCTAGACAAAACATCAAACACTTGTGAGTTGCTCTATATTCACCATCCTCCAATGGTCTTGTTGAAAGAGGAAATAAGGTAATTAAAGAAGGTTTACAAATGGCCATTTCCACAGGTTTGAATGTCAAATCCTTCCTCAAAGAGAAACTCTGGGAATATAACTCTTCTCCACATTGCACCACAGGGATTCCATCATTTCTTATGCTAAGAGGAAGAAACCCTCATTCTGGATTGTTTCCTAATTGGTTAAAAGATCGTCTAGGTATCAAAGATCCAGATGGCAGCGTAACTGTTATGGAAAAGGTGTTACCAAGAGTTCAGATGAAACAATTAAAATGTCTATAAACAAGCACAATCCTTGTGTTAATGTCAAGGGTCTCAAAACTGTGGGATTTGTGTTAATCAAAGAACCTGTAATGGTGAGAAAAGGGGATTCTATTTTCTCTTCTCCTGTGAAAGTGCTCAAGATTGGTAAAGGATTAGTGTTACTGGAAAACAAAGGATGGTGGAATGTTTGGAGTGTGGTCAGATTATCTCACAAACATGCTAAGGTAATTAACAAAAAGAAAGTGACAAGGTCTGTCTCTGATTGGACAAAATGGGTCCATCCTAATTTAGATGAAGTTGGTAATGAAAGGAATGCTGTTGCAGGGGTTGTTGTGACTCCTCACATATTTTCTGATGTATCTGTTACCAGGTCTCATGAAGTTAGGAGACCAAATAGATTCAAAGATTTTATAATGTATTAGCAAATAGTTACTTTATATTGTTGCATTTTTTCCCGGTTTGTTTGGGGAGGAAGGTGATGTGGTAGACTGCACAGCCGTGGTTTGTCTCGCGGCATGCTCGCTGCTCTTTCGTGAGCTCCACCTCAAGACACACCACCATAACATACTGACGTTCAATGTTGCTATGGATTGAATATGTCTGCCTTTTGCCTGTGGCAGTGGTAGCCAGTAGGCGGGTTTTCTGTTGTAGAGTCAGTAGACTCTATGCTCTCTGCTGGACGGTTGCTACTTGTCGTGGATGAAGATAGTTACTGTAATAAACTTACCTCTTTCAACTTCAAGCCTTCATTCATCATTATCACAGAACATCCGGCCTAAAGGGGACCACCCTCCTTAGACATGCTACTAAGAGCTGGGTTGCAGAGTTTACTGAGGAACCTGCCCACTGATGCACATACGTCGAAACAGAAAATTCCATCCTAACATCCTCACCGGTCATCCAACTTGTGGGAATTAGAGGAAAAACAGGTGCAGCAGGGCAGTGAAATTGGAACCAGTCACCTGCCTCACAGGAACGTGAGAGGCAACAGAAGAACTAGGGGAGAGGATCACAGGAAAGCAGTACGTGAGATAAGTGGAAGTACCAGAGATGGCAGATTGGAATGGCAGAAGAGAATAATAAATCAGTATTAGGCTGGGCAACATGTAGTCTCACAGGATAAACGCACCAGGCAACAAGTCTCAAAAGCGTACCCGCATCCACAAGGAAAGCTGAACAGGAGAGGAGGGTCCTGACGCATCGGTTCACAGAAAAACAGGAGCACTGTAACGAAGAGCAGAAGGCAAGACAGATATATAGGGGTGGAGATGAGTAGCTGTCCCCTACAGAGCGGATCCCATCCTGTTGTCCACAAATATTAAAGGTAAAGATGCTGTAAAGGTAACTTAAGCAAAGTGGAGTTTATTGTCATATAGAACATCTCTAACTTGCCTCTAAAACGCTCTTCCTGGAATGACAGTTACTCCTCTCACCAACATTCTAGCATAAGTTCTCTATCCAACATTCCAATTAGAATCTACCAAGGGGGAATAGTGAAGCAGATGTGAAAAGCATGACGGGAGGTTACAAGTTGAGGTCATAAGGAAAAGGGAAATACCATTAAGAAATTACAACAAGTTCCAAAATAAATCAAAAGTATTCTTAGATTACATCAGCCATTTTAACCTTGCTTAGATATTCTTGCAACTTCACCTTACATGTCATCTGCACACACCATTTATTCTCAGTGAACGCTGCTGCCTACGATACCATCACTATGCTAATTAGAGGCGTTCACATTTGAAGTGTGTGGGGGGCAACATCTGAGTCAGCTGCGACCCATGCTAGTAAGAGCAGTGGGGCCGGGGGAGGGTGTTTCAAATGACGATGACGTGAGTGGCTTCTATTCTCAGTAAAAAGTCCTTTCATGGATCCTTTAACAATGCTAAGAGTAATGTGGAAAAACACATATTAATAGCATAGTAGCCACTGCATGAAAGACGGAAAGTTTTGTCTGATTTCATATTTATGTAAATTAGGGCATTTGATCAGTCTGTCCTCTCTCATGAGTAGTTATGAAATGTTATAATTAGCAACCCTCACTGTAGGCTTTAGTAGTGACCTCTGCTATGCTGTCACCACACACTTATACTATAACCGAATTTCTCAAGACTGCATTCATTTCTGTTTGACTGTACTGCTTGATCCATGGCAACAGCAGGCAGGTTTCCCACAAGGGAATTCAATTGTCTCATAATGTTTCCAAACAGAAGAAGATCCATGAATATGTTCATTAAAGTTTGGCTAGTTTAAAAGACTAACAGACTTTCTTTGTTTATTTGCTTCAAGATAACATTGTGATTATTTTTTAGTTTGTTTACTTATAATATGATTTACTTAAGTTATTTATGTCAAAGTGCTTTCAAACGTACTGGCCCAGATTCACCAATATACCTTCAAGCAAAAGATGCACACGCCTGCACACCTGCATCTTGGAAATGCGCCTAACAAAGATGTTCTTCTCTCTAAAGATACTTGAATGTTTTGCAGTGCCTGGATCTGTCTTTAAGTTGCTAACCGGACGCACTAATTAATATGCAACAACTGGATATCTGTACGTTGTTGTCATTGCAAGGACCCCTCTGACCAAATAGAAGAAGCAATAATGATTATCTGGTGACCTCAGTAGCGATGTATCAAACATAAGGGGAACTGGGGGCTCTTATAGATCCAGCATACAGGCCCATGCGTATATGTATAACAACAAAGGTATGCAGTTCCTAGAAACAGTTGAATGGAAAAGAAGAGGACTGGCTGTTATAGGTTAAAATTCAAAAAAGGGAGAGGGTGTCTCCCACTTTTGGAACTCGGGACCTCACACTCACTGGGTGTCTTTTGCTTTATGGTTCATCATTGGGGGTGCTCTTCGTCAGGCCGACCCTGCAATGCCTGACAGGCACCCTATGAGGGGCTCATTGTTGGAGATCTTTTATTCCCAAAGCCCTAAAGTGTCGTCCGGGTATAGTGCCTTGTGGTGTAGATGAGTGTAAAAAGTATGGGTGCAAAGTGGAAGGGAATTATAAAATGGGATATAGTGGTACTCAAAACTAATTTTAATCAGCGAGTCCACTAATCTCAGTTAAAAACGATAATGGCACACTATTGATGTAATGTTCAGCAGTGGCTAAATATGTTTCTTGCCAGGGTTGTCACAGGATCAATTGGCAATTGGCAGTTGATCAGGACCAAAATGGAATAAAATAACTAGCTACACATTGGTTGGTTTCCGTAATTAGTATCCGGGGTAAATCAAACACATAAACAACCTATCAGTGAGGTACCTTGTTTCTAGACCGACCTAGGGAAGCATAATGGTAAAGCTCATAAGATAAAAAAGTCCTCTGTAAAGAGGCATGCAATAAATAAAGTCAAGTTTTTAGAGAAAGATAAAAAGTGATAGGTGCATTAAAAAAGAAGGAATATGTGGCAGGCAGGTGGCACATCTTAGGGCAGAAGCAGGCAGTGTGGCTAATCAACCACCATGGTAAAAGGAGAACACATGTAACTCACCCGACTGGTGTGGATCACCAGCAGCATTGAATGCTGGTAGAGGGAGTGTTAAGGATTACCTAACATCCTGGTTTGTGAAAAGGAAAAAGAAGAGAGAAAAAGTAATTTCAGCATAGTGGTCAAGTAGTGAGAGGGAAAGCAGTCTTACCATGAGGAGGTAAAGGGTATCTCCCCTTCAGAAAATATTGCCACGGTACTTATGGTTGAGCACCGGCTCATTAGCTGTTCGACCTACCCTTTCTACCCCAATTCGGCGGAATGAGGGAAGGATAGTCGTACATGCAGCGGCAAGACTCAACAATGCAGGAGGCCGGAAGGAGGCGGCCGGCCCCCCGAGGGTTGTCGTCTGCCGGGCCGGGCTGGCGTGTAATGGTGACGCATCTAGGGGTGCGAAATCTGCTCTGGGTGCCAGGTTGGAACGGCAATAATCCATCTAGAAGTAGGCTCTATGCAGGGCGGGAATGGATGCCCAAATCAAGCAGTAATATCCTGATGAGGTCAAGCTAAAGTTATGGGTGACCACAACCACCGGATATGCGGTTCAGTGTGTGCAGAGAAATTACAAAAGTATTTATGTAAATACAGCTGGAACACAATGTCCCCCAATTAAAGTTCACAAGTCAAGTTGACTCTATGCCGGGCAAAAAAGGTGTCCAAATGGAGAAGTAATTATCTGCAGAGGTTGAGATAAAGCATAGAGTGTCCACAACATCTGAATGTAGGGTTGAGCGTGTGAAGACAAAACTCAACAAGTACTTAAGTAAATGAGGCTGAAAACAGGCTAGTGTTCCTTCATATGAGTTTACCAGTCAGATTGAACTCCAACCCAGGTGTTCGTGTAGTTGTGGATCGAAAGTCTGAGACTGTGCAGTGACATCTGTTAGAGTATGTTGGGAAACAGTAAAATTATCACGAGAGTTGATGATCATGTGGTTTTAAGTGTGGAATGTGTGGGAGTCCATCCAACGGGTCATGGTCAGGTTGCTTAAAAACAATGTTAAACAGGCCTGGACGGGCATCCAGTGTGGCTAGAAAAATAAAGGTTGTAGCAGTCCAACCAAAGGGTTGTGGAGCAGAAGTGGCATGATAGATACAACAGGTTGATGATAGCAATATTAGAACAGGACATGTAGGGTTTGTAGAGTGCGGGTGTTGTACTACAGAAGAGTTCATGAAGCGAAAGGTTACATAAGTAGAATGCAGATATGGTAAGGTATGTGAATGGCAGATGTTGTCAAGGGCCATGTAGTTTTATTTCTACAGTTGCTTGCATGTGACAATTGGATGCCTTGGGTAGGGTAACCTGAGACAACTCGATGTGGTAGCAAAGGCAACATTGGCACATTAGTTGTGGTGTTTCAGGGTCATTCCATACAGAAGTATGTGGATGGGACCACATGTGTGTTAATATCTGTTGGCATAACCCAGTGGAGAGGTTTATCTGTTCAGTTCGATTCAAGGAATGTCTCCATTCAGAACCTGTTTGTCAGTGGAGAGTCAAAAAATCCAATTTTGCTCTCTCCTGAAGAGGGCATCTTACTCATCTGAGGATGTGCCTTGATTACTGTCCAATGTAAACTAGCTGGTGTGTGTTTTATCTGTTTGAAGTGTGTGCACATCTTAGTATTGAGTTTATGGCAACGAATGTTACTACAATGTTCTATAATCTGAGTTTTTACCATCCTGGCAGTCATACCAATGTATCGTAAGGTTACAAGGGCTTGTGAGGGTGTATATGCAGTTGCTAGTGTTACAGTTTGCACCTCAGTAGCGAACCACAAGTCCTGAACATGGGCCCTAAAGGATCCCCAATGATGAATTTGGTTGTCTGACAGAATATGGGAGAGAAAAATATAATGGGGTCAAAATATCATGGCAAAAAATATCCAAGCCAAAAATATCGAGAATATAAGTGCATATAGGTAAGCATGGGTTTACTATTCAAAACATCTACATACTTTGATATATATCATCAAGGTACATATATGTAGAGTTAAGGATAGTAACCTATGCTTACCTATATAAACGTACCTTTACAATATTTTGGTACTCCATATTTTGTCATGATATTTTAGCCCCACAATATTCTGGTGGAGTACTGATTAATTCAAATATTCTTCTAAAATGTTTTTTTCCTCCGTTTCAAGTGACTAAAAGTAATTCACTGGGGCTATGTTCGTATAAGATAGTTGAAGTTTGACATTTGGACTGACAAGAAACAGGGGGCAAGAATGACCCTTGTGACCTTTGTCATAGCAGGTGTACTATAGGCTCAAAAATCACTCAAGGACAGTCATTTATGACACCCTGTCTCATTTACTTATATTCTGGACCTCCCTGGGCACGATTCAAAACATATTTGCACATATGAGCTAGCTGGGACATGGAAATATACATTTTTAAAAGTACATAACAATTTTAGAATTTACTGATGCAAATTCTACACTCAGAAAGTCTAACTCACACACTGACATACTTAAATTGACTGTGAGGAGTGGCGAGTAGGAGGGGAGTGGTCTTTCTAGAGCTGAAAGGCCCTGAAAGTTCGAACCCAGCTATAAACTTAAGCAGGTGCGGATATTCACAAATGTCTCTTTGATCTGTTCCTGACATGGAAATGTTTGAAGAGTTGCTCATGTCAAAGGCTGCAGTAAAAAACGTTAAAAAACTTTAGAAAACGAAAAGGGAATGCACTCCATCCCACCCGATATATACCCAATATATTCATCTTTGAGGGAAAAAAAAAGAAAATATATAAAGTATATCTGTACTTGCTCTGAGATTTTTGCATACGCCAATGTACATGAGTGAATAAAGAATGTTTTCAGAAAGGAATTCCAGTAGTGGTTGTGGAACTGTCACAGCTTCCCAGTAGTAACCTTGGAAACCTTCGTGAATTTCGAGAGCATCGTATATTTGCTCTAACCGAAGGAGAGAACCTACAGGAGTAGATGTAAGTTTTTTGTTTGTTTTAATTAACCTGGCCTGCAAATGTTTATTCTACAAGCTAGATTCACTCCTTAAAACCACTTGGGGATGCTTCACATTTATTTAAGTTGATTCCCCAGTAGAATCCTAAGCAGTGCTGCACTGACATTACACCGAATGTGTACCTAATCACAACGTTAGGGGGTAGGTGGCAGCAGATTTGTCATGCAGGTTGTTAAACAGGACAACCTTAGGTGGCCTTCCCCCAAGCTGTTTGACTTCTCCCCTTCTGTTTTGCAGAAACACATTTTTGGTTAGAACTCTGTGCACTTAGCCACTGCTAACCAGTACTGACATGCTAGTATTCACTCCTTTAAACAGGGTAATATTAGCTTACACCTAGTTGGCACATTTAATTTACTTATAAGTCCCTAGTAAAGTGGTACTAGATGTATCCAGGGGCTGCACATTAAATGCTTCTAGTGCGCTTGCAGCACGTATTGTGCTACCCACTTAAGTAGTCCTTTTAATACACGTCTCAGGCCTGCCATTGCAGCTTGTAGTGCTGTTTTAAACTGACAATTTGACCCGTCAAAATACATTTTTGGGCAGGCCTACACTTGCCCTGTTAATGGATATAAACAGCCCTTAGGGCTGGGTCAGTGTAGTTGAAAGTTGGACATGTACTTATAAATTTTACATGTCCTGTTAATGAAACCCCATTACATTTGTTTTCATTACTGCAAGGCCTACCTCTCCCATAGGATAACATTGGCTTACCTTATTACATTTAATAAGTGCTCATTTTTAATTGGGAACAAGAGGATGTTGAGTTTGGCATCTAAAGAATTTAATTTAAAGCCTTGCTAACGGTAAAATCAGATTTTAAGTCATAATCCTGAAAGTGCCATTTTTAGAAAGTTGCCTTTATCTTTTCCTAAGGATTTGGTGCCTGCAGCATGTTTCTGTGACACATAGATGTAGCTGGAAGTTGTTATTTTTGTATTGCTCCCAGACAGTGAGATGAAGGGGAATAGGTGTCGGCAGGATGGGAGATCTCGGACTTGATGAAGGGGAGAAGCTGTCACCTACCACACTCTATATCACAAAGGTTCTGCCTCACCACACTCACAAAGTGTTAACACTAGTCTTTTGTGATCCCAGACAAGCTGGGGCCAGGGCAAGGCGGCAGTAAATTCCAAGCACCTCTGCGGTGGAAATCTTCAGGACCTTCTCCTACTTCAATGTGGGCACCAGGTACAAATAATGGATCCTGAGACCTAACTCTTCAGTACACCTGAGGAATAGTGTAAGACTGAAGAGGACTGCTATGCCGCTCTGCAAGAAGGACTGCTACTCTGCTACCCTGCTGCTGAGTGTAAGGACTGGACCTGCTCCTCGAAACCAGGATCACCAGAGTAATGACAGGAGACAGTTGACTGGCTTCCTGCTCAGAGCTTCAGAGACAGAAAGGGCTCCAACCATCTTTAACCCAGCCCCTCGATTCTGTCTGTTGTGAGTCTTAACCCCCAAGTGGTGCCACCCCAGTCCTGGACCCTTGGAAGGGGCCTGAAGGTTCTCTGTCAACCTAGCTGAGGTTGAAACTGATGCAGCGTGACGCAACTATTTACAACTCTGCTCAGAACTGCTGCAGTGTGAAGGATTCCCAGCCCCAAACCTCGCACTGCAGCCCACAGCTTCCTCAGAACTGCTGATGTGTGTTGCATCCTCGACACAGCCCTTTGCATTGCAAGCCCCTCATCAACTGCATCATTGAGAACAATGTAGGGCTTTGCATTGTAGCCCTTCAGCTTCTTCTAAAAGGCTGGTGAAAGATGCATCCTTGATGAGGCATCTCTCAATTCTCTGCAACGAGGATTTAAGGTACTTTGTTCAGTGGCCCTAACTTGGCCCCTGTATCCAGCCTGTTGCCACCAGATAAGAGTAGTTTGCACTTCTAAGCGCTATTTTTACATTAATCTTTAAAATTGCATATCTCTGTTCTTCTGATTGGATTTTTGAAATATTGGTCTCAAATAATTTACTAGATTGTACTATATTTTCCTAAATTGGTTTGAGTTTTTCTTTTGTTGTGTTTTCACTTTGTTAGTGTTTGTAGTGCTGCATAAATACTTTACACCTTGCCTCTAAGTTGAGCATCACTGCTTTGTGCCAAGCAGCCAGAGGGTTAGTCACAGGTTACTTGGGGTCTGCCTATGCTTCACCCTGACTAAGATTGTAGTTGCTGCTTGAGTAGGGTTTCACCGCCCTAAAACAGTAGCCCAATTTCCTACATTGGTGTTCAGCAGTGAGAGTCAGTACTTGTGCAGTGCTACACAGTGATTTGGTGTAATACTAAAATCCCAGATAATAATTTGATACCATTTTGATTTTGTTTTAATATTTCTCGATTGGCTCTTTTGCTTTTCCCAAATCCACTCTAAATCTATCTGACTGCCTGTACATATGGCTACACCTGCAAGGATGGAATTTGAGATTGCCTACCTGGATACCTACACAGTGGTTAAGCTCAAGCAATTCTGTACATGTACTAAGCCCAATGTCATAAACATTAATATATATATGCCCTTTCTTCATTTCATTGGTCCACAAATGACTGATTTCATGCTTTCTGAATAATACTCAGAGTTATTGACTTAAACCATGTATTTTTGTAGCTGAGCTGAGCACATATGTCTGGTACCTCTTTTGCTGCTTTATAAGAAGAAAGTACACAGTTGGTGTTTTGTATAGGCCTGCTTCTGTTACCATTAGTTTACTTTGTGGGCAGAGAAATACAACACCAGTAGGGATATAGGATTTGTTTTAATCTGTGATCTGGAGGGTGCTGCAAGATGCCATTTGCTTCCTATCTGCTGTGGTGCTATGCAAAGGAAAATATGAATCTCTCTTATGTTAAAAATTGCTGTTATTGTGAGTGAGCTTGCTGGATCTTCCACATTGTTTTATAATAATGTTTCTTGGACTTTGATTCCTCAACTTGCACTTTGTGAAAATTACATAGAACCACTGTAGATGTGTGTGTGGCTTGAGGGATCACGTGTATTGTTATATTCTTGTAATGGTACTATGTGCAGGGCTCCAATGCTACTCCACCTTGAAGGATTATGCAAAGGAAGCACTAACCAATGCCCTAGTGTTGGTGAGCATGAGCGGTGGGTTTTTTGTACATCTGATTGTTTGTAATGGTGTTATGTGCAATTTGTCATGTCTTTATTTACTGAAGATGGTGTATGGACATAGTGAGCTGCATTAGTCTTTGGGGTGGAGTGTGCTGTAAGGCACAATGTGCAGCCTCCCTTTTGCTTTGATAAATGAAAACATGCTGCTGTCACTAGGGCTAGACCCTTCCATGAAGGAGTCAAAAAGAGTGAACGTTTTTGGAAAGGTTTATGCAGATTTGTCGAACAGTGATAACGTTTTCAAAGAAACAAAATATGCTATTTCCATGGAAATTCAAGCATAACTAAAACAACTACATTGGTGCTGCTATCACCACTAGCATAAGGTATATATATATAGATATATATATATATATATATATATATATATATATATATATATATATATATATATATATTATATATATATATATAGCTAACTATAACTCGCGCCCCCGCAATGCACTGCTGATGACGTCACATATTACATCACTCATGACATGGTCAGTGACATCACTGATGACATCACTGATGACATCGCAAATGACATTGAATCACTATAAGTACTCCCGCAATGGACCAGTCAGCAGTAGAAACCTCTGCTACCAGATCAGGTGTTGGTATGCCCTATTTGAAGTGAATAACACCACCTAGGCGTGGGGAAGGACCTCTAGGCGTCAGGGTGTCCCAATGATGAAGCATGACACCACTAGGGTGTGTGAGGGAAAATATTAACAAAAGGACTTGCTTCCTTCCCCACGCCTAGGTGGTGTTATTCACTTCAAATAGGGCATACCAACACCTGATCTGGTAGCAGAGGTTTCTACTGCTGACTGGTCCATTGCGGGAGTACTTATAGTGATTCAGTGTTTATCCACGGGAGGGTGTACTCCCTCATAGTGTTCCTCTCTGCCCCCCACCTAACTAGGAATCCATCCTAATCTAGGTTTGTGTATTATATCGCAAATGACATCACTGATGACATCACTGATGACGTCATCCAGTGACTGTGTGTTTCTGTAAAGTTTAAATATGTTTTATATATTTATAGTGAAAGGCCTGTGGAAGAATGAGTGGGTGTACAAGTGTGTGAATGGATGATTTTCTAGGTGCGTAACTGACTCTATAAGTGAGTCATTAAATGTATCTTACTGCAGACTAGTGACTAAACTGTGTGAATGTCTGTATGTGTCTGTGTGTAGGTGTATAAGTGGCTGCATGGTTTTGTGAATAGCTATATGAGTGTCTATATGGGTTATTGATTGGTTGTCTGAGTATCTGTATGGGTGCCTGAGTGTTTGTGTGGGTAGGGTGTGTGTGACTCTATGCATAGATGTGTGAATGTGTGATTCTATGGGTGCATGGTTTTAAGAGTGCATCTGTGATGAACTGTATGGTTGAGTGAGTGTATGTATGGGTGTGTTAGGGATTGAATGTATATCTCAGTGGAACATGTGTGACTAACTACATATGTGAAAGACAGTATATATGCGTGTAAGAGTATATAAGTAGGTATATGTGAGAGTGTGTGATTGTGAGAGTGGCTGTATGGATGAGTGTGTGCTTGTATCAATGATTGTATAAGAGCGTAAGAACGTGGTACTATTTTTATGAGTAAGTGAACTTCAGTGTGTATAACTGCGTAGGTGAGTAAATGGAAGTGTGATTAATTATTTGCATGACTGACTAGGTGTGAGAGTACCTCTATGGATGATTGGTGGTGTGTGAGTGTCTATGTAGGTGTATAAATGCATGTGATAGTCTTGTACGGAGTGACTGTAAGAATGAGTAACTGTACAGGTGAGTGAGTGGAGGTGTATGTAGACCTAGGAGTTAATGAGTGGGTATGTAGTTATTCGTATTGGAGTATCTATGGTTTTCAAAATGGCCGTCTGAAATTTTGAGTCGGTGTATCAAAGGTTATATTAGGGTGTGAGAAGATGCACTAATTTATCACATGGATGACGTCACCAGTGATGTCATCAGTGATGTCATTTGAGATGTCATCAGTGATGTCATCAGTGATGTGACTGACCATGTCATGAGTGATGTAATATGTGACGTCATCAGCAGTGCATTGCGGGGGCGCGAGTTATAGTTAGCTGAACTAACTATAACAGGGGAATTTCTAGGGTTTTGACGAGGGAAATGTCCAGCTAACTATAACACCCCTGAAACCTATGGTTTTTTCAGTAAATTTCTAAGGTTTTTAAAATGCCAATTCCTAACTATAACGCCCCTGAAACCTTTGTTTTTTTCAGTGAATTTCAAAGGTTTTTTAAATGCCAATTCCTAACTATAACGTGCATGAAACCTATGTTTTTTTCAGTGAATTTCAAAGGTTTTTTAAATGCTAATTCCTATCTATAACTTATCTCTGAAGATATCATGTTTAATGATTTTGATTGGATTTCTATATTTTTCAAATTCAGTGTGTCAATTTCATTAATTATCTTTCTTTTAAAATACTTTTTTATCACCATTTTTTAAACTTATTTTTTCAATTAATTCTTTTAAAAATCTAAAAATATTATTTGAACTTAATGGGCTTTTCAAACATATTTTTTTATATTTTTCAAAATATTTTTTTAACTATATGTGCAAAACTTTATTTTATATATTTTTTTCAATGTTTTTGGATCCGCGCACCCTAAGCGCACCATTCCCGATCCCTACGCGGTGGCATCCGCGCATGGTACGAGTTGGGTACATGTTTAGTGCGCGATCGCAATGCGTCCGGTACGCGACTCCCAGCCTATACGCGACACGTTCGATGTACGTAACGCGACGTTTACGCACTTCTGTGATGCGTCATCTACGTCTATGACGCGGTAGGTGCGCGGATCCCGGGAAATATTTAACATTTAAAAAATATATATATATGTATTTCATGTGAATATTAATTGAAGACAAACTCTAAACTAGTCTTAAAACTAATATATTTTTACATCTAATCCTATATTTCTTTTTAATTCAATTTCGCGGATGCGCGCTGGGTGCGTGCTGCGTAAGCGCACGGTGCGCGGATCACATGTGAACTGCAAAAAAAGAGATTTGATTGGTTCATTACACTTCCTCTTCTAACTATTGAAAGACCCCACCCATTTCAATCATTCTTCTTTGACCTTCTTTAGAGCACCATCTCTTTGGAGAGAAGAAGATTTTTTAGACTAAGTTTACACTTAGCTCTAACTTTTTTCAACCAAAAATGGCTTCAGGGCAGCAGGCATCACCTACTTCACCTCATACTTCTGAGGAGGAATTTTTGCCGGAGGCACCACAAAAAAAACGTTTTTCTTCAGTGGTGTGGAAATTTTTTAAATTTCCCGAGGGGCAGAATAAGACCAATGCCACCTTGGTCACGTGCAAGATTTGCAAAAGAGTCCTATTGAGAGGGGATCCTAACAAGAAATACTCTTGCGGCATGGCAAGTATGATGAAGCACATGAGGACCCTTCATCCAAACAATCTTGCACGAGAAGAGTGCCGACGGATGAGAACTACTCCTGCTCCTGTGCCATCCACCTCCTCGCAGCCGAGCACATCAAGAGTGCATCCATCAGCCCAAACCTTGGACATCCATCCTCAATTTCAATTTTTAAAAGTGCTCTGCACTAAGTGCAATGCGGCTTTGTGCTATGGTGAGCAGTCGATCGATCTGATCTGCCTCCGCCAAGAAAGTCACATTTGCTAGTTTTTTTTTTATTGTTCCCTGAAGTTCATTGTTTGGTTTCTCCTGTTTTTTTTTTGTTTTTTTTTGCAGAAAAAACATTTTTTTTTTAAATTGTTCAGAAAACCCAAAAGAAATTATAAAAGAAGAAAGAAGAAAAAAAAAAGTTCTTGTAAGAACATAGGGGCATATCAACAAGGGCTTTATCTCTGCTTTTTTGGCTTTAAAAGCCAAAAAAGCAGAGATAAAACTAGCACCCTATCAACAACAGGGTGCTAACACGCAAATTTGCATGTTAGCACCCTTTTACTCTACGCTTCCCCTTGCATCTCTAATGAGATGCAAAGGGGGCGTTCCAGAGTAAAATAATAGGAGAAATGTCGCTAAGCGACATTTCTCCTATTATCAAGAATGTCGCTAACCCTGTTAGAGACAAAAAAAGCAGCGCTAACCGCGGTTAACGCTGCTTTTTTACATCTGCTAATTTTCAGACTTAGCCATGATATCCTATGGAAGGAGGATATCATGGCTAAGTTTGCCTGTCCCTATCAACAAGCTAACGTGTGATCATCGCTGGGTTTCCAGCGATAATCTCACGTTAGCCTGTTAGCGTGTAGATTTTTATCGCTATTGAGATAAGCGTTGCTAATAGCACGCTATCTCAGCGATAAAAATTCACGCTAGCCGGCGATAATTATCCTCACGCTAAGAGCGCTGAGCGATAATTATCGCCGGTTGTTGTTGATATGCCCCTAACTTTCCTGGTTTAAAACAAGAGCTAAATTTCTTTGTTAGTGTGTGAAAGTTTAGATGAATGTATGTGTAGTACGTAATTGACTGAATGAATGCATTAGTAGCGTATGGTGAATGTATAAGTGCAGAACTATGAGGAAGTGCTGCAGCATTACACAGTAGCCTCTTTAACTACAGTGTGCTGTAGTACTTCCGAAGCACAGGGATGCAACATATGTACATAAATATGTTGGAAATCTATGCTTCTCTCTGTACGGCTGCTTAAACTGCAGCCATGTGGTGACACAGGCACCCTTGCACCATAGTGCAAGGATATCTGTGTCATGTGCTGTTTGTTTTTCTGCAGGAAGACACACCTTCCTGCACAAAAACAATGAGAAAATACATTTTTCTCCTTCAATGTATGCTGAACATTTCAGCATACATTGAAGATATAAAAATGTGGAGAAATGAAAACAATTCTCCTTGTTGTGCTTTCCTTCACCAATTTTAGAATGGTGCAGCATTCACACACATATCGAGATTTATGATTTATGATAAATCTAGACATGTGTCTTGTTCTATGAGTATTAAGTGCAATCATGCACAACAACACTTATAGAACACCCTTTCAACACAAAGTGGTGTGCATGATGAGGTTATATTTACATGGAGTATAAAAAGTGCACAGAGTGCCTTTTCCTCTCTTTGTAAATATAAAAGAGTATCTTGCACAATAACTATGTTACAAAAAGTGACATATTTCCGTTTTTAAATTTCCTTGGGAATGATAGAAGGTAAGCACAGAGTTTTGTCTGCAAAGATGTTCAAAGAAGAATGATTGAAATGATTGCGGTCCTTCAACAGCTAAAAAGGTGAAATATTATGAACCCCTCAAATCTCTTTTTTTGCAGGTCACATGATATCTGATTATGGTCAGATTTCAAAACTACATAAACAGAGTTTTTTTTTATTGTTCCCTGAAGTTCATTGTTGGGTTTCTCCTGATTTGTTTTTTGTTTTTGTTTTTGCAGAAAAATGAAAAACAAATAAAACATTGTTCAGAAAACTCAAAAAAAATTATAAAAGAAGAAAGAAGAAAAGAAAAAGTTCTTGTAAGAACTAACTTTCCTGGTTTAAAAAAAGAGCTAAATTTCTTTGTTAGTGTTAGTTTAGATGAATGTATGTGTAGTACGTAATTGACTGAATGAATGCATTAGTAGCGTATGGTGAATGTATAAGTGCAGAACTATGAGGAAGTGCTGCAGCATGGCACAGTAACCTCTTTAACTACAGTGTGCTGTAGTACTTCCGAAGCACAGGGATTCAACATATGTACATAAATATGTTGCAAATCTATGCTTCTCTCTGCACGGCTGCGTAACTGCAGCCATGTGGTGACACAGGCACCCTTGCACCATAGTGCCAGGATATCTGTGTCATGTGCTGTTTGTTTTTCTGCAGGAAGACACACCTTCCTGCACAAAAACAATGAGAAAATGCATTTTTCTCCTTCAATGTATGCTGAACACTTCAGCATGCATTGAAGATATAAAAATGTGGAGAAATGAAAACAATTCTCCTTGTTGTGCTTTCCTTCACCAATTTTAGAATGGTGCAGCATTCACACACATATCAAGATTTATGATTTATGATAAATCTAGACATGTGTCTTGTTCTATGAGTATTAAGTGCAATCATGCACAACAGCACTTATAGAACACCCTTTCAACACAAAGTGGTCTGCATGATGAGGTTGTATTTACATGGAGTATAAAAAGTGCACAGAGTGCCTTTTCCTCTCTTTGTAAATATGAAAGAGTATCTTACAAAATAACTATGTTACAAAAAGTGACATATTTCCAGTTTTAAAATTCCTTGTGAATGATAAAAGGTAAGCACAGAGTTTTGTCTGCAAAGATGTTCAAAGAAGAATGATTGAAATGATTGCGGCCCTTCAACAGCTAAAAAGGTGAAATATTATGAACCCCTCAAATCTCTTTTTTTGCAGGTCACATGATATCTGATCATGGTCAGATTTCAAAACTACATAAACAGAGTGTTTTTAGAAACGTGTTTCAACTTTGTAGCTTCTTGCAGGCCTCTTCATTCTGCATATTGAGACTTAGTTAAACTTATCTTCACAGTAATAGGAAAAAAAAATGGTATTCATTTTTTTCTGTTTTTCATTCAAATATAAATTCATATAAATTGCTTATTTTAAAATTTGGATCTGTGAAAGAAAAGGAAAAAAGAATATAACATGTAATAATACATTTTATACAACACAGCATAATTTCCACAAAGTCATTTTTTTGCCTTTTTTGCTGTTCTCAGAATATATTAAATTTCACTAAAAATAGTGATTTCAATCGTACTCATCACTTAACAGCGGGCACAAAAAACACAATCTCAAAGATTGTTAAAAAAAAACAACATGCCATTCTCAAAATACAAATCACAGAAATATAAAATGCACACAGCTAACAACATTTTTTAACTTTAACTTACAAAAACTGTAAATGATGTCCCTATAAAATATTCACCAAATCTAAAGTTGAATTTTTGGAGGATGCACCACGCCCACGTTTTCCTTCAGTGATGTGGAAATTTTCTATTTTTCTCGAGGGGCAAACAAAGACCAATACCACCTTTCACATGCACAAGATTTTCAAAAGAGTTCTGTTACGAGGGGATCCTAACAAAAAATACTCATGTGACCCAGCAAGTATGATGAAACACCTAAGGACCCTTCATCCAAACAATCTTGCACGAGAAGAGTGCAAACAGATGAGAAACACTCCTGTTCTGTATCTGTAAAAAAGAATCAAAAATAAATGTATATTATTAACTTTCAAAATTATACTATTCCATTACTGTACAAACACATTTTATATAAATACTGATTAAGAAACTATGTCCCTGAACCACAAGTGTGACGATGGTTAAAACACTACATGCATAGTGCATACTACTTTGAAGCAGTTCATGCCCTAAAGCCTACCTTACTAAAACTCTACATGCTAACTGACTAAATGATTACAGTACTATAAGGAGACACACTGGGTGAGTAACAGGGTGTTTGCTAGAAGAGTATGAATACTAACTAGGGAATTGAAGGTGTGAAACACAACTGTGTAGGTGATTAGAGGACTGCATCCATACTGCATAGGCATTTAAAGCAGTCCATGTGCTAAGGCCTGGCTCACTGCATCACTACTTGGGTATTAACTGAATGATTAGAGTACAGCAAGAAGAGTGCCTAG
Organism: Triturus cristatus; assembly: GCF_964204655.1. Taxonomy (NCBI): domain Eukaryota; kingdom Metazoa; phylum Chordata; class Amphibia; order Caudata; family Salamandridae; genus Triturus; species Triturus cristatus. The sequence goes on along the minus strand of NC_140585.1, from coordinate 700,457,954 downwards.
GTGAATTTATAAGTGCTAGGCTTTTCACACAGAGAATGGATTGGTACTTGGTCCTGAATGGGTCACTAGAGGAGTGCAAAGGCAGTGACAAGATGTTTGCTGGACTGTATGGATACTGACTAGGAAATTGAAAGTGTGAAAGACAAGTGTCTAGGTGGTTAGAAGACTGCATGCATAGTGGATAGGGGTTTGAAGCAGTCCATGTGCTAAGGACTGGCTCAGTACATGAATACTTAGAAACTGACTGAATGATTAGAGTACTGCAAAGATAGTATCTTGGTGAATTTATAAGTGTTTGGGTTTTGGCACAGTGAATGGATTAGTACATTGTGTTGAATGGGTCACTAGAGGACTGCAAAGGGAGTGACAGGGTGTTTCCTAGAAGTGTATGGATACTGACTAGGGAATTGAAGGTGTGAAAGACAATTGTGTAGGTGGTTAGAGGACTGCATGCATAGTGGATAGGGGTTTGAAGCAGTCCATATACTAAGGCCTGGGTCACTGGATGAGTATTTGGGTACTGACTGAATGATTAGAGTACTGCAAGGAGAGTGCCTGGGTGAATTTATTAGGGTTTGGCGCAGTGAATGGATTAGTACATGATGCTTAGTTGATGATGTACCATGTCTCTAGATTTGAATCTATTCCCTGGCTGAGGAGTTTTAGTTCGATAATAGTTGTTCCACATGTTGCAGCAGTTTGATCTTGCTTGAAACCAGTGAAAACCCCTTTTCTCCATCTGCTCTGGAATGATTCTGTTAGATCGGTCAGCCTTCGGGATGGACTTCCCCCAAACTTTTAGCCTTCTCCCCTCCTTTTTTGCTGAATTCATTTTTGGTGGCCTAAGGACTCTTTCCCCTGCTAACAAGATCTAAAGATCTTGTGCTCACTCCCTAAAACATGGTAAAATTGGCCTGCATCTGATTGGCATAGTTAATTTACTTATAGGTCCCTAATAATGTGGTATATCATAGACCCAGGGCCTGCAAATTGTATGCTACTAGTGGACCTGCAGCAATTATTGTACCACCATCTTAAGTAGCCCCTTAAAAAATGTGTCAGGCCTATACTTCCTAATTTCACTTGGTAATGTAAATGGTTTTCCAACCCTAAAACTCCTTTTTAATACATGTAAGTCACCCTTAGGGTAGGCCCTAAACAGCCCATAGTGTATGGTGAATTGTGTGTAAAATGTACTTTTAAGTTTTACATGTCTTGGTAGTGAAAAACATACAAAGACGTTTTTCACTACTGTGAGGCCTACTACTCCCATAGGATAACATTGGATTGCCTTATTACATTTAATAGATGATAACTTTTGTTTCAGAACAGGTAGAGTGTCTAAGGAGTTCCAATTTAAAATCATGTTCCATGGTAGAGTCAGAAGTGTAAGTCACATTTCTGAAAATGCCACTTTTGGATAGTTGGCATGTATGACACCTGTTTCTGGGTCACATCAGTAGGTGTAGTTGGCCTTTGTGAATTCCTATCAGAAAGCCACATAATAGGGGGACTGGGTGCTGGCAGATTGCACTTCCTGGCAGGATGGGGGGCGGAACTGTGCACAGTCTCACATCCATGTCAAAGCAGCTGCCTCACCCCACACAAAAATACATTCAAACTAGCCTTTTGTCCACCCACACATCCTGGGACCAAGACTGGGAGACAGGAAATTCCAGACACTTCTGTGTGGAGGGGGGACTCCAGTTTTTTCACTTCAAAGCTGGCACCAGGTATAACATTTGGACCTTAAGCCCCACTCTTCAATACACTCCTGGACCTGTGGATACTACAGAAGAATGTCTGGCCTGCTGCCTGAGGCCTACTCTGCTCTGCTTTCGGAGAAGAAAGACAGAACCTACTATCTGAAGTGACTTCAAGAGTCTCCTGACTAAACTCCTATTCAGGCCTACAGGGACATAAGCCCCAGAGGCCTCCTGCAGCTGCCCAGCTGATCTTCTGCAAGTGGACCTGCCTGAAACTGCAACTGGATCTGCCTGAGCCCTGCTGGCAAGAGTGAGTCCCTGACCTTCAAGAGGTGACTCCCCAGATCCTGTGACACTGATTAGCTTCAGAGTGTACTACTCAAAACCTAAAGGGTAAATCCTGAAGGTTTGGGCTCTTCGCGACCGGAAACTGCCAGGTTCACTCCAACATCTCACGGCCTGTGGCACTGGACAGGATCTTTGTACTGCAGCGACAACCATTCACGACCCCCTATCTGCACTTGGCACTACTGGTATGACCATCTGCAATGCTTTCCTCGATCCTTGCATCCTCTTCCACCATGATCCAGACTCTTCGTTCTGGACTTTGAGGAGGTAATTTTTTCTGTGGTACTAAATAGGTCTTTGTATCCAGCCTGTGCTTGATTGCAGGTGGCCATGACTTTGCATTTGCCCAGGTCTCACGCGTCTATTTGTCTGGGGTTAGCATGTTGATCTTTTAGGTGCTATTTTTCACTTTAAACTTTAACAATTCATAGTTACAGTTCATTTGATACTTAGATAAATTGACTTTATTTTTCTAAACTAGTGTGGGATGTTTCGTGTGTTGTGTTTTCACATTATTGCTGTTTGAGTGCTGCATAAATACTTTATACATTATCCTAAGTTAAACCTGATTGTTTTGTTTTTGTGCCATGCTACTAGAGGATTAAGCACAGGTTCATTTAGTAGCTTTTTTTGAGTCACCCTGACAGAGATTGCGGCTGTTGTTTGAGTACGGTTTCACTGCCCTCAACCTACAATCCAATTTCCCTCAAAGAATTCTGTATTCCAATGTCAGAAAGTGGGTTACAAATTGTGAAGGGTGTGGGCCCTTCTCAAATAACAAGTCTGGAAATGTCTGTCCACTGGGAGGCAAGCACCCCATTGTATCACTTTACTCTGTCAGAGAAGTGGAGCAGAGACTTTCAAGGCCTTCTCAGGGAGATGATGTTGACTAGTGCCTCTGTCCACTGGCAAACAGTAAACAACACCCAATGCATCAATGTACAGTCAGTGCTTTTCCTTATAAAGGGAAAAGTACTTTGTTATGTACACACTACTCAATACTAAGAATTAATTTACAAATATTTACATAAAGACTATAAAAATATGTATGGGCAGTCCTCCTAACAGTTCCCACCCTAGTGAGCCCTGAGCCCCATAACCACCATCCCTCCACGTAAACTAGGCACAATACAAAGGGTGAAGCTATCAAAAAGCAGGCCAACTGGCTTTAACAGGTTGTCACTACATTAATAAAACAGGAATATATCTTGATAAATCAATGCAACACTATTAAAATCACTAAGGATTGTACCATCCAACAAGGACATTTATTAGGACATTTAATGACTCACTTTTAACCTAATGATTGCCAATAAACCATGTTACAGCTTCATTCAAACGTGCTTTAATTATGACTTTTATTGAAACGTAGATTGTAGCACCCTTAACTCTGTTATTGTCAATAAAACACTTCAGTTTCAATCATCTTTTACTTTTAACATTATGCAATTTAGCCTTTGAACTCACCAACAGGGGTCTCCTCACCACAGAACCCATGGGGTGAAAATCTCAGCTCCAGAAATGCTTGAAATATTGTTGCACAGCATCCCCATGTCAGGGATTTTGTGACCTGTGAGACTTAATATGACTTTTGGGTAACATTTGGGAAGGCGGGTGCTGAATGTCTGGTAGCCTCCACAGCACTCAATAATACTATTGGTGGTGCCCTGTCAATCTGGTGCAACATAGAAACAGAAAAATACATATCGGGATATGCGCCCAGTGGAGTCTGTGGTGCTTCTTTCCCTGAGGCTCTACAAATTTCACTTGTGGCACTGTTTTTTTTTTAAAATGTCTATCCTGTTTTCTAAATCAAGTAGCCTAATTTTTAAAAAAACAAGCTGGTGCCTCTGCCCATCCAATGGATCACCTGAGACATGATGGACACGAGGGCTATGCAGGGAGCCCACTCCTGCGTGACCCGGCTGGGTTTCCTGCTCAGCTGATATTGCTCCATGTCAGCACCTTCTTTCTCCTTCATGGGTTTGAGTTAGTTTGCTCCTTAGTGGCTCTCTACTACCCCCCCCCCCCCAGAAACTGGCATGGGGGTGTGAAAGAGACACACTGCCTTGCTCCTGGGCTCTGCACTCCCCGGGGGTGAAGTTGTAAAGTTCTTGGCAGCATTCATCATTTTTATGGCCATCGGACACGGAAACTGGGGTACCCTGGGACAGACATTGCACTAGAGAAGGGGCGACATGCATGCCCCCTCCTTGTCTCATTCTTCTTATGCGCTGTACTCTTTTGCCCATCCCGGACCAACTTTTCTCTTGCTTTTCTCAGGTTTCGGTGAAGCAGTTTGAATGGGGAGGGTCTCTTTTTGCCCCCGGATACCATCTCTAGCGACCAGTACTGTTGATTCTCAGACACCTGGCCTCTAATTTTTTGTTCTCCTCTGGTAGATTGGTTTTAAATGAGCTCTTTCCATACGCAGGACCAATCTCCTATCGGGGCACCAGACGCTCTCCTGAAATTGAGTTTCCAGACCTCCAGGCACAGTTCTCTCTTTGTCTCTATCCTCCTGGTTCCATGGCCTCTTTGTTGGCCATTTGCAGAGCACTTGGGGCAGTGAAAGTCAGAGACCCCCTCCTTCTGTAGGTCATGCTCCTGTAGTACTAGTCATCAGAAGATAAAGGAGAGTCCTCTAGTGTGCTTCCAGCAGGTCCATCCTCCTACTGTCTCCCAGAGGGTGTCGGGTAGGACTGGAGAAACAAATTCCAGGCCCTAGGTGTCAACTGAAGTCAGAAGTCCTTGAATTCATCTTTGCAGCAGAGGTCAAGCAATTTCTGTCTTTCAGCTGAACATTCTTTTGGTGTCATCTATAGTCTCTTGCTTGTGCAGCTGTTTTACAGTGGGGGTGGAAAGTTTCAGAAGCTATTCACCTCTGCCTAATCCTAGGGTGACATCAACACTCTACCACTGCCCCATTCCTCCTGTACAGCATTTTGGAAATTTCCAAAAAACATCAAGAGGTCTATTGAAAGATCTTCCCTGAGAGTCCAAGCCCTGCCCAAAATTGACAAACTGCCTGGTCCCTTGCCTCCAGTGCTTCAAAGGAAAGTATCAGCTGTGACAAGAGAGAGGTCTGATATTTTGCTTTGTTTCTATGAAAGTGAGCTTTCCCCAGTCATATGTACTGTGAAAAGTAATTAGCACATGCCGATTCTGTCTGCACTATCTTCCCTCCTAGGAGCAGGCCTAATTGATGACTGTGTGCCCATGTTGTGTGGTGAGGCCTTTGATCCTTCAGCTCACCAGGGTAGTAATTATCTTGGCCCAGCAGGGTGATTCCAAGGCCCAAATCTACTTAGAAGCCGACTCAAGGAAAAATGATAAAGTGCTGCAACAAGTTCAAACATATGGAAGTTAATGTCATCTGTAGCTTAATGTAAATATAGAGCATAATACCGTGAAGCTCACAGACTTTCCAGTAATCCCTACATATGTACCTACTCATACTATTAATGCCTACCTGTATAATAAGGCCTGTCCAGAACACCACCTACCCCTGAAGGGTCCCTTTTCTGACAGGCTACCTGTACCCAGATACCAGATGAGTTAGATGGTGGTCTCATGTGCTCAGCCCATACTTGTGTGCACACGCTTGTGCATACATGTTCATGTGCATCTAGACCAGATTCTCCTACCATAGCTGTGTCCCACTGAACCTTATCTTAAAAGTCAGACTGTCACAGTTAGCAGTCGCAGTCCATTATAACTGACTTTACAGTGAGTGAGTGTCTGATAATGAGACTCATAGCAGAAGTCGATAAACTAAATTATATGAAAACTGAAAATTCAAGGGGATTAAATGAGGCAGAACACATTTCTTACACTGGGACTTAGACAAGACATTTAGGTTGTGAGTGATCAGGAACCCAAAGTCTTTCAGAGTGTAAATCCCCTTCATAAGCAATTTTAATCAGGGGATCATCTAAATAAGGGCAAATCTTATCCCCTGGTTGTGGAGAGGAGCTATTGCAGGAGCCAAAATCTTCCTGAAAACTATTGCAGCAGTTTTTAGAGCAAATAGAAGTACTTGAACATGCCAAGGAGAGCCCCTTAGTACAAACCGCAGATGCTTCTGATAAGAGCCTCTTCTCGAGATGTGCAGATATGGGTCCTATAGGATGTATGACGTTACAACGCATGCTGTTACAACGCGTGCTGTTACAACAAAACTTTTACAACGCAAGTGGATTTACAACGCTATGCCATTACAACGCAAGTCTTTACATCGACTTGCGCTAGATGGCGTGCTAACATTAGAAAAGTGTAATTTACTATTCCAACTCCAGTCCACTTAACAGTAGGGAAGGTGTTGGGATAGTAAACTACACTATTTGTAATGTTAGCACGCCATCTAGCGCAAGTAGATGTAAAGACTTCCGTTGTGATAGCATGCGTTGTAAATCCATTTGCGTTGTAAAAGTTTCGTTGTAATGGTAGTGCGTTGTAAAAGTTGCATTGTAAAGGTTGTTTACCGTCCTATAGATCTATCCATATCAAAAAATCTCCCTCAAATATAGATTTACTTTTTGCGAAGCGTTACATTTGAAAGAAGTCCTCAGAATGAACCACATTTACTGCTTTTTAGTCTTTTGTGATCTACTGTTCTCTCGAACCTTTCATTACGAGGAATAATATTGAGCACCACCATGATCTTATCACCTGAGGAGGTACCATTCTGATGGGCTTCTTCAGAAACTGTGATGTGAAACTTATGTGGCCCTCTTCTTCATGTGATCTCTTGGCCATGGGGTCTGGATGAAAGATAAACTCGGAGGGATTGAGAAAAAAATCTATTCTGTATCCCGCTGTCATTTTTGTTGAATCCAATTGTCTGAGACCCATCTGTATCAAAGAATTGAAGAAATGGCAAAACAAACTCTTACTGTTTTTAAATGTCTATGCACCTTGGCATCGTCAGGAGCACTGTCTTGGATGTTCCTTGCTTCCTACAGCTATTTGAGTCAAATCATCATTCTATGGATTATTTTAAAAAAATTACTATTTTTATTTTATAGAGATAAACAAAGGAACAAGAGAAAATACACAGCACACAGTCTGGCATCAAAAATAACATAAGCATACAGCAGCCAGGACCCAACCATCCCAACCAATTCCCGGACTTCCTGCCCTCCGTTTCGTTTCATTAGGCAGCTGCCAATTCTGGACCCATCAGAACATCATGATTGCCACTTACAATGGGAGTACTTATATCCCCATGGTAGGCATTCCATTTCCCCCCGACTTTGGCCCATTTATTCGGACAGCCTCTACTTTACTAGGCCACTCTCTCCTCCAGCATGCACTAATCCATATCCCACTCCCAGTCACTCAAACACGGGGCAAGCTCTGCCCTACACATTTGTGCAATGTTGCGTTTAGACACCATCAACCCCAGAGTCATCCAGATCTGCTAAATTCCGGGTAAGGACCGTTTCATCCCAAATATTCAGGAGGCCTCACTTTGCCGTTAACTCAACTGCACCACCACAGACATTATTCAGACAAGCGACCACATATTACTTGTAGGATTCAAGGGTCGAGCAGCTTCATATTATGTGCAAAAATGCCTCCATTTGACCACATTTTCTGGAACATAGAGGGGTCTCTACCCCTACCCATCTGCCCCATTGTAGTGCATGCAAAATAACTTCTATGCAGGATTTTTAGTTGCACTAACTGAAACCTTGATCGTATCATAACCACCCTTGGAGACGCTAGTGCCTTGGGCCATTAGTCATCTTCCAAGCCCACAAGATCCCTACCCCAGTGCTCTCATAGACAGGAGAGAGTGATTCTATGGATTCTTCAGCAAAGTTGTGTTTTCAGTGCACATTGCTTTCAACCTTCTTACTCTTTCAAGAGATCTGGACTTATAGCAAGATAGCTGATTGTGCTTCCAATTCTTGAATGATTTGTGTACTACTGGTTCAAATTACTCACCAAAACATCTTTTTCCAAAAAAAGGCACCCTCAATAAACAATCCTTATGGGAAGCATCGAAATTCCATCCTCTTAAATGTAGATGACAATGATTAGCTACTACTCCTTCTGATACCATAGCTGAGGGTTTTAACACATCAACACTTACAGCTGAAAGGAACTCAGCCTGTGCCTCATCTGTGAAAATAGTTAAGAACAGTCTTCTGCCTCTTGAATGCTTGATGCCAACCACTGGAAAACATTAAACAGGGATTGAAAAGCATACAGTGCATCCATTTTAACTCCAATAACCCCGCTTAGTCCTGAAAATACTCTTCTACAGACCTCTCTGCTTTTTTTTCCAACAGTCCAGAAATTATTACATTGCCTTTTATAAGAGTTGGGAGTATAGTCTTAGGGTAGCACCCAATATACCCTTGAGGGCTTGGGCAAATTTAGTTGCAAAAGTAGTGTGCCAACAAGGGATTTTGTTTGTAGGGGTTAAGTTTCTTTGTACAAAGCGAAAAATTAATTTTTAGATGAGTTCAAGACTGATACTCAACTACATATTATTTGATTGAATTTGATCAAAGATATGCAACACACACGGGGTATCTTTTTTAGTGAAAGAATCACTGACTTTTTATATATAAACAATCAATAAAAAGGAGTACAAATGAACAATTGAATGTGCAGTGTAACATGAAAAGAGAAAACAATTAAATATTATCCACAGTTCATGACACAAAAAATATCCAATCCAAATAAAGAACGCAGAGATCTATCTCATGTTTGGAGAGCAATCAGCTGTACATATATGATGTGGAAATGGATAATGTAGTCGACGTTTCGGTCTGTAAGGGCGTCAATCCGTCAGACCATCTTCAGGACAGTAGAAATTTCAAAAGGGGACTCTTATGAATCATTGAATTCCATTAGAGGTGATATCATCTCCTCGTCGATATTGGTTATGCTTGTTCCGGTCTTAGTTGGGTAAGAGTATTCCTTTCTGATGTCTATGGAGGAATAGTACAGCACTGTAAGTCAGTATTCTGAATATACTGTTCTTGTGCGTCAAAGGGGGCCAATTAGTCCTTCCTGGATTAAGGCTCTTAATTCAGCATAATGTTTTTGTCAGAGTGAGAACGAATTCAAATCCCGTCCGCCAGTGGGAACTCTGCGTTCTTTATTTGGATTGGATATTTTTTGTGTCATGAACTGTGGATAATATTTAATTGTTTTCTCTTTTCATGTTACACTGCACATTCAATTGTTCATTTGTACTCCTTTTTATTGATTGTTTATATATAAAAAGTCAGTGATTCTTTCACTAAAAAAGATACCCCGTGTGTGTTGCATATCTTTGATCAAATTCAATCAAATAATATGTAGTTGAGTATCAGTCTTGAACTCATCTAAAAATTAATTTTTCGCTTTGTACAAAGAAACTTAACCCCTACAAACAAATTCCCTTGTTGGCACACTACTTTTGCAATTTTATAAGAGTTGGCTGACCTGTGAGATTAGCAAGCAAATTATCCATTGCAAGAAACTGAGAAATCTCTAGAAACTTTTCACCAAGGGATACCATTTTCCTATCAATTAAGGAACCAATCACCAACCTGGATCTTTCCATTCTCAGTTAAATAAATTCTGCACCAGCAAAATAACAAGAACCTTTGGAATGGAAGTACTGTAGAATTGGGGAAACTACTACCCACAAGAACTTGGCTGTTCAGCTTCAGAAGGAAGCTGAAGTTTGGATGACAAGTAGGCAATCACAGGCTGCTTTTTTTCTTTACGAATATATTTCCCGGTAAGGGTAGTAGAATCAACAGGAAAATCCATGTGATCCACACCATTGCCCAGAGAAGCCCATTAAGATCATACTGGGGAACGTGAAGAACAGAACATCTGGAACTCATGAAAATCTTCAGGAGAAACAGGAGGAGAGGAGGAGACCTCCTTCTGCCTGTCAAGCATACCTCAAAATGTCCTCCATTCATTCCCTATTTAGTAGTTTATATGTAAAAATCATAGGGAACAGTGTAAACATAAACAAACCTTTGCTGTCAGAACCCGTTTTAAAGGGGCAAGCAGGAACTACTGGGCCCAACCATTGGGGTTGAGACTTTTTACTCCTGATGTCCCGGGGCCCAACTTAATATGGATCCTGAGCACTCAAATCCTTCTTCAGCACTTGACTCTCACTGGTAGCGTGGGTCGAGCAGTCCAAGGCCTTACTGGAGAGGGGAGGTAAATGCAGGGGGTTGAACACAGGCTCAAAACTCGAAGTACATTCCAGGGGCGGCTCCTCCATTGAAGCGGTGGAGCGTCACCCCACTTAGATGGCCCGAGATGAAAAATACAATGGTAATTCATCATACCTATTTTATTTTTCATCCGAACATCCTCCCGTCCTGAACGAGTCTCAGGACAGGGGCAGGGCCGCCCCTGAATGACAGCGGCAGGGACTGGGAGAAGGGTGGGTTGCATGTGCACTTTCAGACATGTGCACTTTTAAACCTTTAAACCAGCTGTCTTAAGACAGCTGGGATAGAGCAACTGCAGGGCTCCATAGCACTGAGGAGGGCTGAGACAGGTTGCTCCCTCCAACCAGGGCGCTGCTCTCATCCTTGACCATACAGAGCAGTGCCCTGATTAATCAAGGGAGTGCCCTGGTGACTAGGCTGCAGTGCGGCAAGGTCCAGAGCAGGAGGTCCTGTTATCAATTAAGTTTTTTAAAAATATATATTTTAAGTCTATCATTGCGCATGTTTTTTTTTTTTACCCGAACCCACATGCCCCCTCCTCCTTCCCATTGAGACCAGTCGCCACTGGTATATTCTATAGCAGCAATAAATTATTTTCCAGTCAAATACTGTCTTTTATGCCAAAAGGAGTATTTATATATTAACATAAAGTGAAATACCGCATACGCAAACAATTCACACAGCCTCCTGAGGGAAGGGCTCTAGTGTTCAATAAGCAGGTCGCTTAGTCCAACTTCCCTCTCACTAACTGTAATGGTTATTCCCTATACACTACAGGCAACATTCAGGTTAGGCCCCAAGAGCAGTCCAACTCCCAGGATTACCACTCAGACTCTTTTAGAATCGTCATAAGTGTCCTTGTGCTGAAGTGTTATCAGGCAACAAGTTCACCCAGGACCTTCCAATCCGACGTTCAGTCAATTCAACGGCTTTTGGTTCCAATCCTCATTCAGGTTTCAGACCCACATGGGATTCCACAGCAGCCTTTCCTCTTGATGACGGTATCAACTGGGCTAAGATCCTTATCATTTCTGGTGGCCGCATTTGATGTACAGTGTCACCACTCCGAGGCCTCAATTCAGAAATGGACTGATCGCTGATCGACATGGCGTGAAGCTCCTCTTCACAGTGGCACCCTCTAGCATATGGAGTTGCTGACTCACACACCGCACATGGTCAATGTCCCGTTTGGCACGGTTAACTTTTCAGTGGCCCCACTCTGGCAAAGTGCTATTTGGCAGACAAGTTCCCCCAAATACTCCCTACCCTTCAGTCGATGTCCACTCACCCAGCTGGGAGACTGGCAGGCCTTAGCCCCAGTCCTGGTCATAGGCAGAGGTTTTGTAGAGCTTCTCCTTCTCGCACAACCTGACTGGCTCCTTGGCAGTTGACAATTTTGAGGCCCTCGAGTTCCACTTCTATTAGTCTATTTCTAGACATCAAGTGTGATTTAGGGTCTATGGGGCATATTAACAAGCGGCAGCGATAATTATCCCTGGCCGCTCTTAGCGAGAAAAATGTTATCGCTGGCTATCGCAGGAAATTATCGCAATGCTAGCGTTGTATTAACAACGCATAGCGCAATGGCGATAATTTCCCAGCGATAGCGATGTTTCCATGGAACATCGCTGGTTTTCCAGCGATGTTCCATGGAAAACGGCGATAACCTTGCTGATACGACCCTGTGGTCGCATCAGCATAATCCACCCCCAATGGTAAGTATAGCTAAGTATGCATTTTAGCAGACGTTAGTTTTTGGAGAAAACAGCTGTTTTCTCCAAAAACTAATGTCTGCTAAAATGCGTGGGCAGCCTTGTAAATATCGCAATGTGTACATGAGCGATATTTACAAGGTTGTACTGCCCAGTGACGCCCACTTTGCATCTCATTAGAGATGCAAAGGGCGGCGTCGGGTAAAAGGGTGCTAACATGCGCTAATGCATGTTATCACCCTATTGTAAATAGGGCGATATTTTTATCTCCGCTTTTTTGGCTTTAAAAGCCAAAAAAGCGGAGATATGGCCCTTGTAAATATGCCCCCAAGTCTTTGAAGTGTGTGTTGGGGGCCTGCTTCATTTTGAAATGCCCTCTCCTCTGTACTGTCCATCTTCCAGAAAGCAGTCTTTAGCAGGAGCGACTCGACATCTGATAGCTCCACAATGCAAACCACGGGCGTGACTAGACGTTCACACCTGGATGCCAGCCACATTGATATGTGCAAACAAATAGGTAGAGTGCCAACAAGGGATTTTATTTGAAAAAATTTATATCTTTTTTTCTATTAGAAAATTGATTTGGAGAAGAGTTCAAGACAGATACTCAACAGTATGTCAATTGACTGAATTAATCAAAATATGAAAAACACACACGGGATAACTATTTTGTGAAATTATCACAGATATTTTTATATATTCAATCAATTAAAAAGGAGTACATATAAACAAATAAATGTGCAATGTAGCATGAAGAGAGACAAAAGTGAATGTTATCCACAATTCATGACATAAAACATCTAATCCAAAAGAAAACACAGAGATCTATCTCATGTCAAGAGACCAATCAACTGTACATAAATGTTATGGATATAGATGATGCAGTCGACGTTTCGGTCTGTGGTGGTGTCAATCCGTCAGACCATCTTCAGGACAATAAAGATTTCTAAAAAGACTCCTGTATAAATATAGTGTCAATTAGTTACAACAAAGTAAACATAATTGTTCTCTTCTTGCTAATAAAGAGAGAGAAAGAGGATAGCCCGTGTGTGAAGAGCAATCTTTATAAATTATTATCGTGAGGTAATGTCCCAAAAACCAACAATATCTACAACATTCCACTGTCTGCATAATTGAGGTAAAGGAATCAGAGCATGCTATAGTGTGAGTAGCTGGCTACAGTCTAACGTTCTAATACGTAGCTTACTTATGGCTTATTGGACTCAATCACAGAGGAAGCAATTTCTTATCCTCGTCAAATGGTTTATGCTGGTTCTATGAAATCAATACAAAATTACAGCATATAATGATCCAACTAGTGAACAGTTATAATGTGGTGACTTTAAAATACATCTCTTATTGAAACATACCCGGTCCTAGTTCGAAGAGGACGATCCTTCCTAATGTTTATGGAGGAATATAGCAACACTGCAAGGCAGCACACTGAATGGAGTACTCTTGTGTGTCAAAAGGAGGAGACTGTCCTTCCTGATTTAAGGTTCTTTATTTAGAACTCTGTAGTGACAATAAGAGACAACATCATGTCAATTTATGTTGTCAAAGATAAGGATCATTGTCGTAGTGACAAGAGTGGCTAATTACATATAGGTTAACAAAACATGATATAGTTGGACACTATCATGGATAGAGGCAAGTCATTGATTTTAGTCGTGACTCATTGTATCCTGTTTGTTGTTTGAGCATATAGTCAAAAGGGGTGATTACTTGACACAATGTCTGTGTTTCAGCTCAATCACTTTTAAAGCTAAAATTAAAACACATATAGAACGATCAAAATTGTAAAACAAACTTAATCAAGCATAACGAATTGATTCGAGGAGGAGAGAAAGGGGAATTGAATTAATCCCGGCATACACTTAAACAACCAACTCAATGATGTAGTGTTGGAGTTAGAAAGGGGGGGGGAGGGGAGGGGAGGGGATGATGACAACCCCAGGGACTAATTACGTGAGATGAAACACGAGGAGTCTGAATTCTACTTACATTTCTGTCCAAGAGTAAAGGAATTCGAAAAAACCATCAGCACGCGGGAACCCGACCGTGAATTAGCGGTCCGCGGCGTTTATTTGAAGGACAGTGTCGAAATGCGTGTCAGGTGTTGGCAATTAGCAAATAGAGTTAAAGCAAAGCAATAGTGAAACGTAGCGGCCATCTTGGAAAGTCTACGTTTAATGGTCGATATACATGATCAAAACGTCGCATAAAGTACAGCTGACGGACATCTTAAGAATTGTTCCCATAGTCCATTAAAAATGTTTCACCACTGCATTCTGTGCTAATCGGTGTAGAAATGTTAGGTGCAAAGGTGTTATATGCAGCATAGCGGCCATATTGGAATGGTCCAGTGTAGGACAAACATATTCCATGCGATAATGGCAAAGTTAATTGTGTTGCCAACAAAGATAGAATAAAAAACATTTTTGGTGACATTAGAGGGGTCGATTGAATATTATTTCCTATGTTTGGCTCAAAGACTAGTTATCTTTCATTATATACCTGTAGATCACTAGAGTAGTGTCATTAGTTCATGTCATTACAAGACACATTGATATGTGCATCAAAAGATTACCCAAAGGCCCCTGCTCTACTCTTCATGATCCTCCTGTCAGCCTCATCTTCTTCTTGAGTTGGGCCCAGGCACCTTTCCAGTGACCTCTCCCTGAAACAAAGAGCTCCCTTTGAAGTGTTCTGAGAGAGCCTGGATCTCCTTCCTCCAGTGTGTGTGTGTCCCACCCAACTCACCATGAATGCAGCAATCCACAAATCTGTCTCAGGGATTCAACAACCTCCTCACGCTTCCACAATCAGCCCTGGGTCTCCCAAAACATAATCCAGAATCTTCCATGTATTGCATCATTCACAGGCACACATTCAACCAGCACATGCATACAACACACATGCACAGCACTGCATACTAACTTGAAGAAGGCCAAGGTTTAGTTAAGCACACAGCAGCGTAACTGTACATGAGTACAGGTCCAGACACGTCGGCGCACAAATTGTAGGAGCCCAAAAGTGAAACAAGCACACAAAGAGAAAAAGACAGCAAGAGAAAGTGTGGGAAGAGTATATGTATAAAGTTAGTGAATGGCTATGGGCGTTCATAGAGATCAAACGACTCTTTGGGAAGGAGTGTTCAGAGTTGCAGATGGGTGCCTCGAATATATTAAGACAGGAGGAAGAACACGAGGAGGTAATCTGCAAAAAACACATGGTTTGGTTCATGATATTACAGTTTTTCAGCTGGACTGGAGAGGAAGGATTCTGGCAAAGAGGGACACCGTGTGGCCAGTGCATGCGATACAAGCATATTCATATGTTCTTAAAATAGATATCCAAAGTTTATAAAATGCAATTTTTAAACTAGAATGTGTCTGTGCCGAACAAATATTTACGTACACATTATGAAAACATGTATCGCCCTGAAGTAACCGAAAGGAGGCACCTATCGTTATAGACTGTACGCAAAGGATTACAAAACAGAGCAGTCGAAGTCGACGTGTGCGGTGTTAGCCAGTATTATAGATTGTAAGCGATACATTTCAAATGATTGTGCACCTGTACTTGAAATTCGCAAATAGATTAGAGGGAATCCGAGAGTATATTATTTAATCTTGGCAATACTGCGCTAATTTGTTTTGGGCAAAATAAGTTACCTCCCAAAAACACCCATTTACATTTCAGGTTACAAATTGTGTAGTTTTGCGCGGATGACATCGGCTACTTCGACCACACTTATCTCGGTACAGAATGCTATTGTATTTGTGGTGACGCAAACAAAGCTCGCGGGGCTCCCGTCGCAGTCGCTGTTATCAATGACCTTGACGTGAACACAGACGTGCCGCAGACTATTTATTACTCACCAGCCGGCACGTTTGTCTTTGCTTAACTGTCCTTGAACTAAATACTCTCTTTCGTCAAAGCTTAGCCTTCTAACCTTTCCTGGGCTCTGATGTCAAGTAAGCCATAAATCTTTTGTGTTGAACAGGATCCACAAAATGCCTAGCCCACACTTCCAACTGTTCCTGATAGAGTGCTAACTACATTCAGATTTAGTGTAAATTGTCAGCACAGTTTGAGAGAAATTAAGCGCACAACACTCGTTAATAGTAATAGGATTTCCATGTCTAATTCGCCTCTTCCGGCATTGAAAAGCTGCCATTTAATGCTGCCATGAAATACAATTTGTATGCACATAAAATTTCAATGTAATATCGGGATGTGAAATTTAACAGAATAACTTAGCTATGAAACCCAGCCTTTGCTTCATCATTTTTCCACCTCATCGACTTTTGGATTTTCCACAGCATTTATGCTGCCTTGCTAGTGATCATGAAATTAAATAAAAACAGCGTGGTTTTCATTATTCTGAGTTTCGAGACGCTTATGTGAACTACGATTAACAAGAATGATTAATAAAAAAAAAAACGAGAGCCGATCATGGACTGTGTGTATAATGCACCTGCCCAACCAGAAATTCTTTCGCATCTACTTAAACGTAGATTTAGGCGTAAATTGACTTCTCTTAACGCATCTGCGCGAGTGCCCATGAAATGTATTGACGCAGACTACTGAATCTTTTTAATTGCCTATAATGCTTACTATTTCGGACTATCACTACCATTCATTGGCAGTAAAGCTGTAGTTCTCTATTGCAAATTATTTCTATCGACAAAGTGCAAACTATGCTGCTTAAGAACGAATGAGTGTGTATAACGAGGAAGCAGTAGATTGGAGAAAACGTAAGTCAACCAGAAATTATGCAGCGTTCCTAATCTGAATCGGAGAAAAGCAACACGAAAGCAGACGACCAGCGTTCAATTTAATATTTACTTGTAGACATGTTCCAGTGCTGCTGCTTGAGTCCAGGTTGCTGCAGGATTTGATCAGCGCAAAACGCCTGCCTTATTCGCACGGCTGGTAATGGTAAGGCAGGGAACCACATGCAGGGCTGTGGTCGTTCTAATTTTAGACAGTTATTCAGTTTTGGGCTGACTGCTCAGCTAAATATTCAGCTAGTTGGAGGAGTGGTCTTTTGCCACCTTAGGCATTGGTAATTTGCCGTTTGTTCCTGGAAATGATAACTAAATCTACTGCTTTTGTCTGGCAAAAGGTGTTGATGTCTCCATAGTAAACAGCAGAACATAGCACAATACCGTGACACAAAGTGCTGGGACTGAAAAAGGTCTCCTGCAGGGCTCAAGCGAGGACGTGACTCGTCCTTAAATTCTCCATAGCAAACTGTAGGCCTGTCACCGCTGCCTTAGTACACAAGATCACCAGATGCTTATGCCTGTGAGCTAGAAGTATTTTATTGGGACACAGATAGAGACCTTGAGCAAGGCTCTGTGGTTGGAGGGGCCTTTCATCTGAACCCTCCTTTGAAGGAACGTGACTACTCTCAGATCGCTGGCCTGTGTTGGATTGACAGTGGTAGTAACAATGCTAAACATAGTAGCTGGACTAACCTTGTGACCTGTCGCCTACTTGGTAATGTGGCTTACAGGTCTTTCCAGTGTTTTATATTGGGTCGGTTAGTCCCCTCAACAGAGTGCTTCGCCCAATCATGTGGGACATGGATGCTGCATGTGTATGTATTATTATTACACGTGTATAGAATATGCATGTGTAGAGGTGTTTTAAGCAATTGCCGAGGCCCCCCACATTCCAGGTTGTTCTCTTGTAAAGTGATCGGGACTGCCAGAAGTTATAATGGCATGCATAAAAATATTGGGGCATATTATCAAGAAACGGCGTTAAGGGGGGCGTGGTCTGGCCACGCAGGAAGATGGCCGCCTGACGAGTGAGCTCCGTCGCGGGATGGACCCTTAACGGAAATTTCTCACCTCATATCGGCTTTGGAGCCCTTTTCTTGTGCCCTGCGGCAGCCGGAAGGTGGTGGGCACGATTTGGGCGCGTTTTCTGCGATGTGACGGCGAAGTCTCCCTGGTACTGACCGCCTCGATGACGGGGCTGTGTAGAGCTGCATGTCCGGCGAAGCCTGCCTGACGTATTTCCTCAGGCTGCCTCTTCTTCCTCCTCAAGCCGCGCCTCTGTTGCTCACGAAGAGCGCCTGCCCCTGTGAGGCCGCGCCTCTGTTGCTGCTGAAGAGCGCTTGCTTCCTCATGAGGCCGCGCCTTCGTTGCTGACGACGGGCGCCCGCCTCCTCATGAGGCCGCGCCTTCGTTAATGTTGTCGTGAGCCTTCCTCATGTAGGCACGCCTTCGTTGCTCCTGACGAGTATCTACCTCCTCATGAAGCCGCACCTCTTTCAACTTGCCTGCTGCAATACTTCTTTCAGGAATATCGCCTGACAGGAGTCAGGATTTTTGACGTGTTGACGCTCTGCTACTGGTAGGACTACTTCCTTCTATAATCTTGTTGTGGCACTTATGCCACCCACCTCATCCAGTCAATGTGCGCCTCATCAGGTTAGCAAGTAAACTCACGACTCATCACACTAAACTGATCTCCCAAGCTGAACTTTTTTGCCTTTTCAGGAGTTGTCTCACCTTTGCTACAGTTGCAGTTTCGCGCCTTTTTGACTTTGGTTACAGTCGGCGCTTCATGGCTTCCTTTAGCGCAGTCTGTATGTCTCACATAAGAGTGTGCCTTCTTCCAATGCCATTATAGTGCCCTTGTCAACCTTTTCAGCTAGGCTGTGCATTCTCTGCTTTGACCATGACTACCTTACATTCTGCAGCCTTGTTTATTTCGCTGTAAATGTAACTGTGCTTATTATCGCCATAAGCGCACATATGCAGTTTCATTTTATCTTACTTCTATTTACGTGCCTTTGAATATAGCGACAGGTGATATTATATTCACAAATGTAATGACATTGTACTCACATTTTAGTGTCTAGAAATGCGATATAAGCTCCTTTTAGCTTATTAATGTCATATATATACAGTTATTAATTGTATTACTTCTGCATGTCTTGGTACTTCACGGTATTTTTCTGCAATTACATATAAGCATTCCCTAACAGCAAGACGGCTTTACGTACTTTCAAAGTTTTTATCAAACATTCTCCTCAAATGTCTGCTTCTAAGCAAGGAAACAAGGCTTCTAAACCACTTCTTTTTGCAGAAGCTCTCAAGCAGTCCACTAATATGCCAACAAAAGGCAATGCCTCCTCTCCTTCCGCTTCACCTCAGGCTTCGGCCTCTAATGCTGGGCAGGCGTCAGCGGCAACTTTGCAACGTATCCTGCACGAAATATCCGAGGTTAGTCGTCGATTAGATGACATGAACCTTACAATTACATCACTAGCTGAGGAGACTAAATCAATTAAGACAGAAATCACCAACTTTCATACAAAGTTTGAATCCCTTGATTCTAGAGTTCTGGCAGTGGAGAATCGATTGGAATCTCTTCCAAATCAAGACCGGGACCTTTTACTCTTCCATAGTAAACTCATTGATTTGGAAGACAGAAGTAGGAGGGACAACATCCGTTTTTTTGGCTTTCCAGAGCGCATTGAAGGGCAGAGTTCCAGTGTATTTCTATGTCGTATTCTCCCAAAGCTGACTGGCATTCCTTTCAATCCACCTCTGGAGATACAGCGGGCTCATAGAATTGGCCCTCCACGTGGTGATCCTGCCGCGAATCCACGACCGATTATTGCCTGTTTTCTTCGCCATGAACAAACAAGACAAATACTGTCTGCTGCTCGGCTTCAAGGCTCCTTCTCCTTTGAAGGTCATCGCATTTTTATGGCAGCTGATTTCTCCAAGGAAACTAATGAGCGGCGGAAAGCCTTTCTCTCCATGCGACCTCAATTACGTCAGTTAGGTATCAAATATGGCCTATTTGACCCTGCACGCTTTCGCGTTACCAAAGATGGAGTCTCTAAGGACTTTTTTGACCCAGAGCATCTTCAGCAATTTCTGGACCGTCTTCACCCTCAAGAGATGGAGGTTCTCACTACATCTTCACAGCAAGTTCAGTCCCAATCACCCTCTAAGTCCTCTACTACATTGTCAGATCGCAACAGGCGCCCTCCTAGTAGCCCCCGACTTCGGGGTAGGGACCTTGAACGACTTCATCGCTCACAAGAAGATAGGAAATCTGCAATACAATCGGTTTCGGCTGCTACGTTCTCACAAGATTTGCAAAGAGACAAGTCACGTTCTCCTCTTAAAACTCCTTCAGATGCGGACTGAATAATTCTCTCCCTCCTGAAAGTTGTTGTCTTTAATCCTATTGGCAGTTAACTGTAGACTCCTTTTCCTTGAGAGTCTTATTTCTATTGTTAATTATTTACCACATTTTTGACATGTTTTGCTGTTCTTATAATATCTGCTTGTCCTTTTTTACCTCTTTCTTTCTCGCTCTCTACTTTATTTCTTTTCTCCTTCATTCTGCTCTCTGTTATTTCTCTGCCTAATAATATCACTCTTTCTTCTTCCTGTATTCATTGCTCTTCATGTTACAATTTATTGCTTAAATATTTCTTAATGATTCTGCATTTACTTGGGCGCCTTGGCGTCTAATGGTTTGATTACAGTTTTATTACTCTACTTGCACGCTTGCATGTTGGTCTATGCTTATTTATACACGCATTTAATTATTACTAGATTCCTCCTTCTAAGTAATACTGCTTCTTAATCTCTATTTTGCTCTTTCTACCTTTTTATCGTACCTATGTTCTTTTTCACAATGCTTTTCTGGGCTTTCCTTCTATATCATTATTACTCTCCTAATCCTTTTTCTTTTTCTGTGGGGTCTTTTCCCGTGGCGGTGCTCTAGTGCGCCCAGACCCGCGGGTAACAGTTTACGGTCTCTTGATCTCTCCTTGTTTCTACTCAATATTTTATAGTTTTCCTTATTATTGTATCACTTCTCTAAATCTCATCTCCTTTCTTCATTATTCTTCTTATTGTTTCCTTCATGTATCCCATTTAAATTAGAGTATCATTTCTATTTATTTTATTTCTGTTTCCCCTTCCTTTTGTCATTTCTTTTTCTTTTTCCTTTGTTTGGTTTAACACGTTGTTTTGTGCTTTATTCTCCTGTTTCTGATATTTGCATTGTTCTAATATGGCAAAGACACATTCTCTTAATGCAATTACTTGGAATGTACATGGTCTCACCCATTACATAAAACGGAAGAAAGTTCTCTCCTACCTTCAGACTAAGCATGTAGATGTAGCCTTGCTTCAGGAGACCCATTTGGATGCTCTAGAATCAGACAAACTTTGTAGAGATTGGGTGGGCAAGGTTATACATAGCAGCATTCAACAGGATGAATCCACGGACGCAGGTCCCCTCCGCAAGTGTGGAGTCGCAATTCTCCTTCGTAAATCCCTTCCAGTCACTGTCTCTAAAACATGGTCAGATGTAAATGGCCGCTATGTATTTGCTAAACTTAAAATTGGTGAGTCTCACATTTGTGTAGGGTCTGTATATGCCCCTACGGGTACCAAAAAAACATTCCTTCTTCAATTATCCCGCTTGTTGCTCGAAATTAATGCATCGCAATATTTGATTGGTGGAGACTGGAATGTGACGCAAGATTCCATTCTAGATAAAACTGGCCCATTAGATAGGGGCAATGCGTCGGATAGAGCTTTGCTAGGTGACATCATCTCAGATATCGGGTTGGTTGACCATTGGCGTTTCAGCCATCCAACAGATAAGGAATATACTTTCTTTTCACCGACTCATGGTACGTTTTCTCGTCTTGACTACTTCCTCATCTCACATAACGTAGTTAAGTTGGTCACCGATTCCTGCATTCTGGAAGTGGCATTGTCTGATCACTCTCCGGTTCTCCTTTCCCTTGAGCTGGGACTTTCTAGTCCTGGACGTAAGCCCTGGCGAATGAATATTCAGCGCCACAGGACTCCTGTTGGTAAATCCCAACTGCAATCACATCTTCAAACTTATCTTTCTACTAATCAGGAGTCCGTGACCTCCAGCAGGACTCTTTGGGCTGCAGCTAAGGCTACTTTAAGGGGACAATTAATGCGTGATGCAGCAATCGCTAATAAGCAAAATGCAAAGAGACAAGTTGAGCTCGAACATGACATACAAACCTATTCTCGCCTATACATCACTTCTCCGTCCTTACAAAATCGTAAATTGCTTGAACAAGCCCGAATGGCCTTAAACAGTCTTTTTACATCTAAAGCAGAATACGCTTTACAGAAAATGAAAGTTCGACATTACGAGCAAGGGGAAAAGGCGGGAAGGTTACTAGCTGCGCAGTTGCGTCAAAGGGAGGCATCTATGGCCATCCCGGCCATCAGATCTGCGCAAGGACACTTGTGCACAAAGCCTCAAGACATTGTTAATGAGTTCGCCTCCTTTTACGAATCCCTTTATACTTCTGATAATCGAATGGATTCGGACAAGATGACGGCATTTCTTGCAAAGGTGCATCTCCCTTCTCTCTCAGCGGATGGCAAAGCCATTCTTGAGGGTGAAATAACTAGGGATGAGGTTTCCAGTGCGGTCGCTGCCCTGCCCTACCACAAGGCCCCTGGAGAGGATGGATTTCCTCCTGAATTTTATCGGTGGGCAGGTCACAATATTATTGACACTCTACATGCCGCATTCCAGGAGGCGGATAATGCATCTTCATTAGGCCCCCTTTCTAACAAAGCTATTATTGTTGTGCTACCGAAGCCAGGTAAAGACCCCCAGCTTTGCAGCAGTTATCGTCCCATTTCTCTGTTGAACTCTGATATTAAAATCCTGGCTAGTATCCTTGCGTCTCGTTTGCGTAAAGTCTTGCCTTCTTTGATACACCATTCCCAAGTAGGCTTTGTACCGGGACGCTCTTCCCGGAACCATCTGCGTTCTCTGGCCCATGCACTGTGGTCGGCTCAACACCTTACAGATGATGCATTAGCCCTTTCACTTGACGCAGAAAAAGCGTTTGATCGCATCGAATGGAACTATCTCTTCACGGTCATGGATAAATTTGGCTTAGGTACAAAATTTATTGATAAAGTACGCTTACTTTACGATCATCCTTCTGCTCAAGTGAATTGTGGTGGGTTTCTGTCTGACACCTTTACAATTAAGAGAGGGACACGCCAAGGTTGTCCATTATTCCCCCTTCTGTTCCTTTTGGCTATGGAGCCTTTGGCTGCTACCATCCGTCAATCTGATGAGGTTTCTGGTATTCCCCTCCCCATTGGACATTCCAAAATATACCTGTATGCTGATGACATCTTACTCACCCTTACTCGTCTTCCTCGGTTGATCCCTTCTCTTCTTCAAATTATTAATGATTTCTCTTCCTTTTCAGGTTACAAGATTAATTGGGACAAAAGTGAGGCTTTACCTATTTCTAACGGTACCACAAAAGCAGCCATTTTTGGATTTCCTTTTCACTGGCAGCCCTCACGCCTCAAATATTTGGGTGTCCTAGTTAATAAAGGGCTACAAGGTATGGTTACAGATAATTTGTCTCCTCTTATCTCCCAAATGCAACGGGATTTTGATAAATGGAAGGCTTTGGGTCTTTCTCTTTGGGGTAGGACTCAGGCTGTTAAAATGGTTACTCTTCCGAGATTTATATACATTCTGGGCATGCTTCCCCTACAGATTCCCTTATCCTTACTCCGGTCAGTAGATGCCCAGATTAAAACCTTCATTTGGGGTACTGCTAAGCCTCGCCTTGCTATAACTAAGTTGAAGGCTCATCAGTTATCTGGCGGAATTGGCCTTCCATCCATTGAACACTACTCTTTGGCGTTACATATCTCCCAACTCTCATATTTTTTACCTGGTATCAAACACTTGCCACAATGGGTTCAAATAGAACGACATCTTCTATCCTCGGAATCGAATCTTACTCCTTTGTATGGTACTGGCACCAGTCGTCTCGACCCGAAAAATCCGATATTATCTGCCATGCATAAATCCTGGCAGAGAAGTCATAGGTTGTTAGGCTCAAATCCAAGAATTCATATTAAGGCTCCCCTATGGAATAATTCGGGCATTCGTATCAATGGTCGTATGTTATCCTGGCCTGAATGGCGTGCAGCAGGTATCCTCTATCCGGATCAACTTCTGCATGATGGGGATTTTAAGCCATTCTCTCAGCTAAGGGTAGAATTCGATCTTCCCCTACATCATTCTTCTAAATACCTTCAGCTCCAGCAATGTCTGAAGACCCATATGGGGTCATCGCCGTGGCTACTGCAAGACTCCCCTATTTTATCCTATTTGCACGTTTGGGGGAAATTTAAAGGTATTACTTCTGGTATATACAAAATTTTTTCGTCTCATCTTTTTTCTAAATCTCTTTCACACGATCTTCAGCGTAAATGGCAATCTCGCCTCTCAATTTCCTTTTCCGATACTGAATGGGATTTGATTCTAGAGAATTTGAACAAGGGAGCCCGTGAATCAAGGCTCAAATTTTGTCTTTTCAAAATACTACACGATTGGCATTGGTCTCCAGTCAAATTACACAAAGCTGGTCTTCCCTCCCATTCTAACTGCTGGAGATGTACCAATTCAGGTTGTGATATTACTCATATCATTTGTGAATGTCCTAGTATCCAATCTTATTGGGCTTACATTGGTACTACTTTAAATTCCACTATGCCCCTAAAATTGCCACTCACACCAACTAACATTCTCCTGCATGACTTACGTCACTCCCCAAAGCTTTCGAAACCACAACTCCGCCTTTTTCATACCTCAATTGCTACTGCTAAAATATGTATCCTGCGTCATTGGAAATCATCTTTACCTCCCTCTCAGGAAGATTGGTTGGTAGCGATGATCCAGACTGCCTCACATGAACGCACAATATATATTATATATAATAATATATATTAATAATAATAATAATAATATATATTAATATTTTCTTTTCTGATAAAATTAAGAAAATATACTCTTCCTTTACCCCTCAAGATACCCATAACAACTCAGATAATTTATCCAAAATCATGATGTCTCCAGAAACATCTTTAACCTTATCAGACCCAGGAAACACACTTCGGCTAACCAGCTTTGCACCATTCTCAGAAGCTGAGGTTCTAGCAGTCTTAAACACGGTTAAATCAGGCTCACCCTCAGATCCCTGTCCTCACTTTGTGTTTGCAGAAATCGCGTCTACACTTTGTCCTGTGATCACTCGACTCTTTAATAAATCACTCACCACTGCCACTTTTCCCGCTGCCTGGAAGCACGCCTCCGTGACCCCACTATTGAAAAAAGCTGGGTCCGATATTTTCAATCCTGAAAATTACAGACCAATTTCCCAGCTCCCCTATCTCTCCAAGGCTTTGGAGAAATTGGTAAATAAACAACTGACTAAATACCTGGAAGACAATTCCCTTCTAGACATCTCCCAGACTGGCTTTAGAGCCAATAACAGCACCGAGACAACGCTGCTGGCAGTATCAGACAGTATCAGATCCTCCACCGATCAAGGTGGAGCAGTAGCACTGATACTGCTGGATCTGTCAGCGGCGTTTGACACGGTATCACACAAATGTCTGCTGAATATACTCCAGGATAAAGGAGTCCAATCTACAGCGTTGAAATGGATACATTCCTTCCTGAGCAACCGCACCCAGGCAGTACACATGGGCCAATTCCACTCAAGCCCCAATCACATCAACTGCGGGGTTCCTCAGGGCGCCTCTCTGAGCCCCACCCTTTTCAATGTCTATATATCATCTTTTGCGGACATTGGAAGGAAGTGGGGTATTGGGATCTGCTCTTATGCGGATGATACGCAGTTGATGGTGACGATGGATGAAAGACCAGAATCCTGCAAAAGCAATCTACACGACTGTCTCTCTGAAATGGCACGATGGATGCATGATCACTGTTTAAAGCTGAATGCAGGCAAAACAGAGATTCTTCTGTTCGGAGGCGCCAAACGTATGTGGGATGATACCTGGTGGCCACCCTCACTGGGAGTGGCCCCCACCCCAAAACAACATGCTAGGAATCTAGGTATTATCATGGACGACACACTATCCATGAAAGACCACGTTCGATCCCTTTTTGGCAAGGGCTTTGCCATATTGAAACTCCTTGCTAGGATATTTCCCTGGATTCCCCTAGATTGCAGACGTTCAGTGACACAGGCCCTATTGGTTAGTCGTCTGGACTATGGCAATGCGCTGTTCGTAGGGATGAACAAATCTCTATTTTCCCGTCTGCAGGTTCTGCAAAATCTGGCGGCCAAACTCATCTGTAATAAAGGCTATCGCGACTCTGCATCGGATTGCCTAACCAAACTTCATTGGCTTCCGATGCGTCAGCGGGCTGCTTTTAAACTGCTTAACCATGCCTACCGGGCCTTACACAAGACCGGCCCCTCAATTCTTCATGGAAAAATTGAATTCTACGTACCCAACAGGAACTTACGCTCCTGTCAATTGGCCCTGGCTAAGACGAAACGTATCTACAAGGCCAGAACAGGTGGTCGCTCCTTTTCATATCTAGCGGCAAAAAGCTGGAACGAGCTACCTTCTGACCTAAGACATACCACGAACCACCTTCAGTTTCGAAGAAAATTAAAAACCTATCTCTTCCCCAACCCTCAATGATCTCAGCACACGCCAGCGGTAGTTCTTTGGTACATAGCGCCGTGATATCCCTTGGGATGAGTGTCGCGCTCTATAAAAACCATAAATAAAATAAAATAAAATATAACCTTCAGGACCAAGCTGACACCTTTCTTCGAATTTGGTCTCCATTTCTTAAATCAAATGCTGCTAATTCCCCTGCTTCTACTTTTACCCAAGCACATTAATCAGCTTTTACCTTCTCTTGTCCTTTGTTTATCTCTTTTCTTTGTCTTCTTTATCCTCTGCTTTATCCGTTGTGGCGTTCTTCTGTCTTTATCTAATTACTTTCTCTTCGTTCTATCTATTTATATTTTCTGTACTTTTATTGTCTAGATTTCTTCCCTTTTCTTTTCCTTATAGGTTATTTCTTTATTATGTATCATTCTATGCCTTGACCAAATTATTACTTCAATTAGTATTTATTTATTTAAATGCATATGTATATCATATTTATTCATCAGTATCCTTCCGCATTGTTTCTCTCAACCTGGATTTATTTTCTTTTTATTTATTGTTGTTTATGCTCTGATGTATTTGTTCTATAAAACTCAATAAAAAATTTCAACACAAAAAAAAAAAAGAAACGGCGTTAAAATGATCACCACTTTAGCGGCAGAAAACTACAGCTAAAGCGGCGATAATGGGCTTGATAATATGCCCTTGAGAATTCCCATAGAAGCCCAGGTTCTTTTGTCAACATGGGCTTCTATTGGAATTCTCTGCGGCATATTATCAAGCCCATTATCGCCGCTTTAGCGGTAGTTTTCTGCCACTAAAGCGGCGATAATTTTAATGCGGTGCTTGAAAATAAGCCCCATTTTTTTTTTTATTTAACATGCATGCATGCTTCATAGAAGCTTAGTGTACATAGCCGGCCTGCCCAGCCTTAACCCTTGCATTGTCAGGCAGCTGGCAGCAATTAACTTGAGTTAAAAGTCATCTTTCTATAACATGTCTCTCTCACCTCACCTCTCCTACTTCACCCCTCTCTTTCTCTACCTATACTCCAGTCTATCTCAACTCTCTCTACCTTACCTCTCTCTCAAAACTCCTCTTTCTATCCAGCCTCTCTGTACCCTAGCTCTATACCACTGCCATATCTCTGACTCTACCACTCACTGGGCTCTCCATTATATCGTGACTTCTCTATCCCTACCTCAACTATATTTTCTCCACCTACCTCTCTGCACCTCACTACTTTGTTTACAGATAATCTCCCTCTAACTTCTGTCTGTTAAACCTCACTCAGCCTCATCTTTCTCTACACCATCTCTCCAACTCCCTATCTTACTCTCTATACCTCATCTCTATCTTACTTTCTCTAAAGCCTTGCTTGCAAATGTCTATCTTCCTTACCTTTCTTCACCTCATTTCTGTTGCTCCATCTCATCTCTTTCTCCATCGCATCTCTTTTGCCACTTCCTTTTCTATTTGTTCTCATCATCTCTGTCTCACCTTTCTGTGTCTACCTCTTTCTCTTCCTGACAACTCTCTCTCAACTAAGCCTGGGCGATGGACTCCGCTCCGCTCGCGGAGTTTGCGGAGTTTTCCGTACTCCGTGTTGCGTGGAGTTTGCGGAGTTCCGAAAAACTCCGCTTTGTGTTTCAGAGCAGACTTTTTTCCTCGCTCACATTCATCAATGACAAGTTGGTGACTGCGAGCAAGGAAAATCCACCTCTCGGCATGATCTTTCCTCGTTCACGATCGTCAACATCAAGTTGGCGAGCGTGGAAAATCAACCTCCCAGCGAGAGTTCCCAACACGGGTGGTCAAATTTCTCATTGTGTTAGTCATAACCCGGAACACAGTGATCCGTCATGAGGGTTCCTTGGCATACTCGCCTCAAGATCACCCGCGTCCTTGGAATTATCCATTCCACAAACAGAAACTCTCTCACGGCACCCCGCTACACAGGCTACCTTTACCCTGCTCGTCCACATTGACCATTACATATTGATGACCGAATTACCATAGGCAACGCATCGAGAATTGATCCATTACGTGCCGGATGTTAATTTTTACTGCACGTCTGCCCTGAGGAAGTCGCGGAACAATTTTCCACATGCAAAGAAACACGTGCCTGCTGGTTTTCTGGTCATTGGCTTTTAAGAAAAACTTAAAGGGCTGAACATTGCTCAACATATCCAAAGATATTTCTCTCCTTTGATGGCAAATATACTGTAGTGCTTGCATTTATTTTACATAGTGTTTAACCTACTATTATGTGTGCCTAGGACATTGTTTCATGTTGCACTGTGAGGTTCTTACTCACACTGATTTGGGGGGTTATAGGGCTTATCCCCTCTCCTAGTTGCACCATACTGACTTTGTATCCCTTCAGACATTTGAGTCTATTAAGCAGAGCGCCTAGTAATTTCCCTGACCACTAAAAACCCTTCTCTAGAGTGTTTCTCATCTAACACACTCTGCTGCTCACGGAGCTCAGTGAAGCGCGGCAAAGATTTTTTTGCACTTTGCGGAGTTCTGCATAGCGCAACTCCAAGAACTACTCCCAGGCTTACTCTCAACATCACTCAATCTCCTCTACCTCTGGATTGAATTGAATTGAATTGAAAGGGCATTTATAAAGCACATGGCTACCCTAGAACATCCCAGCGCTATAGCAAGTCCCAGAGCAAGTACAAGAATTACGGAAACAGAAAAGTCTTTAAACATTTACGAAACAGAACATAGTTGGATTCAGATCGAATGGTCAATGGTAGGCTATTCCAAAGCTTCGCAGCATTGTAACCAACGCATCGTCCTCCACTACGCATTCATTTTATAGCGGGGACTAGGACAAGATGTTTATTTTCTGATCTCAAAGATCTAGCCGGACGATAAGGCTGAATAAGAGATCTGACAACAGGGGGGCCCTTGTTAGAAAGAGCCTTGTGAGCAATACTTAAGGCTTTAAAATGAATCCTTTGGGGAACCGGCAGCCAGTGAAGTAATGCAAGAGAAGGTTTGGCAGACATCCACCTAGCAGAATTGGTGAGAAGTCGTGCTGCACAGTTCTGAATGACCTGGAGTCTATTAATGGCTGCCAGACAGCAGCGGTCCATGGAGGGAGTTCCGTGGGGCAGAAAGGCGGGGTGGGGGAGGGGCAGGGTGGGGGGTACTAAACACCGGAACATGGATAATTGGAGGTAAGTAAACAATTAAATAAATAAAATGAATTTCGTAGCGCGCCCTGCATCACAAAATGCAGTGCAAAATGTTGAAAATCCTCAGATCTGTACTTTCACATTCCCTGTTACAGTAAAAATGCCGCTTGTGAATGGGAATTTATTTGTAATTATGAAAATACGGCATGTATGTACATATCTCATATTTTAAAATTATCCACTAATGCACTAAAAGTCCACACACTTATTTCATACAAGACAAAAACATTCTGGACCCAAATGACAAAAAGAAGTGGCTTTATCAATCCTGGTTCAAAGTTTCGTTTGGCTCTATTTGGCAGCCAGACACAAAGCATCTAGAGCTTTTGGCTATTTTTTTGCAATCCCTCAATACTGTTTGGCAACACAAGGGCTTACATTATATGGAATTGGGTAATGAATTTAAAGTTGTTTCCAACTGCTGGCCTTAAACTATAACTTCCCTGAAACTCCAAAAGTCCTTAAGATGGCACTGTGTATGTGGAGTGAGTATGACACATGGGGCTGTAGCCACACTTGAGTCCATTTTGTGCTGCTGCAGTATAAGATTTTTAAGATAGAGGGTTACAGAGTATCCAGAAGAAAAACATTAATTGGATGACTCTGGCAGGACACACAGCTGGATTGCTAGGCGGTCTCTGGAGGCCACGCCCCCTTTCTACAGCACTGTGCAAACACACCTCCTGATGCACTACTGGTTAGGAAATGAAGTCCTCTTGAATAAGAGGGGTCTTTGGGCCAAGTAGGCCTCCTAGTACTTTCTGTAACTCTTACACAGCAGGATTCCTGAGAGCTGGTCAGAGGCCCACTCCCTTTCTCCACCAATTTGCAAATGCCATTACTGTTCAATAAAAACATAGAAATTCACTGAAAAAACCCAAAGGTTACTGGGACGGAATAGTTAGGAATTAACATTTAAAAAAACCTTAGAAATTCACTCAAACAACCAAATGTTACTGGGACGTAATAGTTAGGAAATGAAATTAAAAAAAACATAGCTAGGCTCAGTTTTCACTCATACAAAACCAGTGAAATTCAGCAGTTATTGTTGACTGAGCTAAGTGTATCTTGCGCCCCTGCAATGCACTGCTTCTGACCTCACATATTACATCACTCATGACATGGTCAGTGACATCACCAATGACTTCACTAATGACATCTCAAATGACATCACTGATTACATCATTCACAGAATCTCTGACGCACCCACTCACACCCCATATAACCTTCCATACACCCACTCCAACTTCCACACTATTATTCTCAAAACAATTCACACAACCACTCCAGTACTTACACAGCTACTCATTGATTCTTAGACCAGCACACACATCCACTCACTTACCCATACAGCTAATCACACACCCACTCACTCACTAATATAGCCACTGACATATCCATTCATATACGCATACATCCGCTCACACACTGAGTCAGTTACGCATAGAGTTTCTCACACACCTACTCATCCATACAGTCAATAACACAGCCACTTACTCACCAATACATTTACACACACACTCACTTAATACTCATACAGATAGTAACACATACTTTTTCACCTCTACAGTCACTGACACAAGCATATACCCACCCATACAGCCCCTCTCACATTCACTCACCCACACAGTCACTCACATACCCCATCACCCACCTATACTGCCTTTCACATACCCAGTTACTCACTGATATACCACTGACACATGCACACACCCACCGACACAGCCATACACACACTCACTCACCCATACAGCCCCTCACACACACGCACTCACTAACCCATAGAGCCACTCACTCACCACTCACTCATCCAAACAGGCAGTAACACACATCCTCACTCATCCACACAGACACCCAGACACCCATAGATCTACTCAGACAACCAATCACTCACCCATACAGAAACTCATATACCCAGTCACACACCCATACAACCAATTAGACACCTAATCACTCTCTTATACAGTTAGTTACACACCGACTAAATAATCCAATCAGGCACTCATACACCCACTGATTCACCAATACATCTTGGTATCTATATTTAACACTCAAACTTTAAAAAAAACACTCACAGTCACTGGATGATGCCATCAGTGATGTCATCAGTGATGTCATTTGAGATCTCATCAGTAATGTCACTGACCATGTCATGAGTGATGTAAAATGTAAGGTCATAAGCAGTGCATTGTGGGGGTGCAAGTTATAGTTAGCTATAGCTGCTGAATTTCACTGGTTTGGTACAAGTGAAACCTGAGCCCAACTACAATGTCCCTGTAATAAAACTCCAATTCCAGTCTTCTCTACAGAACTGGACACTAACACCACAGACTCGGTTGGGTTTTTACCACTTGTTTATTTACTGCATGCTGTTACGCATTTCAGCAGTTTCTCCTGCCTTGCTCACACCACTATATATATATAAAACATTGGAAAAACCCTTTGTGGACCTGAAACCAGATGCTGCTGGCTCTACAAACTACACATTGCCAGAAGACTGCTGTGCTGCCAGGAGGAACTGCAGTTTGTATTATTTGCTTTGTTGTGCTAGCCCGCTGCCTGTTGGGTTGGTGAAGAGTGCAAACCTACATTCCGACCCGTGTGCTGGCCTGCCTGCCTGCCTGCTACTCGCTCTGTGTACCCCATTGCTCTCCAGGGACTGTGGTTTGGCCCTCTCATTTCCTGTAGTGGCTTTTTTTCCTGTAGTGGCTTCTAGAGATCTGATAGGGTTCCAGGAGACAACCTAGCAATCGCCCGTGGGACTTATGAGTTCGGCTATTGTAATATATATTTTTTTATCATCAGAACGTGGTGAGCGCTGGTATGTGCTCCTTGTTGGCTCCTTGCAGTACTGGTGCACGCTTCTGATGCATCACGGCTGCTTTGCCAATCACCGATCTCAGGGATCAACTGTTTCCCGCCTTCCTTCAGAGGATCCCCAGTGAGGCAGACCCCTGGCAAACCAAGAAAGGTACGGTGATTCCACTTTGGGCCCGCATAGTCCATAAACCTGCTTGCGTGTTCACAGGCAACCTTCTCTGTGCTGCATGCACTGGTCCCAGGGGACCAGTGTAGCTTTCCAGACCGAGCGCTGGACCTTCTTACTGGAATCACTGTACTAAGGGAATCCCTGTGAGTGCGGCCTCACCTGCTCCACATAATGACAGGAGCTGCTTCCCAGTGCCGGCTGTGCCAGTGGGCGGATCCAACTCTGCATGCGGCTGGCAGTGACAGCTTCTCCTCATGCCACAGATGTTCCCATGTGTGGTGAGAGCAGACCCGAGTGGTCCTTCATTTCCCTGCCTTCCCTCCTGGAACCCCAGGTGACGCGGGCTACCCGCAAACCAAGAAAGGTACGGTGATTCCACATGGGGCTTGTGGGATCAGCAAACCGACTAGCTTG
The DNA here is from genome assembly GCF_964204655.1 of Triturus cristatus. NCBI lineage: Eukaryota > Metazoa > Chordata > Amphibia > Caudata > Salamandridae > Triturus > Triturus cristatus. The sequence goes on along the minus strand of NC_140585.1, from coordinate 700,424,835 downwards.
TTCGCAGGCAACCTTTGCTGCACTCCGCTTTAGGGTCCCAGGGGACCCATGCAGCTTTCCCAACCAGCGCCGCTTGAGTGTGATTTATGACAATACCCGCATAGCAATAACTGCTTGGATCAGAGACATTTCAGAGCGCATTTGCCACAGCATTATCGGAAGGGATCTGATTGCCGCAGACTTACTTTGGGGCACTTGTTCTTTGATTCTTGCATTGTAGGCAACAACTGACAAAGTACTTAATTAATGTATATCATGTGGAATTATTTCATGCACTAATTGTGGTATCGTTTCTGAATGTGCATTACTTGCCAGGTACTTCATTGATTTAAGTCATTTGTGCATTTTGCATTCACAGTGAAAACTTGAACAGTACTTAATTGATTTGACCATTTTTGGTCTTGGTTCATTCACTAAATAGAAAGTATATTTTTAAATAAGCCTGTGTAGAGACTCTATTGTGGTCTATTCATTGTGTTTCTATGCGAGTGTTGCGCAAATGCTTAACACATTGCCTCTGATGATATGCCTGACTGTTCTGCGGGTGAGGGTGAGCACAGATTATCTTTTGTGTGTAACTTACTTGCCCTGACTAGAGTGGTGGGTTCTGATTGGCTCCGGTGTATAAGCTAGCCAACCAGAAATCCCATTTCTAACATTGTTCTGGATTCAAAATGCAGCCCCAGTCCTTCTCACGCATGCAGGAGCGCAGCACAGAAGGGCAGAAGAGTAGCAGTCCTTTCATCACAGCAGCACAGCAGTCCTTCTGAGTCTTCCGTAGGATAAGATGTGTACTGAAGAGTTTGGTCTGAGGGTCCACTATTTATATCTGGTGCTTACTTTGAAGTAGGAGAAGGTTCTGGAGTTTCCACCCCCCTGCGGAGTCAGGCATCCTTCCTCTCTGCCCTGGCCCCAGCTTGTCAAGAGACACAAAAGGTTAGTGACAAAACCTCTGTTATGATTTGCAAGTATAGTAGGTGACAGTTCCTCTCCTTGTTAAGTCAGAGTGGCCCATCCTGTGACTTAAAATTCAACATTACCATTAACAATGGTTTTTAATTACAATTCTTTATACATCAAACTTGGCCTGCCTACCTGCTCACAATGGAAAGTTTTCACGTTTTAAATGTAATTAAAAAAGCAATGTTATCCTATAGGAAAGGTAGGCCTTGCAATAGTGAAAAACAAATTTATTAGTTTTTTACTACTAGGACATGTAAAACATTAAAGTACATGTCCAACTATAGGTGATTAGTGACATAATATCTTTATTAGAGGTGTATTTTGATATAACAAAATATTTTACAGCACTTCATAGAGAGAATGCTTATCCTATATATTACCTGAAATAGCGTTGGAGTACTTGGAAGCCAATCCTTTTAAAATTACCTTATTGAATGAATGAATGAACATTCATGAATGGCAACAGAAAGCTCATTGCATACCGACAACAGAAAGAGTTGCATTAAATGAATGTGTAAAACATTTTCTAAGGTGAATAATGAATACCTGCTGAATGGAAATGATTAGTTTCATCAAAAGAAATTAAGAATTATAGTCGACTTAGCCTAGATGAATGTGATTCACCATTCCACTATTTCGGAATTGCACCCCTTCAGGACTACTAGTAAATTGCCTAGGATATTTTAACTGCGCTGTCAGGGCGTAATGGTGATAGTATGTTTATTTCTGGTTGTCTTGCAGAATGTAGTGAACCGGTATCATGTTACTCAGTTGACTCCCACTGAGGACTGGTTAAGAAGCCCACAGACTTCTTACTGAGGTACACACTTTATTTAAGCATGTCACTGTCTGAGGCAACGTAATATGAGTTTTCTGGAAGTAGTCGTTTTCTTGACGCAATTGGTCACTTTGTCACGTGCTGTTTTAGGTATTTAGGGCCATATGTAGGTAGCATACCAGGTCTGTAGCTCCCAATGAACAAGAGTGCTTGCTTGTTCAACTGTCTATAGGCTGGATACGGATCATAGATAACTCCGGGAAGGAGGTAAAACTTCAGGACTACTAGTAAATTGCCTAGGATATTTTAACTGCGCTGTCAGGGCGTAATATGTGTTTTCTGGAAGTAGTCGTTTTCTTGACGCAATTGGTCCCTTTGTCACGTGCTGTTTTAGGTATTTAGGGCCATATGTAGGTAGCATACAAGTTACAACTTCTTAAATACCGAACTTTACCGATTCGGTATTTAAGAAGTGGTAACTCGTATGTAGGTAATCATTCGGTAAATATTACCGAATCGGAGAAATTCGGTAATTACGGAATCGGTATTTACCGATTTGGTAATGAGGCATACCTTCCCATTGATTGAATCAATGGGAAGGTATGCCTCATTACCGAATCGGTAAATACCGATTCGGTAATGGGGGGAGCACATTCAAGGGTGGCAGGGTGTCACACTGACACCCTGTTGCACCCCTGATTCCTGCATGTGTGCACATGTGGCGCACATACATGCCCTAAGGGCATGTATGTCTGCCACATGGCACTGTTAGTCCAGCAAAATATTGCTTTTTGCAATGAATTCGGTATTTAGCACCAACATATATTTGGTGCTAAATACCAAATTATTTTCCCTACACATCACTCATTTGAGTGTCACCTACATCTCATTTCAGGATTCGGTATTTACCGAATCGGTAAAATTACCGATTCGGTAATTTTACCGATTCGGTAAATTACCAAATCCTGAAATGTTCCCCCTACATAGCAAAAGCCTAAATACCGGTCGGTATCGGTATATTTACCGAAAATCGTCCGTTACCGACCGGTATTAGGCTACCTACCTACAGCCCTAAGTGCTGTTGTTGCTATATGGCCAGGTGTAGAAGAAGATCCATGTCAGTAAGTAGAAGTACTTAAAAAACTTGCAATTTTGGCATGAACACAGGGTCTTTTTCACACGGATGGGTATCCATGCATTAGAGGTGACATAAGTTTTAATGATGACACAAGGTTGCTGGTTCAGTATCACAAACTTTTCATTTCATGAATTTTGAAGAAACTGGCTTTGTTTAAAAATAAGTCTTGAACCACTATTGTACACAAATTGATAATTGTTTATTTTCAACAGGTTTTCCCCTGATGAAGGGACAGTTGTCCCAAAATGCATTGGGCGCCGTTTCTTTGAAGATTTTTTTCATATAAGGATTGTAAATGTACTTAGATAATGATGATATGGAAAATGAATTATGAAAAACGATATGTTTTGTATGAAATGAATTGATTTGAATATGCTTTCAAGTACCGATAAAAACAAGAATAAACAACATTCTTGAGTTAAACAAGCAAAAACTGGTTTAAATCCATTAATCAATGAAGTAAAGTCCATATAGCTGTGCACGCCTTAGTCCAAGTCGCCTTAGGGACTTGGCCACAGTTACGTATATTCTACATGCTAGGCAGGCATCTTACAAGCGTGGCACGTTGATCATGCTCTATGTAGTGAATTCTGACTAACCAAATAATCTCAGGAGTGCGCAATCTACCCCAACTTCCTATAGTTTAAAACTGAGTACACAGACGCTGCAGTGGCAGGCCTGAGACAGGTTTGCAGGGCTACTCATGTGAGTGGCACAACCAGTGCTGCAGGTCCACTAGTAGCATTTGAATTACACGCCCTGGACACACTAGGGTCTTACTAGGAAATCATATATGCCAATCATGGATAAGTGCCCAGAGTTCTAAAACCAACAAAATAGAAATACAGCACACAGTGAAAAACAGGTCATAAGCAAAAAAAGACAGGGGAAAAACACACCAATGATACCAGGTCTAAAAGGAACAAATCTGAAATTCAACCCTATGCCATGAACTGAAGGTCATGTATTTTTTGTGCTACTTTCCTATGGCTCAGGAGCTCAGCAGCAAAAGTTTTCAAAAGCTTCGAAACTTTTTCCTGGTGTCCAAGCAACCAGTACAGCCAATTAAAATCAATGGTTAGGCTCACAAATCCTATGCGAAATGATATATCTATATTTTTTACCTTAACTATGTAAAAAACACTAAATGGAAATACACCAAATCACAAAACTCACGCTTTCTGGGCCAAGATTATGCTTTCTGCCAAATTAGGTGTAATTCTATTCACCCATTTTGGCTGTATCTGTATCTAACTTTCCTATGGAAAAAAGAATGGCGAAAATGCATTCTGTGATCACCCTTTTCTCTTCCCCAGCTTGACAGGTCACCCCAAAACTTTCCAGGAAGGAGCTGAGGTGGATGAGACTTTTTTAATGGAATGACTTCTGAAGAATCGTCAAACAGTGTCAACATTATTTGCAAACCAAAACATGATGTTCCCCACTGGGAACACACATATATATATATATATATGTGACCAAGACCACGGAGGTGGTCGAAACGCGTCGTCCTTCTCTGCCAAATTGAAAAATAAACTGCTGTACTGATCAAGTGGGCTCGTGTGGATCCTTTCTTTTCCGTGGATTTGCATCTTGTGAAATATATATATATATATATATATATATATATATATATATATATATATATTACCTACTGGCGGTCGCCAGTAGGTAGTTATAGTTAGGACCCTGTTTCCATAGGAAATCCGCAACATTCTATTTGGAATAACTTTGGCGCCGGTCGACGAATCCTCGCGAAATGTTCAAAATAGGTGGGGCGCTACGCTCCGCTCCTACCCTGAAAGTCTCGGGGGAATTCGTCAAGCAGGGGCCGAGAAAAAAGGGGGGTCCCAAAACGCGTTTTCCCCATGCATTTTTCCATAGGACCTTTAGACACAGCTACAGCCCGAACGGCTGAACAGAATTACTTGAAATTTGGCAGAGAGGTAGCCATAAGGTCAAGGAAGTGCCTTTTGCAGGTCTGGTGTAAATCTGTTCAGTATTTCCTGAGAAAATACCATTTAAAAGCATATATATATGTGGGCGGAGCCTAACCACACATCTCATCCTGAGATCTGATTGGCTGTCAGCACTTCATCCAAGAAGTGTTGGCAGCCATCTTGGGACCAATATACATGATAGCACCTCATTAAAAAGCATTGCAGTTAATAGAAGGTTTTAAGACTTTAGTTACATTATAAATCATTTGTTGATGGTACCATACTCATTTTAGGAATTGTGGTATGTTCTAAGGTGATTTCACCATGTGAAAAAGCCTTCTGCTGGGATATCATGATTGAGAGAAAAATATTTTCTCATGCTTTTACCACAGAGGTTTGGAAGGTGATCTGTAGGCTAAACTGAGAGCTTATTTTCTGTAAATTCACATTATCTTTCTCAGTCATGTGAGAATGAAGTCTGACATTCTCAGTAAAACATGTACATCCAACAAGGGCAGAGACTGTCAGTTGATTCCTTTGTGTTCTACTGCAGCTTCCCAGAGTGTTCCAAAGAACTACTAGAGCGCTGACAGTCCTACTTATGATAAACGTATGGCACACCTGAAGCCATCTTGCTTGGATTAAAGTGGCAACTCTTAAAACATTTAATTTAAAAAGGAACAAAATGAGGAGGTTCATTTTGCCATAGAAATTATGATTAATGCTGAAGAAAGAAAATGAGGGCACATTTTGAGTGACTTCTCAAATCCTCTTCTATTTCATTAAAAAATTCTGACATGCAGACTGAAACATGCACTTTTAATACCAGGAGCAGACTTCCATGGTGCAGTAGTTTTACTACAGTGATCTAATGAGCAACTAGAGTGCTAACATTCAGAATTTATGGCAAATGTGTGACATATCTGAATACCTTCATGATTGAATCAAAGTAAAAAACTGAAAGCGTTTCCTACTGAGGAGACTGCAGTACATGAGGAAATTAGGAAACTTCATAACAAATAAATCTCCCAAGATGGCCACCGGAGACAAAAGAGCCCAAATGTAGCCCAAAATCACCCAGATGTAGCCCAAATATAGCCCAATGACAAAAGTGTGCAAAACACTTATTATTTTGTGTTTTTGCAGTGTTATATAGTGCAGACTTGTCAGGTATTGGAGTGCTTTACATGAGCATTGGTTACATCACACAAGAACAAATTCATTTTGGTTGTAGACATGGGGAGACTAAGTGATTTGACCAGAATCACAGAATGTCGAGCTGAAGCAGAAACTTCAACCTGGTTCCCCAGTTGCAAAGTCTGCAGTTCTGGAAGTAACACCACATGCTCTCCCCTAAGTGCAACATTTAATCAAGTGGTCAACTGGATAAAAAAACATAAAGATAACAAATAATTTAAAAGTGCTTTGTCGCTATTTGAAAACTCAGAAAATATGTCCTTATTTTAGTCTTTTAGAGCACTAACCATAATTTTGATGCCAATAAGACCCTCTCATATATGTAATTTCTAAAGGAAATGCTCTAGGTATTACAGTTTTGATTACATCAAGATGATGTCAGGCGTTCCACACTTTTGTAATAAATATAGAATGTTAGCAATCTAGTTGTTCATTAGGATACTGTTGAGAGGCAGAGGCCAGGGGCACGGACTCTGAAAATTGAAGGCAGGTAGGAGGGTGCAAAGGCAACAATGTAACCACACTGAGCAGGCAGGAAGGGCCGTGGAAGCACAACAGACTATGGAGGGCAGTGGAAAGGGGGGCAGGGGCAACAAACCAACAATACAGGACTTGCAAGAGAGGCTGTTGGAGGGAAGATCTATTACGGGTCAAGGAAGCTAGGGGCGGTCCCCAGATCCCCGGGAGCCACCACAGAACTGAGCAGGAGAGTGAGTCAGGGACAAAAGGGGCACCTTAATTTGAGCCGGGGTGCCTAGGAACGCTTGCTCCAAAAATGAAGAAAACAGACATGTGAGATATGGAATTGGAGGCAGAATACAATGGCAGTTTAATGAGAAGATGCAACTTCAAAGAAACCGCAGAATAGAGACATAAAGTACAAAATACAGAATCCAGATAATCATACAGCTGTCATAATATTCTCTGTATCTCAATTAATGTACTGACAGAGAGAGAGAGAAAACACATCTATAAATGCATCATGAGAAACAAGTTACACCAAGGAAAATGTTACCTAGGAACACTCACGTTTACTCTTAGAGCAAGCATTCCTGCAATTACAATACAAAATCTTTTAAATGCAAAAGTAAAGAGAACAATGGTTAAACATAACATGACATTTCATATAGGTAAAATAGAATAAGATACTTCAAGCAAAGCAGAGCAAGACATTTTAAGCAAAGGAAGACAAGAGCTCCCAGCTCTTGGGGAAAACCTGCACTGCCTGTTAACCTACATACAGACGGCGAGGTAGTCCGTCGATATCTGTGGGTGCTCCCTTTTTATATCATTTTGTGGGCTCCTTTGTACGCTACATCTACCTACGTATGCTACCCAAAAGCTTCGTCTGCAGATTTTACCAGACATTTCGTCATTTACCCACTTAATGCTGACAATGGACTGGGTGAAAAGGTCAGTCTCTCAGGCCAATCGCTTATCGTAAGTTCCATAGAGCAAGCAGAAAATAATGGGTATTGTACGGGAATTCAATATATTCATGTATAAAATCTCCTCAGTTCTCCTAACTTGACGCTCTGCGGTTGCCACTTCCTTAAAAGCGGGAAACCTGCCCAGGAAGCAAGTACCAGTCCAGGATGCAGCCTACTGTATGTCGACAGCTTCAGGGGGATGTTGAACTTTGATACCGAGCACGGAGCACTCGGGTAGGGTGGGGGCTACTAGTTTGGATCAGAAGGCCTCGCAGACCTGCCTTCAGACTGCTATACACTAAAATTGCAGAGCTATGGTCAATTTAACAAAGAGGCCTACATATTGAACAGAAGGGCCTACACAGGGGTTTTATGCTGGCTGAGTGGTAAGGATGTCTCAGGATAATTATATAGCAACACAGGACCCGCTGGTCAATTTAATACGGCCTACAAATGCAGCTGGCAGGGCAAGGACAAGGGTCTCATACTTCAGGTGTGGACAGAATGGGTCAGGGGCCCCCTGTGATACAAAATCTACCCTCCTTCAAGGCTGTGGCAATGTAATAGACCATTGTGGGCAGAAGGAAGAGGCAATGGTAGTACAACCATACATGCCAACAGACCCGATTCAGCCAGGAAACGTCCAATGTTTTTAAGCTCAAATGGGCTTTATTTGATCTGTCTCCTGTCTACAATATCCTCTTTTTCAATGTAACTCAAAGGGGAAAATCAATACCCCAGTTTTTTTTCAAAATCTCCCTCTTACCAAGTTCAAAATGTTCGCAAGTATGGTACATTGGATCATGGAAGGAAATGGGATAGGGACATGGACTTGGATAACAGAGGACAGGAGGGACATGGAGAGGTGCACCAAACTGACCCTGCAGGGCAGGCATCAGGGTTTGCAGCAGCACAATACACCACACAGGGCATGCAGGATGGGAGTGCAGCACAACAATCCATAGAAAGCAAGAGGGAGGGGACAGGACCATGCACATGGACAACAGAGAACAGAGGGGCAAGAGGCAATGGTAGCTAGCTGACCATAATGGACAGACAGGAGAGAAAGCTGCAGCATAACAGACCATAAAGGGCAGGAGGGACGGATCAGGGGCATTACAATGGAACAGACAAGCCAGGAGGGAGGGAGTAGGGCTGGGGGCAAGGGGGCAGGGCAGGAGCAGCAAGATAGCCATGGAGGTCAGGCAGGATGGGCACTAGAAGCAAGACACACCATGAAGAGCAACAGTGAGACTGTGATGGCATACACACAGACCATGGAGGGAAGGTGGGAGGGGGTCAGGGGCAGCTAACTGACCACACAGGGAAGGTGGGAGGGGCCATGGCAGCACAGAAGACCATGCATGGCAAGTGGGAGGGTTAGTGGCAGCACAATGGCTATGATGGGCAAGAAGGAGGGTGGAGGGGCATGCACAAAGGACGATGGAGGATAGAAGGGAGGGTCAGGACCTGTGCACAGACAAGAAAGTTCAGGGGAAGGGACCTCACAACAGACCACACGGGGCAGGCAGGAGGAGCAGTTGCAGCACAACAGACCAGGGAGGGCAGAAGGGTGTGGCAGTACAATGGACCATGTAGGACAGGAGGAAGAGGATAGGGGCATGGCATGTGGACAGGCAGGGTGGAGGTGGCAGGGACAGGTTACAGTCATCTGACAATGCTAGGCAGGTGGGAGGGGAGTGGCAGCTCAACAGAACACTCAGAGTAGATAGGAGTGGCAGGTCCATGGGACATGGTGGGCAAAAAGGATGGAGCAGGGGCATGCACAAAGACATCGGAGGGCAGGGGGAAGGAGAATAGGGGCAGCAAGCTAAGCACAGAGCTTAAGCAGGAGGTCAATGATGGGGCATAGAATTGGGCAATGGAGGGCAGGAGGAGTGGACTGGTACATCATACTAAATTGAGGGCAGTGGCAGCACATCAGACCATGCATGGCAGGAGGGAGGAGGCTAGTCCATGGATTCACACAACAGAGGATAGGGAGGAAGGGGATGGGGCAGCAAGCTAACTGTTCAGAGAAGGCGGGTATTAGGAACTTTATTGTTTTTAAAACATTGTGTCTGTGCGTACTACTTAAAATATGAACAAGTATGCAGCATAATCTCACTTTTATTCAGGAAGAAGAGGACGTTTGTGACTGTGACTCCGGGCTCACTTGGCAGAAACACCCCCTGACCCTCCACCCCCTATCGCAAAATGTAATGCCCGTGAAAAGGGTAGGTGAACACAGTGTTATATAGAACATAGTCCTGAGAGCACGATTGAAAATGAAAACTAGATATAGTGTATGGTATAAACTATGCACCAAAAAGTGTGATATAAGATGAACCGGGCGTGAAATATAATATGCAATACATTGTGCGCAATGACAGATTCATTGGAGAGCGCGAGATAGCACAGGCACTAGCGCGTGCTATGCGATATGCGCCTTGGAGTGTAATATGCACAGGGCAGTGTTGTGTAACCTAACTAGTCTCTAAAGTTGTAATATAAAATATGTGCTGGGGAGTGTAACGTTGCATATGCACTGTGACAAAGATATGGATCCCAGATTGTAATATGTATGGCATAGCACTGTGCGTTATAACATAGGCATCGAGAAAGGCACGTTAGATGGGGCAATATAACCCGTGCGAAGACAAGTGTGGCATGACATATTCACGGGGTGGTGTTACAGTGCACATGGGCTAGAGAGTGTCATAGCATATGCACTAGCTAGTGGAATACAACACAGAGGTGTGTGGCACTCGGCAGGCAATGGTGGGTGTAACACAGCCTTGGGCTCTGTCAGGAGCACGCTGTGACTCTCAAGTGATGTTCGTCCCCTTTCCAGAGAGTAAAATAAAAAGTATTACACATCCGGCAGTGGATGTGTGTTTTATTAACCGTGAGGGGGGTTTCTTGCATAGTTTTGGTCGAATTTTTGTCGAATCCCCTTTGAATGGCTTGGTGTGCATGTGTATTAAATGTGCCCGTCAATAGCTACCCATGTTTGTATAAATAAACGACAAGGGTGTCTACCAGGATTAGGCACGGTAGGGCATCAGACATGTCAGAGCTTCACTAGTGGTGTAAATACATTCCACGTGGATTCATTGCATGCATAGTCGCCTTTTAATGAATATCGCGCAAATCGTCATGGTGATAGGTACGTACGGTTTGTCCAGCATGTCCTAGGTGTGTCTATAAATATATATTTTTTAAAAATAATAAAAAACAGTGGCCAGCCCTGGGGATTGGGGTCAAAAAAATATAATTAGGAGACTGGCCCTGGGGGATGGGGTCATCAGGGCCAATAAATTAGAATAAGAAGGGGAACCAAACAGCCCCACTTCTTAAAAAACTAAAATAAATAAAAGACTGGCATCGTGCCGGAGGCCATGCCCCCTCCGTGCAGCACTCTGCAAACGCGCCCCCAACAGGCATCTCCAGTATGCGCCAGGGAGCTGCGCTGCAGCCAGGTGTTCTGAGGCCAAGCCCCTTTTTACACCTCTCTGCAACGCAGCTCTGTGGCGCTTACTGGAGGTACCTAGTGGCCTAGTTTGACCCTAGGGACCCTTAGGATTCAGGGGGACTTAATCTCTCAACTTAGAACAGCCACAGGGCGCGTTTACACAGTGGTGAAGGGAGGGGACGGGGCCTGAGGTGACGTGTGCAAACACGCACTATGGCACGTTTTAAATTGGGGATATAATTTCCCTTCAATACTGAGGGCCCCTGGGGGCTAACTAGCCCACCAAGTGCTTCCAGTAAGCGCCACTGAGCTGCATTGCAGAGAGGTGGTCCAGGCCGTGCCACTTTTTACACCTCTCTGCAACGCAGCTCTGTGGCACTTACTGGAGGTACCTAGTGGGCTAGTTGGACCCTAGGGACCCTCAGGATTCAAATGAACTTAATCTCCCAACTAAAAATGGACACAGGGCGTGTTTACACAGTGGTGAAGGGAGGGGACGGGGCCTGAGTTAACGTGTGCAAAAACGCCCTGTGGCCTGTTTTAAGAGGTAGTTTTAATCCCCATGCCCTATTATACACTAGGGGCTTACAGAGGAGGTCATGCTAATCACAGGGGGACCCCAACGCATAATGTTCCCTAGTGTATGTAGGGGTTTTCACTGTATTCTAAGTGTCTTTTAACATAGCACTGGCTCTAGGACTGGTTAGTCAGACTCAGTTACCACCAGTATCCGTCTGAAAAAGTTGAGGGTACAGGATGATTTTGCAACAAGGCTTCTTTCTGCTCTTCTTTTTGTTCTTTCTGCACGTTATCCTTCTTCCTGCACTTATCTTCGTATTTGAGGACTTCTGTTGCTTCTTTCTGCACTTCTTTTGTTTCTTTCTGTGCATTTTTTCTTCTTTCTTCACATGTCCTATCTCTGTAGGCATAGTTAGAAATTAGCATTTAAAAAACCTTTGAAATTCACAGAAAAAACCATAGGTTTCAGGCACGTTATAGTTAGGAATTAGCATTTAAAAAACCTCAGAAATTCACTGAAAAAACCATAGGTTTCAGGGGTGTTATAGTTAGCTGGACTTTTCACTTGTACAAAACCATTGAAATTCCCCCGTTATAGTTAGTTCAGCTAACTATAACTCGCGCGCCCGCAATGCACTGCTGATGATGTCACATATTACATCACTCATGACATGGTCAGTGACATCACTCATGACATCACTGATGACATCTCAAATGACATCACTGATGACATCACTGATGACATCACTGATGACATCATCCTTGTGATAGAGTGGCAGACCTCCTCTCACCCTAATATAACCTTTGATACACACATTCAAAAATAGAGAATAAAATTTTCAAAACAATGGACATACCAATACCAGTTACAACAACCTCTTCAGTAATTCTAAGGTCCACATACACATCCACTCATTCACCAACAGTCCTATACAGTCACTCATACATGTACTCACTCATCATATGTACTCATACACCTATACATCCTGTTACACAATGCCACTCATCCATAGAGTTACTCACACACATAGTCACTCATGCTAATAAAGAATCAAACATACATTTACTTGCATATACAGTTATACACACACCACCATACTTACTTCTACGGAAACTTACACATACTTAGTCTTTTAAACAATCACTTATAGAAACACATACTTATTCATACAGGAACTCTTTCAATCTCTCACTCTCACATATACTCACATATATACACCAATAGTCACATATACTAGTTTAAAACATAGGTAGTTACTCATAAAGACACTATTGAGACAGTCATTCACTCACTAACACACCCATACACACACTCATCCACCCATACAGTCCTGCACACATGCTGTGTTCAACACATACAAACAGTGAGTCACTCATTCATGCACCTATGCACTACGTAATACCCCCCACCGAACCATGCAGACACTCAGACTGATACTCAAAAAACTAACTAATAACCTATATAGACACCCATGTAGCTACTCACCAACCCATGCAGCCACTTATACACAAAGTGAGAGACTGATACAGATATTTACATATTTAAACACTAAGCCATGTATTCACTATGATACACTTAATCAGTCAGTTACACAATCAATTTTTCAAAAACAAATCATCCATTTAGACACTTATATACCCATTTATTCTTCCATCGACCTTGAGATATACATATATAAAACATATTTAATTTTCAGAAAAACACACATTCACTGGATGATGTCATCAGTGATGTCATTTGAGATGTCATCAGTGATGTCATGAGTGATGTCACTGACCATGTCATGAGTGATGTAATATGTGACGTCATCAGCAGTGCATTGCGGGCGCGCGAGTTATAGTTAGCTGAACTAACTATAACGGGGGAATTTCAATGGTTTTGTACAAGTGAAAAGTCCAGCTAACTATAACACCCCTGAAACCTATGGTTTTTTCAGTGAATTTCTGAGGTTTTTTAAATGCTAATTCCTAACTATAACGTGCCTGAAACCTATGGTTTTTTCTGTGAATATATATATATATATATATATATATATATATATATATATACATATATATATATTTCCACACAGATTTTCTCCGTAGCGGGAGCCCCCAACCCAGCATGGCAGCTTCAGCATAACCACGGGAACGGAGTGTCCTGCTGAACCAACAAGAAAAGAAATTGCCGAAGAACACCATGAGCAAGAGTCCGTTTTTTATTCTTATATCAAGGGCGGCACCATTCATGACAATCTGACGTGCTTCGGCTACATTGGCCTTAATCATAGATTATAGTTTGCAGCTGTGGGCTTACATACGTTGTAGTCCAATTTCTATCTTGCCCATAATGCACAACCAGGTAAGGGTCGGTACTGGTCAAATGCCTCAATGTTCCAATGGTGCTGACATAATTGCACAATGTTGCTGGAAAGTGTAGCCCCTATTCCTTATTGATGAGATTCAAGCCTCTTGTTCAATCCGCAAGAGGTGGTTGCAATTCCCCTCTTGTCTCCCTTGCTCACCTCCTCGTTTGGTACAGTGACTCTCTGGCAAAACTCAGGAGCAAGCGGGTCAAGCTCCCTGCATCAAATCCACACACTTTTTCTCCATAGCGGGAACCCCTGACCTAGAAGGGCAGCTTCAGCATAACCACAGAAACAGAGTGTCCCGCTGAAACAACATAAAAAGAAATTGCCGAAGCACACCATGAACAAGAGTCAGTTTTTTATTCTTATATCAAGGGTGCCACCACTCATGACAATCTGATGCATTTCGGCTACATTGGCCTTAATACTAGATTATAGTTTGCAGCTGTGGGCTTACACACGTTGTAGTCCAATTCCTCTCTTGCACATAATGCACCACAAGGTAAGTGTTGGTACTGGTCAAATGCTTCAATGTTCCAATGGTGCTGACGAAATTGCACAATGCTGCGGGAAAGTGTAGCCACCATTCCTTATTAATAAAATTCAAGTCTCTTGTTCAATCCGCAAGAGGTGGTTGCAATACCCCTCTTGACTCCCTTGCTCGCCCCTTCATTTGGTACAGTGAGTCTCTGGTAATCCTCAGGAGCGAGCTGGTCATGGCCCCTGCATCAAATTCACACACATTTTCTCCGTAGCGGGAGCCCCCTACCTCGCAGGGCAGCTTCAGCATAACTACGGGAATAGAGTGTCCCGCTGAAACAACAAAAAACAAAATTGCCGAAGCACACCATGAGCAAGAGTCTGTTTATTATTCTTATATCAAGGGTGCCACCACTCATGACAATATGACGTGTTTCGGCTACATTGGCCTTAATCATAGATTATAGTTTGCAGCTGTGGGCTTACATACGTAGTAGTCCAATTCCTCTCTTGCCCATAATGCACCACCAGGTAAGTGTTAGTACTGGTCACATGCCTCAATGTTCCAATGGTGCTGACGAAATTGCACAATGCTGCTGGAAAGTGTAGCCGCTATTCCTTATTGATAAAATGCAAGTTTCTTGTTCAATCCGCAAGAGGTGGTTGCAATACCCCTCTTGTCTTCCTTGCTCGCCCCCTCGTTTGGTACAGTGACTCTCTGGTAATCCTCAGGAGCAAGCAGGTGATGCTCCCTGCATCAAATTCACACACATGTTCTCCGTAGCGGGAGCCCCCGACCCAGCAGGGCAGCTTCAGCATAACCACGGGAACGGAGTGCCCAGCTGAAACAACAAGAAAAAAAATTGCCGAAGCACACAATGAGCAAGTGTCCATTTTTTATTCTTATATTAAGGGCGACACCACTCATGACAATCTGATGCATTTCGGCTATATTGGCCTTAACCATAGATTATAGTTTGCAGATGTGAGCTTACATACTTTGTAGTGAAATTCCTCTCTTGCCCATAATGCACCACCAGGTAATTGTCGGTACTGGTCAAATGCCTCAATGTTCCAATGGTGCTGACGAAATTGCACAATGCTGCTGGAAAGTTTAGCCACTATTACTTATTAATACATTTCAAGGCTGCAAAGTGGGAAAGCAACATGAAGGATTTATAACTGACCTGCACTCTGAGGCCCATTGGAGGGCTTTTCAATGAATTAGAAACAGCTTGAACTATGTAGCACCCATTTGAGGATAAATTGATTCTGATGCACACAACAAGGCCCAGAAGGCAAAGTGTATCACTCACCTGAGTAGCCCATCGAAGGGCACCTAATTATATATTTGTGTGTGTGTCAGCTTAAACACAAACCTGAATGTCGAGCCTCTGAAGAAAGAGCAGGAGCTCTGAAACGCGTCAGGCTGAAATCGACATCAGAGCTGGTATTTCGATCGGAATGCAGACTTCCAGTTTTACCTAAACTAAAGGCTTTTTAAGCAAGTTGTTGTTCAAGTGCGTCCTTGCCTGTGGGCACCTCGGAGCTCTGATATATATATATATATATATATATATATATATATATATATATATATATATATATATATATATATATATATATATATTACCTACTGGCGGTCGCCAGTAGGTAGTTATAGTTAGGACCCCTTTTCCATAGGAAATCCGCAACATTCTATTTTGAATAACTTTGGCGCCGGTCGACGAATCCTCGCGAATTTCTCAAAATAGGTGGGGCGCTACGCTCCGCTCCTACCCTGAAAGTCTCGGGAGGATTCGTCAAGCGGGGGCTGAGATAAAAGGGGGGTCCCAAAACGCGTTTTTCCCATGCATTTTTCCATAGGACCTTTAGACAGGGCTACAGCCCGAACGGCTGAACAGAATTACTTGAAATTTGGCAGAGAGGAAGTCCTCAGGTCAAGGAAGTGCCTTTTGTAGGTTTGGTGTAAATCTGTTCAGTAGATTCTGAGAAAATAGCCTTTAAATCAATATATATATCTGAGCCAGCTTACGGTACGCTTACCGTAAGCTTACCGTACGCGTACGGTGGCGTGCGCGAGCGCGATTCTGATTGGCTCTTAGATCTTAGTAAACATTCGAATCGGCCGAAACCAGGAAGCGGCGGCCGCCATTTTCTCTCTCGCACTGAGAGTTAGGTAGTCAAATAAAACCAATACACATGTAACGGAGCTGTTTTGACAGCTCACACACCTTAGCCATGATGAGGGAGTCCCCCAAGACCCCCCAAGGCCAAAAATGCCATTTTTATTTTTTCGCTAATTTCGCCGATTATGCTTACTGTACGCGTACGGTAAAAAAATTAAAAAAAAAAAACACTATCCACACTCTCCCCACCCCCTGTGCTTTTGGTGGCCGCAGGCCACCAAATTTCCAGGGCTTATCTGAGGTGTGGAAAACCACAATATTTTTAATAAAAATAATAAAAGAAAAAATTATCCACACTCTCTCCACCCCGTGTGCAAATGGTGCCCGAATGGCACCATTTGTGCATGGCTTATAAGCACCGTAAGCACAGTAAGCACCGCGTGCTTACTGTGCGCGCACGGTGCGCGAAGCGCACCTAGCGCGCACGGAACGAACTGTGTTAAGTGGGCGCGCACGCCACGAATGGCGTAAAGTAACTTAGCATTTAAAAAACCGTACAAATTCACTGAAAAAACCATAGGTTTCACACACGTTATAGTTAGGAATTAGCATTTAAAAAACCTTGCAAATTCACTGAAAAAACCATAGGTTTCACACATGTTATAGTTAGCGGAAATTTTACTGATAAAAAACCAGTGAAATTCCCCCGTTATAGTTAGTGCAGGCAACTATAACTCACGCGACCGCAATCTTCTGCTGATGACATATGTGTCTTTATGAAAAAAAAATATTTGTTATATATGTATAGCTAAAAATGTATGGAAGAAGACATGGGCAAATAAGTGTCTAAATACAGTATTAGCATCAGCAGAGGATTGCGGTCGCGTGAGTTATAGTTGCCTGCACTAACTATAACGGGGGAATTTCACTGGTTGGATGTGCAATGCAGACTCTATTTTAAAAAGATTTTAATTGAGGGCGTGCTTCAACACAATGCTGAAAAGCATCAGTCACATATATGACAATATACAACAGTAAAAGCAAGTAAGCAATAGGTAAGACATATTCTGCTCAATGGCGGCTTGCCCTGGGAGTGCTGTGGGGCAGCGGGCCGGGGAGGGGCAGGGTGGGAGTGTAGTGGAGTCTGACTTACAATGGACAGGAGTAAAGTAAGTAATTAAATAAATAAAACTATTTACCTAGCGCGCTACATCGAGAGCTCGGCGATGCAGCGTGCTAGGTAAATAGTTTTATTTATTTAATTACTTACCTTACTCCTGTTTGTCATATGTCAGACTCCACTACCTCCACCACCCTGCCCCTACCCCACCCCACCCACCGCCCCGCATTACTCCCAGGGCGAGCCGCCACTGATCCTGCTACCGTATGAGCTGGTATGATGGCATGATTGCAAAAGAAAGCTTAAAAGAGAAATGAGTAAGGCGGAAGCATACACTGTTGGTTCTCCATTTGCTTGGGGCAAATGGCAGAGGTGTGTATGTGTTTGCACAGGTACCAGCTAACACGGATACAGGTGTGGAAGGCAAGGCCTGTTGGACCCCAGGTAGCTAGTTGCAATGGTTCTAGACTTGATTGCAGTGGGTGCCGAACGAGTCGTGCATTTACTGGGTGGATAGGTGAAAAAGACACTGCAGGCTACTAAACTAACAATTGAGTGCAAGATGAAGAAAGAGATGACATCAAAACCTGTTTTAGCCCTGATCGGTGGGAGGGGGAGGTACAGTGTGGGCAACTGCTGAGAGAGCAGGGTTATGGAGAGAGAGGGGTCAGGGGTGTTGACCTTCACAAATTAGTACGCAAATTGGGTGCAGGGGTACACATGGCTGATCAATCCGAACCTAACTATGATCAAGAAGAAGCCAAAGGAGGAGACAAACAAGCTAGTAGCAAGTACAAAAGAAACATTGATCTCTGTCACATCTGTGTTTACATTGAGAGACACAAACATGCCCAGGCTGTGCTGGGGAGGCACAAATGTATTCTTGGCAGTCAGTGGGCATTTGAGTCAGTGAGTAAAGGTGTGCCAGGGTTTCAGGCTGTCCAGGCTGTCCCTGTATTGGAGGGGGTCAAATACTGAGCTTAAGAGGCGGGAGCACTTGGGTTGAGGAAAGAGAACCATATTGCCTGGAATGCGTCCATGGCATCTTGAAGTTTGTAAATGATTTGCTCATATGAAGCGACCTTATACATCCCAATGAGCCATTCATCGTGACAGGGTAGGCGTAGAGAATGCCAATGCCTGAGTATGCATATTTTGGCCAGAGTTAGAGCCATGGTCAGTAGCCTATGTGAAAGTCCAGAGATATCGGACAGGTCGTCAGTATCATGTAACAGCATTAACTGCATAGGCAGAGGAGATGACAATGCCAGCATTGTGTTCAGTGTATGGTAGATGCTGGACCAGATAGATTGTATCTCAAGGCAGTCACACTGAACGTGGACTATGTAACAGCCCATCCTAGAGCATTTCCAGCAGTTCTAATGATGAAGGAGTCTGCTTCCAGCTAACTTGTGTGGAGTCCAGTACCAGTCTTGCAGTATTTTGAAAAAACAGAACTTCTTTCTATCCTCATGTGTACCCTTTATCAGGGCCTTCAGTATTGATGCCGTTCCTGTTCTGTATACTCCTTCCATACATGTTGCTGCCATTTGACTTGTATCTGGGAGGAAAGATGTTTGAAGTGTACGTGATGCACCAGCATATTGCTAAAGTGAGACATTACCCCTCTCTGTGAGCCCCAATGATTCAGGTATTGTACGATTGGTGAGTTTTGCACATTCCATAGTTTACTTCCTAGGATACTGCACAGGCAGTGTTTCTGTGTGAGTAGGTCCACTCTTGTGCCGCTGGCAGGTGGATCCTGAAGGCGGCAAATGTTTTCAGGTACCCTGCCAAGATAAGGTGAGTGATCGGAAGAATCTCAGCTGTTATCCATATTTCCCAATATATAGGGGCCCCAGCTCATCATATAGATGCTTTATCCCAAATGGGTGCAGTTGCATGTATCCTGGTGTTGCAGCCTAGTAACATAGGAGCACAGTTCCAGGTTAGGAGAAAGGTATGATAGGGTTCATCATGGAAGCTTTTGATGATGCAAATTAAAAATAAAAAACATCTTCAGAACTTCACTACTGTGCATCAGAGACCTTTCTAAGTGAACCCACAGGTGTCATTATGAGCCCTGGGCTACATGAATGACAGTTGTGAGAGGTGCAAGGCTCTGTAATAGTGTTCAATGCAAAGTAAGCTGAGACCACTGTTGTGCCTTTGGGTTAACAACTTGGAGATTTTCAGTCTGGCCTTCATGTTCCCTCAGATGAAGTTCTTAATATCTTTTTCTATGGAATGGTGCACTGAGGTTTTTGCCAGGAAGGGCAGCATGCCAAGGACATACGTGAAGCCTAGGCTCACTACTATTTTTAATGCTTAGGCTTTCCCCATTGGAATTGATTGGGCTGGCCCCCCTTGGCAGAGTCTAGTCTAGCTTTGGTGATGAGGGGCTCCAGATTGTCAGCCACCATTCTCTCGAGCCCACAAAGTTAATCAGTATCCCCGGATATTTGAGGTGTTCACTTTTCCATCGAAACAGGTACTCCCTTATTGCCGCTTATGTGGTGACTCGCGACATTGGCAGCACTTACTTGTTCTCACAAGTGATTTTGCAACCCTGATATGCTGGAAAAGATAAAGGACAAGAGTGGTGCAGGAGATCTATCAAGATTGTGGAGGGTCAGCAGCACATCATCTGTGTATAGTAGTAATTTAGTGTGTCCAAAAGGGGTTGCTACACCTGTTTTCTGAGAAGATTGTTGGGTGGCCGCCACTAGAGGCTTCATTACATCCAAGAAGAGCAGCAGGGACAGTGGACAGCCCTAGCAGGTGCCTCCGTGTACCAGGAAAGAATCTTAGAGGAAACCTCTGCAGTTGACTTGAGTTGTAGGGGTATGATAGAGCCATCATCTTTTAGAAATGATATCATCTCCTAGTCTAATTTTCTTTAGTGTTTATAACAAATGGCCCCATACAATGCAGTTGAACACTTTCTCATCATCAGTGATAGTACCAAAGAGCGCTCAGTGGAACCATTCATCGACCAGAGAAGGTGAGACAGTGTGCTAAGCTGGTCACAAAAATGTCTACCTGGCAAAAATCCCACCTGCGAGTGATCGATTAAACTGGATATGCAGCCACAATACTCACCAATATCTTCATGTTAGTATTCAGAAGTGCAATTAGTCGGTAACTGCTACATAGCAGGGAGTCTCTTCCCAGTGTTGGGAGGACAGCAATTGCAGCCTTGTTGGAAAGGAAAGAAGGCGAAGCCTGCCTCTTGAAGAACCTTTCTACAGTTGGTAAACTGTGTTAGGCTGCAACCATCTGTAGAACTCTCCAAGGAATCCATCCTCTCCTGGCACTTTATCATAAGGGAGATACGAGATAGTAAAGCCTATTTCCTCTTTCGTGGTCTTGCCTTCCTGAAGGACTCCACTATCATCATTAAGGCAGAGTAATTGCAAAGGGACCGAGAAAGTCCCCACCTGAGACTCATTAGAGATCATTTTAGAACTATAAAGTTCTTCGCAGTATTTAGCAAAGGTGTTCACAATGTCTTCCATACTGCTGATCATGTGGCCCATCTCATCCTTAATTGCAGGGATGGCTAACACTGACTCCCAGGAGCCTTTGTGACTTGTTTCCATGTTCATGGTAACAAGCCATTGAGTTTACAGAGTTTGTATTTGGCTTTGGATGTGTATTAGTTGTTATGATCCATTTTGAATCTTTATAAAAGCCTATGTTTAGTTGTAGGATGTTTAGTGCATGTTTAAGTGTGCATCTGAATCTCCTGTCACAGGGAAGTCAATTGTTGCACCAGCTTTTTATTGGCCAAGGCAGCATCTCACATTAACTAACCCTGTAAGGTAGCCTTGGTCTTTCTCTACAGAATGTGAGCTGAATGGACCAATCCCACTTTATCGTGGAGATAAGTGATCATACGTATCCTTAGCTGTATCATTTCAAGTGGCATTTTCTAGTGTGTAAGGTTTGATGGGGCAAGTCTTCTCATGGAATTACTAATATTCGGCAAGACAGAGAGAGACATGATCATAGTTGGAACCCTCTAAAATAGTACAGTCTATATTTACTGGAGTGAGAGGTTCAGTGATAAGGAAGTTGATGAGGAGTGATTCCTTGCCATGTGTTGCCAAGAAAAGGGTATATTCTTTTTGCAACGGAGAGAGAAGACTCCATATGTCCAGAAGCCTTTGATCATTGAGAATATCCTTGAGGAATGCTGGGTCTGTATTATTTTGTGAGTCACTGGGCCAGTGTGATCCAGCACTATATTACAAGCCAGGTCCCAGTCGCTGCCAACAATTATGTGTGATGTGTTTAGCACTGACATGGCCTGGCTTAAGCGCGGGATGAATCTGGCTTTGTTTACGTTGGGGGCATAATTGGATCCTACACTCACTATGTTGGTGCCTATCCTGAGCTTTGCAAATACATATTGACCTTTATCGACAGACCAGGTCCCAGGACTGTCCATTGGAGAGCTTTGTGTATGAAAATTGCCACCGTAGTGGTATAGCATGTGGGCTTGAGGAGTGCACTGCTGAGGGTGGTGTATATAGCTCTGGAACCAAACTTGCTATCTATTAGACTGTCTACAGCGGAGACACCTTCTCATGTCTCCTCTCTGCCACCTGAGAGGGGCTTTGGCCAGTGCAGTATGCAGCAGGAAATACTGCCCTGAATAAGAACACAGGCAACTTTTGAGAGCAGTGCAGGGTCTGGAGTCCATACAGGGGGAGAGAAATGGGGAGGATGTGGCACAGCAAGCGTTGCAACTAATGCTGCGTAAAAGCTGATCTTGCTTTGCATGACATTTATAATCTATAACGACAGTTAAAACATAAATGTGCACTTTGCACATGTATAGAAAAATAACAAAGAAACTGCGAAAAGTTGATAAACCAGCACCGTAAAAGTGTGCTTGACTAGGTAGAAACAGCAGGGTTAATCAATGAGTAATTTTAAGATGTTTAAGTAAACAATTACCCTATATTCTTTAACAGAGATGTCATGAAAACTGATGATACCTTAGCATTGCTATTGACTTCATTGCAGAGTATCTTAACAAACACGAGATTGGTGCAATTCCTAAACTAAACGTGCTAGATGTTTGAAACGTTCAGTTTGAGTGCCTAACACGAAAAAGAACATTTGCGCTCCAGAATGATTTTATTTTAATAATTTTTATAATTAATTTACATGTTGCTTCTTTTTTAAATAGTGGTTGTAGGCCATAATTGAAGTTGAATCTTTCTGTGTAACAATTACTGACAACTTTACAAAATGTTCATATATGAGATGTGTGATTTCTTTTGTTATGGTTAAACTTAATTAGAAGTTTGTTATACTTGCATATGAAGGGGCAGATTTACAAGGCCCTTGCGCCAGATTTGCACCGCCGTTGCGTCACTTTTGTGACGCAGTGGCTGCGGAAAGCCAGCGCCATGCTGCGGGCTATTTACAACGTGACGTATCAAGGGAGATGCGTCATGTTGTAAAGCCCTGCACCACATGTGGGCGTTCCTGCACAGTGGGGGATGTTCCAGTGCAGGAACGCCTCCGAAAAGTGGCTGAGTGAAATCTACAAGATTTCACTCAGTCACTTTTACGGCCATGCTGCGTCAAAATCCTGCGCTTGCTTGAAGCAGGCGTAAGGATTGACGCAGCATGTTAGGGTTAGGGGCTTCCCGAGCCTTGCTGGAGCTGCGTCGTGGGGGGGATGCGACACGCATCTGCCCATACGTGCGGCACATCAGTGGTGGCGCACGGGTGGGCAGATGCATCGCAGCTCTTCTGGCACATTCCTGCTGCGCCAGAAGTAGTAAATCTGCCCCGAAATTCTGAATTAAAACACACTGACATGTCTTTTCTCCTTAGGCTGCATTCTTTCATAGCCTTGTGCAATGGACTTTGATACGTTTTCTCAAATGTTGCTTTATTTGTTCTTGGTTCATGTGACATTCCTATTGACAAAGACCTTTCCTTTTACCCCTTTGTGTGTGAATGGTGAAAAATTGCCTGATTTTAGCAAAATAAACAAGCTCTTTGTCATCTAACCTGTGAGAATGAAAGGACATTCATTTCTCATGATGTGTGTGAGAAAAGATTCCAGAGTAACTATTTGTACATGGAGAGATGGAAGAATGATCACATGACAATTAGACCATTGTGGGCCAGCCATTGATGACAAATATGAACTATAGAACTAACACGTACAAGAGGAGGAGAAAGCATTTTGCTTCTTTGCACTGCAATGCTTTTGATGCGTGTTTTTGAGGAGAGCTTTGCCGAAGCCCTAACTACCCCATTTCACTTTCCTTGCCCCCAACCTGCCTGCCAAACTTACTTTATGCCCTTTGCATATTGCCCTTGCTGATGAACTTGCCTGTCAGATGATTTGGAGCAGTTTGGTGAGAACCCAGTCTTGAACTTTTCTGATTTGTGCTCCAATCCCCCTTTCCCATTCTCATGGATTTTTCCCCTAGTGGACTTTAGCTTGATACTCTTGCCCATGCTCAGAGAACCTTTGAGAACCAACGTACTGCTTTGTTGGTGATAGAAATTGTTTTGTTTACTAAAAATACGTTTTCTAATGGATTATTTTATTTAGGGATAGATTGTTTCAAATAGATGTGTGGATTTATATTTAGAAATATAAGACTCATGACTGAGCTTCTTAAATGGTACTTATATGCATTGAATTGGGGTCTTTAATGCAATAACTAAATTATCTAAAGTTATCTGAGTCTTATTCTGTTTAATGTTCTTTCCGTAGAAACTGTGCTGATTTGTAATGTATAACAGAGATAGTCACAGGTTATTTTCAGACCATCAGGCTCGTTTACTCTTGTTCTGTGTAGCCACAGCAGAGCTTTTTGTTTGCATGATTGTTGTTTGACCAAACTTCTTTAGGAGGTTCGGTCTACCGATTGCAATATTTTATTTCTATAACATGGTTTTGAGAGTAATTTACTTGAACCTGATTACCAATTTGTGAGTTGGCTACCAATGAATGGTCCTCAGTGGGTAGCCAACAGTTGGACATCCTGTTTCCTCACCCCTCACTGCAAAAGAAAGGTCCATCAGAGGACCATCACCTCTGAGGTGAAGTATTGAACTTGAGTAGAAATCCTACCCATATCGGCCCAGTACTAGTCTTAAGGTTATACTCAAAACTGTATTGGGCTTGCTCTGCAACACATCCAAGTATGTCTATGAAATGCTGTCTCGGATGTCTCCCAGGTCAGACAGGCCTATCTGATAGTGTCTGAAGGGCTAGTAAACAAGTCAGTGTATGGGCTCTTTTTTGGCTGTGTGGATCTGTTTTATGGCCTGGTACGCCGGGTATTACTATTGTTTTGTTTAATATTACCAATATTTCAAAAAACATAGCCTGCAGTTTTAAAGCTGCTGTCATTAGCAAATGTGGGGCACTTTTTTTTGGCTATCTAATTCGCTAAAAAAGGCCACTTTTTAATTTAATGTCCAGGTCAATTTTCTGTCCCAGTCCCAGTCCGACCCTGCTTGTTTCAAAATGTTAAAAAATTTCGGAACCATGCAGCTTTCACAGAATCTAAATATTGTGTACCGTGCTGTGGCACTAAAGTTAAGCATTACGTTGTGATGAGCTACAGATGTGAGCATCTTTACCTCTGAGGTTCAGTGTCGGTAAACATGGACATAAATACACCTTTGAATTGGTCTTAGCTTGAAAGTAGTGCAGTAAATGTTAAATACAATATAAATACAATCATTCCATTTGACAGCTTTCTATTTTTCTTTGTACAGATGATGTGGACAGAACATAATTTATAAGAACTAACCAACACTAAGGCATAAATGCCAAGCAAACGTTATCAGAAAAGTAACCACAAGATGGCACCAAATAGCTATAATTGATCCGACATTTTCATTCCTTTTGAGCGTCACATTTTTGCCGTCACGTAGAACCTGGTGAAAAGTGATGTTCCCCTCAGAGTTAGTTAGTTTACTCTGCATTTCTTCTTTATGATATGCATTTGGCCAACCTATATCCAGAAAGGAATCTTTCTTTTTCGTTTTCCTCGAACATGCCAAAGAAGCATTCTGTCCATATTTACATTACAAGCCTTCAGCCAGAAGAAAAACTCACATAAGTTCAAAAGATCTCACAAAATTTTACAATTCTTCTTTGACGAGATGCAAGTAGAAGACTCATACCAGAATAGTATTACCATACCAGTGTGACATCGCTGTAGATTCGGAGTATTGAGGTAAATCGTGTAATGTGACGTAAAGAGCACGAATAACTAATGCCACCAAAAGGCTTGTGGTAGTCAAGAGCAGTTAAAAAGTAATTATCCGACCTACCAAGTCACATGGTGCTAACGGGTGTTACTCTATATCCTCAATTTTTCATCCAGTATCCTGTAGAAGAGCCGATTTCACACAGTTAGCATTAAGTCACCTGGTAGCGCCTGACATAAAGTTGGACCTGGATACATTAAAATCCTTGCAGGAAAATGAGCATTGAATTGTGCTAATGGGAAATAATTTGGACATCCTCAATTTACAAAGAGCCGCTCGCAGATTATGTCATTGTATGATAGTAAGTGCTGTGTGTAAGAAATTGGATGATTGATTGAAGGAGGTAATAATTACACTCAAGCAACAACCACAATCCTGGTCAGTGTGAACCTCAAAAGTCAATAAATCAACCTGTGCTTAACCCTCTGGTAACCTAGCACAAAAGCAGTCAGGCTTAACTTAGAGGCAACGTTTAAAGTATTTATGCCTAATGCAAACAGTAATAAAATAAAAAAAAAAAACAAGAAAAGTCCTGCACCAGTTTCAGAGAATAGAGAACAATTTACTAAATAAATTGACAACAAAACAAATTAAACCCAATAAGTAGGACCTGAGTTATTAATTTTATAAAGTTTTTATTGAAATTGCATGTCTGAAAGATCTAAGCACAAACGGCAAGTACCTAGACACGCAAGACCATGGCAAAAAGTCAAATGTTAAGATCGACCGCAATTCAGCGTAGGTCGGATACACAAGATGGATTGGGCCCGGTCTCGGATTACCTTCAAAAATAGAAATTTCACTGATGGAAAGTGTAAGAGAAGGTAGAGCTTAGTGGACCAAGGCAGCAGGCTGTGGCTAAGGAAGAGTCATCGTTGCCAGGGTAGCTGGGCGAGGTCTCAGTGAAGCCATCCATAATTGCAGTAATACCTCTGAGTGTGAAGAACTGGCTTTCCAGGCTGAGGAGGTCATTGTTGTTAATGCAGAGCATGTCGCTGTCGAACCTGGTGAAGATTTTTACTTTGGGACTTGGACAACATTTTGGAAGTCGAAAACCTCCAGCAGGATGAAGCTGCAAGCCACAGCCGAAGAGGGCTCCATGAGGCAGGATACCATTGCTCGTAGCGTAGCTCACTCTGAACAGGATTTGCTACTACAGAGAAGAATGTAGCAGGGGCTGCTGTGAACTTAGACCGACCAGTGATGCGCCTTGGGTGAATCAGCTGGCAGGTCGGTCCTTGTCTTCTGTTGCTTCTTCTGGCACGTTTTGGTGAAACGTTTTGTAAGTCTAAACTTATAGGGTTAGGCAGGAGCATCATCTCTAACGCCACTTCTAAGGGGAAGGGCCCAGGGGGCACCACTTGGGGGTTAGGACTCACTAAAGTGGAGGCCAGGTTTAGGGATCAGTGTCTCTGGAGCTCATCATGTCCCTATAGCTCACCCAAGAGGCCTGTTAACTAGCCCTTGGATTCACTCCGGTAGGGTAGTCCTGGGTTCAAGCAGCAAGGCAGGCCTCTAGCAGCAGGGTAGGCCTCAATCAGCAGGGCAGACCTCTGAGGGCTCAGGTGGTGCTTCTGGAGTCTTCCACAGGTCTAGGGTAGACTAATCAATACCTTGATTGGTTTCCCTGCTTAGGTGATAGAACGTGTCCGAAAGTCCTGTTGTGTCAGATTTATGCCACTCTGGACTCAATTGGATCCCTCTGTCTACACTCTCCTGAGCCACTGGACTGACCTATAGGGACCCCTTCTCCTCATCTTTGGACTCAATCTGTACAGCTCCTACCCTTAAAATACTCACAGAAGCATCCCAGTATGCAGAATGTACCACCATGGCCAAAAAAGTGATGTGACTCATTCCACCCCTTGGATCAGACTTCTGCCCACAACCCAGGGAACATTGTGCCCTTAAGGACAGCAAACAACAGAGGCCAAGAGATAAGCCCTGGACCATCCAGGGTTCTCTGATCTATCAGGTTTTTCGCAATGAGAGGCAACAGCCCAGCAAGCTTGCCACACTGCTTTCACTGTCCTTCCCACCATTCTCAGGGTGGTAGCCTGAGATAGGCCACTCAGCTCAGTGTAGGTGGCAGGGCATCAGTCTTAGCTGCTTTTAACACCCACAAGGTGAAACGCTGCTTATTTGCACATTCCTGTTACCATTGCACTTTATCTGTATAAAATAGCTGCTAATTTAGAATTACTTCCTCAAAGTGTGTTTTAATTGGTTTTATTAACTTTGCGCTACTTGCTCTCACTGTTGTTCATCAGTTTTGATAACAAGAGTATTCTGGCGCTCGGCCCCTGCGGTTCCCAGAAGTAGATCGGGACCGCACTGCACTGGGGTTGACGCTCTAGTTGTTTCGCCTGCCACCGCTAAATCCTTCACGCTGGAGCATCCGCGCAGCGTGTAGGTGGCAGGGCATCGCTGCTTTTAACTCCCACAAGGTGAAACGCTGCTTAATTGCACATTCCTCTTACCATTGCACTTTATCTGTATAAAATAGCTCCTAATTTAGAATTACTTCCTCAAAGTGCGTTTTAATTGGTTTTATTAACTTCGCGCTACTTGCTCTCACTGTTGTTCATCAGTTTTGATAACGAGAGCATTCTGGCGCTCGGCCCCTGCAGTTCCCGGAAGTAGATCGTGATGGCACTGCACTGGGTTTGACGCTCTAGTTGTTTCGCCTGCCACCGCTATATCCTTCCCGCTGGAGCGTCCGCGCAGTGTGTAGGTGGCAGGGCATCAGTCTTAGCTGCTTTTAACTCCCACAAGGTGAAACGCTGCTTATTTGCACATTTCTGTTACCATTGCACTTTATCTGTATAAAATAGCTGCTAATTTAGAATTACTTCCTCAAAGTGTGTTTTAATTGGTTTTATTAACTTCGCACTACTTGCTCTCACTGTTGTTCATCAGTTTTGATAACAAGAGTATTCTGGCGCTCGGCCCCTGCGGTTCCCGGAAGTAGATCGGGACCGCACTGCACTGGGGTTGACGCTCTAGTTGTTTCGCCTGCCACCGCTATATCCTTCACACTAGAGCGTTTGAGCAGCGGGCGCGCGCAGCGGGCGCGCCCTCGGCACGCCAAAGGTGCGCTAAAGGCAAGCCCGTCTGCGCCCGGAGCGCTCCCAGCGCCAGGACCCCTGGCCTAAATGGATCAGCCAGATATGGTAGGCAAGTTTTACTTGATTTAAAGCTTAGTTCATGTGTCCCCCATAATCTATCTGTACAACAGGATACTAGAGTTGCTGCCGGGTGCCCAAGCTGCACATTTAGACTGAGCCCTAATATACAGGGAAAAGAGCAGAGGTGTAGGACAGAGGGTAAAACTCAGGACAGCAACATGGAGTTAGGATCCACAATGAAAGATGCGGCGCAGGCAATCAGCAATCTCGAGGGAGCAGCATCTGAATACATTAAATGTCTTTTAGTTAACGCTCGCTCCGTGGTCAAACATAAATACGAACTGGAAGAAATCATTCAACTCTCTATACCAGACTTAGTTTTCATAACAGAAACTTGGACGGACAATACCTCCGCCCCCGACTGGAACATCGCAGTCCCAGAAGAATATGCGTATGCTGGAGCAGAGTTTTCTGTTTGAAAATTCGTTGGTTTTTGAAGCTCTGGCATGTCTATTTGTCATACTAATTTATTAATTACTAATAATTAATTATTTGTCTTGTGCAAGTGTGTTTATATTAATCAATCCGTTTGTCCTAATAAGAGAGAGTTACACATGGGTGCGCATAAATGTGCTGTTTAACAATAACGTGCGTGTTTTCATGTTTAAACGTTGCTATGTGCTGTTTATTTTTGAGCACAAAACGCTTTCGAATGAATGCTTTTCTATGTTGCAAGTGCTAGAGAGTTACATACACATAAGGGTATTAGTGGGGTTAACACCGTTTAATCACTATGCTGTGGTAACGTTGTTTTTGTTTCTTTTAATTAAGATGGTCTATTGTGGCCTATGGTGGGCTAGTCAAAGATGGCCGATTTTGTAAGCCTGGCCTCGATTTGAAAGTAGAAAACCGTGATGGGAGAGAGCCCTGCTGAATATGGTCCTGAAGTCAGCTGACCACAGTCCTTGCTTGCCTTGCTAAAATTTCCGTGAGGACAGCAGCAGCCTGGGTAATCTTCAAGTGAAATGGAACGTCCTTGGCAGCCTTGGGAAACAAAGGAGCCTTAGAGAAAGACTCTGAACATTGGTATCATTGCCGAGGAGAAGTAGAACTAACAAGATACATTTATGTTTCTTGGTTCCTGTTCCGTAGTCTTTATTTTGTGATTTTTCCTGAGCGGAGATTTTCAAATGTAGCAATGTTACATCCTTTCCTTCTCGCTCTGCTCAGCGGTCCAGCGGACATTACAACTTTTTTATGTATCTTTCTTTTGTTCGATTCAGTATAAGAATTGTTAGCTTAGAGAGGCCACTTGCCACTTGCCATTTGCCTTTGCCGCGTACCGAATCTGCGTTGCTGAGGATTGATGCTGAAGGGACTTCGTCTTGAGAGACTTTACCGAGAGACTTGTCCTGACCCGTTCTGACATTTAGCTAGAATAGGTAACTATGAGAAAAATGATTTATCTGATTGATTTCCATTTGACTAATTTTAGATAAAGCAATATAATTTGAACATGGTGTTGGATATTATTTCTTGTCAATTATTGTGTATTATATGTTGATTATTGCCGTATAAGTTGTATAGATTATGTTTATGGACAGTCACAATAACCAGGTCTTATCGACCTCGATATAGATGCAGGGTGACCAGGAGTTTTCTTTCCACAGGTTTATTGCTGGTAGAGTATTTGAGCGTATGTTAGTGAAATGGGCCCTAGCGTATGATGAATGTATGTGCGTGTAACTGTGAGATTACTCTATCTGTGGTAGTGGGAATATTATACACACCCTGATCTCTATCAATTTCCTGGTAGCAGAGGATGGTTATTGATGATTGTCTTGATCTGATAAGATTGCTTGTACATTAGCTTATTGATTATTGATTATTGGTTGATGTTGGTATATGTACTAATACTATATGTTGGAGTCGTAATGTTGAGTTATATGTAGTGCTTCTGGAACTTGGGAGCTGGTAGCAGTTCCGTAGTAGGGCAGAGGGAAGTATATGCTGCTCTCGGGAAAGACGGAATTGTAAGGAATAACGTGTGACAATTGAAGTTGCGCGTCACATTGTCTGGGTTCGGAATCAGTGACATTGTCGTATGTTACTATTAGATATTTCTGGTATATAAGGAGTGTGTATGATAGTGAAGGTTATCTGTGAAACTCTGGTCTTAAGTCCCAGGGATCCGTAAGGATTACCGTTAAAGCTTATCGCGGGAGAAGTAATAGGTATTCTCTGAGCTTGTTTGAGAAACTGGACAGAGGAAAGCTGTTTAGTTGATGTATGTTATAATTCTGTAGTGGAGCAGATTATTCGCTGTTCTCGGGAAACAGGATTGTGTGTGTGTACTATATTTTCTTGTATGAATGTGCGTAAATGTATATACATATTTAGTTGACTGTAAGACTCTTTGGACAAGTCCTAGAGGAAACAGTTAATGAATGTATGTTAGAAGGGCAGAGTAGAGGGATGTGCTACTGTGTCAACGAGAAGTTTCTTGTGAAATAGACTCTCTTTTACTATTCTGTGGTTAGCGAAGCAGACAATGGAGATGTTTTTATGTTGTAACTAATAGAGTTTGTAGAAATGTTGACACGAAGTCTACTGAAAAGATTTTGTAAAGGAGGGGTAGACGAGTGACAGAAGACAGGAGACAAGCGACTGCAGCGACTGTTGACGTCAGAAAGACCGCGCTCTGATCGGATAGTGGATCAGAATAGTGTTCGCGCTAGGATTGGTGCGTTGGTGTGAGCCGCGCAAGGATTGGAAGAGCTATTTAGTGACGTAGACGCTCCAGGATTGGTGCGTTAGTGTGAGTCGCGCTGCTATTGGTTGAAAATTCGTATTGTATATTTATAATACGGAAAGTGTAGAGAGTTTTTGGTAAACGCTAAAATGTATTACCAAGAAGAGAAAAAGAAGAAATCATTTTTTGGTAAAATTAAAAAGTGGTTTAACAAGGATAAAGATGTTAAAACGAGAGAGGGTGAGTTGTTACCTCCAACGAAAACACCTGCATCCTTCATGGCTGCGAAATATGGGTTTCATACCTGTATATGGTTGGAGAATTGGGTTAGGTATACTAAAGGAGATGGTGTTCTAGCATTTCCAGAACATGGTTCATTTAATCTGGCCGTGTTGAGAAATTTACGGGAAAAGATGTTATGTCTAGACCCGAAACCAAGACCTACACAGTTCGAGGCTTTAGTGGAATGGGAAGAGGAAGTACATGAGCGAGAAAAACAGAGATCTGAAGGGTACTACAGATACATGTTTGGGAGGAGACATGATCGTGAGACTCATCATGATCGAATGAAAAGGTGGCGAGATGTTAGTATGTCAGAGGGATTATGTCCGATGAGAACAGTTGAAGGAGGAGCAGAAAGGGTTACTGAGTCAGAAATAAGAAAATATGGAGTTAATGAGTATGAGGATGAGGTCTTGAATGACATGATTTATAAGAGACCACCTCCATATAGACCAGAACCGGATAAGAGTACACCAGTTGTTTCTCCGATAAGAGATACAGTTTGTGTCAGTGAGACAGAAAATGAGAC
The DNA here is from genome assembly GCF_964204655.1 of Triturus cristatus. Lineage (NCBI taxonomy): Eukaryota > Metazoa > Chordata > Amphibia > Caudata > Salamandridae > Triturus > Triturus cristatus. The sequence goes on along the minus strand of NC_140585.1, from coordinate 700,392,362 downwards.
ACCTGAGTTAAGAAGTGATCACTACCTTGATGAGAATGCCAGACAATTAGCCAGAACTACAACAGAGTTGACTGAGAAGATTAGGGAGTTAACGAAGAATCTGGAAGCTGTTACGGTGCATGTAACAATAGGTCCGGTTATGCCTGTGTTTGACAAACAGAGGACAGGTGAAAATGGACTGGTGATTCCATATGTTGGGAATAATTTGACAAATTCAGTTGGTCCTTCAGGAGATTCAGGCAAAAGAGCAGAAAGAAGTGACCTGAGACAATCAAGACATGACATATGTAGTGAAATACTGGATGCTAGTGAAGCTAGTTGTTCAGGGATGCCAATTTTAGAACCGCAGAAGAGAGTGGTTCCAGTGAGAAAAACTGCTGAAATAACAGTTGAAGATTTGAATGATTGGATGAAAGTTCTACAGAAAAAGGATAAAGATTCACAAGTAATTGACGTGGCTAGGTTGCGTGTAGAACTAGAAGAGCTTGTTACAGGAACAGTTCCAACAGAAATTCTGAAGAGTCATCATGATGGTGAGCTAATGTTTATGTGCAAGAACATTACCTGGAGAGCAAGAAATACACATGACAGGCTAAGAGCAATAGCAAATGAACAGGGAGTTGACATTGATAAAGTGAAAGCTTTACAAAAAACCTACAGGATGGATTTTACAGAGAAGGATATTGAAAATTTGAATGCTACTGGTATAACAGGACAGATTAAGGAAATGGTAGCATTATTGCGAAGATGGGGTGATGTAGAAAAGTGGAAGGATAGATGGTATAAGAAAAGAGAGGAAGCTGAAGATAGAACAACTTATTCAGCATTTCCAGTGAGAGAAAAAGAGAAACCAGTGGATAATTATCCTATGAGAGAAATACCTGGAGGAGGATATGTACATGTTCCATGGACCAGACAGGATATTTTATCATTCACGAATGATTTCCCTCGATTGAGAGAAAAGCCCGTCGAGTGGTATAGGCAGGTTGATAGGTTTGTGAAATTGTCAAAAGTGCTGTGGGTTGACCTGAATAGTCTGTTTGATATAATTGTTCCAGCAGACTTGTGGACTGAGTGTAAAATAGTTGTGAGTTGGCCTACTGAGGAATATCCAAGAGACCCAAGAACAGGGGCACCAGATCCAGAGGTAATGAGAAAGTATGATCAGGTGATGGTATACCTGAAGAGTAAAGTTCCTGCAAAAGAGACAGACTGGGTAAAGATAGATCGAACACAACAGGAAGCGAAAGAATCAGTTCATGCTTTTTACGAGAGGCTGATACTAGCATTTAAACAATTCAGTGGAGATGAACACCTGGGTGACAAAGATTTGAGTCATTTTGTATACAGATTTGTATATGGCCTTAGACCTGAAATTGGTGAGAGAATTCGTGAGCATACAGTGGATTGGCAGAGTAAGAAAGTAGATGAGATTCTGAGACATGCGAAATACTTCAGTGATGAAATTGAAGCGAAACAAAGAAAGCTGAAAGAGAAAGCAATGTGGGCACAAGTGAAAGTTGCGGAAAGACAGGAAGCACAGTTAGTGGAACAGGCGAATAATCCAGGAAACAATGCAGGGAATAGGCCTAGATATGCAGGGAAGGGAAAAGGAAGTCTTGAGGAAGCGAAAAAAAAGTTTCCTTGTCACAACTGTGGCCAATTGGGGCATTGGAGATCGGAGTGTCCTAATCCACCATTAGTGAGTAATGAGAATAAATCCTTAAATCAACAGGTGCAGAATGAAGGAAATAATCAACAGCAGCAACAACAGAAAGTTGTGAGACAGCAGAGTCAAGAGCCAAAACCGCCCTTGCCGCAGAATAAAGGGTTACAAAAGTATAATCAGGATTCAGGATTCTACAATGATGAACAGGTAAACAAACCAAGACGTTCAAACAAGGTACAACAGTACTTGTTAAAGAGTGAAGGGAGTGAATCTGAGGGTGATTATTGACGGTGCCGAGGAGAGGAAGAAGAGTGCATACTTGGTGCAACTCTAGAAATAGACCAGGCAGGACCATTTGTGGATGGGAAAATAAATGAGGAGAGTGTTACTTTTTTGGTAGACACAGGTGCGACAAGATCAACTGTCAGGTCAACAGATGTTAGAAATCTTCCTCTCTCGGATGAAGCAATCCAAGTAGTTGGTGTAGCCAATACGCAAATCAGAACACGTCTTACTGAACCAGTAAGAGTACAGATAGGGACATTTTCAGACATGCACAGATTCATTGTCTGTGACACGAGTCCAGTGAACCTGTTAGGTAGGGACTTGTTGTGCAAGATGAACTGCACAATTTTTTGTACACCGGATGGAATAGCCTTTGAGACACCAGATGAGGATGTTTTGTACCGAGTGACTCTAGAGAATAGAGAAAGTGAGTTAATTGGTGCATTTGCTGTGTTTAATCCGGAGGATTTGCCTCAAGAGCTGAGAGACACAGTGAAAAGGACAGTTTGGGATTTTACTGGAGAGGATGTGGGATTGATGAATAATGTAGATCCAGTGAAAATTGCAGTAAAAGAGGGAATTACATATCCTAACATTCCTCGATACAAAATGACACCAGAAATAATTGAAGGAATAACTCCTATAATTGAGAAAATGATTCAGCAGGGAGTCCTGAGAGAACTACTGAGTAGTCCGTGTAATTCACCGATAATGGGACTAAAAAAGCCTAATGGGAAATTTAGGATCGTACAGGATTTGAGAAAAGTTAATCAAATTGTGGTGGCATGTTGTCCTATCGTGCCAAATCCATCAGTGATCCTGTATCAAATTCCACATGATGCCGAGTGGTATACAGTAATTGATTTGTGTCATGCGTTCTTTTCAATTCCATTACATCATGATAGCCAGCCGATTTTTGCATTTAGGTTTGGCCAGCGTATCTTAGCATGGTGTCGTATCCCACAAGGGTATACGGAGAGTCCTTCGATATTCAATCAGTTATTGAAGAAATCGTTGGAGAGTTTGATCATGCCTGAGAGCTCAGTACTAGTGCAGTATATTGATGACCTACTTGTGGCATCAAAGACACGTGAAGCTTGTGAAGTAGATACCATAGCTTTACTGAATCATCTGGCAGATGGAAGGTTAAATGTATCTCCAGCCAAATTGCAATTTTGCAAGAAAGAGGTGCATTATCTTGGACACAATATTGAAAAGGGTCTGAGAAAAGTGACGGATGACAGGATCAGAATAATCAGAGAAATGAAAGCCCCAAAAACTCAGAGGGAAGTGAGAATGTTCCTGGGTATGGTGGGTTATTGTCGTCAGTGGATAATTAATTTTTCCTTGATAGCAAAGCCACTGATTAAACTGACAAAAAGTGAGATGACAGATCCATTGGATCTAGATGCAGAACAAATGGCAGCATTTGAAGAGCTCAAAAGTAAAATGTGTGAGGCTCCAGCTTTGGGTATGCCTGACTATGAAAAGGAGTTTGAGTTGTACTGCAGTGAGAGAAATGGATGTGCACTTTCAGTGTTAATTCAGAAGCATGGATTACTGAGAAGGCCTATTGCGTACTTCTCATCGACACTTGACCCTGTAGCTGTGGGTTTACCAGGTTGTCTGAAATCTGTGGCTGCAACATGCAGAAGTCTGGAACAAAGTGAGGGAATCATAATGGGATATCCTGTAAGGGTATTCGTACCTCACAATGTGGCAATTCTTTTGACAAGAAGCAGAACCCAGTACATGTCACATAGTCGGATGACTAAATATGAAAAAGTGATTCTGGGAGCATCAAATGTGACTCTTGAAAGATGTGTGAATGTGAATCCAGCGACACTTTTGCCGGATATTGAAAACGTGGGTGTAAAGATGGAAGATGATCATGATTGTTTGGATGTGCTTGAGTACTGTACAAAACCGAGACCAGACATAAGGGATCTTCCCTTGCATGAGAGTGATCATGTGTTGTTTGTGGATGGTTCATGCCTGAGAAATGACGATGGTGTGCTATGTGCAGCATATGCGGTGTGCAAAGTTTCAGAGGTCATGGAAGCATCACCATTGAAAGGAGTGAAATCTGCGCAAGTTGCTGAATTGATAGCATTGACAAAAGCTTGCGAAATTGGGAAAGATTTGAGGACGACTGTGATGACTGATAGTCAGTATGGATTTGGAGTTGTGCATGATTTTGGCCAGCTTTGGCTACAAAGAGGTTTCTTGACATCGAGTGGAACTCCGATAAAGAATGCTGAAATGATTGGTAAATTGCTTGAGGCGATACAGCTGCCTAAGGAGTTAGCAGTTGTAAAATGTGCTGCCCATGGACAGGGAGAAGATTTTATCACGGTTGGAAACCGTTACGCAAATGATGTTGTGCAATACTGCGCCAAAACAAATCAGTCCATTAATCGGGACCGAGAGGGGGAAATGTCTTTTCTCTCTGTGATGTTTACTAATGTCTTAGAAACATGGGATGAAGTGAAACAGTTGCAAGATGAGGCAGGAGAGGAAGAGAAAAAAGATTGGATTAAGGCAGGATGTGCTCCAAGAGAAACAGACCATGTTTGGGTCTACAGAGATGGCAGACCAGTAATGCCTAACTCCATTTTGTCGTCAATGGCAAGAATGTATCATGGCCAGGGACATTTGGGGAGGGATGCGATGGTTAGGTCATTTAAACAAACCTGGTACAATGCAAAGTTCAGGACAATTGTAGAAAGCATCTGTCAAAGGTGTTTGGTTTGTCAGCAATTTAACACTGGGAAAAAGACAGTGGTGAGTCTGGGAACAATAGGCAGAGAAGGAGGTCCTTTTACAAGAATGCAGATTGATTTCATTGAAATGCCCCAAGTAAACAGACTGAGGTATGTTCTAGTGGTAGTCTGTTTGTTTTCAAGGTGGGTGGAAGCTTACCCGACTAGAAGAAATGATGGAATAACAGTAGCAAAGTTACTGCTAAGGGAGTTGATTCCTAGGTACGGGTTTCCAGTAACAGTTGAGTCTGATAGAGGTGGACACTTTCAAAATGAACTCATGGGTTTGATTTGTGAAGCATTGAAAATACAGCAGAAGCTACATTGTGCATACCGACCAGAGGCTTCTGGTGTGGTTGAGCAGATTAATGGCACAATCAAGAACAGGATTGGAAAAATGTGCTTAGCCACTGGCATGAAATGGCCAGATGTTTTACCTCTAGTGCTGATGACTATTAGATCTACTCCAGATAGAACTACTGGCTTGAGTCCGCACGAAAAAATCATGGGACGTGCAATGCGCCATGCATTTGTGCCTGTCAATAAGTTGGTGACAATAACTGATGACATGATTTTGGATTACTGTAAAGGCCTGGCTGACGCAGTTCATTCTGTGTTTCACCAGGTTGGAGAAGAAGCTACCACACTTGAGAAGAAGCAAGCCCATGATCTGAGTCCAGGAGACTGGGTGAGGATTAAGGTACACAGAAGAAGAAATTGCTTGGTTCCAAGGTGGGGAAGGCAGAGACAAGTTATTCTGACTACGACAACTGCAGTAAAGTGTGCTGGAGTGAGACACTGGGTACATGCAAGTCATACTCTGAGAGTTCCAAACCCAAAAGAAGGGACTGGTAAAGAGTATTTTGAAGAGTCAGATTCCAGTGATGATGAAGATACAGAATCAGTGGGGAAAGAAGTAGGAAAAGCTTCGAATGAACCACTGCGAGTATCAGAGAAAAGATCAGATTCTGTAGGAGAGCCTGAAGTTTCAAAAAGCAGTGAAGGAAAAAGAAAAGAAAAGAGAAATTTCACAGAGACTACTCCTGAATCAGAAGAGGAGGAGATTGAGGAACCACTTGAGATTATATTTGAAGAAGTAGGGTCAGAAGAAGATAGAGAGGGAAAGATTGCGGAAGACCCCCGAGGAGGTGTAGGGAACATTCTTGATGAGCTAGGTGAAGGGACAAGTAGACAGCAAGAAGATTGCGTGTCGGAGACTCGAGGAGGGACAGAAGTAGGGAAATCTCAAACAGTGGTAAAAGAATCTGTGGAAAAGAAGAAAACTGCTAGAAAACGAAAACAGAAGGCACTTGAAGCAGAATTGGATGATGAGAATGAACAAACAGAGGGTCGAGTTCTGAGAAAGAGAACTTGGATTGGAGAAAGAAGTAATAAAGAAATAAAGCCGAAAAAGGTGATAAAAGGAGATCGTTGGCCTAACAACAGAGTTAAGAGGCTGAGATACAGAATAATAAGAGCAAATACATCAAAAGCTGAACAAGTGAATGAAGTATCGAGTCAAAGTTCAAAAGCTGAAGGAGAAGAATCAAAGGAATCAAAAGAACCAGTAGAAATAAAAAGAGTAAGAAGACCCAACCAAAAGTAAAGATCACCGGAATGGTCTTATGTGGCACTGTCTGAAGAAGGAAAAGAAGAAACAGTGACTCGAGATAATCCGGAAGAGATCTTGAGAGAAGTGGTTGAGGAAGATACTGGTGAAATTCTGAAAGTACTCTTGACTGACATTGGAGAAGAGTCAGATACTGAGGATTTTGATGTTGGAGATCTAATACAATTTGATGTTGAAGAAATTGAAGTGAAGAATGACAAGTATCCAAACTGAATAAAGGAAGGATTCACTTGGATTAAGTGAACGAAAGGATCATTTGGAAAGACTGAAGAAAAAATTTGGAAAGAATTGTTGAAGAATTTAAGAGTTCCAATTTCAGTAGTGGAGTAGTAGAGGCTAAACTAAAGTAGTAAAATGGCTAACATAGAGGATAATCAAAATAGATGTGCCTTCTTTAAAAGGTGGTGTAGAATGTGCTGCTGCTGTACTGGATTATTAATGCTTCTATGGGGTGTTTTAGTTTTATTAGTTACTTTTAAAGTTGAATTTGAGATGCATACAGAGAATGTGACAAATGTAGAGAAGAATTCGCAAAAAGTAGTTCCGATTAGAATTAGTAATACTTACATACACAAAGATAGGTCAATTAATAACTTTTCTAGTAATGTTTTTTCAAAATTGTTATATGAATATGTGAAAACAATGGAAGTGAGGGATTGCTACGTTTGTATGCAATTACCTGCATCCGTTTCAGAGGGTGTTACTTATTATCATTTACCAGCTACATATGGTATTTCTTGTAGTATTTTAAGTAGTGTTTTTTATTTGTTAGGGAAAGTAGATTATAAGATGTCTAACAGAGATAGTATTTTTGGGCATTTGCCAATGAACAAAGAGCTGAATCCAGCTAAAGAAGCTAACACTTTTGGTGAAATTTTTATTGAAGAAAAAGGATTAACATTAGATTACATTTTTAAGAATAATTTAACTTGCAGTCTGAAAGGAGAGGAGAAAGCTTTCCTGGATATGGTAGAGGAAAGGAGATTGAACATGCAGGAGAAAGCAGGAAAATATAAAGTGAGTGAGACAATTTGGGACATTGAGATGGGAAAAGAGTTGAAGAATGGGGCTAGTCCAACTTTAGCTTTAGATGCACCACAGAAGGGTAAACTTTGTATTACAAGAAGGAAATCCCAATATGATACATATTTTGTTGGGACTAGTGAGTGCCATGATACATACTTCATTGCAACAGGTTGGGGTTTCAGAGGTGGAGAAGATACAATTTTTCCAGGAGTATACTATGTTTGTGGGAACAAGGCTTATTACAAGTTGCCTGACCATTGGTATGGCACGTGTTATGTGGGCCTGGTTTTTCCAAAGATTTTTCATATAGATAAGATAACAGATGTAGAACATATTAATTTACTAATGCGTTTTAAGAGAGAAATTTGGTCTGAAATAGTGGGTGATATTTTTGGAGTTTTGATTCCAGCAGTGGGAATTTCTTTGAATGCTTATGGAATTCGGAAACTGTCCACAGTGGTTGATCGCTTATCGACAAATACCGCTGGAGGGTTTCTTTTGGTGAATACGGAATTAAGTGCCGTACGTGCCATGTCTATGCAAAATCGACTTGCCCTTGATATTCTATTGGCCAAGGAGGGTGGAGTCTGTGGAATGCTGAAAGTTCAACATTGTTGCACTTACATTCCAGACAAAAGCAAAGACCTGAAGGTCTATATCAAAAATATTACTGATTTGCATGAAGAATTAGTACCACTTGAAGCTGAGAATTTATGGACTAAAATAGCTAATAAAATGATAGCTGTTAAGGATTTTATTGCAAAAATAGGTAGTACTATTATAGGTAGAATATTGTTTCCTTTAACTTGTATAATTGTTGCTTTATTGATAATAAGATTAGTGTGTGTGTGTTGTAAAAACAGGGGAGGGAAGAAGAAATTGAATAAAGAGAAGAAAAACAAGAGGTTGAAAAGAGAACCTCAAGAAATTGAATTGGAAGAATTGAGGGAGAGTGTTTACTTAGAGACAAAAAGGGATGATGAAAGAGTGACTGGTGTGTAATGTTGTGTAAGGGGAAAAGACATTTCCGATTTCTCCTAAAATGGGACTAAATTTTCACTAATTTTTTTTTTGGGTTTATTTGGTGATAAAATCACCAAAGGGGGGATTGCTGGAGCAGAGTTTTCTGTTTGAAAATTCGTTGGTTTTTGAAGCTCTGGCATGTCTATTTGTCATACTAATTTATTAATTACTAATAATTAATTATTTGTCTTGTGCAAGTGTGTTTATATTAATCAATCCGTTTGTCCTAATAAGAGAGAGTTACACGTGGGTGCGCATAAATGTGCTCTTTAACAATAACGTGCGTGTTTTCATGTTTAAACGTTGCTATGTGCTGTTTATTGTTGAGCACAAAACGCTTTCGAATTAATGCTTTTCTATGTTGCAAGTGCTAGATAGTTACATACACATAAGGGTATTAGTGGGGTTAACACTGTTTAATCACTATGCTGTGGTAACGTTGTTTTTGTTTCTTTTAATTAAGATGGTCTATTGTGGCCTATGGTGGCCTAGTCAAAGATGGCCGATTTTGTAAGCCTGGCCTCGATTTGAAAGTAGAAAACCGTGATGGGAGAGAGCCCTGCTGAATATGGTCCTGAAGTCAGCTGACCACAGTCCTTGCTTGCCTTGCTAAAATTTCCGTGAGGACAGCAGCAGCCTGGGTAATCTTCAAGTGAAATGGAACATCCTTGGCAGCCTTGGGAAACAAAGGAGCCTTAGAGAAAGACTCTGAACATTGGTATCATTGCCGAGGAGAAGTAGAACTAACAAGATACATTTATGTTTCCTGGTTCCTGTTCCGTAGTCTTTATTTTGCGATTTTTCCTGAGTGGAGATTTTCAAATGTAGCAATGTTACATCCTTTCCTTCTCGCTCTGCTCAGCGGTCCAGCGGACATTACAACTTTTTTATGTATCTTTCTTTTGTTCGATTCAGTATAAGAATTGTTAGCTTAGAGAGGCCACTTGCCACTTGCCATTTGCCTTTGCCGCGTACCGAATCTGCGTTGCTGAGGATTGATGCTGAAGGGACTTCGTCTTGAGAGACTTTACCGAGAGACTTGTCCTGACCCGTTCTGACATTTAGCTAGAATAGGTGACTATGAGAAAAATGATTTATCTGATTGATTTCCATTTGACTAATTTTAGATAAAGCAATATAATTTGAACATGGTGTTGGATATTATTTCTTGTCAATTATTGTGTATTATATGTTGATTATTGCCGTATAAATTGTATAGATTATGTTTATGGACAGTCACAATAACCAGGTCTTATCGACCTCGATATAGATGCAGGGTGACCAGGAGTTTTCTTTCCACAGGTTTATTGCTGGTAGAGTATTTGAGCGTATGTTAGTGAAATGGGCCCTAGCGTATGATGAATGTATGTGCGTGTAACTGTGAGATTACTCTATCTGTGGTAGTGGGAATATTATACACACCCTGATCTCTATCACGTATTTCTCCCAGAATAGAGAATTAGGCAAAGGAGGGGGGATAGCTATCATTTACCGGGCCAATTTTAAATTACACACGGAATCGATATTCACTCTCCCGGCAGAGGCACTGCAGTTCCGGATAAAACGTAACAACACGCAGATCTTCCAGGGCATACTGATATATCGACCCCCAGGTCCCAGAGGGACTTTCTCGCAAGCTCTGTTGACACTCCTGGAATCATACACTGACCCTTACGGTTTTGGGAGATTTCAACTACTATCTAGAATTAAACAACAATTTAGACACTACCAGACTCCTGGATAATCTTGCGGCTTTTAACCTGAAACAAGTGGTAATCGGTCCTACCCACTTAGCGGGTCAAACGCTGGATGGGATTTTCACCAATGATTTAGATATCATCTTCTCTAATTTATTGGACTTGCCAGGGACCGACCATAAGGCTATTTATTTTAATTTTAAAATTTCTCAGATACAGCCTAAAGCACAAGTAAGTTCAATCAAACTTCCAATAAGGCGATGGGATAAAATTAAGGAAGGAGCTTTTGAGTTAGCCCTCGGTGCAGGCCCAACTGTGTTAGATCGTGACAACAATAAGACAGTACAGCAGTTTAACGACTGGCTACTGTCAGCAGCTGATAAGGTTGCACCAGCAAAAATAGTTAAAATAAAGAGAGGAAAGACATCAGCTCCATGGTACACTCCTGAACTCAAAAGCTTAAAGATTAATTGCAGAAAGGCGGAACGTCTCTGGCGGATAGACTATGATAGTCAAAATAAAACCCTATATAATCACTCCATCCGAGCATATAAGGAGGCAATAGTGGCTACTAAAAAATACTTTTTTACAGTCAAAATTAAGGATGCGGGTAACTCCACCAGAGAACTGTTTAAAAGGGTTAATCTGCTGGCTAAACCCCAGCAAGTTATTACTTTCAAGCCAGAACAAAGCTTCTGCAACGCCCTTTGCGGATCACTTTCAAGAGAAGGTCAAAGGAATCTACAATAACTTTCCGAATATTATAAAATCTCAGGACACGATAGTGCCCATTACACACCTCAGTTGTAAGCTGACCAGCTTTCAGCCGATGAGCAAAGAGGAGGTTAATAAAGTTCTCCCTTTCCTTAAAATCCGAGGCACCCACTGATCCCTGTCCACCGTCTTTTATGCATCAAGCAGCAGATTCGATATGTGAATACCTCACTCCTATTTTAAATCAAATCATAATTTCTGGACACTATCCTACAGCCTGGAAAAGGGCAGCCGTTACCCCTCTCTTAAAAAAACCAAGAACTACCGCCCCATTGCTGGCCTCCCCTTTGCAGCTAAGGTCCTAGAGAAACATTTGAACAAAATCCTAACAGTTTATCGCGATACAAATGGCTTACTGGACTCCTCCCAACATGGCTTCTGGCCACGGCATTCGACAGAATCAGCTTTAGTCAAGACAGCCGAAGAGATTCGCAGGGTAGTGGACGGTGGTGGGAAAGCGGTCCTGGTAATCCTTGACTTATCGCCGCTTTCGACACCGTCAACCATACGGTTTTGGTGCAGCGGCTGAGGGATATAGGGGTAGGAGGGACCGCTCTGTCTCTACTAACCTCCTTTCTCGAAAACAGGGAGCAGAGGCTGTTTTGGGAAGGTATGAAATCCGACAGCTTTCTCCTCTCCTGCAGAGTTCAACAGGGGTCAGCCCTATCTCCAACCCTGTTTAATCTATATGTTACACCTCTGGCCGACCTTGTCAGGAGACATGGTTTTGCTTTGGTTTCGTACGCTGACGACTCTCAACTTATTACATCTACCACCAATCAGCTTGAAACCACAGCGCGTAGATTTCATTCTTGCCTTACGGAGCTCATGTTCTGGATGGGTCGGAACTACTTAAAAATAAATACAGACAAAACAGAGGTGATGGAGTTTGGGTCGGGTCCGCCCCTGTGGAACCAATCGTGGTGGCTGTCAGAGGCGGGAGAATGTCCATCCCCAGTAGAGAAGGTCAGAAATCTGGGCGTTCTCTTCAATAACAAGCTCAATTTCGGTGCACAGCTTAACAGTCTCATGTCCTCGTGTTTCTTTCTCCTGAAGACACTGAGAATGTTTTTTCCTTTTATACCTCAGGAGTTAAAAAAAATAGTGATTGTGGCTATCTTTCTTTCGAAGTTGGATTATTCCAATGCTCTGTTTCTGGGGATCGATAAATTTCAACTGCTGAAATTGCAATCATTACAGAATGCAGCAGCCAGGCTTGTATTGGGCCTACGTAGAGGACAGCCTACCACAGCTGGGATACGATCTCTCCATTGGCTGCCTATAAAACAGCGCATAGAATTAAAGTTGCTTACACTTGTGCATAAAGCAATCTATGGAGGTGCCACAGAGGATCTGGAAAGTTTCTTTGTATCTTATGTCCCGTCACGCATTCTAAGATTGGCCACTCAAGGTCAAAGTTTAGAAGAGAAGGTTGGGGTGGCCAGACGATTACATATTGTGCGGCTAGACTTTGGAACAGGCTGCCTCAGACCATGAGGCTTCAACCCAGCCTTCAGATGTTCAGAAAAAGTCGAAAAACTAAGCTCTTTGCAACTACATAAGTGGTCGGTATCTGTTTCCCCTGCCACTACACTTTCCACGCCAAGACGCCTCGGCATTCGAGCGCTTTAAAAACATATAAACATAACCCTGAGGCTGACCAGGAATCAGGAGTGGCCCTTTCTTTCCCCTGCCCCTGCAATTGGGCCTCCAATTGGGCCTCTGTGCCTTGTTTGTGGGAGAGTTACTCCCAGAAACCTGAGCTTTGAAGGCACCATGAGCGACTGCCACTCCCAGCTCACCTGACACTTCGGGCAATTAATATTTTACCAGAATCCAGTCAAGAACAATCCGGGGACTAACACCTCCCCACCACCTTAACATGGGTCAGAACAAGTCGTGCTCCTGGGCCTGAGTCACTCAAAAGGTGTGTCTGGCCCGATGTCCCTCAAAGCGGTGACCAGGATCTCATTCACTTTGACCTGGTAGAAGTGACGACTTCCACCCAAAGGTAAGGGTATGGTCTACCACCTGGCAATGGGGACTACTCCCTCCAGACCACATTGGCCACCCGTGTAGAGGTCCCAGCAGTAGGTGGTTTCTTGTGCCCCAACTGGGAGCAATTAAAGCACTGATGTCGGAAATGGGGCACCCTGGGCCACTGCCCACCAGAATTACTCCTACTCTTTAAAGGGGTAGGAGAACTCTCCCCCCGGACTATTTTGTGACCGTTCTGGGACAGTATGGACATCCCCTTCACACAGCAGTGGGTAATCTGAACAAGCCTTCCCAGGATCACTTCTAGGCACCTCCTAAATCACTCTGACAGTAATCTAGAGATCTTCCTGCTGCAGGGAGCTTGCAGTCAATCAGGTGTTACCGTACCTCTGGAAAGCATGTGCTCCCTCGCTACGAACGAGTACATCCCCTCCTAAGTGTTTATCTCATTACCCTTCACCCAACCATCCAGTGCCTTGCAAAAGTAATCCACAAAATCCACCCAAGACTGGTGAGACAGTTTCTAGCTGTTCTTAAACTTCTGCCTGTACCTGTCTGTAGTGAGTCCATACTTTCTGATAAGTGTGTCCTTTATTAGTGGATATTTCTTGCGGTCCATTTTTCCTGAGAACAACAGTGAATCCCTCCCTTCATTGGGAAAGTAACTCCAGATACAAGCTCCCCAATCCTCTTTAGAGACACTGTGCATCTCTAGGGAACCCTCATAGGCCTTAACTCACTTATCTATGTCATCGTCTACAACAAAATCTGGTACCAGGTCTTTGGGTATGTCGACCCTCCTGTCTCCATTGGACACTACATGGTTGCTGTCACCTTTTCTGCTGTACTCTGAGGCTTGTTTGAGCTCTAGGTCAAGTTCCTTGAGGGTCACTTAATAAGCTCACAATAGTTTAATGTTCTCCAAAACTAGCTTTTTCTCCTACAGGATCCTTTCCCAGGCTCTCTGTGGCTCAGCCCTTTTTACGTTCGTAGCCAGTTCCAGCTGGGACAGCTGCAGCTTGAGCTCACTGTCAGCATTCATGTACTCCAGTTCCTCAGGGGACAGGGATTGAGAGGACAAATTAATTATTGCTTCCTATGTGGGACCCAGTAGGGTACTTCACTTCCGTGGGTCTCCCACCCTCCTCTAGTTCTGGTGCCCAAGGCAATAGATTCTCCTCTCTTTACAACTCTGGAAGTGTTGCAAAGATGTTCTCCTCAGCTTCTACTTCCTACTCCTCCTCCTCCTCATCCATCTGAGCCTCCTCCTCATCATCCTCGTGCGCAGCAGCATGGATTTTGCGGACCTCCTCCCAGGTTTGGAGGAACATGTCATACTTAAACCTTAGAGCGCCAATGGCTGGTTTCAGTACCATCTTTGTGCAAAACTTGCTCAGCTTAGCTGTCCTGTAGCTTTCAATGTTGTCTTTGCAGGCAAGAATAACAGGGGCACAAATGTGAGGCAGCAATTACATTTGAAAAACGGAAAAATATGGCAATTAAATGAGAGCTGTAAAAGTTGAATCTTGTATCATATTTATATGGGATTTTAAAATAGCACATCTCACTGGACAAACACAAGTACTGAATCTCATCAGTGAGCAACAATGTGAGATATTGGGTTGGCTGTTTGAGGGGAGCACAAGCCCTTCTCAAGCAACAGACACAATTCCTGCCAGGGCGAACTGCTAATTTAGAGGCAATGTGTAAAGTATTTATGCCTCACACAAATAGTAATAACGTGAAAATGGAGCATAGGACAAATTCCACACTATTTTAGAAAAATATAGATAAAAGTTATACATTATATTACAAATGGCAAAAATTAAAGTCGTAGAACCGGAGATATGCACATTTTAGATACAAATAGAGCTTAAGAGCACAAAGCCTCAACTGTGGTTATCTAGATGCATTGCTCCGGGACATTGTCACAAGTTCAGGACAACCGTGATGAAGCATGGGTCTTAAACAGTGACCAGGTCAGGCTCACTGAGAATTGTACCAGATGTCCGTGATGTGGGGCGTTGTGCAGCACAGCAGCAGTTCCGAGGAGTGATGTGGGGTCCTGGATCAAGAAGCATTTTTCAGAGTGATGTGGCACCCTGCGGCAAGTTACGTTGCACTGGTTCCAATGTGGAGCTGGGAGGGCTGCAATGCGACGTCTGCATCAAGTTTCATAGCACTGTGTCAGTTCTGATCAGGCTCTGCGAGGGTTGTGTTGGGTTGCCTCGCGTTACATTGGTTCTGATGGAGACCTCAGCTTCTTAGGTTACAGGAGTGGGGAGCCACCACTTGGGTGTTAAGACTCAAAAAGAGGCAAAGTCCAGGGACAGGGATAAAGGGTGTTGGAGCTTGTTGTGTTCGTGTAGATTAGAACAGGAGGCAAGTTTACCAGCCGTTAGAGTATCTCTGGATGCAAGGTTCATGTCTAGTCCTTCGTCCTTAGTTAGCAAATAAGCAGAGCAATTCCTCCTGCAGGCAGGGCAACAGAACAGAAGAGTTTTCACAAGAACCAGAAATTCCAAGGAACTGTTGTCATCTAAATATGAGACAGTTAATTCTAACCTACAAGGAATGAAAAAATAATGAAATGAAATGAAATAAAAACGGCATTTATAAAGCGCATGGCTACCCGGGAGTGTCCCAGCGCTGTGGAACCAAACATGGACGGAGAGCAGACTAGGGAAACAACAAGGTCTTAAGTTGTTTTCTGAAGGTCAGGTGATTGGGTATCAGGCGTAGATGAAGTGGCAAGGAGTTCCAGAGTTTGGAGGCATTGTAGGAAAAAAGTCGTCCGCCACTTATGGCTCTTTTTATTCTCGGCACCTCGGCCAGACGCAGGTCATCTGACCGGAGTTTTCTGTTAGCTTTGTAGGGGGCAATCAGGGCTGAGTTAATAGTGGGGCCTGTTCCTGACAGTGTTTTGTGGGCAATGCACAACGATTTAAATTTGATGCGTTCGTGCACGGGAAGCCAGTGGAGGGAGTGTATGGCTGGTTTGGCTGATTGTCTGTTTGAGGTGCCCGTCAGAATTCTGGCTGCGCTGTTTTGGACTAGCTGGAGTTTGGCAATTACTGAGGAGGGTGAGCCTAGGTATATGCATTCCCAAAGTCAAGCCTGGAGGGTATAAGGGATTGTATCAGTACCTTTTTTGCTGGAGGGGGGAGAAGAGGGAGGACTTTACGGGCCATTCTGAGCATGCCGAAACAGGTAGCTGTTGTCTTCCTGGCCTGTGTTCTAAAATTCAAATCTTGGTCCAGCCAGATGCCCAGACTTTTGATTTCGGTCTTATGGGTGGGGGGGGGGGGGGGGGTCCCACGCTTAAAGGCCACATTGAGTTGGGATGAAAGCTGCTGTGGTTACCTAAGACCATAATCTCGGTCTTTCCACCATTGAGCTTGAGCTGGGAACCATCCATCCATTCTGATATGTCTTCTAGGCAGGAATGGAGGCTGTTGGTATTTTTTTCTGCCTGATTGAGTGCTACCACCAGTTGCGTGTCGTTCACGTAGGTCACTATGCGGATTCCATAGGGCGCAACTATGGTTGCTAGGGGGGACATGTACACATTAAAAAGGGTCGGGCTGAGAGAGGAGCCCTGTGGGACCCCACTCGTTGAATTGGCCGGTTCAGAAATTACTTTCTCCTCAAAAACGTGAAAGGTTCTTCCTTCTAAGAAGGACCGCATCCATTTAAGCACGATGCTTGTGACTCCTATATTCCTTAGACGGTTGATTAGGGTCTCATGGTTCACCATGTCGAATGCTGCGCTTAGGTCGAGGAGGATGATGGCCGTGGAACCGAGGATTTTTCTGCTTTCCTCTACTACTGCTAGCAAGGCTGTTTCCATGCTCTGACGAGGCCGGAATCCTGTCTGGGAGGAGTGAAGCAGATTGTGTGTTTCAAGAAAACCTGAAAGGATCTGGTTGACAAACTTTTCTGTCACTTTGCTTATTCCTGGTAGAAGAGATATTGGGCGGTAGTTTCCCAGTTCAGCTGGATCTAGGTTAGGTTTCTGAAGTAAAGACTTAACCATAGCCTGTTTCCAGCTGGAGGATACCGATCCCGTGTTGAGTGAGGCGTTAATCAGATTCAGGTATGTTGGGGGCTAAAGTGGCTATTGCTTTCTTCAGGATGTATAGTGGAGCTGGGTCCTTTGGTGATCCGCTTTTAACGGTGGATAGCAAAGTGAGAAGAGTTTCCAGGGGCATAGGGGGAAAGGTCTCCAGAGTGGGTTTGGTGGTGTGAGGGTCCGGGTTGATCAATGTTTCCAAAGCTTCATTCCTCTGAGGAAGAGATTCGAGGATGGTTTGTACCTTGTGGTTAAAGAAGTTAGCTAATTTATTGCACCGTTGGCAAGAGGAATCTGGGGTAAAACGAGAGGCGGGTGTTTTAAGTAGATTTTTAATAATGGTGAACGTTTCCCTGGGCGAGTTCTGGGCTGAGAGGATCTTTTCTTCATAGTAGGATGATTGGGCCTTTTTATTTGAGATTTATACATTTGGATAGCCGCTCTGTAATCGGCTTTTTTTGAAGGGAGGAATTCTTTTCTCCATTGCCTTTCCTTGGTTTTACATTGCTGTTTAAATGCTCGTAACTCAGGGGAGAACCAAGGGGCATTGTGAGACCTTTCAGAATTTTTTATTCTGACTTTGGGGAGGACGGAGTCCAGTGATTGATTTATCCAGTCTGAGAAATTTTTGTTGGCAATTGTTGGGCAGGGGTTAGCTTTGGGTTTGGTTCTTTCTAGGGTTTGGATCCATTTCTCCAAAGGAAGTTTGGACCAAGGACGGTCAAAAATCCAGGTGGGTTGGAGGGGAAGATTTGTGTGTTGAAGGCTCCAGGAAAAGTTGCTCAAAAAATGATCAGTCCATGGGAGGGGGATAGGGTCAACTCCTTTGAGGTCCTCTAGATTTGAGAAAACCTGATCTAATAGGTGGCCTTTCACATGGGTGGCTTGTAGAATCTTTTCCGTCAAATGTAGTGCTGAGAGGTCCCTAGTCAGCTCATTAGCGTTAACAGCCGAAATATCGTCAAAGTGGAGGTTATAGTCTCCAAGGAGAGTGAAATTGGGTGCTGAACTTGCTAGGTTAGCTGCGGCCTCAAGTAGCGAGTGGTGGAATGAGCCCAAAGCTCCGGGGGGGGCGATAGATAAGGATACCCGAAAATGATAGGCTCGGTGAGAGTTCTATGTTAAAGTGGGTGCTCTCGCAGTCGGTGATTGGACTCCCAAGCAAGCGGCAGATGAATTGATCTTTATGGATTATCGCAATCCCGCCCCCCCTGCCTGTTGCGCGATCGACCCTCTGCATCTCAAAGCCTTGAGGGAGGGCTTGAATGATGTCGGGTTCGGCGCATGAGGTAAGCCATGTTTCCGTCAGAAATATCACGTCTGGGTCGAGATCTCTGAGAAGCATCCAAATTTCGGTTGTATGTTTAGGAAGGGCTCTGCAGTTTAGTAGTGAAATTTTGAAATCCTCAGAGGGAGTGGAAGGTTCTAGGCTGGGAGGGGTAAATTTGTGCAGACATTGAGGACAGTGGTCGGGGAATTTATCCGGCAGGATGGAATGTGCGCAGGTGTTTCTTAAAGTTCTATTAAGCTGTTTGAGCTGTGCGATGGAGTAATGATGTTGAATGGGGAAACAAAATGCAGGGTTTGTGGGCCCTGGGCCTGGTCTGGCGCGGACCGGCGCAGACGGGCTTGCTTTTGGCGAGCCTTCAGCGCGCCAGCCACTCGCCAGCTGCGCGCGCCCGCTGCGCGTGACTACAGACATGTGGCTTTTGAGGGCAGGAATCAGCTGCTAGAATGCTGACCTGCGGAAGTAGTGTAGGTTCCTCACTTCCTGTGTTACGGTATTTTCCCTCCACACAATCTGAACTTTCAGTGGTGGATCGGGGAATCGCAGAACACAGCGTGAAGGTGAGCAAATGAGTAACAGTGAATTAAAAAGCAGATTCAATGTGACACAGCGGTAAAAAGCACAAAGCAATATTTAAAATAAACAATGCCGGCGCAACTCTCTGAGCCCTTTACCAGGCGCTTCAGAGTATGAACCTTACGCTAGGGCTGTAGTCTTTTTCTCGCGTCCGCTGTGTGTGACTACAGACATGTGGCTTTTGAGGGCAGGAATCAGCTGCTAGAATGCTGCCCTGCGGAGTTAGTGTAGGCTTCCCCACTTCCTGTGTTGCGGTATTTTCCCTCCACACAATCTGAACTTTCAGTGGTGGACCGGGGAATCGCAGAACACAGCGTGTAGGTGAGCAAATGAGTAACAATGAATTAAAAAGCAGATTCAAAGTGACACAGCGTTAAAAAGCACGTAGCAATATTTAAAATAAACAATGCCGGCGCAACTCTCTGAGCCCTTTACCAGGCGCTTCAGAGTATGAACCTTACGCTAGGGCTGTAGTCTTTTTCTCGCGTCCGCTGCGCGTGACTACAGACGTGGCTTTTGAGGGCAGGAATCAGCTGCTAGAATGCTGACCTGCAGATGTAGTGTAGGCCTCCTCACTTCCTGTGTAGCGGTATTTTCCCTCCACACAATCTGAACTTTCAGTGGTGGACCAGGGAATCGCAGAACACAGCGTAAAGGTGAGCAAATGAGTAACAGTGAATTAAAAAGCAGATTCAAAGTGACACAGCATTAAAAAGCCCGAGGCAATATTTAAAATAAACAATGCCGGCGCAACTCTCTGAGCCCTTTACCAGGCGCTTCAGAGTATGAACCTTACGCGAGGGCTGTAGTCTTTTTCTTGCGTCCGCATGAATTGCATTCATTCTAACAACTTCATAAAAGGCAACAACATGACGCATCCAAGAAAGGGTAAATCAGTAACATTTAAGCATTTGTCAAACTGTAACACTGTGAATACCATTTATAATATCAAGTTTCCATGTGGGTGTCTATAATTTGGAAAGACTGAAAGGAAAGGAAAGATCAGGATAACTGAGCATAAAAGCATGATCATCAACAAGAACACCAATTTTGGTACATTGGTTGAAGACACAATATTTCACAATTACTGTTTCTGAATTTGGAAACAGTGAGGCCAAAGGAGGGCGTAGACCCCAGGAAAATGTTACTGCAGAGAGAGATTTTTTGGATAAAAAAATTTAACACTGTGATCCCGTGGGGCTTAATGATAAGCTGGATAGGAGTTGCTTCCAATAAAAGTGTGAGCAATCTTACATGCTTCTGACACAATAACATTCCAGTACACACACTGTTGTCACCTTTTGAATCCCTTGATCCAGTCCTTAGAATCTTTGCACATGTTGCAAAAGGCAATGCTATGATCATTGAGTTATGTGTGCAAAACAACCAGAGATTGGAGTGAAACATTACATATTGATGTATACCGTCATTAGTCATGTTGTTTATGTGCATTCTGGTTGTAATCAAAGAAGTTTTTTGGTTTGTGTAAAATAGATGAAGATATTTATCCATGTACAAATGCCGAGAATAATCTATATTCACGCATGTAATCAATATTATTATGATATGCATCTTAGATGTGATGAAGGCAGGTGAATGCTGTGTAATGTAAGAACAATCTTGTTATGAGAGGCCAATTTATATAGATCACACTATAAGCTAAATAGTTACACACTATCATTGGAGGTGAGCAAGGATTCGTAGTATTTTCAGGTTAAGTTGGTTGTTACAAGAGCAGAGGATTTGATATGTATCGCGTTGTCCACCATCGGGGATTGGCACTTTGAATTTGGTTTACAGGACTAAGATGCCCGCTATGTAAGAGGAGAAGTGGAGATGCATTGCATCGTCGGTGTTGATACATCAAATGCGCTGTGACTAAGTTATATACGAAAAGACAGAAGTAGGAGAGAGGTAGAAGCTGGCACATTACTGATGGGCATACTGTGAAAAGAATGAGATACGCCGTTGAGATACTGGTAAATATCAGTTGGATAGAGTTGCATATGTCTAGATGTGCGCTGGGAATTGGCAATTAAAGTAATGACATTCCGTTTGTTGTTTAAGGCTTGAAGATTGATTTGAAAAACGGATCGAACATTGGTTATCCAGTTCTAAAGCATGTGTGGTTGCTTAATTGATTTTCTTTTTTTCAGTTCAGAAGAGAATTTTATTGAAAGTATAGAGGTGTCAATATACAATACATGTGAATAATCAAGAAACAATACATCACATTTGTACTCCAGCATAAATACAGGAGTAAGAATAAAAGATAAAAGCACAGTTAAGAAAACAAAAGAAATAATGCAATACATATTTAATATAGAAGATAAAGGAATATCTAAAGAGATTATGGGGGTTTAAGTACTTCCTGTTGAGACGGGTTGGGCAAAGAATGCTATTTTGCACATTTGGCAAAAAATGTTGTAACAGGTGACCATAACTGAGTTCTCTTCATGGCCATGTGGAGAGGAAAGGTGAAAAATGTGTCTAATCTATGGTTGTGGCATACATCATACCACCAAGCTTTATAAGACATTTTTGTGAAGTATTTCCAATTTCTTGTTATTTGCTGAAAGGCAACTGCTATTAGTAAATCGATAATTTTGATATTAACTTCACAAATATCCCAAGATGGTGATAGACTTCCCAAGGAAATGTCTTTTACACAGAATGGGATATTGGTGCCAAAAATTACATTAATTTGAGACCATACATGTTTCCAGAACTTATATACAGGTGGACACGAAAAAAGCATATGAAACGAATCGGCGTCAGGAGATGTGCAAGACCAGCAAGTATTCGGAATAGAGGAGAATCTTTTATTTAAGGTGTGTGGAGATAGCAAAAGCCAGTTATAGATGTAAAATAATGTTTGTGTTAAACTAGCTGTTCTTGAGGTTTTACGTAATTTAGTCCAGATATTGTTCCACATTGGTAGGGACCAAACTGTATCAAAGTCTTTCTCCCGAGCTACTTCAATCCTAGATTTTAGTGGTAATGTACCTGTAGATTGAAAGTAGGTATATATAGTTGATGCTTTAGGTTTAGTGCGCAAAAGATAGGACAAATCTGTATGTAAATCATTTGTAAAAGATTTGTGGGGTTTGCTGGCGAGCTGAGTATACATGTTGAGCACAGTATTGCGTAGAACATAGTATTTAGAAATGAAAGAGGCAGGCAAACTGTATCTCTGTTGAAGCGGAGAAAAATAAACAAAATTCGTTGTTTGAGAATAGTTGGTGAATCCATACTAAACCACGTTGCCTCCACGTTTTCCAATAAAAGGGCTTATTATGTATTAATACAGATTTATTGTGCCATATGGTTGAGGCTAAAAAAGAGTCGAGAGTGTCATGTAATGAGGGATATATAGAGCTAAGAAGTTTGGAACTGAGTTTAAATAGAGGAGTAGATAATGTTTGGGTTTTGCGAGAGAAAGAAAGATATTCTTGAAATGAAAAAGGGAACAAAAACGAATTCTCAACTGAAGCCCATAAGGGGTATTCTTCTGTAGAGTCAAGCAGCCAGTATGAGGCATGTCGTAATAAGAATGCTTTTTGATAAGCTGGAAAATTGGGAAAATTGACTCTTCCTTCAGTTTTGGGACGCATTAACTTAGAAATAGACATACGGGATTTTTTATTGTTCCATAAAAAGGATGATAGTATTCAATTAATAGATTTAAATAGTTTAGTAGAGATGGGGACCGGAATGTTGGAAATGGTATATAAAATTATAGGTGAGAGCATCATTTTAATAGTGTTCAAACGGCCCCACCTGGATAGGTATAAGGGATGCCATTTGGTAGTAAGCTCTGAGATTTTTTGAATGCAGTTATTCATGCATAAAGTTACTGTGCCTTTAATTGTGTGTGTGAAATTTAAACCTAGATATTTAATATGAGAGGATTTCCAAGTAATATTTGCTGAAACAAAATCGGCTTTAAAGGTAAATTTAGTCAAAGGTAGAATTTCGCATTTGTCGCTATTTAGTTTATATCCTGAAATCAGTGAAAAGGAATGGACCTCCTTTAGAAAGGCAGGAATCAACTCACTGGGGTTAGAAATCAAAATCAAAATATCATCAGCGTATGCTGCAAGATTGACATTGGTAGTGGGAGTTTTAAATCCGTGTATTTGTATATTTTGACGAATTTTTGAGAGAAAGGGTTCAAGGGCTAGATTAAAAAGGAATGGAGTTAAAGGGCAGCCTCGGTGCACTCCTCTGCCAAGATCAAAAAATGATGATATTAGACCATTAGCACAGACAGCAACGTGTGGATTAGAATATAAAAGTGAAACTAGGGACATAAACTTAGGGCCAAATCCAAATCATTTGAGAGTGTAGAATAGATATTGCCATTCAACTCTATCAAATGCTTTTTCTGCGTCCAGCGCTATTGCTGCAAGAGAGTGTTTTAAATATGGTGCTTTAGATAAGATATTGAAAAAAAGTCTCTTGCTATCGGTGACTACTCGCCCTTTCACAAAACCGAATTGCTCCTTGCCTAATATATTTGGTGAAATAGGTTCTAAGCATAAAGCTAGTGCTCTGGAAAAAATCTTGTAATCTACATTGACAAGTGATATGGGTCTGTAATTTTTACAGTATTTCGAATCCTTGCCCTCTTTGGGTATTAGACATATATGGGCATCTGAAAAGTATCTCTTGGAGTTTCCTAACGTGAAAAAGGAGTCAACTAAGAAGTGTAATTTAGGCATTAATAATTTAGAGAAATGGAGATAGAATTCGACTGTGAATCCATCTGGTCCAGGTGCCTTATCTTTTTTGAGATGTTGAAGTGTATCTAAGAGTTCTTGTTGCGTTATCTCCGTTTCTAAGGATGATAAATCAGGAAAGTTCTGCCGAGTCTTATGTAAAGTTGAACTGTGAAAGCATATGATTTGTAGGATTCGTTTGAGAGGAGTACTATGATTTATAAAACAGTGCAATTTCATTCAAAATTTCTGTGTCCTTGAATTGTAAGACAGAATGATCATCATAAATCGAATCAATATTCAATTTGTTATGTTTGGTTTTCAAATAGTTAGCTAAAATTTTACCAGCCTTATTTTTCCCCCCATAAAACTTGCCCTAGATTTCAGTAGGTATAATGAGGCATTGTCAGTTGATTCCTTGTTGAACTGTAATTTTGCTTTTATAAGGGCATTGAGAACATCTTTTGAGTTAGATGTATAAAAAGAATGCTCCAGTCTCTTAATGTCTTGAAGTAGAGATCTCGTACGTTTACGAGCAGTGTTACATTTTCTGGCCACGTAATTTATAATAAAATCTCTTGTTGAAGCCTTAAAGGAGTCCCAGATAGTTGAGAAAGGTAAAGATTCAGTGTGGTTTATAGAAAAATATTCATCAAAAAAGGTAGTAAATGAGGAGGAGAATGCTGGCTCCAGAAGAAGAGAATTATTGAATCTCCATCGTCTGGGGGCATCAGCTTTAGGTAAAATGTCTAAGTTGATTGAAAAAGGGGCATGATTTGATAATAATATCGGTCCTATTTCTGCATTCACAAGTGTTTGAGATAAATTATGAGATACAAAAAAGTAATCTATCCGCGATTGAGAGTGGTGCACCGGAGAATAAAAAGTGTACTCTCTGGTGACTGGATTACACAGCCTCCAGGCGTCTAAGAGTTTATGCTGTGTAATAGTATGTATAAAAGATTTATGGGGTTTGTTGGGAATAAATGAAACTTTAGAATTTCGAACTATAAAGGGATCAAAAATCTGATTGCAATCTCCTGCTACTATAAAATTGTCTTCGATGCAAAGAGTGGTCTGCTTGGCTATTGAGTACCAAAAAGAAGAGTCACCACCAGTAGGGGCATAAACATTGAAAAAGAGACAGGAACATCCCTTAACATCAGCTTAACATTAAGCCATCGACCATCGGCATCAGAGTCTTGAGATATAAATTTGAAGGTAAGTGATTTACGACAAAGCATCATGACTCCATTGCGCTTGCTATCACCATTGGAGTAAAATATTTTCCCCACACAACATTTTTTTAGTTTGGACGACTCATTCTCTGTGAAATGAGTCTCTTGTAAAAATACAATGTCTGCATTTAATTTAGCCAAATGAGTTAAAACTCTTTGTCGTTTTATGGGGGAGTTCAACCCTCTAGCATTCCATGATACTAATTTCAACGGCATAGCAGGTTAAGAGTAGTGATAGACGAGTATAATGAACAATGGCAATTCAACTCAATGAAGAATTCAAGAAAAATATAAGAGGAGATAAATAACATAAACAAAGTAATCATGGCCAATATAAGGAGTAAAAGATGGACAAAGAATGGTAAAAGGAGAGAACAAAGTTGATAAGAGAAAACAGGAGTACGTGAAAATACATATCTAGAGCTGTAATTCAAATGGAAACGATAAAAAAGCGTTAGGAAAATGAGAAAAGTAAATAACACTGAGAGCTGGAAATAACAACCTCTATAATAAAAATGAATGAAGCAAAAAAGGTAACGGAGTAAAGTACACTAAGAGTAAAGAAATCAAAGACACTCAGAGAAGGGGTAAGGAAAGTATTTAGAAAGGAAAGAAGAAAGAGGATAAGGAACACCATTAGGACAGAGATGTAGGAGGACAACATACCTACATGAGGAAAGACCAGGTAGACACTGGGGGGTTGTGGAGCCACATGGAATGGACAGCTAAACGGAAAACCAGGAAGACGTCATGAGATAAGTGTTACAGATCTGCGGGGACGAAACATAACAAACGTTAAATTAATGTTGTGAAATGGGCGCAAACAACAATAACTAAGAGTGACAGTAAATACATTTGCAAAAAGTGAACTCTAATGAGAATAACAATAAGTAGAACGAGAACGAGGAAAAACAGTTCTTGAACTACCAAATATTATAACGAGATGAACAAGACTCAAACAATGTAATCAGTAAACAACAATGTCAAGCACTGAAAGAAGAAGAAGGACGAGATGAATCCATAGCAGACGGTTTGCAGGAATTGATGAAGCTTTGTAAACGCAGAGGATCATCATACGTGGTTGTTCTATTGTTATAGGTGAGGCAAGGGTGAAAAAGACCATATCTGGCTCCTATTGAGCAAAGATCAGCTCGCATATTTAGAAAAGCCTTGCGTCAGTTAGCAGTAGCTTTAGCATAGTCTTGTGCGAAGAATAGAGATGAGCCAGACCACGTGAGTCTTGGAAAAGCTTTGACCTCTGAGAGAACCTTCAACAAATCCGTGTATTCTAGGAAGTATAAAATAACTCCTCTTGATCTTTGACGAAGCACTTGATGGAGCGCGACCTAACCGATGTGCTCGTTGAATGTTAAGTACCGTTCCCTGTGGCATGTGGAGCAATTTAGGGAGAAATGATTTGAAAAAAGCAAGAGAGTCATTCCCTTCAAGGCCCTCTTCCAGGCCATAAATACTTAAATTGTTTCACCTGTTGCGATTTTCCAAGTCCTCAACCTGTTTCTGAAGTGTAGAGACTTGAGAATGGAGTTGAGAAACGTTGGCACAGGTCTCTGTTAAGGAGGAAACATTTTGTTCAACTGACGAGACCCTTGTTTCAAGTTGAGGACAATTGTCTGTCAAGACTTGCAATTTGGTGTTAGTCTCTTCCATGAAGGGTCTAAGAGCTCTAATTTCCTACAATAATAATTCCATTGACACTGGCGATGTTGATTTTGGTGGTGATGGAGGATCCTTTTTGAGTCGTTTAGTGTTGGATTTCCCCAGAAATGTAGGAGAGGGTTCCATTATTAGTTCCAAACTCTGAGAATAGGATGCCAGAGAATCTTCTAATGCGGAGAACTCAGAAAAAATCTTAGAGTTTTTTACGAAAATGTTCTTTGGTTTAGATAGTGGAATGTGTGTTGATTTTATTCTGTCCATAAATCACATTTGGCACACTCCGTGCTGAAGCGAACGCAATAAGGGTCAAGTGCGATGAGATAGAAACCGCGTCAAAATAGGTGGGTTCATGTAGAGAAATCTAAGTACCTTGACATGTGTGAGCACCGTCAATATCGAGTAAAGAAGTCTTTTTTAAATGAAGAAACAGTCGTCAACCAGACTTCGTGCCCTCTTCAAAGCATTGGTATGGGCGAAATAAAAGTAAAAATTCCAGAGAGTCATTTATGATTAAAAAATGGTTGAACTGCAGCTGGTATTGCCAGTGTGGAGCAGGAAACGGTTAATGAAATGCAACACGGGGTGACAGAATTTCAGCTAGCAAAAGAATAGTTCCCCAGTCCAGAATATGCTGAGAGCAATAGGATACGATTGTCTCAGAAAGAGGGAGTGTTACAGCTCAAGGGAATACTGTGAGGATTAAATGTGAGCACAAAATGGCTGCTATGCAGATTGCTGTGGAGAAGCTTAAACAGGGTTTATTGCAGGATGCGCCTCATCAAATTCCATAATTTCCTTAGTGAAAACATTCAAATTGTCATTCAAATTGATATTTCTGGCATGTTTGTAATATAGTAGGTGGCACTGTAAAAGAGGGGCATCGTTTCGGCATCATTATGGAGATACGCGCGTTCGCGTGATAAATTCAAAATGGCGGCCACATTGAAAACGAACCGCGAAAGAACTCACTGCGGAGAAATAAGTATATTTGCTGCCATAAGAGGAGTCTCCAAGGGCCTCCGAGTGCGCCCTGAATCTTTATGTGCCCATACACGCCTCTGTCAGAACTTCACTCTGCTGCAAAGCGCCGAGTCTTCCAGTCGAGCCCGTGTGCTTCCATTCCATGCCAAGTCATGCCCCTTAATTGATTTTCTAAGGTACGTTGAAGATCCATATAGTAGTTGTGCTCATAAAACAATCCCAACGTCCGTATACTGATAAGTGGTATTTTTACAGAAGAACTGCATGGTATAGTTCTCTGATTGGAATGCTTCATGATTCCTGCTTATTGTGAGTGTACTTGGTATTCGATCAAAACAGTGCACGGACTGAAGAGGGAGTTTTTGTGATATATCATCGTTGGTAGTCACAGCTGTTGGTGGTGTTACGTTTTACACTGTTTTCGATCTATTGTTTTTTCACTAATGGTATACCAATAATATATAGAGCTGGAGAGTTCATTTGCAACAACGTGGATTTAGAGCTCGCACAACACTGTAGGCACATGGCAGTCAGGCATATATGGGGAACACTGTTGATTTGCGATTGTCACTTTCTTGATATTGCAAGTTTTGGTGGAACAGTAACATAACACATCATGTTGGGTTTATTTTGGTTTTCAGAGGCCCCTGAGGAAGGGACTTTTGTCCTGAAATGCACAGGGCGATATAAGAATACTATGGAATCATCATATATAACTGCATGATATTATGTTTTTACAAACATTGAAGTTATAATCATAAGCAGCATTGCTGGAATATTGAACTATGGCTGATGTTTGATTTAAATTAATGAAAATTTGTGTTCGAAGAAATTTGTGTACGTTGTATTTTGTATTGCATTTAAGTAATTGTGTGTTAAATACACATAGCAGTGCACGCAGGCATTAAGGTACATTTTTACTTGATAAACATTATTTTCAGAACTGTGACATAAAATCCAATTTTAAAATAAAAGAGGCTTTTAAATTACAATTCCTCAGACACCAAACATGGCTTACCCACCTGCTCCTAATCAAAGGCTAGCACATATTAAATGTAATCAGGCAACCCGATCTTATCCAATGGGAGAGACAGGCCTTTCAATAGTGAGGAACAAATCTAGCAGTTTTTCACTAGTGGGATATGTAAAACATAACAGTACAAGTCCAACCTTTTACATATAATGTACCCTGTCCTATGGACTATGTAGAGACTACCTTAGGAGTGATGTACATGCAATACAAGGGGAGTTTAAAGCATGGCAAGAGGGATATGTTGCCAACTTGCATTTGCAGTTTCCAACTGCATACAGTCTGCAATGAGAGCACAGGGCATGTTTAAGGGGATGGTACAATAGGTGCAGTAGACCCACTAGTAGCATTTCTTTTACAGGCCCTGGCTATATGATATACGACTTTACTAGGGATGTTTAAGTAAATTAAATATGCCAATCAGGTGTAAGTCAATTTTACCATGTTTAAGGAGAGAACACACACACGTTAGCACTGGTTAGCAGTGGTAAAGTGCACTGAGTCCTAAAGCCATTAAAAACAAATTCAACAAAATAGGGGGGTGAAGGCACAATGAATGGGGAAGAGCAACCTAAGGCTGAAAGGATTAACAATGTGTTCCTCCCAATCTTTGTCTGCAAGATGTCTATTCAATTAATTGTCCTCTTCATAATATGAGGACGTTTTTATCACTATATTAGATATTGAATGATAGGCAACATCAAACTATATATTCACTGCAGGAAAGTCAATTGGGAGAACTACATTTCCGGTCACTACTGAAACAAATATGTCAAATTAAAAGTTCCAACTATTAACTGATCACTCTCTACAAAGGCTTTTATGATATGTATGAGGTCTAACTAAGTAACTAGCTTTCTAGGTACAGAAGCTTGGACATTTGAACTCACTACTTGCATCTTTCCAATATGAAAGGTAACTAACAGCAATTTATCTATCTCAACATTATATTTTTGTGTAACGCATTTCCAACAGGCCTAAGAATAAAGATCACCCTAATGTCTTTTGCAAACAGCTACAAACCTATGTCTTTGAACTGTATTGTTAGACCTAGCATCTTTTGGCGTATTTCCCCTGTCTTTTTGCTTTCTGACCTCCTGGCTTTGATTTTGTTTTTACTGGTTTAGTGTCTATGCACTCTTTCTCACTGCCGTTCATCTTTAATGCACAAGTGTTCCTATTGTATTTTGTATTATGGATTGGTGTTTCCATGATTGGCATATTTGATTTACTGGTAAGCCCCTAGTAAAGTGCACTGAGAGTGCCAGTGCCTGTAAATCAAATGCTGCTAGTAGGACTGCAGCACTGATTGTGCTAACCACATAGGCAGCCATTCAAAGGGCTCTCAGACCTACCACTACAGTGTCTGCACACAGTTTTTGGTGCCATGTTGACTTTGCAAGTGCACCAACTTGCCAACCCCTAACCTCCCCTTTTATTACATGTGAGTCACCCCTAAGGTAGGCCCAAGGTACCCCTATGGGCAAGGTGAAGTGCATGTGAAAGGTACGACATGTACTGGTGTTTGTGACATGTCCTGATAGTGAACTACAGTGTAATTTGTTTTTCACTGTTGAAAGGCTATCGGGCCCATAGGCTAGAATGAGGAATACTCTGTAACATTTTACGAGTATAACTTCCCATTGAGACAAGACAGAGAAATGGAGTTTAGTGTGCCTGAACTCAGAATGTAGAAATGCATAATTTAGTAAAGATGATTTTTCTGATTTATGTTTGAAAATACCACTTTTAGAAAGTAGGTATTTTCTTGCTTAGCGATCCTGTGTGCCACCTGGGTTGTGGATTGACTGTCTGGCTTTGGAGTGATGGGGCAGGGAGGTGCATTCTCTTTAAACAGCCACAGGGGTGGGGTGAGGTGTTTCCTGCCTTTCCAGGGTGAGTCAGGGCTGGGCTGAGTAGTCCTTGGCTACATTTAGAGTAGTGGGAGGAGATTTCCTTGCACCTGAATGGGCCTGGTCTGTCTTGAACAATGCTGTATCCACCTCCTGCTAGGAAGCTGGGTCAGAGAGGACCCAACTGGTTTGAACTGAGCACAGACACTCTCTGCCCAAGAGAACAAAGAAAATAATATAAATATTGGGGCCCAGACCCCAGAACTTTAGAACTCTCTTAGATCAAGGAACCTGCCAAAAAGAAGAGCTGGAAGAACTGCCAGGAAGAGTACTGCCCCTTTGCTGTGTTGTTGCTTTGCTGGGTTGGCCTGCAGTTGCTGCTTCTGTCTTGGGCAGTAAAAGGACTGGACTGAACTTTCTTCACTTGACGCTGAGTATCTCCAAGGGCTTGAAATAGAGCTTGCCTCCTGTTCATGAAGTTTCAGAGACAGCAGATACTTCACTTACCTCTGGGTACTACCTCTGGAACGGTGGGTTTCAGTTGTCACAGAAGGGGAAAGCAGCCAACACCATCACTGACACCGCTGTGGGCTCTGTATCCTGAAGGCACCGCAGAGGACACTGCCACACCTCGCAGTGCAACCCTGGTTTCACTGACAATGATGATCGCCGCCATCGAGCC
The DNA here is from genome assembly GCF_964204655.1 of Triturus cristatus. NCBI lineage: Eukaryota > Metazoa > Chordata > Amphibia > Caudata > Salamandridae > Triturus > Triturus cristatus. The sequence goes on along the minus strand of NC_140585.1, from coordinate 700,361,380 downwards.
GCTGCTTTTGCCATGACCTGTAGGCCCCGCATTCAGCACCGCCTCACTTCACTCTGCTACTCTGGTCTCACCCACGACCCCGCTGCCTGATGACCTCGCCACCCGTGACCACACCATCCAACAGTGCAGTCTAGGCCAACCGATGCCAGCTCCCACCAACTGGCACTATTGCTTGCACCGTGACCTGTCAGCAGCACTACGAGCCCCACCTCACTCCGCACCACAGTCCTGGTCTCACTAATGCCGCTGGACGACCGTCACCCAGCTGTTGGCTGCACCGTGACTTGAGGGCACCGCACGCCGCACCACTACGATTCACATCACAACCGTGATGGTTGCCACAACCAACCCGCACCATCGCGGTTGGTCAGAACCAAAGGTACTGTTTACTAGTCTTGTGATACTAACAACGAACCGCAATGATGGGGTCGGCAGGAACTGTTGGATACTGTTGTTTTCAGCACCACGGTAGCCCCAGACGGAGCTGCCAGTCTTTAAGGAACTGCATTTTAAAGTTTTTTTGTTTTTGTTTGATTACTGTTTGTTGGCCTTCTATCATTTTGGTCTTGTTTGCACAGATAAATATTGGTTATTTTTCCTAAAACTGGTGCGGTGTCCTTTTGTAGTGTTTTTACAGTATTACAGTATGCGATGTGCACACACATCACACACTACCTCTGAGATAAGCCTGACTGCTCATGCCAAGCTCTCAAGGGGGTGAACAGGGGTTTTTTCAGTAGTGTATCTCCCTTATCCTGACTAGAAGGAATGGTCCCTATTTGGATAGAGGCGCAAACCGTTGCCAACTGGAGACCCTAATTTCTAACATGTATCTTGCAGGATAAGTAAACCCACCTACTTATTGTCTTTCCTTCATAAGCTTCCTGGTAAATGATATTCGATCAATACAGAATATTGCTCAATGTGAATTACATTCTATGAAGATTTTGCAGCCTACTTTCGGCTGAGATCGAAACGCGTCGTTTGTCTGCCAAATAAACCCGCAATATTGAGAACACAGAACTGGAGCGGCTCGTTTTTTCTGCAACACTTGTGGAAATTTCTATGCGTATATATATATATATATCTCCTCGGGGAGAGGAGTTGGCCTAACGGCTAGGGCGCTTGACCTCGGACCTGGGGAATTGGGTTCAAGTCTCGGTAATGACGCTGAACATCCTGTGATTCTGGGCAAATCACTTAATCTCCCCGTGCCTAACAAAAAAAACGAATGTGTGCCCTCATGTAACGTAACTGGTGCTATGTAAAGCGCTCTGATACCTGATTGGATTCGGGTCAAGTTTGCGCTATATAAAACTCTGCAAAAAAGAAATATATATAACCTACTGGCGGTCGCCAGTAGGTAGATATAGTTAGGACCTATTTTCAATAGGAAATCCGCAACATTCTATTTGGAATAACGTTGGCGCCGATTGACGAATCTCCGTGAAATTTTCCAAACTTTTGGCCAGCTCCGGTCCGCTCCTATCCTGAAAATTTCACTGTGATTCGTCAAGCGGGGGCCGAGGAAAAAGGGGTGTCCCAAAACGCGTTTATTCCATGCATTTTCCCATAGGACCTGTTGACGCAGCTACAGCCTGAACTGCTGAACGGAATTGCACCAAATTTGGCAAATAGGTAGTCCTCAGTTCAGACTCGTGCCTTTTGCTTAAATGGTGTAAATCTGTTCAGTAGTTCCTGAGTTAAAAAGATAGATGTATCTATGGCCTCTGAGGATCCGCGCACCCTCCCCGCACCCTCCCGTGCACAAGCTGAATGCTAATTGGCTGCCAACACTCTGAATCAGGAAGTGTTGGCAGCCATCTTGTGCCTCGGTAGAACCGAGGCACAAGAAAACCCCCCCAAAAAGGCACAAAACGCGACAAGGGGGCAGGGTAGAAACACCCTGACCCCCTAGGCCTGATCAGGGGGTCCCACAAGGACCCCCAAGGCCAACATTTTTTGTATTATTTAAACAAAAATCGCGGGATGCGCTTAGGATCCATGCATCCTGCTCCCAGAAAAAAAATCAAAAAGCGGGCTCCTGCGCTTCGTTTACAATTAGCCCCAGGGGGGGCCAAGTCCCGTGGGCAATATTTTATAGTAATGGGGGGCCCAGAGGGGCCCCCCAGCCCCGGGGACTGCCACCCCCGCGGCTTTTGTGAAATATGTGGGGGGGCTCTTAGCCCCCCCAGCCCCGGGGACCACCACCCCCCGGGGCTTTGCAAAAAATGGGTGGGGGGGCTGAAAGGTCCCCCCAAGCTCCGGGGACCGCCACCCCCGGGGCTTTATTTACATATTTGCGGGGGGCTCATGGCCCCCCCGCAGCCCCGGGGACTGCCACCCCCCAGGGCTTGTTTCATAAATAAAATACCTGTGTGGGGGGGCTCGAGCCCCCACATACCCCGGTGACCACCACCTCCCCGGGGCACTAAATATTTAAAATAGGGGTTCCGTTACAGACCCCCAAACCCCGGGGACCACCACCTCCCGGGGCTTTAAATTAAGTGGGAGGGGGGCCGCGTGGCCCCCCTGGAGCCAATGATGGCCCTGGGGACCGCCACCACCCAGGGCCGGCTCCTGCAGTGTCCCGGGGTGCCCACCCCCGGCACACTGCTGTTTGCAATGGCAGGGCGGGAGCCTCACGGCTCCCGCCCTGCCATTGCAAACTGCTTTGCTTCATTGAAGCACGAGCAGGGAAACCTGCTCTCACTTCAATGAAGCAAAGCTGATAGCTTTTCCACATGGGGAGCAGCATGTTAGCTGCTCCCCATGTGGAAAAGCAATGCCGGCTCCCGCAGGAGGCGGGGAGACGGCTGGGACCGTGGGGGGATTGGTGACCCCCCCACGGTCCCCAACGAGGTGGCCAGGCCCCGTGGGATGGGGTCCCCGGGGCCATAAGTGGCCTGGGAGGGGGACCACGCGGCCCCCCTCCCCAAAATATTTAAAAAATAATTTTAAAAAGGGCTGGCCCCGGGGGATGGGGTCCCCGGGGCCATAAGTGGCCATGGGAGGGGGGCAAGGCAGCCACCCTCCAAATAAAAATTATTTTTATAAAAGGACCATGCCCCTGGGGATGGAGTCCCTGGGGCAGATTAAGGCCTCGGGAGGGGGGCCACGCGGCCCCCCTCCACAGTTTTAAAATAAAAATTAAAAATTAGGGGGCAGGCCCTGGAGGATGGGGTCAGCAGGGCCAAAAAATAAGAAAAAGAAGGGGGGCTACACTGCCCCCCTTCTTAAAAAGATTTTTTTTTTTAAACGGGATCGGGGAGGAGGCCACGCCCCCTCCTTTCATCACTCTGCAAATGCACCATGTTTGAAGAGGAATTAATTTCCCAACTTAAATCGCGCCACAGGGTGTGTTTGCCGACATGTCACATCAGGACCCGCCCCCTTCCATCACCATTGTGCAAACGTGCCCTGTGGGGCACGTTTACACACTGGTGAAGGAAGGGGACGGGGCTTGAGGTGACGTGTGCCAACACACCCTGTGGTGCGTTTTACGTTGGGGAAAAATTTCTCTTCAATCATGAGGGACCCTGGGGGCCAAGTAGCCCACCAGGTGCTTCCAGGAAGTGCCACTGCGCTGCGTTGCAGAGAGGTGGTGCAGGCCGTGCGTCTATTTACATCGCTCTGCTACGCAGCTCTGTGGCGCTTACTGGAAGTACCTAGTGGGCTAGTTGGTCTCTGAAGGGGAATTATTTCCCCAACGTAAAATGCGCCACATGGCGTGTTTGCACAGTGGTGAAGGGAGGGGATGGTGTAGGAAAGTGGCTCTATATATACTGGACCGAAGTAAAATCAGCCGAACTACGAATTCCGATTTACTCACCTGTTATCAGGAGAGAACCCAGTGCTGCATCTTTTAGCCCAGCACTGACCCTGAAAAGTAATTCTAAGCGTACTTACTAGTAACTTTGTATTTCCTTCCATAGGAATCCATTGTGTGGTTTTCAGCAGAAAAGTTTCAAAGTATCAATTTTTGAAACTTACAAATATTCCTCTAAAATCAGCCGAACTACGAATTCTGATTTACTCACCTGTTATCAGGAGAGAACCCAGTGCTGCATCTTTTAACCCAGCACTGACCCTGAAAAGTAAGTCTAAGCGTACTTACCAGTAACTCGTATTTCCTTCCATAGGAATCCATTGTGTGGTTTTCAGCAGAAAGGTTTCTAAGTTTCCATTTTTCAAACATACAAATATTCCTCTAAAATCAGCCGAGCTACGAATTCTGATTTACTCACCTGTTATCAGGAGAGAACCCAGTGCTGCATCTTTTAACCCAGCACTGACCCTGAAAAGTAATTCTAAGCGTACTTACCAGTAACTTGTATTTCCTTCCATAGGAATCCATTGTGTGGTTTTCACCAGAAAATTTTCTAAGTGTCCAATTTTGAAACGTACAAATATTCCTCTAAAATCAGCCGAACTACGAATTCCGATTTACTCACCTGTTATCAGGAGAGAACCCAGAGCTGCATCTTTTAACCCAGCACTGACCCTGAAAAGTAGGTCTAAGTGTACTTACCAGGAACTTGTATTTCCTTCCATAGGAATCCATTGTGTAGTTTTCACCAGAAAAGTTTCTGTGTCTATTTTCACAAACTAAAAATATTCCTAAAAAATCATCTGTATGACTTAAACACATTCTTTCAACTGTTTACAGGAGATTGGCCAGTGCTGGATGCAGGATCCACCACTGAGTAAGAAAAAGTAACGATAACACTACTTACCTGCTAAGTGAATTTTCTGCCATAGGATAATATTGGTGATTCAATGTGAAAACATTTCTTCCAACTTTTAAAATACAATAATATTCCTTAAAAATAACTACTGTAACCAAAACGCTTTTACTCAACTGTTTATAGGAGATGTCCAAGGACTGAATCTAGGATCCAGTCCTGTGGTTAGAAAAGTAATCCATAAAGTAACTAATTGCATTTGACTAGAAATTCACACTGAACTCAATGTTGCATTGTGTTTGAAATTGTGTTGCCCATTGCAACAACTGTAACTACTGTACTTAAAAGTCTAGTGCCTATTTGCAAAGTATTTAAACTAAAGTAATTCATTCTGAGAAAGTATATTTTGTATTGTAATGTATAATGTAATTATAATGTAATTAAAATAAAATATATCTAAAAATAAATAGTTTAAAAAATGTAGTAAATCAGTATCAAAAAAATCAGTATAACAATTAATACATAAAAAATTGTCATTTACAAAACCTTTGAATTTCACTGATAAAACCATAGGTTTCAGGCCTGATATAGTTAGGAATTAGCATTTAAAAAACCTTGGAAATTCACTAAAAATACCATAGGTTTCAGGCCTGATATAGTTAGGAATTAGCATTTAAAAAACCTTAGAAATTCACTGAAAAAACAATAGCTTGTAGGGGTGTTATAGTTAGCTGGACATTTCACTCGAACAAAACCATTGAAATTCCTCCAATATAGTTAGTTGTACTAACTACATCTCGCGCGCCCGCAATCCACTGCTGATGAGGTCACATATTACATCATTCATGACACGGTCAGTGACATCACTGATGACATCTCAAATGATATCACTGATGACATCACTGATTGCCAATGAAGTGATTGATGTTTTTGAGAAGTGTGTCACCAATGAACTTAAGAACATTTCTAAAAACAGGATCTATGCCAGAAACAACTTCTCCAAGGCCCAGATGGTGGCGCTTCAAACCCTTCAAAAAGATGAAAACATTGTGATAAAGAAATCAGACAAAGGGGGGGAATATTGTGGAATATTGTGGTGCTCCCAAAGGAAATGTACATTAAAGAGGGGCTATCACAATTAAATGATGGTAACAGGTATGAAAAAAGCACTAGGAAGGACTATGATGTGGCCAATGTGAAATTTCAAAATCAGTTGGATGATTGGAAAGATAGAGGCTTACTTGAGCCAGAAGAATATAATTTTCTCAGATGTAAACACCCTAAACTTCCAGCCCTTTACCTCCTCCCCAAACTACACAAGGATATGACAAACCCACCTGGAAGACCCATTGTATCTTCCAGGGGAGTGGTCTAGAAAATACTTCAAGATATGTGGACTTTTACTTACAGCCCCTAGTCCAGAATCTACCATCATACCTTAAAGATTCAGGTGATTTCCTTCGACTGATAAACAAAACTGAATGGCACCCATGATGCCTACTCATGAGTCTAGCCTGTATACGAGTATCCCTCACGAGAGAGGAGTTGAGGCATGTCAACACTTTTTAAGTATAAGGTCCCTGTCCTTCCTTTTTCACACAGAGATGATTTTAGATATGATTTACATCTGCCTTACACAAAATGTATTTCTCTTTGATGGAACTATTTACTGTCAAACCCTTGGCACGGCGATGGGTACTTGCTTCGTCCCCAGCTTTGCGGGGTTGTACCTGGGCTGGTGGGAGGAGCAAATAGCCAGGACCCTCGAGCAATACAAAATACATGTGAAAACTTGGGCTAGATATATCGATTACATTTTCTGTGTGTGGGAGGGTAGCAAGGAGGAGGCCAAGGAATTTGTTAATACCCTGAACAAAAATGACTTTAGCTTAACTTTCACCAGCCATATTGATAGGGAGAAAATTTAATTCCTTGATCTCTCAGTCAATATTAGAGAAAACAGACTTACGACCACGCTATTCAGAAAAAAGACAGCGGGGAACAGTTTGCTCCACGCACACAGTTGTCACCCAGATAGTCTCATCAAGAGTATCCCCATGGGCGAGCTTTTGCGAACCAAACGAAACTGTAGCACCGAGGAGGATTACACATTAGAGAGTGAAATAATGTGTAAAAGATTCAAAGACAGAGGCTATATCACTAAATGTATAGAAACAGCCCTGTCTAAAGTTAAGATCAGAGAAAGGGCAGACTTGATCAAAGAAAAAGAAAAAGAAGTTACAGAGACTGTAGATGGTAAGGAAACTGTACGGTTTATAACTAACTTTAACTGGCAGTCATGGAATGTAAAAGAGGCATTTAATAAGTTCTGGGGAACCCTGAAAAAGGATAATGACCTTTCAGACTGTCTAGAAGAATACCCTCAAGTCACATACCGTAAAGCCAAATCTCTTAAAGACTCACTTTGTAGAGCTGTTACTCAATCTGCAAGAAAGAAGAGTAACATCCAAGGGTTCCACACATGTAGGCAATGTAAAGCCTGCAAACACAGTTCTAACGTTAAAGAAGTACAACTAACTCCCCACTGCAGACCATTTAAGATTCTTGAACACTACTCATGTAATACAGAATTTGTAGTGTATGCTCTTAGGTGTCCCTGCGACAAGTACTATATTGGGAGCACCATCCATAAAGCCAAAAAACGAGTCCTGGAACATCTAAGGGCAATAAAGAACGACAGACAATACCCAGTCGCAAGACACTTTGCTTCCCACCATAATGGCAATAATGCACTACTCTCATTTTGTGTTCTTGATAATATCCCAACCAGAATGAGAGGGGGGGACAGAGTGCAAGAGCTTAGACAACTTGAATCTAAAATAATAATTAAGTACCACACCCTGCAACCTGAAGGCCATAACTGTGATGAAGGACTATCCACGCACTTAGGTTAAAGGGTGTTTATCCTTCCATGTATTAAGTAAAATGTCTACATCCATTCATGCTTTTTAAGCTTGTTCACTTTTGCAAAATATTGTAGTGTATGTAAATATTGTTTTAACTTTCTATAGGGTGTCTCACTTTTTGTTTAATTTTGATTACACAGATCAACGGCAGGGTATTGGAGGAGAGTTGAATTTAAGACTCATCGAAGCACTGTATTTTCACGTGAATGAATCATGGAATGAACAAAATTAAGAGCACCTGCACTTAAATATAAATACCCACTGGGGTTGGACTTTCACGTCTTTATGGTAATCACATAACATAGTGGCCTTTATTACTGATAGACCAAGAGTTACATCCATAAAATGCCACAATGCCCACTGGGGCATGACTTTAATGCATTGAGTATTGGGGTGCTATTTAATACAAAAGAACTGTCAGACTCAACGCTGCAATAAGCAGTGAGAAATGCTTGCGGCTAAAATGTTGTTTGACATACACGACTAAGTAGTAAATAGGTCTGTGGAGGAATAAAGTAACTGTTATGTCCACATGGGCGGGAATCAGGCCGCTGTGTGAACCGTTAAGGAACAATAAAGTTTATTTAGACTGCTCTGTTGAAATTACTAGTAGAAGCCAATGCGTTTAAACAAAGGCACCGCATTATCAAATGATGCCACGCAAACGCTTGTTTAATTAATGTTTTTGAAATGTATGGTTTAACAATGCATTTATTGAAATTACATTTGAGAATCATTCATCAACTTATATTATGGAGTCTGCTTTTCTAGCTCCTTGCACTGAGATATTCTGTGATGTCTGTTTTCCTTGTTTATCGTGAAGGAGGTGTGTCACTTGAATTGTATATACACTGGCATTTTCAATGCACTCGTACTCGTGAGAAAGGAGTTGAACTCCGAAACGCGTTGAGTGAACTGGCCGAAATGGAACTGAAATAAACACACTGTGAAAAGGATTAAGTGCCTGTGATATCGGTTTTCTGTATTTTCTAACAAACGATTGTGGTGGAGATATATATATAGTAAACATCTTGCCAAAATTATCACCTGGGTGTCCTTTACTCTCTCTGTTCGCTGGGAGGAGGTTGCGAAATACGGAAGTGGGTTGCTTCCACCAACGGACACCCTTCTCCATAAGTAGGCAGCCGCCCTCAACCAAAAAGAAACAAGGATCCGTGGTGGAACGTTGGCGGCCGCCTCCTACTGCAGCCAAGGAAATTGTCATCGACCGGAGGACCCGTCGATGATCAAAATCAAGGCAGTGAGTCAAGTTGGCATAAGTCGTAGGTGGGGAGGTACGATAAAAAGGCATAAATAAAGCAAGCCATTTGAGATCAGGCTTAACTCACGTTAGTAACGACACCTCACGATGTCTGCGGAAGCAGTCCACGATAGAGAGGCAGCAGCAGACGAACTGTTTGGCAATCTGCTGAAGGCGTCAGCAAGTCGGCAAAATATGCATGAAAGTGGGGCAGATAAAGATAACGATGTAAAAGCAACATTAAAGAACTTGGAAAGAAATATGAGAATGGAGATCACAAAATGGTGGGAACACACATCCTTGAGCAAATATGTGGAAGTGGGAAGAGTCCCACGACGGTTAAGGATCCTGCATGCCCTGAGTTTTGACAAACCAAATACAGACATGCTCAGAGAGTGGGGAGAGAGTAATTTGGCAGCCTCCATGAATTTAGTTTACATTCTAATTAAATACGCTGAAATAGACCGAAAAGCACTACTAAGATCAATGAAGAGCTAAGCAAATCAGAAATGACAGACTACATCAAGACAACAAGAAATGAAATTAAAGAAAGGCTCAGAAAACATGAAGAAAAAATTAAAGTCCGCAAGGCTCACAAGTTTGCACGTGATCAAGCTGATTACGAGAACGGCCAAATATTTACTATGCGTGCAAATTTGATAATGTAAAAAAACAACAATACAGCGATAAAACAAAAACAAACACAATAAGAGAAACACATAAACCTAGCAACAATGAAGAATTTTCTAGTGCCGATGCAGAACCGCTAACTAGTGAATCGGGTTCAGAAGTTGAAAGTTCAAATATCGCAATGACCAAAACCAAATTAAGCCTTGGGGAAGGGCTGGATTTTTTAGGCCTAGAGCGATTACAAACCTTGAGGCCAAGAAATCAAAGGAGGCCAGTGGAATAAGAAAAAACGCAAGAAGGCAAGATAGACGCAAAAGGCGGAAATGCAAAAACCATAGAAAGAAACGCAATGGCGCAGAAAGTGACAGGAAACGATAATACCATAATTAATCTATCTCCGATATCTTTGACAAAGGCTGAGGAACAATTGTTAGCACTGGGACTAAAATACTGCCCAGAGAGCAGTTTCAATTACACAGGCACAAGAATTGATGTATTCTGTTTCATTCGAAAACTGAAGCTGAAAAAGTTCTTTACCATAAAAACTGGCTTGGATCAAGCAAAAATGGAACATGACACAGTGGTAGGTGATGCACACTCACTTAAGGCATCCGATATTCCAACGCTGCTAACCTTGCATGAACTGAAAAATGGAAACTGAAATTCCATCTTCAGAATTTGAGCAAGAGGACCCAAAACAGATAAGACTGCAAAAAATTATTATATCTCAGAGAGGTGCGGGAAGTAGTCCATTTAAGCCAAAATCAACCTTTCTGCCTCTCATGCCAAAAGACACGGTTGATATCTTCCACGAAAGAGTGACTGAAGACATCAAAAAATTATATCATCAAGTCAAACACATTAAAAGGAGCAAACAGTATAAAAAACTTGGAATATGCCAAACTGATGAAAAAATGTGGAGAAAATCAGGAAATAATAATAAAAAAATCAGGCAAAGGTGGCAACATCGTGATTTGGCCTAAGAAAGATTACATTTAGGAAGCAAAGAGAAAACTAGACAATAACCAGTGTTATGAAAAAAGAAGAACAAGGGACTACAGCAAAGCGAGGGAGACTTTAAAGAAAGATCTACAACAATGGAAACGGGAGGGATTGATCTCGGCGGATGAATATAAGTTCATGTATAAGGAATTCCTGGTCCTCCCAGTCCTTTATCTCAACCCAAAAGTCCATAAAAACACTGTACCCATTCTTGGAAGACCAATTATTTCGGCAATTAACAGCATGCGGGAACAAGTTGACAATATGTTGTCTATTTTCTACAAGACATGGTGAAAGAACTACCTAGTTATGTAAAGGACACTGGAGACTTTTTGACCAAAATAGAGAACATTGTATGGGCATATGACCTGTTAATTATTACACTTGATATAGAGTCTATACGAGCATTGACCATCTAACGGGCTTGAAGGCTGTCAAACATTTTCTAGACGCAAGACACTGTGAATTCTATGAGCATAACAAAAAGATTATTTCTTGGTGTCTCAATAATAATTATTTCATGTTTGCAAAAGAGATCTATAAACAACTAAGAGGAGTAGCGATGGAAGCCTGTTTCTCCCCCAGCTACGCGTGTTTACACGTTGGCTGGTGGGAGGAACAGGTTCTGAGAAGAACATATTGTGAAACATTGATCAATATGTACTGCACTGGCTCAGATACATAGACAATGTTTTTAGTGTGGAAGGGAGATGAAAAGAAAGCCAGACAATTCATTAAGGCAATAAATACCAACTCCTTGAATCTTAATTTCACATCACATGTAAGTAAAACCAACATTGAATTCTTAGATGTGAAAGTTCAGGCTAAAGATGAAAAACTTGAGACTACCTTATTTAGAAAACCAACGGCGGGCAATGCTACGCTACATGCGAGCAGTACCCACCCTAAGCATCTCATTAGTTGTCTCCCCTACGGGGAAATCCTGAGGTTAAAATGTATCTGCAGCTTAGAAGCGGATTTCAGCAACTGTGTAGAGGATACTATAGCCAGACTCAGGCAGCGATGATATATTGAGAAGGTTTTAAAGCAGGCCATTATTAAAGCTGAAGCGAGGCATAGAGCAAGTCTCCTCATAAGATCAGAGGGCAAAGAGATACAAAAAAATCAACTTAGAATTGCCTGATAAAAATGAGGGTCCTCAATCAATAACCACATATAGCAGCGAAGAAAGGAAAATAAGGTCCATAATTAAGAAGAACTGGCCAATAATGCTCATGGACAGTGTTCTTGGAACTAGACTTCCAAATGTCCCCACAATTACTTTTAGAAACTCTAGGAGTATGGGATCTCAGTTGGTAAAGAACAGCCCCAAACTGCGTCCTATTGGTACTTGGCTAAAACCCAAACAAGGCTTTACTAAGTGTTCCTCGTACAGAGCCTCCAAATTTGGAGTTAACACAATGCATTTTGTTACTCCGTTGCCATTGAAGGGAGCTTCAATTGCAGAACCGAGTATGCAGTCTATGTCCTGACATGCACCTGCGGTTTAAAATACATTGGGAGTACCAAGCTGCAGGTGCATGTCAGAATACTGCAGCATCTCAGAGCGATCATTAACAATGATCCTGCATACCCGGAAGCACGACATTTTAAACAACACACAACAATGAGGCAAACTGTCTAACGTACTATGTGATCAATGCTATTCCCAAACTCCGCAGAGGAGGGAATAGGGAACGACAATTAAGACAGCTGGAGACACGGATGATTTTGGATTTTGACAGTAAAGTGCCAAATGGACTCAACAATACCGAAGACTTGCACAATTTCCTGTAACTATAAAAAGAATTAGCCAGGATATTAAGGCAGTAAGAATAAATGAATAGAGGAAATGACAATGTGTGGATATCTTGGCAGCTACCTTTTATCATGAAGTAATAATTTTAGGTCTTTTAATCACTGCCCCTGTTTTTCTATTCAATGATTTTAGCACAAATACATCTATTTTTTTTTAAACTTCCCAAATAGTATTAACTGTATTGAAGATGTTACTGTTGACAACAACTTAGTAGGCTTACATTTTGCACAATCATAACTAGGTACTTTAGAAATATGCAATTTTGTGCACATTTAGGTTGGCTGCTAAGCACTAGGGCACTTTGACATAATGAATTGTGAACAACTACAACTAAAAAACACAAAAATATAAGATTCATGTATAAAAAGAAACAAATGATCCTTTAACTGTCGAAATGTTTAAATGATGTCACAAAAAAAATCGCATTTTGCAATATTTATTTATTTATTTATTTAAACTTCTAGAGCGCGCAGCTACCCACAATGGGTTTCCCGGCGCTAGGGACAGACTGAAGAGGTTAAAGAATGTCAAGCTGATTTTACTGGGCTACAAGTTACTGCTGGAAGAGCCAAGTTTTAAGTCCTTTACGGAACCGAAAGAGATTGGTTTCTGTCTTTAGGGTCACAGGAAGAGCATTCCAAAATCTAGGGCCTAAATAGGCAAAGGAACGGCCCCCCATCTTTGCTAGCCTAAATCTGGGAACAGAAAAATCACCGTGTACTGATGATCTTAGAGTTCGACTGGGTTTATAGGCCTGTACAAGGCCCTGAAGGTATTTTGGGGCTGAGCCGTGTTTGATTTTAAAAATGTGACACAGGGCTTTGAATCTAATTCTGTTTGGAATTTTAAGCCAATGAAGGTCACGAAGTGCTGTGGAAGCAGAAGTTCTCCTAGGAACATTGCAGAGCAGACGGGCAGTAGCGTTCTGCACAACCTGAAGTTTTTTTATGGTTGTTAGGTCGGCTCCAAGATATAGGACGTTGCCATAGTCCAGGCGGGAAACAACCAACGCCTGGACTGCCATTCTTTGTGTGGAGAGGGGCAACATCCACAAAATCTTCTGAAGCCATCTCAAGGTGGCTAAACAGATAGAGGCCACCTTTACAGCCTGCTGTCTCATTGTAAGTTTCTCATCAATAATAAACCCGAGATTGCGAACTGCAGTTACAGGTTGCGGGGTAGGTCCCATATCATTGGGCCAATGGTGGGGTCCCAGAGATCCTTGTTCTTGTCTAGTATCACTACCTCGGTTTTATCACCGTTAAGCTTCAAAAAGTTACTCTTCATCCATTTGGAAACACGAATCAGACCTTCTTTCAGAGCAGAGGTGTTATTGCACTCTTTATTAGAGAGAGAAAAAATGATCTGTGAGTCGTCGGCGTAGGAATACAGTGTGAGACCAGCTTCCTCTACAATAATAGCTAGAGGTCTTACATAAATGTTGAATAATGAGGGGCTGAGTATCGACCCCTGGGGAACACCATACGCCAAGGGATAAGTTGTAAAAGAAGCAGAAGAAGAAAACACCTGAAAAGTGCGATCTTTTAAAAAAGAGGCTATCCAGGCTAGAACCGCACCCTCTACTCTCAGGGACCGGAGAGTCGCGAGAAGGATAGAATGAGACACAGTGTCGAACGCCGCACTAAGATCGAGAAGGATCAAGGCTGATGTTTCTCCGCGATCGACACTGTGACGCAGACTCTCGGTGACTCCTAGGAGTGTGGTTTCAGTTGAATGATGCGCTCTAAAGCCTGATTGGGACGGATGTAAAAAGCCCGAGCTCTCCACAAGATGTGTCAATTGTGTATTTATGTGCCTTTCCAGGATCTTTGATAGAATGGGGAGCAATGAAATTGGTCTGAAGTTAGACAGGTTGGTGATGTCCGCTCCAGCCTATTTTAATAAGGGAATTATCATTGCATGCTTCCACTCCTGTGGAACATATGACTCAAGTAATGAAGAGTTGAGAAGTTGCATTAGCACTTGACGTGGGCTAAGTTCAAGTAGTTTTAAAATCTTGGCGGGTACCAGATCCCGTGGGGAGCCAGATTTAATGCTATTTAGACAATGGGAAAAGTCGGCATCATCAAAGGGTAACCAGTTTGCAAGTTTCGTCCTTGTGAGGAGTGAAATATCTGGAGTCAGAATAGGGTCTGGCAGAGGCGTATCATTAGATGTAGAAGTACTTAATGAGTCATAGATGCGCTCTACTTTACATATGAAAAAAAATTCGCAACAGAATTGCATTGAGCCTCTTCCAGTACGGGAGGGGCTGGTACCGTATCTGCTCCAGTTAATTTCTTCACAACCGAGAAAAGAGTACGAGGACAATTTTGGGCATTGGTTACTGTGTTCGAAACATAGGCAGCTCTGGCCATTTTACAATGATGATGGTAGTCCCTAAGGGCTTCCTTGTAGGCTATTTTACGGGAGGCAGAGTAAGAACGTCTCCATTTTCTCTCAGAAATCTTACAGCTAGATTTCATGCGTTTTAGGACTTCAGAAAACCAAGGCGCCGGAGGTCGATGAGATGAGGAGTTTTTGAGTGTTAAAGGAAGAAGTTCATCAATGGCAGAATTCAGCCATTTGAACACTTCAGAGTTTAATATAGATGTGGATGTGTTGGTTTTAGGAAGAGTATTCGATAAACGTGCGTTAAGATCAATAGTATTAAGTTTGTGCCAACGACGTATAAACACATCCTTACTGCTGCTGTTTTTATTTTGATTTCCTGTCTGAGATAAGGCAAGGTGTACAGCATAATGGTCCGACCATTCCAATGGACGGGCAGGAAAAGAACATTCAAAAGGAAGATTTGAAAGGACAGGGTCCAATAAATGCCCAGCAGAATGTGTAGATCCAGAATTGCATAATAAGATATTTAAGGCTTCCAATTCAGATAAAAACAATTTGCTGACATTACATTGACCATCTTCCAGATGGAGGTTCAGGTCGCCAAGAATGGAAAAGTTGGCCGCTTTCAGGGAGAGAGGAGCAATAATGTCTGCAAAGGAAGTTATCCAGGTGTTAGCGTTACCGGGGGGACGATAAATCAGGAGACCAGACAAAGTGAACTGGGGGCTAGTAGCAAGCTTAAAAAGTCCGGCTTCGCATCCAGGCATGGGGAAAGCATCAAGAGTGCATGTATAGTTTGACTTAAAAATAATCGCAATTCCACCACCTTTACCAGTGTCTCTGTCTATTTTAACCAGTTTATAACCGTCGGGAATCGCCAGAGCACTATCAGGCCCCGAACTAGCCTGAAGCCAGGTTTCTGTAAGGAACATGGCGTCAGGATTTTCATCTACTATAAAGTCGTAGATGTCGGTCTTATGTTTTGGAAGTGATCTACAGTTCACACTCCAAAACTGCAATTTTGTGAGGGAGGAGGGAGTTTTAGCAGCCCTAGTTCTACCCCTCGGTTTACCCCGTTTATGTAGCGCTTTCAGTTGATTACACCTTAACATTCTGCCCGTGATGAAGCCACAGTGGGTGCATTTAAAATTATGAACTGGCAATACACATGTAGTGCACTGTGCGGGGGGGGTGGTAATTAAGCCGTTTTAACTCCTTACCAGTATAGATGTAACTAGCACCATGATGGACAGGGATTGCAGAAAGCGGAACCAGCTCCTGTGTCCCTGGGCCCGTCCTGGCGTGGACGGGCGTAGACGGGCCTTACTCTGGCGCGACTCCGGCGCGAGTCAGGCGCGCCCGCTGTGCGCGTTCGCTGCGCGAAGACATGGACATCCCCTTTTATGCGCAACTAGAGCGCTGTCAATCTCACCCACACACAAGATGGCCGCCGCTATTCAGTGCCCGGGACCGGCTCCACAGCGTCAATGCTCGGCTGGGAGTGGCCCAGGGCAGCGGGAAAGAGGGGGAACGAAGTGGGTGATTAGAGCCCACCAAATCAAGCTAAATTGCATAAAATTGCTACAGAAAGGGAAAAACGCCGATATTGCAGTATGTGCAGTTTAAAGACAGGTAAAATCAGCAACAATGCAAATAACACAACCTCCCGGCTTCCGCCTCAGGAGGTGCTCAAGCAGTCACACAGTCAAGCGCTGGGCAAACCGGGACCCCTTTTATGCGCAACTAGAACGCTGTCAATCCCACCCACACACAAGATGGCCGCCGCTATTCAGTGCCCGGGACCGGCTCCACAGCGTCAATGCTCGGCTGGGAGTGGCCCAGGGCAGCGGGAAAGAGGGGGAACAAAGTGGGCGATTAGAGCCCACCAAATCAAGCTAAATTGCTTAAAGTTGCTACAGAAAGGGAAAAACGCCGATATTGCAGTATGTGCAGTTTAAAAACAGGTAAAATCAGCAACAATGCAAATAACTCAACCTCCCGGCTTCCGCCTCAGGAGGTGCTCAAGCAGTCACACCTCTAAAGAATATATGGGCATTTCGGCCAAAGATTGTTGCCATTGTACCTCCGATGAGGTCACAATGGCAAATTACAGCATATGAGCAGAAAGACCACATGAATTGGCTCAATCAATTAGGAAGGGAAGGGCAAAAAAACAAAGTAGCGTAGTTGTAAAAAAACGTGCTTATTTGCATGTTTTTTATGCATATCTTTTTCTTACAGATCTATCTATATATTTACATATTTATTGAGCCCTTTACACTTTCAAACCTTTTATTTATTTATTGAAATGTGATGCAAATCAAAGATTATTAATGTTTGTGTTGTCTTAGAAATATGATACGAATTAAGGATACATGAGACTGTTTTCTATGAGCAAAATGTTGACAGTATTTTATTTATGTTCATTGACATGTGACACGGGAAGGAGGGTGTGTACAAAGCAATTATAAAAGAGTAATGGCGGAAAGCACTCCGTATGTGAACAAGGGCACTTGCTGCCCGAAACGCGTTATCAATGTGAGGAGTGAGAGCAAATAAACATCTTGTCAAAATTATCACCTGGGTGTCCGTTACTCTCTCTTCGCCAAAAGGAGGTTGCGAGAGTGTGGAGTATATATATATATATATATATAGAAGCACAAAGTCCTGACCCTCCGATTCCACAGAGGGGTTTTGAGACCGGTACGGACCACGGTCAGTGTTGCCTTCCAAAGAATACACCACAAGCGATTTCAAAGTTTCCAATCATTTTTTAATTCATCAGACGAGTGTCCACCTCAGACGCCTTTCGATCGCCTCCGCGATCTTGATCACATGACGCGCTGATGCCGGACCTCCCTATATATATATATAATTTAAAAGGTGCTCAGCACATGATAGTGCACTCCGGAAACCACAATCTTCCTGAGAGCACCTGTTAAATGGTATAAATTCACGCCGGCTCCGGGCTTGGAGAGTCGCACGACCCTTAGACTGTAACGAGCACAAAATTATGTTGATGCCGTATGTGGGGACAATGAACCATGGATTATGGGCAGGACTGGCACTCCACGGCTCATTCAGGGCCTATTCACCTATCCCTTTTGGGCCAGAGACAGACTGTATGACACTACAAGTCCCAGGAGGCTTTAAGAACTCTTATCAAGGAGCCCATTGGAGGGTTAACATTTAAAATAAAGTGTCGTCAGCAACATAAGTTATTGGAGTTGCCTATGATTAAGGAACGATATCCGAAACGCGTCAGGCAAAACTCGCTGGTTGGAGTGCTGGCCTTGCTTTCAGGAAGATTGTGGTTTCCCAAGTGCACTCTCATGTGCTGAGCACCTAGTAAATGATGTAAATTCACGCCGGCTCCGGGCGTGGAGAGTCGCACCACCCTTGGATTGTAACGGGCCACGGGCACAAAAATTATGTTGATGCCGTATGTGGGGAGACTGAACCATGGATTATGGCCAGGACTGGCACTCCACGGCCCATTCAGGGCCGATTCTCCTATCCCATTTGGGCCAGAAACAGACTGTCTGACACTACAAGTCCCAGGAGGCTTTGGGAACTCTTATTAAGGAGCCCATTGGAGGGTTATATATATATATATATATTTGCACATGTTACTCCTGTTATAAAAGTTCTGTCCAGACTCCCCACCTAAAATTCTATTTCATGCATGAAGGAGAGAGAGCTAAAATAACCTTCTTTATAAAGATATGTCACTGTTCATTTCTCTCCCTACGCTGGCACACTTATGGCTTTTTAGCTCTAAAACAGGCACCCTTGTGTCATTGTGCAAGGGTGCTTTTGTTGTGTGCAGGATTGGTTTCGTACAGGAAGGGATACCTTCATGCACAAAAACAATCCTTATAAGCAGCTTTCTCTTTGTATATGGGCTGCAGAATGAATCACACATGCAAAGAGTAAGTAAACAGGAGAAATAAAGATATTTCCTTTTTATGCCTAGGTCGGAAAGACACACCATTTTGTCTTAAACCCGGGTTTACTGACTTTATTATATGAGGGTTTGCTTCAAAATACATGGGTGGATGCACAGGCACACCCATACACCACCCATGTAATGCTTCCCTGACACACAGAAATTCAAGGCAGCCCAAGGCACTGCGATGTGTTACCTTGAAGGTGAGAGCTGACACAAGGCAAAGCAAATATCGATTTACGTGGCTTTGTAAATGTCATTAAGCAATTGCGTTGACTTGCATGACACAAGGAAATGCAAGTGCTTAGTAAATCTGGGCCAAAATGTTTAGCACAACCCAAACTTTCACCAAAAGCCAGTAAAGCGATTTTCAGAATGTATGTTATTTGGTTATTCTTTTTGAGTTGAAGAAAACATGATAGTTTGATTCTGTATTTATTATAATTTTTAGGTTTAAATTTGCGATAGCATCCATAGCAACTACCACCCCTGTTACCTCCCCCGCACTTGTATTTAATATTTATCGCCCCTGGGAGGTGGCATCCTTAGTGGTCCCAGGGATGTGGGGAGGCCTAGTAGTCCCCTCCATTAATACATTACTACCCTAGGGAGGTGGCAGTTTCCGGGAATGCAGAGAAGGCCATATGGGCCTCCTCGCATTCATTTTATTCAATAGCCCTACCACTCTGCAAACGTGCCTCCTGGCACACTACTGGTTGGGAGATGAAGTTCTCTTGGATGCTGAGGTTCCTTGGGGTCCAGGAACCCCTCCTGTTACCTCCAATAAGCCCTACACAAGGGGGACTGCTCAGAGGTCATTGGAGGCTCCGCTCCCTTTCTGAAAAACACTGCAAATTCACCTCCTGGTGCACTACTGGCTGGGGGAGGAAATCCCCTGAGATGCAGAGGGTCCTTGGGGGCCAAGAACCCCTCCTGTTACCTCCAGTAAGTCCCACACAACAGAATTGTTGAGAGCTGGTAGGAGGATGCGCTCCCTTTCTCAGCCACTCTGCAAATGTGCCTCCTTGTGTACTACTGGTTGGGGTTCAAGTCCCCTTGGAAGCTTAGGGTCCTTGAGGACCAGGAACTCCTTCTGTTACCTCCAGTAAATCCTATACAGCAAGAATACTGGAAGCTGTTTGGAAGCCTGCTCCTATCTCCACCACTATGCAGACACGCCTTAGAGTTAAGAAACCATAGAAGTTCACTTAAAAAAATTAAGTTTACAGGGATCTTAAAGTTAGGAAATATACAGAAAAAAAGCTGAAATTCACAGAAAAAAAACAAAGGTTACATGGACGTTATAGTTATGCACACATTTTACTCATACAAAACCAAAGAAATTCAGGATTTATAGTTAACTGAGCTAACTATAACTTAAACCCCTGCAATGCACTACTTATGACCTCACATTACACCACTCAAGGCTCTTGTGGGAGGGGGCGCTCTGATTAGCAGCCAGCAACATGGAGAAAAATGTTGCTAGCTGCCATAATAGGACTCAGGAACTTAGTCTGCTGCCCTAAAGTTTAGAAGTAAATACAAGTATAGGGGGCAAAGTAGGGATAACCTTATCTCCTAGGCCAATGGGGGGACCCAGAGGGACACCCCAGGCTAAATGAAAAAATAAATAAATAGCCCTTTTTTGCTGCAGTGTTGCAGAACTCCTGTAGGATTTCAGCAAAAAAAAAAGGCAACCCATCCTCTTTCAAAATATTGATACCCCCTCCTAGAGCCAATTTAGCATCCCGGAACCCCATCCTCCAGGACTAACTCTTACAAAATGGGGAGAGAGTGGACTGCACCCATCCCCAAGCCTTAACAGGACCTAGGAAGCCCATCCCTTCTACCAGTCTGTATATTACTGTGGAGAGAGGCATGAGGCCCCATCCCTTAGACTTAGAAGGCCCAAGGGGTCCCATCTCCCAGGCCCAAAATGAACTTTCAAAGGGGGTACACTAGTCCAACCTCCCTGAGTCTTAAAAGGCTAGAGTAACCCTTCCCCATGAGCTGTTTCAATTACTCTGTAGTTGACAGAGTAGTTTCCTAGCCCACACTATCATGGACAGGGAAACATATGTTTGCTCCCGCCTGGTGGGAGCACTCATAACTATCCCATGAGGAAGGAGCAAACATGCCTTCCCTGCCTGCAGCAGCGTGGACAGGGAAGGTAAGTCTGCTCTCAGGGTGCGGGAGATTTGAACATGCTTCCCTCGGGTGGGAGCAGACTTATGTTTCCCTACCCGCATTCCTGAAGGCAGGCAAACAGATGTTGCTCCTGCCATGAGAGCAAGCTAAGACAGCTGCTCATTTTGTAAGGGAGCAGTATTGGCTCCCGTACCATGTGGGGAGCCTGCTGGGGCTGTTGGGGTTCTTGGGCCCCCTGCAGGATCCAACTTGCTGTTTTGTGGGTGCCCTGGGTGTGTACCAGGTCACCCACCTATAATTAACTAAGGCCCCATGGAATAGGGTTCCTGGGGGCCTCTTAAGGCTTGAGGACGGGGGCCACACACGCCTCTTCCCTTTCAATAAATTATGGCCTCAGCATCTGGAGCCATATTTGAGCTTGGGGGTGGGGTTAAAAGCCCTTCTCCCTAAATAGCCAATATTTGGCCTCAGAGATGGGGTCCCCAGGGCCTCATAAGGTTTAGGGACGGAGGCCTGGTGCCCCCTTCCCCTTTAATCAAAATATGGCTCCAGAGGATGAGGCCATATATGATCTTGTGGAGGGGGCGAGTCATGAGCTCCCCATCCCACACAATAAGGTTTTTGGCCGCAGGCCCAGGGCCTCTTTAGGCTTGGGAAAGAGGGCCATGCACCTCCACCCTACAATTAGATTATGGCCCCACTAGATTGATTTCCTGGAGCCCCTTCAGACTTGGGGAGGGGAGGCACACACCCTTCTCCCCTAAAATTAAAATGTGTAGCCAGGGGCTGAGATTCTCACAGACCATTTATGCTTGTTGGAGCCACAAGTCCCCCTCCTCTATAAATAAAGTATGGCCTCACAGGAAGGGATCCCCGGGGGCCATTTGGGCTGGGTGTGGAAGGCTACATGTCCCCTTCCCCAATGTTAATGCATTTGGCCCTGGGAGATGATCACCCCGGGGTCTCCTAAGGCTCTGGGAAGCGGATCACACAACCCTCTCCCCCAACAAAATATTTTTGGGCTCGGGGTCCCCGGGCCCAATAGTTGATTATAGAGGGGAACTGTGTGCTCTTGCACACCTTTTTTTAAAAAAGTGCCCTCGGGTCCCTGGCCAATAGTGAATTGGGGAGAGGTTTGGCTGACCCCTTCCCCAGTGGGGGGTTGTCTGCCTGTGGGAGGTAGAAGATGCAGGCGGTGTGCAGCTTTGGGTTGTTTAAATGTGAGGGTTTGACTGCAGGGCCTGATCATAGGCCAGGCCCTGCAACAAACCCCTTGTTGTGCACAACCAAAGGCCATGAGGCCAGAGGTTGGCGTTTTTTATGGTATTAAACTTTTACTTTACCTTAAAAAAACCAACTTCACTGAAAAAACTAAAATGTTAAAGTGACCTTATAGTTAGATGTAGTAAAAGGATCTGATTATGTTTAAAAACAAAAACCTTTAGAAAACCACTGAAAAAACTAAAGGTTAAAGTGACATTATATTTAGATGTGATAACAGGGCCTGATTTTATTTTTAAAAAATGCTTACAAATTCACTGAAAAAAAAACAAAGGCTAAAGTGACGTTATAGTTAGGTGTGATAAAAAGATTACATTTTTATTTACTTAAGATTCACTGAAAAAAAAAAGTTAAAGTGATGTTATTGTTAGGTGAATCCATCAGTGAAAACATAATATTTTGTACTAAAAAAACCACTAACATTCACCAGTTATAGTTAACATTACTTCACTCATGACATGTTTTATGACATCATTGATGACATTACCGATGCCATCATTGATGGTATCATCAAAGCTATTTTGTACACATTACTCTAAAAATGATTATGGCATCTATACCATACACTTCATGTGTAGCCGAGCTCTTGTTTACAATCAACCACACATAGATGGGTAACCCATGCTACGGCTGTATACTACTGTTCAGAGAAAAACAACTTCCTTCAGACACTTAAGTTTTGGTTTTTATTTAATGCACTACGAAGGAAAGCCTTTAGACTGTATCACACCCTTCATAGGGGCATATTATCAAGGAATTATGGTTTAGCCGCAGAAAACTGCCGCTAAAGCGATAATGGGCTTGATAATATGCCCTGAAGAATTCCAATAGAAGCCCATGTTCACACCAGAACATGGACTTCTGTTGGAATTCTCAAGGGCAAATTATCAAGCCCATTATCACCGCTTTAGCGGCAGTTTTCTGCTGCTAAAGCGGTGATAATTTTTAACGCCGTCCTTGATAATATGCACCATAGTTAGTAACCTCCCAAGAGGTATGAAGAGCACATGAGTAGAAAACTGTGTACTGAAAACCGTGTTTACACTAGGCCTGGGCTAAATTTCCGTTCCGCTCGCGGAAATTGCGATAATTTGACATTTTCGCGTTCCGCGGAGAGCGCGAAAATGTCAAAATTTCCGCATTCCGCAGCTTAGCGATAATTTGTTTCTTGCTCGGGCTGTAAAATAATACATTCTCGCGCGCGCGCGATCGCCTTACCTGAATCCTCGCGTTCGCCGACAAGTTTTCCCGATCCGGTCGCGTTCTCCACAAGATGTTGGATTGTTGGTAGCCATTTGCGCTGTCTCGCGACAGTTCGCTCCCGCAGTAATGTCATTGGTCGTGCGATCACATCTTTCTTCTCACGATCATGCACCGCAAGAAGAGTGAAAACAAGATGGCTGCGCCCGCAAGCAACCTCATGGGTAAGTTGGCGAGCCACGACCATGCAGAAAATACCGCGAACGGGCGGGAAAAAACCTCCGCATCTTCGCGATATTTTCACGTGTTTGCGGAGATTTGTAACATTTTCGCGATAATTTGCGAAAGTCACTTTCGCAAATTCCGCCCACCCCTAGTTTACACCATGCAGACACTTTACTTGTACAATACTATTTGCAGACAGCCAAACTCTCATGAGGATTATACTACACTATTCTTTTAAAAAGAATCTACTATGACTGGTGTTCACTCTGTGTAAAACCTCTGCACAGATTACTCACTGTATGGACCCAAGGCCTAAAGGTGCTCAAGGTCATACTAACTATAGCCTTCATACTCCACTGAAAAGTCTATAGATAGATAACCTTTTGTGACTAATCAAGTGTTAGAACTGGGGGGCTCTAGTTGGCAGAGGTACGCACCTTTGTCCAAATAGAGACCCTTGCTTCTAGTCAGGGTAAGAGGGATACACCCTTTAGATAACCCCTGCTCATGCCCTTGGTAGCTTGACATGAGCAGACTGTCAAGATCTTACCTAGACTTCTGCAGGAACAACATTCAAGAAGAATAAATCCCACCATCCCCCTCTCACCAATGTTGCCCAACTATGTCAAAGCCCAAAGGTCATAATAGCTCATTTAAACCTAAGCTAGAGTCCATGCGCAGAAAGGGGATCACAACGTATTTAACACTGAAGTCACTGAAGAGACGGTTTCCCGACCTCACGCTTGATCCCTTTTTACAGGTCCTGAGGGCCAAATTGCTGCCGACATTGACATATGGGAGTGAGGCTCTTAAAGGTAAAGATGCAGCAGTCTTATTTGTCATAACAGCCAACTACTATAGAGCAATATTCCATCTCCCAAAATATGTCTCCCCGGCTCAAATCCGGTTAGAATTTGAGATCCAAAGACAAACGGTGGAAAGAAGTAGTACCTACGTTAAAAGTTGGCACAAAATCCGAAGTGCTGAGGCTGGATCTTTAAACTCCCCTCTCTGGAAAGCTTTGCACAATCAAGAAAAATGTTCAGCCAGGGATTATCTGTTTGACTCTATTGAGATGCTGGGCTTGACCGAACTTTGGGCCGTTCCAATGGATCATCTTTCCTTCAAAAAAGCGGTGAGAAAAACAACATCCAAGCTATCTGTTCTAGAAGACAAAGCAATTCTTAGTAAAAAGGCACATGGCTGGATAGTGCTCACTGACTATGTAAGGCAAAAACCTCAAGCCTACTTGAGTGCCGGAATTAAGATAAGCAGGAAGGAAAACTTTCTAAGGTTACGCTTGGGGGTAATTGCGATCAAACCCCATCTTCCACCATGGGAAAGGAAAGGAGGCACTCCCACTTGTCGTCTATGCTGAAGTGGGAAGGAAGACATCATTCATGTAATCTGCAACTGTCCCAATTTAAAGGACATAAGATGCACCTTACTACGTCCCTTTTTCAGGTATTACGGCATCCGGTCCTGTAGGCATGCAGTGAAGCTTTGCTTCAATCCTACTGACGTCCAGCTTAACTGTTGCTTAACAAAATTTTTGAGCTGGTAACTAAGGGGCATCTGTATCAAACTCCCGTTTAGCGAATCCTAATTTGCGATATTTTGCGATTCTCAAATTCAGATTCGCTAAACGGGATGTAAAAAATGTATCGCAATGCGATTGCGATTTCTTAAAAATCGCAAATAATTCTCAGACACCCGTTTTGCGATTTCTTAATAGCGAAATTCGCTAATTAAGAAATCGCAAAAACGGGAATCTGCTAGCCAGGTGCAGCCTGATGACATCAAAAACAGGAAACTGGAGTGATTTCCTTCACCTGCTCACCTGAGCCACACCCAGAGGCTGCTTGGGGAGTGTGAGGAGGCATCCCAGGAGAGTGCAACCAGCAATGGATTCCACCAACCAACAGCAGGGCAAGGATGCAGAGAAAAGGAAGAGAAAACATAAGTTCTCTGAAAAGGAGCAGGAGGTCCTCATTGAGGAGATGGTCTGCAGCCATGAGCTCCTCTTCGGCAAGAAGGCACTGCGTGTCCCAGAGGCGAGGAAGAGGAAAACCTGGCTAGAAATACAGAATAAGGTGAATGCAGTGGGAGTCACCACACGTACCATTGAAGAGCTGCACAAGCGGTGGTACGACATGCGCCAGAGGTCCAAGGAGAGGGTGGCAGCCAGACTGAAGGACGCAAATCAGACTGGAGGAGGACCATCCACTGCAGAGCAGCCAACCTCCCATGAGGAGCTCGTGGAGTCTACTCTCCTGCCTGAGAGCGTTGGTGGAGTCGCTGACATAGACAGCTCCGACCCTGCATCCTACAGTCAAGGTAAGATGCATGCAAAATCAATCTGCACTCCTCACCATCCAATGCACACTTCCCCAAATGTGCATAGTAAACTCCCAAAATGTCAATCCAGGCCAGGTCTTACAGCACACCCAGCAATGAATCATGGGACTCGTAGTACTGTGTCTGACTGTGTGTCCATGAGACTAAGGAAATTACATGCAACATGTGGGTTGGGGATAAGTGAATGATAGTGTCAGAGGTTAGCCAAAAAAAACTGTAGGTACTTTATTGATTGCCACATGCAGACAATAACACAAACTCATGTAGTCCCCTTTACATCCACAGCACATGGCATGGCACAAGAAGACAGCACAGAGGGAGAGGAGCCTGCACACCCTGCGGACTCCAGCGATGATACTGAGCAGCAGCCAATCCAGCGCAGGAAGCGTGCACATGTGCCCCCACTGCCTCCATTTGAGGACGAATTACCTGCCACAGGGGATGACACCGACAGGAGAGAGGGGAGTCAGGGTGTGTCACACATGCCCATTCATGACACAAAAACTCCAAGGAGTAGACCACAGGAGACATCCAGATCAAGGCCCAGGAGCAGCACTGCGACTGAAGCAGAAGGGTCCGTGTTCTCAGGCCTGGGACAGAGCATGCTGCAGGAACAGCGCCTGCAAAGCAAAGCACTGCGGTCAATTAATCGGCAGCTATGCCGCATACACAAGGACCAGAAGAACATGGGGGAGGGCTTCGTGGCCATGGCAGGGGCGATCCATGAGCTCTGTGACACTTTGAGGCACACGCAAGCCGCCAATGACAGGGCTGGCCGACGTGCCAATGCACGCCTACACAATTACACAAAGGCGGTGAACCGCCTCTGCACCACCACCAGCACCCTCACACGCAGAAGCGTAACAATGCAGGTCGAGATGGCACACTGCTGCCAGGATATTGCCCGAGGGCTTGCGCAGGTAACCACTGCTGTGGAGCAGCTGCAGACAGCCAATGCTGGTGGCAGCGCACTCATGGCCTCTGCCGAGAGTGAGGACACCTCAAGTCGGAGCAGCTTCACTCCCACCTTGCCAGGGGAAAGACGGCGCAGTGACAGACAGGGTGCAGGCCAAGGGAACACCATGGGGGGCACTCAGCCTGGACGTCACCGAAGGAGGTGAACATGTGCGGGGACACTCACTGCAACACGGGTGCATGAACCCGAAAATGCTGTTTGCACAATTACTTGTGCCTTACCTGCACTGTGTGCACAACATGTGCTGAGGACAGCTACTATTTCTTGAATGTGAAGTGTGAATAAACACTTCACACATCATCAAGCTTTGTTGTCTCATTTCATCATTACTCACCTAGAAGTAGTTTTGTGTGATCTCTGTCCGTCTCTGGCATCCAGCAGCTGCCCCAACTCCTGCTGCAGGTCTGGCAGGGGGAGCAGGGCGCTCGTCATCCGATGTGTCTGTATCAGTCACATCAATTGTCGTGCCTTTCCTCATTGCCATGTTATGTAGCATTGCACAGCTTGCCACAATTTTACAGCAGGTCTCAGGGCTGTATTGTAGTGCGCCTCCACTTTTATGCAGGCACCTGAAGCGGCTCTTCAGGATTCCAAAGGTACGCTCAATGACGCAGCGTGTAGATCTGTGTGCCCTGTTGTAGCTCCTCTCACTTGCATTTGCAGGATCCAGATATGGGGTCAGGATGAAGTCGCACACTGCATCGGCACTGTCACCTGCATGGACAAACACAATAGGTAAGTCAATGTCCCCCCCCTCAAGTGATGTAGTGGATGTATTGATGTGTGCCATGTATTTACCTAGCAGGTACCCCTCCCCAAACACTCCAGCACTCAGACGTCTGTGTATTCCACTGTATCTGAAGATGAAAGAGTCATGTGTACTGCCGGGGTATTTGGGTACGGTGTCTGTGATGAGATACTTTGCGTTGCACACAATCTGCAGCCAATGACGTGGTGGAAACGTGCAATCTGGTAGAAGTCCAGCTTTGTTTGCTGTAATGCCTGTTGGGTGGAGGGGAAGTAAATGTGATGTGAGAGTCTCTGTAGCATTGCATCTAGGAAGGAATGGAATAAACGCAAAAGTGCACTCTGTGACACCCCACCAACCTCCGCTATTACCCGTTGAAAACTCCCTGACGCCAGGAGGTGCAGGGAGCACAGGACCTGCACATGTGTGGGAATTGTTTGTGTCCTGCATGTAGGGTGCTCCAAGTAGGGTTTCAGCTCCTCAATCAGGTCCATTATGGTCTGTGGGTGCAGTCTGTACTTGTCATAGATGTCCTCTTCAGTGTGCTGGAACAGAGTGATGCGCAGCCTGAATATACGTTCCTGTCTCATTCTCCTCTGAGCAAGGGCCCGAATACGCAGCCTCCTGGCTATCACGAACATTGCTGCCATTGTGGGTGGGTCTGTTGCATTGTGGGGTGGTTTAAGTACCTTGCATTAGTTTACCACCTGCATGCAATTCGTGTTAATAGCGATTTCTTAAATTGCGAATTTCGTAAAATCGCAATTTGCGACTTTTTCATACATGTGCTTGCGATTTTTTAGTTTGCGATTTCTTGTTAGCGATTTTCGCTAAGCTAAGAAATCGCAAATTGAGTATTCGCACGGATAATCGCAGTTTACATTTTTCGCAGCCTAAGAAATCGCTAATTTAGCGATTTCTTAGTTTTCTGTGTGGAAGTGTGTCATACATATGAAATTGCGAAAAATCAGTCGCAAACGCTGTTTTTAGCGATTCGCAGTGTTTGCGACTAATTTTTCCTTTCATACATATGCCCCTAAGAGACTTAAAATCTTGTCGTTATCTGAAACATGCTAAAATGCTCCTTAAGTATATTAATTCCCTATCTTGTATTGTAGAAATCAAAACCTTCTCTGGGGCTTCACTGATACACCTGGTCCTTTTAAACCAACAAAGAAGAGATTGGCACAGAAGCTGTAATATAAAAGACATCTTTTTATTTAACCTCTAAAGAGGGAAAGATGCGTCATACAGAATTCTTAAATCACTGTAGGAGACATTTCTAAGGAGTACAGAGAACCGGGGCAATATATACCCACACAGGGGCTGAAAAAAGGCAGTACAAGTACACATGAGAAGAGTTATGCACATAGATGGTCATACAGAAACTGCACAGTCAACAAGTAGGAGGAGTAATAAGTTGCTGACATCAGTTAGAACAGCCTGACAGTTCTATACTAGGAACAGGTGCACTCTACTAGCTAAGCACATCTGAGCATGTGCAAGACTCTGGGAGAGGGAAACTGCAAATGGCCAGCACATAGCTAACTAAAATGGCTGCCAAGACAAAATGGCTTTCAGCTCATGCTAAGAGATTAATGCAATCTTCAACAGATGGTCCTTTTAGCATGAGCTTAAGACATTTCCCATAATCCAGTAGGAAAACAGAAAATATACACATTAAGTTTTTTTCATAAATTTATCAATATCCTAATTCATTGCTAGGTGGGCATTTCTCATTCTAAATATTGTTAAGCGGGTATGTATAAGGTATAAGCAGGAGTACAAAGGGAACAGAGCATTGGGTCATACAGATAGCAGGAGAGATTCATTACTATTATCAGAAACAGAACTATTAGCTTTCTAGTCCTAAGCAAATCCTAGAACCATCCAGTAAAAACATTTTCAAGGCTCCTATGTATTTCAGTGACCATCAATTTCAACTTCAAAATAGCCAACAGCACATATCTAATTAAAACATTTTCACTAGACTTTTCCAGTGTTTCCTTTATCATGTCTAGAGTATCAATCAAGGAAAGGGTAAACTAATATTTGTCAATTGCTCAGATGAACTTTTCTCTCGCAGAATAAACATTATTCCTAATACAATTATGAAAGCAGTCAGACATATTATTACAAACATGATCCTGGATCCAGAGAACAAGGAGGACCACCCAGGACCATGAGAATTAGGACGAAGAGCTGCAAAGGGCTGCTCCTCCTCAAAAATGGGACGACCAATGGGGTACATTTTCAACAAAAAAGAAAAAGAAGTCCTTGGGAAAATAAAGCCACTGTACAACCAACCAGAGGGGAGTCTTCTCCCTGTGTCCATTTGAGCCTCACAGGCAGGCTCTTGTTGTTCCCACGGTGGAGCTGCACAACTCGCAACTCAGGAATCACGGCCCAGTTTCAAGGGAAAAGTTTCTTCTTTCAGGATAGGGCAATCACCCACCAGGGCAAATGCTCTCAGAGATCCTGTCCAGTGTCTCAGGCAGTGCACCAGTTTTCTTCATTTCAATCTAACAGGCACCAGAGACACAGCACCTGTGCCCTGAACTCAAGTCCTTCCCTAACTCCTGTATTGCTCTGCTGGCACATTGCTCTTTCGTTGGGGCCATAGATTGCATTCAGTGTGCCCAGATATCTCTTGACCAACAAAGGTCAAGACTTTACAGCCACTTTGGGACCAGGATTCAGAGGCCTGATGCTGGGATCTCTGAAGCAACCCTTGTTTCAAAGGGGGTTACCTCAAGCAAAAACTTTCTCGCCTTCCTGGTCGGTCTGTGACTCTCGGCTGGGCATCAAAACTTGATCCACGATTTCTCCTTTCTGATTTGTGACCCCGTCTTTCGCCCAAGACAGTGGCAGGGGTACACACTTCACATCCCAGTGCTTCCGGCCTTCTACCTTCACTGAGGTCCTGGTTGCCAGCAATGCCTGTGCTGGTTACCTTCACTTTGACTTCAAGCTGGACTGGTGCTGACTCCCCAAGCTAGATCTGATGTCCGCGCCCCTCTGGCAATGGTTGTAAGGCAGCAAATATCTATTGGTGGACAGAACAAAAGGTCTTTAGACAAGGCACAGAAATAATCTATCAACAGAGAGGTTAGTCTCAGAATACTTCCTAGTCTAGGGACGCCCCATATATTAGCAAGGCACCCAAGAACCACTTTCATCTATGTGAGAGTAAAAAAAACAACAGCCTTGACCTATTGGCAAGTATAAAAGGAACTCTTTGGTGAACTGACAAGAGTAATACGTCACCCAATCCCAAGCAGCCAAGGAAGTCTGTGTTCATTTACTAAATTCTGAGGAAAAGAGAAAAACAATACAGACATACTCCAAATCCTTACATCTGTATATTCCTATCTTAATCATCTAAAGACCCTCAAGAAAAAAGGAAATGTTCTACACTTTTACTCATAGACTTTGCATTACTTGTACAGGACTGCAGACACTTCTAAAATGATTTCCCTTAATAAAAGCACCTGCATTATATGCATAGGACCATGCTCTCATGTTATAGGAGCAACAGGAAAATCTAAAACTGCTAATTTAACAGGGATTCCTATTACATAAAGAACTAAAAACTTCAACATAATGGGTACATTTTCTCCAGCAGAACATCTTGTGACAAACAGACTCCTATAAAACAATATTTCCCTCAAAAATGTTTGCAAAGGATCACATGGGCATCTTCCCTGCAATCTATTTTTCACAATCCAAACTATGCAACATCAGCTCTAGTAAGGACTGTCAGTTTATTTACACAGACTAGCTAATAAAAACTAGCAATGCTCTTGCAAAACTGTATGTAGCATGAGAATAACAAACAATAGTGGTGTTATCACCTGCAAATTTTAGAACAAAAACTACCCACAGCTAGTTCCCCTTAAAGATCAAATAAGGAAACAGCAATCTAGACTACTCATCCTTTCATAATTTCATCAGACAGGATGGGCAGTAACATAACAAATTTATTTATTCATTTTATTAATGCTAATAATGTTTAAAACAGTATTACTGAATAGCCAATTGAATGTCTCATGGCTATTTCACAGACAGTTTAGGTAGGCTCAAAAGAAATTTGAGAAAAAGAGAGAGAAAACATAAATTTGCCTACCCTTAATTTGTAGAGGAGCTAGCCTCCTTCCCCCATTTTTTGACAGTAGGAAACCTGTAACAGGTTTCATTCTGTCAACACTATCAACCCCAATTTGTAGCAACTGGGCATAAACAAACTCTGAGGAGCTAAATAGCACATTGAGCTAGCTAAAGAACATATTCCTTTAGCAAATGTACAAGTGTAACACGAGGGCACATGAATTCAAACTAAATCCCATTGCTTCCTTAATTCAGCCCTAAAAGCATTAGTGCTATACATATGGCAGAGCCATTGTCTTAATAAGAGCTCACATATACCATTATTATTCAATCTGTTTATATGAGTGAACAAAAAACTTGCTTTTCCCAAAAAAAGTAAGCAAAACCTCTTTCTTTCCCTGACCTGCCATTTCGTCTTTCAAATGTTGAAATGTCAAAGCAAATGTTGCACTGAGCCCTGCTTCTAAATGTAGAACTTCGACTTTTAACCTATTCAGCTGTTCCATCTTGTGTGCAAGGTTTTCATGCAGTTTTACAAATTCAAAGTGACCCTGGAGACTGAGAGCGCAACAGCAAACCCACTCTATTCCTGTCTACCAGCAATTCAGAGGTAAGCTTAATAACTTCTGCCAGTTTTTTGTACATATTTATATTTGTAAGCAGTGTACTGAGTGCTTGTCTAGCAGTATAGATGTCAGCTATTCATTCTATACTTACATATGTGCATTTACTGGAGCCTAAGGCAGTTTAAAAGCTGCTCTGATTGGAATAACCTCATTTAAATAGTGAATTTTACTCAATTTCGACTTTGATGTTTGGGGCACTTAAAAATGAATATCCTACAATGTTTTTGCATAATAGTCATCCACAGAATGTCCTCTACATATCCCAGAGATGTGGAATCAGAAATGTATAATGTATACCCTTATAAAAATAAGTTTTGTACGCCTGGGTAAAGTGACATTTCACATGTAAGTGACCCCCTATTTCTGTATAGCGCGGCTTAAATTCAATTTGGATGCTAGGAGGTCACAGCATCATTATTAGGCATTATACATATTAAAAAACGAATTTAATGCACCTATTTTAAATAACATGTTTTATATAATCAAAATATATATTTTTTTTTTATAAATCTAATCATTTTGATGAGTCCACATATGAAAAGCAAGCTGCATCCCTTGCCTATCATATTTAAACGCATTCATTCTTAGCCCTAAGAACAGAAGCTTAACTTGAAACATCTTAAGTCTGCGCCACTTTTAAATAAAGGACAGTCATTATTATTTAACATCAAAAACCACTCTTATCCTTATTTAAAAAGGCATTAAGAAAATAAATTCCTACTGTCAATCTGTCCTCTGTTTATCAAAAATAATGAAACTATATTTCTAATTTTTAAAACAGCAGTCTGAAATGCAGGATTTTACACCGTGCTTGCACTGACTTAAGGGTAGTGACTTTAGCTGTTTTCTGTGGCCAGAGTCAGAAATACCCACGTGCTGACACAGCTGCTTGACACGTAAAGGCGTCGAATTCACACGCCTTTCAAGTCAGCCTTCCGAGCCAGCCCAAATCTGTTGTTCTGTAATGTGTATTTTGGTTCAGCAACAACCAATTCACTCAGATAATGTGAATGCCTTTTAATACCTAATACAGAAGGATACATGCTGTGACATTTTGTCTCTTAATTTTATCTATTGCAAAACACACAATTTCGTTTTTTTGAAGCTTTTTATTCCTATTAAATGTGGATTCTAATTTTATCTTTAACATTGTGGCAATTTGCACACATGTATAGTGTCTTACTCTGTCAATTTAATCATAGCGTACAACTATTTAGCATATATTATATAATTCATTGCTGGATTCTTTTAAA
Source organism: Triturus cristatus (assembly GCF_964204655.1). Taxonomy (NCBI): domain Eukaryota; kingdom Metazoa; phylum Chordata; class Amphibia; order Caudata; family Salamandridae; genus Triturus; species Triturus cristatus. Next base: position 700,327,830 of record NC_140585.1, on the reverse strand, counting down.
ATATATTTTATTTTAATGATGTTTTGCATAACAGAATGATGACAAAAAAAAACCATTGAGCTCATTCCAGACATTTTCAAAACGGTGTCATATACTCAGAACACATAACACAGAGAGCTTAAGGCGAGCCATTCTTGCACCAAGAGCGCAATCGCTACTTACTCACACAAGTACCACTAATTACAAACCACAGACATTTTAACACACATTTAACCCACAGATCAACACTTAAGACAGAAACAAAAGACAGCCCACAGACTGTACTTAAACCAAACTATTTGTAAATACTAGTTGTAAGTCATATTCACTAGATTTGGCTGGCAGAACACCAAGAAAAAAACACTCTGCATATCACCACTTATGAATGTTACTAAGTGCACAGACCAGGATCCTTTATACGTACATATTTAGTTCCTCGGGGTACTAATCACCAAGGAAGAAATACGTTTTTATACCTAAACCTAGTTAAGTATCCCCTCTAGGGGAGCCGGCTAATTTAATACAAGTTCCAAGGGTACCTACAAACCAAGGCAACACATTCTACGATGTGTGCTATGAACAGGCATGCCAAAAATATTGCAGCATATACAATATTATACACAAAGTAGCACTTAACTCAAAGTGTGCCGTTCAAGTTTAAAAAAGTTTCTCATTACCTGCCTACATAAACTGCAGTTTACATATTTCCAAATTCCAAATATTGGCCAATTTCTATACAAATCCAAGAAGCGTCGTAACAAACGACCTTACCTAGCACAAGTTTCCAGATTCTAACTGCCAAGTTCTGAGTGACCAAACGGTCATTTTTAGAATACTCACGCCAAAAATGTTCTCAGTCAGGAGTGGTAAGCAGTTGGAGGAGTCCAATCAGGAAGACCAGAAATATACTGGGCTGCAGAGACAGAATCTCAGTTTTAGGGTACCTTTTTACTAGAGTCCTGTTCTGTCCTCCTCAGTAGATTCCTGTCTCCCATCAGGATCACTCCCTTGGATAGCCACTTCTCTGATGAGCCTCACAGAGGGCACCGATTGTAGAAATCAAAACCTTCTCTGGGGCTTCACTGATACACCTGGTCCTTTTAAACCAACAAAGAAGAGATTGGCACAGAAGCTGTAATATAAAAGACATCTTATTATTTAACCTCTAAAGAGGGAAAAATGCATCATACAGAATTTTCAAATCACTGTAGGAGACATTTCTAAGGAGTACAGAGAACAGGGGCATTATATACCCACACAGGGGCTGAAAAAAGGCGGTACAAGTACACATGAGAAGAGTTATGCACATAGATGGTCATACAGAAACTGCACAGTCAACAAGTAGGAGGAGTAATAAGTTGCTGACATCAGTTAGAACAGCCTGACAGTTCTATACTAGGAACAGGTGCACCATACTAGCTAAGCACAACTGAGCATGTGCAAGACTCTGGGAGAGGGAAACAGCAAATGGCCAGCACATAGCTAACTAAAATGGCTGCCAAGACAAAATGGCTTTCAGCTCATGCTAAGAGATTAATGCAATCTTCAACAGTATTACTTGTACTTGCACTTTAATCACCAAGCCTCTAACTTGGACAATGGATCTGGTTAAGCTATGCCATCTGACTTGAGAAGTTGTGGTAGACATTGTTGTTAGTATTAAATGAGATGTAAAAGTTTTTGAGAATCTTTTTTAAAACAGCTGAATGTATACTTTAGGAATATGCAATTGTTGACCCTTTTATATTATGCTGCTTTTATTAGTTTTTATATGTATTTATCTATGGACAATGGGAATCCTTCTGTCATGTATTTGCAAAGATTGTAATTAATCAAGCAAAATAAAATATTATCTTATCTTATCTGTCAAAGCCCAAAGGTAAGTAGGGGAAGAGGGAAAGAGAGAGAGAAGCAATGTCCCACAATGAACCCTAGTTGAATGTCCTGCCAAGCACACAAGACCTATATGAGGCAACAAGAAAGGAAATGAGTTTTGGGACTTATCTTCTAAGGCATTGTACAAAAGGCAAAAAGCTGTAATATAGGTACCTAAATATTTCCCCCTCTTCCGTCTATTAAACACTAGCCCAGGTACTATATGAAGCAGCTTATCTGTATAAAGAAACATTATTATTGACTTAAATGCCCAAAGAATACTTCCTATGACAATGAAAAGGACATGAATCATTCACCCAATCTAGGAACATCCATTCAAAAAAAGAAATCAGACTATCATTGTCGCCTTGGATTGGCCTTGTCGTTCCTTTCTTCAGGACAACTAACATAAGTGTAATTCTTACTTCAGGAGCTTTAACCAAAAAGAAAAAGGCAGATTACCAGAGATGGAGGAACATGGAAAGATAAGTATATTTTCAATATGGTTTCATATCACGGCCAATTTCATACAGATAAATTACTAACTGTATGATTTTTTTTTTCTTTTTATATTTTCAGGTAAACTAGTCCCATGGGCCAACAAGCACTCCCTGCAATCCAAGTTCCTCCAAATGGGGAGGGGCGAGACAGAAGACGCTGCTGCAAATAGACAACAGATGGAGAATGCTTGTCACACAGGAGGAGCTGCGGAAAACAAGCCAAGGCTGGAGACGAGGACGGGACGCTGCAACGCCATGCAGAGAAACCTGAAATCCCACAGACGCCGAAGCAGACCAGGAGAAGAAGATGCTTTCGCTTTACCCAGAAGCAAAAGTGAGTAGCCAGAAGTGCAGGAATTGCTCCAAAACACCGGAATGCAAAGCGTTCTAATGCGGTGTCGAGGGAGTTTAACACTCCCCACTGCAGCTGGCTATGGGCCACGGCGGGCACGACACAGACAGGCTTATCCCAAACACAATGTGCAGCACTTGTACTCAAAACACACAGTAATAACGCCACAAATGGTCACCACACCAGTTTAGAAAAATACAGTATCTTTATCTAAACTCAACAAAACCAAAATGACAAACATCCAACATACAGGTAGTAAAGTAGCACATAAAAACTGTTATGTCCAAAATAAAGCTTGTAGAAAACAAATAGCTCCACCTGGGGCTATTATGATGTCGTGAAAAGCCATAAATCCAAAGTATGGTGCCGACTGCTGTGTCGGGCACATAGTCACACTCTCAAAAAACAGTGTCTTGGAACGAAGTCTATGATGATGCACGGCATTGTGGAGGTGAGATGTTGGTTGTGAGGTTGAGGCTGGCTCCCTTGCTTCCACTTGGTGGTGAGGTATTGTGTCTGCGAAGAGGCGACGTGTCAAATCCAGGACAGGGAAAATCAATTGCATCGGGGTGAGGCGTCAGTTCTGGTAAGGCGATGTGAAGTCAGCAAGTTCGTGAAGTCACCCTCGGTGGTTATAGGCTAAGCGAGAACACAATGCAGGCACTGACAATGACAGAGTCAGTGTGAGTGCTGGCATCAGGAATGCCGATAACTGCTGGCGTTGAAGGGAGCCGGAGCTGAGGTGCAGGCTGGACGTTGCGTTGTGTATAGGCCTGGGCTAAATTTCCGTTCCGCTCGCGGAAATTGCGATAATTTGACATTTTCGCGTTCCGCGGAGAGCGCGAAAATGTCAAAATTTCCACATTCCGCAGCTTAGCGATAATTTGTTTCTTGCGCGATCGCCTTACCTGAATCCCTGTGTTCGCCGACAAGTTTTCCCGATCCAGTCGCATTCTCCACGAGATGTTGGATTGTTGGTAGCCATTTGCGCTCTCTCGTGACAGTTCGCGTCCGCAGTAATGTCATTGGTCGCGCGATCACGTCTTTCTTCTCGCGATCATGCACCGCGAGAAGAGTGAAAACAAGATGGCCGCGCCCACGAGCAACCGCATGGGTAAGTTGGCGAGCCGCGACCACGCAGAAAATACCACGAACAGGTGGGAAAAAAACTTCCGCATCTTCGCGATATTTCCTCATTTTTGCGGAGATTTTTAACATTTTCGCGATAATTTGCGAAAGTCACGCAAATTCCGCCCACCCCTAGTTGTGTACTTCACGAGTAGTGCCCCTGGCCTTGGTGCAGGACGTGGCATTGTTGACAGCATCAGAGATTGCTTTTCTTGCTTCTTTGAAGTTGCTTCCAGCTCGCAACAGCAGGAACAACGTCCAGAGGCCCAAAACTGAAACAGGCACGACATGGCAAGTCAGAACTCTCAGCAGTAGAGTTCAGCGGGGCTGGGGTGAAGTCTTTGTGTTCCTGAGACTTCAGAACAAGAGGCTAGCACACACAGACCTTTGGAGATTATTCTTCAAGCAGGTTTCTCAGCAAAGTTCCAGTCTTTGTACTTTCCGTGGCAAAGCAGCAACTGGAGGCCAATCCCACACAGCACACAGCAAAGGGGCAGTAAACCTCCTCATAGCTCTCCAGCTCTTCTCCTTGGTAAAGGTTCCTCTTGAGTCCAGAAGTGATCTAAAGTCCACTACTTATACCCATTTTGTCTTAGTTCAGCTTTGTGCAGGGGTCTCTGAGCCCAGTCCAAACCAGTTCTGTACTCATTGGTGAAGTATGACCACAGGGGGTGGGGATAGCATTGTGCAAGGGAGACAGGCCCTATTCAGGTGAAAGGAAAACTCCTCCCACTACTCTAAAGGCAGACAATGTCTATTCATCTCAGCTCTGAGTCATCCACAAATGACCAGGTACACCTCAACCTCCCAGTGGCTGTCTACACTGAATGTAGATCTCCAGCCCCTGTTACTCCAAAACCAGACAGTCAATCCACAAACAGGCAGAGGCACACATAATGGTTACAGAAGAAAAGGCCTACTTTATCAAAGTGGCATTTTCAAACACATAATTTAAAAACCATCTTTACTAAATTCTGAGTTCATGGAGCCTAAACTTAATTACTCTATCTTGTCCTAGTGGGAAGTTATACTTGTAAGATGTTGCAAAGCATTTCCCATTCTATCCAATGGGACAGATAGCCTTTCAATAGTGAAAAATGAAATTGGCAGTATTTCACAATTAGGACATGTGACACGCACCAGTACATGTCTTACCTTTCACATACACTACACCCTGCCTATGGGGGTACTTTGGCCCTACCTGAGAGATGTCTTACATGTAAGATAAGAAAAGGGATGTTTAGGGCCAGGCAAGTGGGTGCACTTGCCAGGTTGGTATTTCAGTTTAAAATTGTGCACAGATACTGCAGTGGCACGTCTGAGATACCTTTTCATGGCTACTCATGTGGTTGGCACAGTCCGTGTGGCAGGCCCACTAGTAGCATTTGATTTACTGGCCTTAGGGTACTGGGTGCACTTTACTAAGGACTTATCGGTAAATCAAATATGCCAATCATGAATAACTAAACCCAATATTAATTTATACAGGAAGCACTTGCACTTTGACACTGATCAGCAGTGGCAAAGTGCCCAAATCATCGAAGCCTGCAAAAACAAAATCCTGCACAGCATAAAAAATACAGGAGGTAGAGGAAAAAAGTCAGGGGAAGCACCTTCAAAGATGCACAGTCTAACATCATGCAGATCTACATAGGTGACTCTTCTGGATAACACAGTTGTCTCTCCTATGTAGAAATTGTCATGCTGAGTCAACTCCCCAAAGTACTCAATGCTGCTTACAATACTTGAGATCTACTACAGAGAAACTTTCCCCTATTGCAAACATTTTTGCAAAATTGTTCATCTGCTAGAACTAGCATAGTGCTTACAGACAGCACAGAGAGGTTAAGGCCTGTAAATTGTGTTATGATATTTCCCTGTTTTTACTGGTATCTGAGAAGCTTAGCTGGTTTTTAGGTCTCGGCTAGCGAAGGCTGCGCTTGCGCAGTCTCGCTCGCGAGATTTAATGTTTTCTAGTAGTGGGGCTTGAACCCGTCCCTCTTCTCCATTGGCTGGCCTCTTAAATGCTGGTCAGCCATTGGAGAAGAGCTTTGCCTCTCGAAACAAGCCCCGTCTTTTTCGGATTCGGGGGCGTGTTTTTTCGCGTCTCTTTCTCTGTTTTTTAAGCCCCGCCCCTTTTACACTGGTGGGCGTGTTTTTTTTGTTTTTTTTACAGGGATGTTCTCGTGTTTATTCGGGGAGGAAGGCAGGTGCGATGCAGCCTCGGTTCCCAATTCCCGCAGCCTCCGGGTGCCCCTGCGACCAGCCATCTGCTGCCAGCTTAGTGACGCTGCGTCCTGCAAGAAGGAGGCAGCGCTGCGCAGGCTGGCCGCCAACTGCGTCACGGGAGCGCGGGCCTCCCGCCATTGTCTGCCACTGAATGGAGCGGCCTGCAATACAGGAAGCCAGACAATGGGGCCGGGAGATAGACGGTACGTTGAGGTCTCCGAGTCCTTCAACACTGACATGTCCCCGCAGCATCTCTCTGCCCATTCACATGACCGTAAAACCAGGCCAGGCCTTGTTCCTCCCAGGTCGAACTGCAAGTCACGAGGAGAGCCAGCCATGCTTGTGAAAGGGGCCTGTGTCCGTGACCCCTGCTGCTGGATGTGGGTTTCATAGGTGGGGTGCTCACAGGGGTGCCGCTGACACATAAGATGCACCGGTTTTAAAAATGTGGCGCTACGGGATACGAGTGCCTCAAACAGGAAGTCTTGTCCCTTGGCGCTGGCTTTATTCAGGTCATAAAGAGCGGGCGCACTTTGGTTTATTGTTCGCCGGTGTTTTTCTGTTTTCAATCTTTCTCTCTGCGAGAAGTAATGCGGGTGGGCTCAAAGACTTTTGTGAGCGAGCTGGAAGCAGCCAAGGAGAGTCTGAGCGAAGCATTAGGGGACAACATCAAACAGTGAGTACGACTATGGCATTCTGGTGTTTAGTTCACTCCCATGGAGCCTGCTCCTGTTATATCGTCCTACCCTTTTGTTCATTTATGATTTGTCTGATGCACAATTTTTTCTGTTCGGCTTCTTCATTGTGGCTGCATTTCCACCTCCGTTGCTTGCTGTCCCTCCCGCCACGTTACTTTAGCACTGCTTCAGAGCTTGTCACATGAACATGCCATAAAGGTTTCAGTAAACACTACTTTGTTCCCGGCCACCGCGCTTCATTTTTCATCATTATGGTCGCACCTCCCATATCCTCGCTGCATTGCTTGTTGCACCTGTCCGTTACCTCTCCCACTACGTTACATGTTTGTTTAAGGATCTTACTTATACTTAGCTTGGTACAGGGTGAAGGAGCGCTCCTTCGGAGAGTGCAGCTTCAGGTAACGGAGACAAATGCCACCGGGAGCTGCACCCTTGCAAACCACCCGGTGGAAGAAAATCCGAAAGCCCCGGATTTAACACCACAGTTCAAAAGCTCTAGCTTAACATGAACATGTAGAGATTACATCAAGAATTCAGTGAGGTTCATGTGCGGACCAGCATTGACTGCACTGACTGCAGCCGGTTCAGCTCTCCCCGTTCTGAGTCTGCCTCCCTCCTCCTCTACTCTTACCACTCTTCTCCTTTCTTTCTCTTCACTCTTCTTTCTCGCACTCCTCTTGCTGTCCCTTTCCTCCTTTCATTCCCTTTTCTGCCCTCCTCGCTCTTCCATCCTCTACCCTTTCTCTCACTTGCTGCTCTATCCACTTTTCCTGCTTCCTTTTTCTTCTCTCCCCTTCATTCTGTCTTTTTCCCATGTTATGCACTCTCATCCTTACCAGCTTTTCCTTCTCTCTGTCGCCTCTCTCTTGCATTCCTTCCAACCAAGCCATCATGCCACATAACTCCTATCAGCATGATTTCATTCAGCGCCACACAGTTCCACGCAACACCATTCCACTCCACACACCACCATTCTACACCACACAATTCGACAACACACCTCATAATTCAACTCAACAACACATATACACAACACACCACATACATCCAATCCACGCCACAGAATACCACATAATCCTATCAAATTCAACAACACACCACGTAGTTAAACTCCACCATACCACTACACAACACAAAATACCATTCCACATAATTCCACTCCATAACACAGAATCCCAGGCAAGGTTTTAAAAACAAAACATAAACAAAAATAATGTCATGAGCAATGCCAATAGCTCTAACTTTAACAATGCCGAGACCATTGCATTGTAAATGCTTGTTATCTTCTGTTATGTTGCCAATATTATGTGCACTAGATCCCAGCATTTTGAAATAACTATTTTAACCCCTTGGCCGCGGCAGGAATTCCGCCGCGGCGCTGGGGGGGTTTGGGGGCAGTTGCGGTGGCGCTGTGCTCGTGACGGAACCACTCCGTCACGAGTCACGGGTGAGCTATGCTCATGACGGAGTGGTTCCGTCATGAGCGGGGAAGGGGTTAAAATAAATATGCTAAAATACATATATATTTAATTTCGAGTGGATTACCACTGTTCCTTGTTAGTGACCAAAAACATTGACACCACCTCAATGATATATTGGATTGGGTTCTGTGGGGCTACAATAATCTTTCTTTCACATTCAGCCCTGTTGCATTGAACTAAGTTCACTCTTTTCACCTGTGGGTGAGAAAACAAACATTGTAGAGTGCAGCCAAAGACTCAGTTTAAGCAACAACACAAAGTGCGCCTACCAGTTATCTGGTCGTGCTAGACTGGGGAAAAGTCAAAAGTTCATGCAGACTGTGAAAGATTACGGACCAGATACAGGCCCCAGGTTAGTCTGACTGAAAAAGTTACCTTCTCAAGTCCGGTGCAAAGAGTCCAGCTTAAGGTGAGGAGGCCGCGAGAAGCAAGGAGAGTGTCAAGTTAGTTGGCGCTGTAGTTCAAAGAGCAAACTGGGTGTCGCGGACAGCCGTTACTGCAGTGCAAAGAACCTGTTGGGTGAGCTTTGTGTTGGTGATCACTGTGGGTTGTTGATGCTGTAGCACGAAGTGAAGACATCCCTGGTGGTCACTGTGTGTGAAGAGTCGGGTTCACCAGAACTTCACATTGGCAGTAGGCCTGGGTGGAGTTCTGCTAATTGATACTTCGTGAAGAGACCAAAAACTCCACCGTAATACGCAGAGTTCCACAACCGGCAGAGAACATTAGATCATGCAGTTTGCGCTGAGTTGTAGTACCAGGTGTTTGATTTGTGCTAGAAAATCAGTGCAAACTGCACCATGCACAGAGCTAGAGGGCACTGATTCTTTTTGCCACTCGAGTAGATGTTTTACTCGAGCAGCAGCTTCCTCAATGAGAACAAAGGTTTCTTAACGTGAGAGGTAGTGGGCATCTGTGACTGCCTGCATTGAGAAATCTCGCCGGGAGGTGGTTTGGAGTAAGTAAAAATTTCACAAACTCCATGAGCGGAGTGGATTTTCACACCCAGGCCTAATTTGAGAGTGGCAAGATCTCGGTATGAACGTGCCCGTTCACAGTCACAAAGAGCCCAAAACTTCATTATTTCTCCCTTTTCTTCAAAGAAGTGCGCTCTGGTGCTAACCAAGGGCCCAGGATCTGAGGAGGTGCCTCTTGGGGATAAGGGATTCACTCTAGCAGAGTCCAGCAGGGCTCAGGCAAGTCCAGTTGCAGGTCCATGCAGGGCCAGTTGTGGAAGGTCAGCTTGGCAGTTGCAGGGAGGCCGCTGGAGCTTGTTGTGTTATTGTAGCTCAGAACAGGAGATCAGCCAGCTGACCTTTGAAGTCACTCTGCCTTGGATGGAGGGAGCAGATCCAGTCTTCCTTCTCAGAGAGCAGGGCAGGCCTCAAGTAGTAGGGCAGTCCGTTAACTGTAGGGCAATCTTCTAGCAGCAGGGCAGTCCTTCTTCTGTAGTATCTGCAGGGCCAGCAGTGTACTGAATAGTGTGTCTGAGGGTCCTATTTTTATACCCAGTGCCAGCTTTAAAGTGGAAGAACATTCTGGAGTTTTCCCCCACAGATGGTTCTGGAATTTTCTTCCTCTCTGCCCTGGTCACAGGATATCTGGGGTGACAAAAGGCTAGAGTGAAGTCCAATGTGCTGAGGCAGAACCTTTGAAATGTAAGTGGGGCTTGCAGAACTCTGCCTCTCCCATCGTGTCAGGATGGCCCATCTTGCCAACACCTAGTCCCCTTTGTGTCACTGTCTTAGAGGACTACACAAAGGACAACTGCCAATCACATCTGATAATTTAACTCAGGATAACGGTTGCAGATACCAAATAATTATGACATGAAAAGGCCAACTTTCTAAAAGTGGTATTTTCAGAATTGTGACTTAAAATCTGGCTTTATCATTAACGTGGATCTTAAATTACAATTTTCTGGACACCAAAAATGATATTTCTACCTATTCCCATACAAACATTATCCCTTATTAAATGGAATAGGTTAACTCAATGTTATCCTACGTGAGAGGTAGGCCTTGCAATAGTGAAAAAGTTAAGAGTTTTTAATACCAGGACAAACTAAGCAATACACATCCAACTGTTTAAATACACTGCACACTGGCTGAATAGCTGTTTACGGCCTACCCTAGGGGTGCCTTAGATATATTCAAAAGGATGGTTTAGGCCCGGCAAAAGGTTTATTTAGAAATGTCAAAATGGTAGTTTTAAACTGTATACTGGCTGTAAGGGCAGGCCTGAGACATGTTTTAACAGGGCTACATAATTGGGTGGCAGAAAAAGCGCTGAAGGCTCATTAATAGCCTTCCATTGTCAGACCATGTGTTACAAGTAATAGTACTTTACCAGGGACTTATCAGTAAATTAACTCAACCAATTTGGTGTCAGACAATGTTACTATGTACAAAGGAGTGAGCCAACCACTTGAGCACTGGTTAGCAGAGATAAAGTGCACAGAGTCATTAAGCCAACGAAAACCAATTTCTATAAAACAGGAGAGGAGAAGGCAAAACGTTTTGGGGGAAGACCACCCTAAGGGTATAGAGTGGAACACATTTCCCTCCCAGCTCAAAGTTGTGAGAACTACCCAACCTCAGGGGAGGTCTCATCAATAAGGTGAAGAGCCTAGACAGATTGTCAGCACTGGAGTGGTCTGACCCAGTATATAGTTCCACGATGATGTTAATTCCCTGTTGGGAGAAGGATCACTTCAACAGTGTGTGATTCTCATCTCTCATCTGCATGAACCATTTAAATCTAAATTTAAAGCTCTTTGCATCGCGTATAAGGCAATTCACCTCCAAGGTCCTGCCTTTTTAAAGGATGCTTTTTGCCCTTACAACCCAGTCAGATCCCTTCGATCTTCTACTGCTGGTCTTATGCAGATCCCTAGGACTAAGAAGGTCTTATGGGGCGACAGGTCCTTTATAGTGACCACTACTAAACTATGGAACAGTCTTCCACGCTGCATCAAAACTTCTACCTCCCTTCTCTCTTTCCGCAAACAGATAAAAACTTGGCTGTTCAAACAATAACTACTCATGGACATCTTTAGTGAACACTCAGCGCCAAGACACTCTCGGGTATTCGTGCGCTTAACAAATTTTCTAAATAAATAAATAAATAAATTGATGGGCCTGTGATTTGTCTGAACACATAGGTGAGTACCAAACAGGTATGGTCTCAGCTTGTTCAGTGCCCAGACAACAGTAAAGACTTGTCTTTCAATAGCATTCCACCTCTGTTCCCTGGGGTGTAACCTCCTATTTATGAAGGGTGCAGGTTGGTTTAGGTCTTGCTCATTTAATGGTGGTCGTACAGCCCCTATGCCATGCTCTGAAGCATCTGACTGCACTATGAAATCCTGGGAGAAGTCAGGGACCTTAAGCACAGGTGCCGGGCACATGGCCTACATGGGGTGTTAAAGGCTTTCTGGCAGGCCTCTGTCCAGATCACCTTCTTGGGCTGATTCTTTAAGGTAGGCTCAGTCAAGGGGACAACAGTGGTGCCATACCCCTTGCCAAACCTCCTACAGTATCAAATGAGGTCAAGGAAGACCTTCACTTCAGTCTGGGGTATGAAGGGTTTTCAGGCCAGAATAGATTCTATCTTGACTTGGAGTGGCTGCACCTTGCCCTCACCCACAAGGTGTCCAAGAATACCACAGAACCCTACCCTATCTAGCACTTGCTGGCCTTGATAGTCAAGCCTGCCTGTTGCAGAGCCTGAAGCACCTCATGAACAAACATGTGGCCCTCCCAGCTGGAGTTGTAGACAGCTCTGTTATCCATAAATGCCTGCATCCCCTCGGGGACCACTTTAACCAACCTCTGAAAGATGGCATGACCTAAAATTGAAAGAGGCCCTATAGGGTAGAGAATGCAAACCTCTATGTAGCCCCCTCATGCAGGGCAATCTGCCAGTACCCTGATCAAAGGTACTCAGGAACCTAACAGCTCCCAGCCTGTAGATGAGCTAATCAGCTCTCAGGATGGGGTGTTCATCAGTTTTGATAACTGAGTTGACACCACTATAATCTACACACATTGCAAGTTCTGGGATGGTGCCTCTTGGTGCTGTTTTGGGTACCAACAACACTGGGCTGCCCATAGGTCCCGGGGTCACTGTGCCACTGGATTCAAGCTATCCTGGCTGAAGAGAGGTTAAACCCCGAAACTGGTCCTAGGATGCTTGTTTCCGGTCCAGGGAAGACCTGGCTTGGCAGTTCGGGCTGGACTGTTCCCATGAGGCACAGGGTCAAGACTTATTTGCATATGGCCAGGTCTAAACTGGGGTGGCATGGTGAGCAAAAGAATGATGGATTTAACCCAGAAGGGAGAATGTTTTGATTTGTTCTGCATTCCGTCCATCAATTGTGTGTCTTTTGCTTTCTCACCAGGGACTACTCAAGTGCTCAATCACCACAAGATCAAGCATTTTGGAGACCTGCTCCTTAATGCTCGCCCTCACCTTTTCAAACAGTCTCTACCTTTTGTTCTTTACAGGCATGCTGACTCCAGTGTCTATATCATGGGCACACAAATGTGCAAGCCCTGTGGTGAGGAAGAGCAGGGAGGCAAACTGACCTCCTAACTGGCGATGGTTACTCTGTTCATCTGGGTCAGGTCATGTGTGAGGTTGAGATATTCCACTGACCATTTTGCTTCTTTGAAGATAGTGTACCAGGAAGAGTTTCAATCTTCCCATCCACCCCATCATATGTTACCAGGAGCATGGTGACATCAGACCTCTCATTGTTTGGTTTGAGGCAAATGACATGGAGTAAACTTAAAGGGTTCCTGGGGTCTTGAGGTACATCAAGTTGATGACCTCCCCCTTTCTCTCCTGCACCTCATAAGGTCCTGACCAGTGGTCTTAGGGGCCCTGGGCTCCACAGGCCCCATCACCCACACTTTCTGTCCAGACTGAAAATCAACCAGAGTGACCTTCTGGTTTTACTAGAGCTTCATGACCTCCTGGCTTACTTTCAGATCCTCAGATGCCTTCCTCCATAAGAACTGCCTTTTGCTTCTGTGAGCCAGCATGAAACAGAATACATCATTGGGGGCAAGCATGTTAGTTTGCGCACACCCTTTCTTTATCAGATTAAGAGGTCCTCTAACAGGGTGGCTTTAGATGACTTCATGGCGCAATCCAACTCCCTTCTGTGGTACCTCCCTGTGGGCAAAAAGCAGCCATGGTAAGAGGACGTCACAATTCCACCTTATGGGCACAGACATGCCCATAATCATGTCGTTCAGAAACTTATTGAATCCCTCAAAAAACCCAATAGTCTGAGGGTGCTAGGGTGTGGAGAATGTATAAGTCACCCCATACTCATCCCACATTAACTTCATGTAAGCAGATATGACGTTTGTGCCCCTGTTGGTCACTACTTCCTTGGGGAACCCCACCCGGGTTAATATTCCCATCCAGACCATAGCCACTGCAGGTGACTTCACATTGTCCTGGCAGGTGGGACATGTCCTGCAGAATATAGCTGAGGCTGTCTTCATCCGGGGTAAATAGAAGTGGATAAAAAGCATGGAAAAGGTTTTATCCGGCCTAGATGTCATGCAAGGGGCACATCATGAGACAGAACCAGTAGGAAGGCTCTGTATCACTGAAAGACCACCAGCATATGAGTTGTCCCAGCCCCAGGAACCCTTGGTTGCCTAAATAGGAGGTCATTTTCCCAATGGATCTGGCAATCTACAGAGGTGTCCCCAGCTTACTTTGGCCTCAGCTTGCCTCCTCAAGTCCTCTAGAGTTATGTACTCCTTCTGAGCTCTACAGAATCCCTCCCTGGTGGGTCCAAACTTAACTTGCCATCCAGTAAGCTTAGGCAGGTCTCCTAGGGCTATGATATACTTCCCAGTAGGTTTCAGAGTGGTGTCTTCAGGAGCCCCTTTAATCTGAACAGTGAGACTATCAGTGTCTGGTTTCCCACGCCCCTTGCCCTTCTTGTTTTGCAGCAGCCTGGGCCATTTTTCAAGGCTCCCTGTCTCCTTGACTCCTACATTGGGAAGCCATAGAACATGTGGTTATGCACACCCACTTAGGAAATCCTGTCTATATGTACATATTCAGGTAGGGCATAAGCTCCACTTTCTTCCAGCAAGTGTGTCCCCGGTCAATTCCTAGTAGAAAATCTAGTCATGGCAGGAATCACAGCTATTAGAGAACCTAACCCCCAACTCAATAGGAACCAGAGACTCTCACAATTGTCTGCTATTCTACTTAGTGGAATGCATTGGGGATTTCCCGCTCTGAGGACACCAGAAGACACATTAGTAGTAATGCTGGCTCCTTTGTCCCTCAGAACTTCCACCCTCTGCCCATTGACTGTCTGTACTTAGAGGCATTTGAGGTCATGTGGGTATTGAGAAGAGGGCATTGGGCACCATCTTCTTGTCACCCATGAACACTAGGTTGGGAAATCTCCTCCTCAAGCACTATACTGGCCAGCACTTGTGTTTGCCTTCTAGTGTGTCCTCTTGGGATACCAGGCATCCCCTTCACATACATACTTCTAGTCCTTCTGGTACCAGGGGACAAACTTTACTGTCTTCATATAAAAGAATCCATTGCTTTTCTAGCCATATTGGGGCTTGGTCTCCCTCGGCTGTGAAATCATTTGGGGGCCTTTTGAGAATTCATTATTTTTGTTTTCATCTTCATCTTCTTCTGTTGGGTTCTCTGACTACCCTTTTGAGGATCGACCCAGATGCCTTCTTCTGGACCCTCTGTGCCAGTGGTCTGCCTCCTTAGCAAGCTCCTTGGGGTCATTGAGCTTATTGTCCACACATTGCATAGCCCTTTGTAATCAATCACATAACTGCCCTTCACCCAACCATTCAGTGCCGTGCAAACATACCCCATAAAATCCACCCAGGACTGTTGGGGCACATTCTGACTGTCCCTAAACTTCTACCTCTACTGCTCGGGTGTGAGACCTTATTTCCTGATAAGAGTGTTCTTCATGAGAGGATACTTCATTCTGCCTCTTTTTCCTCAGGCTAAAAGTGCATCTCTCCCCTCATTTGGAATGCGCATCCAGAGTCTGGCCCACTAATTTTCCTCAGGGACCCTGTTCATCTATAGTGTAACCTCATAGGCCTCAAACCACTTATCTATGTCATCTTTCACAACAAAGTGAGGCACCAGGTCCTTGGAAATGTGGACCATCCAGTGGGTTATAACTGCCTCCATTGCTGCTGGACGCTGAAGCCTGCTTGACTTTGATGTCCAATGCAAAAAGAACAATAGATGGATGGAATGCTGAACAATACCAAACATTCACCCCAGTACAGAGATAAGGCCTTAATCCAATTCTTTTTTTGCTCACCACACCTTTCCAGTTTGGACCGAGACATATGCAAATCAGGCTTGGCGAAGCTCCCCATGGCAACAGTCCAGCCCTAACTACCAGGCCAGGTCCTCACTGGAATGGAAACAAGCATCCTGGGACTGATTTCAGGGTATCACCCCTCATTTCATTAGCCAGGTTAGCTTGACTCCAGTGGCATGGTGAGCACTGGACCCACATCTGGGCATACCCATCCCACTCAGGGTCACAAATGTAAAAAGAACAAATGATGGACAGAATGCTGAATAATGTCAAACATTCAATCAATCATGGTTTATATAGTGCAACTACTCACCTGTGATTTCTCAAGGAATGAGGGGAGGAGAGTGGGGGGGATGCTGATACATCCTGGCACTGAGGTTCAGTCGAAGAGCCAGGTCTTGAGATTCTTCCTGAATTGGGTCTGCGACCGGGCTTGCCTGAGGTGGAAAGGCAGAGTGTTACAGGTCTTGGTGGCGAAGTAGGAGAAGGATCTTCCTCCGCCTGGTCTTGCGGATCCGTGGGACGGTGACCAGGGCCAGTTGAGCAGAGGTGGCTGGTGTGTACGTGGAATAAGAGGCATGGCTCAGATCTGCTGGTCGTGCATCATAGAGGGCTCTGTAGGCATGTGTGAGGAGCTTGAAAGTGACTCTTTTGTTGACTGGGAGCCAGTGGAGTTCTTGCCGGTGTTCGTTGATTTGGCTGCAGCAGGGGATGTTGAGGGTAAGTCTGTCTCTGGCATCTTTGAAAGTCCTGTAGTTTACAGAGGAGTTTCCGGGTGACGCCGGCGTAGATTGTGTTGCCGTAGTCAAGTCTCCTGCTGAAGAGCATGTGGGTTGCCATCTTTCTGAATTCAGTGGGGATCCATCTGAAGGTCTTTCAAAGCAGGCAAAGTGTGGGGAAGCACTATGAGGAGACAGGTTTGATCTGGCAGTTCATTGTGAGCGAGAAGTGCAGTATGATGCCATGGTTTTGTGCATGGTCTGTTGGTGTGGGGGGTATCCCACCACCAGGTCACCAGGCGGGGAGTGTTGGCCCCAGGATGGGGACTTCGGTCTTGTCAGAGTTCAGTTTGAGGCAGCTGTTTCTCATTCAGGTGGTGACGGCCTTCATCCCATTGTGGAAGTTGACTTTTGCAGCTGTGGGTTCATTGGTGAGGGAGAGAATCAGCTGTGTATCTTTGGCATAGGAGACAATGTGAAGTCCATGGTTTTTCACAATGGCTGCAAGTGGGGTCATGTTGACCTTGAAGAGGGAGGGGCTCAGGGATGAGCCCTGGGGCGCTCTGCAGCTGATCTCTGTTGGTTCTGAAAAGAACAGTGGTAGTATGACTCAATGTGTTCAACCAGTGAGGATGGAGTGGATCCAATCTAGGGCTTTGTCGTGGATGCCAGCCTCGTGGAGTCTCATGCTTAGGGTGAGGTGGAAGACGGTGTCGAAGGCGGCTGAGTGGTCCAGGAGGATGAGCACTGCTGTTTTGCCCCAGGCAAGGAGGGAGCGTATGTCGTCGGAGACGACGAGGGGGGCGGCCCTGGTGCTGTGGTTGCACCAAGTATACCACCAGTAAAGAGATCTGGGCCTAAATCCATCAGTTTTTTTGCACACCATGCCATTCCAGTTTGCACCCAGTCATATGCTAATCAGTCTTTGCCCTGCTCCCCATAAGAACAGTCCAGCCCAAACTACCAGGCTATGTCCTCGTTTGACTGGAAACATGTATCCTGGGACCGATTTTGGGGTATCTCTGTAGCCTATGTTTGCCCATCAATTCTTTGGATGGGTGGGGCTTGTAACCGATGAATCTTATACTGGTAGGTGATTTTAATTGTCACTTATGTGCTAGCTTACTAGACCCTGGCAATGTGAGTTTGAGATGCATGATTGAGGAGGGTCTCCATATGTTTCATACACCTGATGGCAATGTTCTTAATACTTTTTTACATACTTATAATTTGGTCTTTGTCCTAGAAAAGCTGTTAAACTCAACTAAAGCCCACATTACCCCAAGATTCAACGGGTGGGGTTGTGTGTCAATTATAGATGTTATTTTTGTTTCAGCTCCTCTGTTTCCGTTTATTTCAAGTTTTATAAAATGCACAGCCTCTTCAGTGATCATAATCCTTTGGTTTAATATATTGGGGGTGTTAGGTGGAGGGCCAATCTAATACCAGCGATTCAGGCTGTGCCACCCATCGTAAATCAAGGGAGAAAGCTAAAATGGTCTCTTATGGACCCCACAGCATTTAACTTGTCACTCCATAGCGAGTGCCGGTAGGAGATCTTCACTTGTCTGAACCTGGGGGGTCTCGGATGAGAAATTTTAAAGGCATTCGCAGGGATCGCACGGAAGGTCTCTGCCTTACCTATGGTTACAGCAACTAAGCCTAACTCTCATCACCCTAGATGGTTTGACCAAGCCTGCTTGAATTGTCTTCACCTCCTAAAAGTTGCTCTTAAAAACAGTCCCCTAGAGCTAAGGAGCTTGTTGTGAAATGTCAGAAAGACTGTAAGACTATAATATGGCTCTTACGAATTGTAAACAGATGTTATGTAAAGCTACTTGGGAGGCAAATTGAATGATAGCATTCTATTTTGGAGGGTGATTAACATTGAAAACCAAGGAGAGGGGACTCTTGAAGCCAAAGGCTGGAGTACCCAGAAATACAAGTATAAAGCTGTATGTGCCTGTTGGCTATTGATCAACCGTCACTATTGTCTTAATCATCACACATATTCACATTGCATACATTATTTGCACACTCACTGTTGGGTAGGTAGAAAGCACTTCTAATGAAACGAAATAGATAAAAAACTCTGTATTTTAATAATCAATATAAATTCATCACTGTTGTATAAAATAAAACATAATAAATCATAAACAATAAGGATCGTATACAGTTAAAAATGATAAAAACACCAAACACTATATTACAGTTGTTTCACAACATCTTCCATGTTATGAAAAGGAGAACAAGGATTGACAAACAATGTGTCATATATCTGTCAATTTGGATTTCTAGAGGCAGTGTCAGACAACATACTGATCCCTGTCTTTCCCTAACTGTACCAAATTTAACAATAAAAAGGCAACTGGCGTCGACGCGTTTCGGTGGTAAGAACTTCACTTAGAACCACCTTCCTCAGGACTCAAGCTATTTTCTCCTTGTAATTATACGTGTTCAGTTATGGTGTAGAGTTCACCTATTAAAAAAACATATTTATACATTTTAAACTCTACATCCATAAATTAAAAATTATTCTTTTATGTTACAACCGTGCATTCATATATATTACCAATACAGATGTATAGTTTTTCAACAGACATTTCTTTTCACTTATGGGTCTATTCGGTAGACTCGTATTTCTAAATGTATAAACTATTTCGAAATCAAAAAGTGCTTAATACCAGACCACACACCAAATTCTTCATTATTTTATTCTATGTGGCTCCTTACATGCATCTTTTCATACTCATTCAGCTCTAGTTGTTACATTCACCCTATATCCTACACTTCTACATGGAACTCACCGGTACGAACGTACTGCGGCAAAGTAGTCTCCAAAAGTGGAGTACTTGTGGATGTCTGGATGGACGTTCAAGGTTTGCAGTGATTGCTAGAATAATAGAAAACTCAAATATAGATTTCTATTTCTGGAAACAGTTGAGAAAACAAAGAAGGGCCTCCTTAATTACCCCTTTATTTTGATGTCGCTTACATTCCTCCAATTGTATCCTTTAACCCTATTTACACGGTTCCTTATTAATGGTTGTGCATTTGTATAGTATTGCTACAATAAAAGGATACTTCCACAACCATCGTTGGTGGATTTTTATAAATAAACTTTTATGGTTCGTGCCTCCTGATAACACATTTCAAAGGTGGAAATATAATTCATTGGTAGTGTCTAATTCATATGCTCATTTTATAGACATATTTCGATAATTATCATAGTTAGAACCAATCACCCACCTAAATTTATTTTCCAAGGAACGCCGAAGACGGGGTAAGTTTCACTTCATATTCAATTAGTTTGTCAGAGTAAGCTTAGATCACTGTAGGGTTAAATTAGAGTGATGATTGGCAGTTAGTCTCCCTTCTCATTAAAGATATGCATCAGGTATTTGAATGGATTGTACTATTCGCGCTCACCTTTCGTATCTGGAGTTTATTTTATTCCAGGCGGGTGTCAATCCCTCTATTATGTTTATTTGTTCTTCTTTTTCAAGCCGGAGTGCGCATATGGTTTGTCATCTCCGTTAACATTCTGAAAAATGAGGTTAAACCATTGTGTAAGTCCCATTAACTAGAGGTGTATAATGTAACAACTAGAGCTGAATGAGTATGAAAAGATGCATGTAAGGAGCCACATAGAATAAAATAATGAAGAATTTGGTGTGTGGTCTGGTATTAAGCACTTTTTGATTTCGAAATAGTTTATACATTTAGAAATACGAGTCTACCGAATAGACCCATAAGTGAAAAGAAATGTCTGTTGAAAAACTATACATCTGTATTGGTAATATATATGAATGCACGGTTGTAACATAAAAGAATAATTTTTAATTTATGGATGTAGAGTTTAAAATGTATAAATATGTTTTTTTAATAGGTGAACTCTACACCATAACTGAACACGTATAATTACAAGGAGAAAATAGCTTGAGTCCTGAGGAAGGTGGTTCTAAGTGAAGTTCTTACCACCGAAACGCGTCGACGCCAGTTGCCTTTTTATTGTTAAATTTGGTACAGTTAGGGAAAGACAGGGATCAGTATGTTGTCTGACACTGCCTCTAGAAATCCAAATTGACAGATATATGACACATTGTTTGTCAATCCTTGTTCTCCTTTTCATAACATGGAAGATGTTGTGAAACAACTGTAATATAGTGTTTGGTGTTTTTATCATTTTTAACTGTATACGATCCTTATTGTTTATGATTTATTATGTTTTATTTTATACAACAGTGATGAATTTATATTGATTATTAAAATACAGAGTTTTTTATCTATTTCGTTTCATTAGAAGTGCTTTCTACCTACCCAACAGTGAGTGTGCAAATAATGTATGCAATGTGAATATGTGTGATGATTAAGACAATAGTGACGGTTGATCAATAGCCAACAGGCACATACAGCTTTATACTTGGGTGATTAACATGCCTTGTTTTACTGAGTCATTGTAAGGGCGTATATAATGCAGGTCTCCAAGACGATATGGCGGATTGTTAGACGTGGCATCTTTGGAATTGTTTCTCCTCACTTTTTGCCTCTACCTCTTGTATTTTTGATGCTGTGCTGGGTTTCGTTTTTGCTGACTTAGATGCTTTGTGCCCTTTGTCAGTGTCAAAGTGCAAGTGCTCACTGTGTAAATTGTTGTTACAATTGGTTCTCCCTGATTGGCATATTTGATTTATTGATAAGTCCCTAGTACAGTGCAATGAAGTTTGCCAGGGCCTGTAAATCAAATGCTACTTGTGGGCCTGCAGCACTGATTGTGCCACCCACATGAGTATCCCTGAAAAGGTAAATTAACCTGCCACTGCAGTGTGTGTGCAGTTGTTAACTGCCATGTCGACTTGCCAAGTGAACCCGCTTGCCAGGCCCTAGCCTTCCCTTTTCTTACATGTAAGCCACCCCATGGTAGGTCCAAGGTACCCCACTGGGTATGGTGCAGTGTATGTGAAAGGTAGGACATGTACTGGTGTGTGTGACATGCCCTGATAGTGAAATACTTCCAATTTCGTTTTTCACTATTGAAAGTCTTTCTATCTCGAGACTGCATCCAGTGCTCCCTGGCGAAGACAACTTCTCTTTGGACACAGCCTGCTGCCTTCCCTCACTGAACTCTCCCTCCTGTTGGACTTTTCTTCCAAATGTCTTTTAAATCCAAAGGTAAACCATGATTGGGCCCAATCCACCTCATGTAGCCGAACCACACTCTATTGCAGTTGGTCTTAACCTTTTACTTTGCCCTGGTCTCACGCAACCAGATACCCGTGGTTGGTGCTTTGATCTTTTAGATTCTATTTTTCATAAAAAACTTTACAAATTCATTCCTCTGGTTCTATTCATTGGATTTAATTCATTTTTGGGTTATTTTATGTATTAAAATGCTCTCTATTTTACTGAATTGGAGTAAGATTTTTCTTATGTTGTGTTTTCACTTTATTACTTTGTGAGTGTTACATAAATACATAACACAGTGCCTTTAGGTTAAGTCTGACTGCTTTTGTGCCAAGGCACCAGAGAGTTAAGCACAGGTTATTTTAGTGACTTTTGTGGCTCACCCTGACAAGAATTTTGGCTGTTGCTAGAGCATGGTTTTCACCTCACTTTATCAAAATCCTAATTTCTTACAACTCCCCTATTAGGCACTTCTTTACTGCTTTGTTGCAAGAAGGGATATTTGAGATTCTAAAAATTGAGTGAAGCACATTAGTAGATGTCTTCTCATTGCGAATTTGCACAGCTTTATGTACTGTAATTGTTAGTCAGATATTGCAATTTTGCACATTAGCATATGTCACTTTATAGCGAATTTGCACAATTTTATGTGCTGTAATAATTATACAAATGGAAATTTGTATATTTGGCTTCTGGCACTTTATAGCACAATGCACTTTGATGTTTTATTATGAATATGTATTATAGCAATTATTTAGACGGAGGAATACTGACAATATTGTGTTTTGTAATAATTATACATGAGGAGGATTTTATAAATGTAGATATAATTGCTTAGCTTATATGGTTGTGTTACGCAAACCAAATAAAAGCTTTCTGAACTGAGTGAAGCCCATATTTTCTCATTGTTGGCAGTTTTTAACTGATGCATATAAGTGGTTTGAAGATTCAGGCGCTAGTCTACACAGTCAACGTGCACGGTCTGTATCGCTATTTAGTCACCAGTATGCTTTAAGCAGAAGTAGTCTTAGTGTCAATAGTTAATTGGCATTAATTGTCTACTTAACTCAAATCAAATGAGATTGGTTGTATCAGGTACATTAGGACATTGGGAAGGTCGTATTGCTTTAACATGTGTGGGCTTTCTTACTGGGATCTTTCATGCCTAAGTCTGTTGACAGACTTTTTTGCTTTTTTTGGTCATTAACTTTGCCAATTGCTTACTTGGGAAGGTGGACTCCCAATATTGCCTTTGCTTCCTGGTCACAGATTAATGCTTCAAAATAAAGTTGCCATGGCTAGTATCCCTTCATTATAACCTGCCACAAATGATATCTGTATGCCATATCGGGCTGGCCATATTCTGTGGTAGTTTAGTGATTGCATAGCACTGGTATGCAGGCTCTTTTATTTAACCAGACACCTAAATAATAAGTGGGTACCAACTCAACATTTTCCTTTATTTTTTATTTTGCGGCCAAATTTTATGTTCTCTGATTTAGAAATACTTATTTTGTAGTTATTAATGCTGACAGGGTGTCCAATGACTATTGTAGCCCTATTGGGATTCGCCCTAATATGATAGTATTGTCTGTGTATTTTAGTGCTTAGATCGTTGTTCCGGCCTTGTTTGGGCGGAAGGCTCTTGCTTGAGTTATGTCTGCTAGATATAAGTTGAAAAGCAATATTGCAAAGACGCCGAAGTGTTTCAATCCTCTGTTGGTTTTGATGTCTCCAGATGTTACCCATTGTGAAGTTACTTTAATTTTGATCGAAGTATCTGTGTATAGTCTAATTATGGCTTTTAACAGAGGGGATGGGATGCCCCATTTTGCTTCTTTTCCATAATTTACTTTTATCAAGATTGTCGAGCAATAGCACCACGCATAGCAAGTTATATATGATACTGCTGCCTTTCTCCTGCTTGAAATGTTGGCGTCAGTTGTTTTTTGGATGCCCTCTGTTAAGTTCTTTATTTGTTCATTTATTTTCCAGGACTGTTATTCCCTGAGCGGGAGTTACTTCCAACATCTATAATTCTGTTGTGTAGTGCATTATTGTACTTTATTCTTCTCAAAATAACAGCATCTGACCAAATTTCTCAGTATATGAATAGCGTGCTACTTTGTGAATAATTATCGCTAGTATTTCATTGTTCTCTGAGTAGGTGACATTGGTTGATTCATTTGGAAGAATGTTAAGATTGCCTTACACATTATTGTCAATGTTCATATCCCCATCATAACTGATTATTCAATATTAATAAAAGAAAAAAATTGATGAAGTATATTGTTAGACCTGGCATCCTTAGGGTGGTCTTTTGCTGGACTTTTTGACTCATACCTACTGTTTTTGCAGATTATTTTTGTTGTCCTTAGGACTCTGAGCACTTCACCACTGCTAACCAGTGCTAAAGTGCATGTGCTTCACCCCTAAATATGGTAATATTGGTGTATACCTGATTGGCATATTAGTTGTACCGGTGTGGACGGGCACAGGAATTGGAGAAGGAAGACAACATCCTATGGAATGTCATTTATACAGCACCCTCAACTGAACACGGTTTAGTCTCCCTGCAGCCAACCAACTCTCCCTCACCTTCACAGAAGAAGGAAATGCAGGATTCAACTGAGCTCTGTAACCCCGATCACGAGACAAAAATAGAGCCAATCAGAGGGCGATGCAGTCACTTTAAAGGCCAGAACACTGAACCAAAAGAGAAGGAGACAGAGAGAGCGGCGTATGAATAACCAGAAGCAGTTAACCACTATTGAATTACTCTAACAGACCAACAGTGGTCAATATGGATGCACTATGATGGGAAAGATGTGATGAGCTTATGTGGGGTAATCTCTCTTTCTTCACCTGAAGGTGAGCAAGGAAAACGCTTCCTTTTTGTTTAGTTACCCTCACACACCCTAGTGGTGTCATGCTTCATCATCGGGTCACCCCGATGCCTAAAAGTCGGGGTGGGCTCAACCACAGTGTTGGGAGCTCTTGAAAGAAGTGTATGACCTGGGGGGCTGAAAGATTAAAATACCTCAGACAGATCCCCGGTATCCCTTTATTTTTGGGTCTGTCTGGGTTAGTAAAACAAAAAGAATTTGGGTCTTATTGAAAGTCTTATGGTTCTAAGACCCTAGTGCCAACATGTTTCAGTCCATTAGTGGCCATAAAGGTCCAGGACTTTCTTCAGGGCAAAGTAGGCCTCCCTAGGGGACAGGAAAAAGGGGGCTTCCCTATCCTGCGCGTCGTACAAGGGCAGAGAAGCTACTCCTTGTGTTAATGATTGATTATTTATCAATCATGCGTAATCCTCCATCTGAAAAGAGAAGAACAAACGACAAAGAAACAAACAACATACATTTGTACGATATCATAATAGTATTTCTATATGCTGTGTCCCATAACGCGTGCTTTGGAAAAAGACCAAAAACCACAGGTGCCAAATTGTGTCTATGACATAGTGGTGTTCAATTCTTTCCAGACGTGTACCACTCATATCCGTATCTGTACATAATATTGCTACGTGACAGATGATTAATGTGGTGGCAAATTTGCTCATATCCTGACAATAAATTCTTGCCAGTTGGTCTATATATTCTCAGTAAAATAACTCTATACCTCGCTCTCACTCATCACTCACACCGTGCTTGTGAATAAAACATAGTCACTGATCCTTATCTCTCCTTACAAAGGGTTGTGCAGGAAACATCAATAAAAACTTCCTTACCCAAGTTCTGGAGGGTTTCTGTGTCTCGAGGAACCGTAATGCATCTAGGGGTAGCTCTATAGTCAAACCCTAATATAATGGCCCCGAATAGGTAAGGGAAATGCAAGAGAGCAGCATAAGGGGTATTACTCTGAATCGCGTCTATATTCCCATGTGTTCCCCGTGTGGGGAAACACGATCATACAGAGACATCCGTGCAAACGCCCGTCACTTACTTCATCAAGAGTCCTTCCCCGCCCGCAAACCTATTTGGCTTCGGTTCCCGGCTTTCGCGTTGGTGGTGCGATAGTAACGGGTTTTTGTACTTCCGTATTATTCGTTATACTGATTGGTTGGCGCTTGTTGGCGCGCACAGTGTGACGTAATGATTAACATAACGTCAACAGGGAATCATGGGAATTGTAGTATCCAATGAAATCGGCATGATTAACTGGTTACGATTAATCCCGATAGAAAGCTATATTATCAATGTCTCCATGTGTCCGTATTTCTAAGTAACCATAGGCGATAAACCACGGGGGATAATCATTCATTCTTACGCATAGTTCATCCATTCATTGCTAAGCGCTAGTGGAATGATGCGTGATCACATGACAGACACCGTATTTAGGTTAAGGAGTCATGGGAAATGTAGTGTGTTTGCAATGCCAGCGTGAAAGTTACATAGGAAAGATCGCTGGTACGTGGATTAATGTATCATAGCCCTCATCAATGTATATATCCACATCAAATTATTTATGATATACTCTTCACAACTGTTTCTGGAAGAATTTTCTATTATAAAGTACACACAACCCTTTATGAATGGTATATTAGGGTTTTTAAAAAAAAGATTTTTTGTTTAAGGGAGTGTATCTAATATTTTAATATAATGCGCGTAGATCTAACGTGATCATATGCATACGTTTGATAATGGATCAGTGGTGTAATAAAGATCACAGTATATTCGGTGATGCTTAGAAAGGGCATTATGATTATATGACCATATGTTTATGTTCCCAAACTGGAGATTTTTATTGTGAATATCACATTATTGGGATACACCATAATGCACAGATATAGCTCATGACTATGGGTGAATTATTTCATCTAGTCAATTGATTCCAAGGAATACAGTCGTTCAAAGCCCTTTCATGGGTCTTCAACCGGTGAACCCATCGTTGTTCACGTTCCAGGAGTTTGCGTTGTAGATTATTCACATTTTTAACCTTTTCTATGATGGTCCATTTAATCTCTGTATCCTTATGTCTCTTATCATTGTAGTGTGCAGTAAGTCTGGTTGCTGTTATTGCACGTCGTATTGTGCTTCTATGTTCGCTGATGCAAATTTTTACTTTGCGACTCGTCATTCCAATGTACATTAGATCACACGGGCATTTGATCATGTAGATCACTGATTCAGAATTACAACTGTTATGTGATCTTTGTTCCCAAGGTGAGTGTAATCCTAATTCTGTTGTATTAGTGTGTTCCGTGAAGGGGCATGCTACACAGGATCCACATGGATAGTGTCGAGTGACCTGGGGGGTTCTCTGATTAGTGGTTCTTGGTGTAAATGTATCAGTATGCACTAGTACATCTCTCAAGCTTGTATTCTTTCTGAATGAGAACATTGGTTTCTCAAAGGATATTGTGTTTGATGTTAATATGGACGGACATAATCATAAAACCAGCAGATAAGGGTGGAGCCACGGTCATTCAAAGTACTAGTGCTTACAGAACCGCTTGTATGAATTTACTAGCTGACACAAGATACTACAAGAAGATCAACAAAGATCCCACACGACGGATTAAAACTACCATCTCAACACTTTCAGCGGATGCATTAGACAAAGAGTGGATCACCAAAAAGGAATATGATTTTCTAAATCAGGAGGACCCAAGAACACCATTGTTCTATACAATCCCAAAAATACACAAAGGGAAAACCCCACCGCCAGGTAGACTGATTGTCTCTGGGATAGGGTCCCTTCTCGAACCCTTATCAAAATACACAGACTGGTTTTTACGTCCTCTGGTAACTAAGATTAAATCTTATGTTCAGGATACTAAACACCTCTTCAATCTACTTAAACAAGTAGAATACAACCCAGACGAGAACATCTTGGTCAGCCTTGACGTTGAAGCACTATATACAAACATACCCCATGTCAGAACCCACAGAACAGCGCACCGCCGGCCAGGACTTACTAATGGCCGAGTCCGTTTCCCTGAAAGACTACACATCCCGTCGGGCGCTGCGAGAGACGCAGCACGTGACTCGCGTCACGCCCGTCGAGAACGTAAGAGGGGAAAGGTCGAAACCGTCAGAGCCGATAATTCTTGTATCCGGAAGCGACCAGGAAGCGCGGAGAATCGGAGACGAGAAACGGAGCCAGCACGAGCGAGAGAGGAGGAAGCGGAACGCCGGAGTCATAACTACCGAGGTAGGCGTGTCTGTGACCGATTTATTCTTTTGGCTCTACCTCGAGCCAAACCGAGAGACGAAGCATACTTATTCGTTGAGGGGAAGCTCCCGGAACATTTGCATTGGAATAGCCCCTCTGTTGGAGAGACCGGCTGGTCTCATACAGTGGAGCTGCGACAAACGTTTGACCAAAGTCCTCGTACAGTGAATGCTCGCAAACGAACAAGCCAGTTTGTAGAGCGTGCGAGAACCGAAGGAACTATAATCCTATGGGTACAAGCTGCAGCCTGTGGGAACCTAGTATTGTGCGAATCCAAAATCGTATGCCCTCAAGAGTGCTGTAACGAATGAGGGGAATACGGTGGTGATTAGAGAATTGCTGGCATAGGGAGACGGGCGATCAGACAAGCCCCCACCGCCAGTTCTCATCCAAGTTTCTTTTTCCATTTTTTTTCTATGCAGACATACGAGAGAGTGTCCAGACAGGGTGGTGACAACTCCAGTGGCTTAGAACATAAAAAGGTTTCACAAGTGGGTACATGTAACATAAGGTTCTGCAGAAATGTCATGTTCCTCGTGTTGGCGCTAAGGCGATGCTTTATACCCTGTTCTCCCTTTTGTATTTGTACTATTTGCCTGAGTCCACTGGTCACTGCCTCATGCTCTCCCATATATGTCTTTGACGTGCCTTCTTTTACTTTACAGGTGAGGGGGCAATCTAGGTTGGCAAACGCTGATGTGTAAGATAACGCAAGTATTTCAGTTTACCCAGACCAGGGTCTCATAGGTGTCTTGTGTTCTTTGCTTTTCAGATCTCCCTACCTGCCGTCCCCATCCTTTCCTTCCCCTGCTCGATCACCCCAAAAGTCCGTGTACCACGCCGGACTTGGGGTCATCCAGAGGTGGGCCCCCCTAGAGCATCAACACAACCCCGGGGACATCGGAACGGAGGAACCTGACAACTAGGCTGAAAGTATCAGAGTGGTTGAAGAAATCCTCAAACAAGAAGAATGGCCATGGGCAGCACCAAATGAATGGATCACAACCCTTATTCATTTGGCACTTACAGAAAACTTCTTTAAGTTTGAAAATCAAATATATCTCCAAATACACGGAACTTCAATGGGCAGTACATTCGCCCCGAGCCTGGCCTGTCTATATGTGGGGTTCTTTGAGGATCAACACATATGGACACAGAACCCGTTTTCCATCAATATATGTAGATGGTATAGATATATTGACGACGTGCTCCTGATTTGGAAAGGAGATATGACCAGTTTTAATGATTTCGAAACTTGGATCAACAGTCTGAACCCCCACCTCCATTTTACAATGACCATGGACAGAGAAAGAATATCATTTCTGGACATCATCTTCACAGCCAGTGAAGGTACTCTTAAGAACTCTCTATAGACAAAGGTTACGGACAAGAACAGTCTACTTAGATTTGATAGCGCACATCCACGCTCCCTAAGGGAAAATCTACCTGTAGGCCAATTCTTGAGGGTACGTAGAAATTGCTCGGATCTTGAGACATACAAGAAAGAAGCAGTTATCCTCACAAAAAAACTGAAACAAAAGAAGTATCCTACCAGGATTATAGAGAGAGCAAACAAAAGAGCACATAATACACCAAGAGAGGCTCTTTTGGAAACACATGTAAAAAAACTGTCTGACCAATTGATATGTGTTACCACGTACAATTCATCCTCTAATGATCTGAAAAAGATAATAAACAAAAAGTGGTCCATATGAACATCAAACACAATATCCTTTGAGAAACCAATGTTCTCATTCAGAAAGAATACAAGCTTGAGAGATGTACTAGTGCATACTGATACATTTACACCAAGAACCACTAATCAGTTGACCCTTTGGAGAACCCCCCAGGTCACTGGACACTATCCATGTGGATCCTGTGTAGCATGCCCCTTCACGGAACACACTAAAACAACAGAATTAGGATTACACTCACCTTGGGAACAAAGATCACATACCAGTTGTAATTCTGAATCAGTGATCTACATGATCAAATGCCCGTGTGATCTAATGTACATTGGAATGACGAGTCGCAAAGTAAAAATTCGCATCAGCGAACATAGAAGCACAATACGACGTGCAATAACAGCAACCAGACTTACTGCACACTACAATGATAAGAGACATAAGGATACAGAGATTAAATGGACCATCATAGAAAAGGTTAAAAATGTGAATAATCTACAACGCAAACTCCTGGAACGTGAACAACGATGGGTTCACCGGTTGAAGACCCATGAAAGGGCTTTGAACGACTGTATTCCTTGGAATCAATTGACTAGATGAAATAATTCACCCATAGTCATGAGCTATATCTGTGCATTATGGTGTATCCCAATAATGTGATATTCACAATAAAAATCTCCAGTTTGGGAACATAAACATATGGTCATATAATCATAATGCCCTTTCTAAGCATCACCGAATATACTGTGATCTTTATTACACCACTGATCCATTATCAAACGTATGCATATGATCACGTTAGATCTACGCGCATTATGATATTAAAATATTAGATACACTTCCTTAAACAAAAAATCTTTTTTTTAAAAACCCTAATATACCATTTATAAAGGGTTGTGTGTACTTTATAATAGAAAATTATTCCAGAAACAGTTGTGAAGAGTATATCATAAATAATTTGATGTGGATATATACATTGATGAGGGCTATGATACATTAATCCACATACCAGCGATCTTTCCTATGTAACTTTCACGCTGGCATTGCAAACACACTACATTTCCCATGACTCCTTAACCTAAATAGGGTGTCTGTCATGTGATCACGCATCATTCCACTAGCGCTTAGCAATGAATGGATGAACTATGCGTAAGAATGAATGATTATCCCTGTGGTTTATCGCCTATGGTTACTTAGAAATACGGACACATGGAGACAGTGATAGTATAGCTTTCTATCGGCATTAATCGTAACCAGTTAATCATGCTGATTTCATTGGATACTACAATTCCCATGATTCCCTGTTGACGTTATGTTAATCATTACGTCACACTGTGCGCGCCAACAAGCGCCAACCAATCAGTATAACGAATAATACGGAAGTACAAAAACCCGTTACTATAGCACCACCAACGCGAAAGTCGGGAACCGAAGCCAAATAGGTTTGCAGGCGGGGAAGGACTCTTGATGAAGTAAGTGACGGGCGTGTGCACGGATGTCTCTGTATGATCGTGTTTCCCCACACGGGGAACACATGGGAATATAGACGCGATTCAGAGTAATACCCCTTACGCTGCTCTCTTGCATTTCCCTTACCTATTCGGGGCCATTATATTAGGGTTTGACTATAGAGCTACCCCTAGATGCATTACGGTTCCTCGAGACACAGAAACCCTCCAGAACTTGGGTAAGGAAGTTTTTATTGATGTTTCCTGCACAACCCTTTGTAAGGAGAGATAATAATCAGTGACTATGTTTTATTCACAAGCACGGTGTGAGTGATGAGTGAGAGCGAGGTATAGAGTTATTTTACTGAGAATATATAGACCAACTGGCAAGAATTTATTGTCAGGATATGAGCAAATTCGCCACCACACTAATCATCTGTCACGTAGCAATATTATGTACAGATACGGATATGAGTGGTACACGTCTGGAAAGAATTGAACACCACTATGTCATAGACACAATTTGGCACCTGTGGTTTTTGGTCTTTTTCCAAAGCACCCGTTATGGGACACAGCATTATAGAAATACTATTATGATATCGTACAAATGTATGTTGTTTGTTTCTTTGTCGTTTGTTCTTCTCTTTTCAGATGGAGGATGACGCATGATTGATAAATAATCAATCATTAACACAAGGAGTAGCTACTCTGCCCTTGTACGACGCGGAGGATAGGGAACCCCCCCTTTTTCCTGTCCCCTAGGGAGGCCTACTTTGCCCTGAAGAAAGTCCTGGACCTTTATGGCCACTAATGGACTGAAACATGTTGGCACTAGGGTCTTAGGACCATAAGACTTCCAATAAGACCCAAATTCTTTTTGTTTTACTAACCCAGACAGACCCAAAAATAAAGGGATACCGGGGATCTGTCTGAGGTATTTTAATCTTTCAGCCCCCCAGGTCATACACTTCTTTCAAGAGCTCCCAACACTGTGGTTGAGCCCACCCCGACTTTTAGGCGTCGGGGTGACCCGATGATGAAGCATGACACCACTAGGGTGTGTGAGGGTATCTAAACAAAAAGGAAGCTTTTTCCTTGCTCACCTTCAGCTGAAGAAAGAGAGATTACCCCACATAAGCTCATCACATCTTTCCCATCATAGTGCATCCATATTGACCACTGTTGGTCTGTTAGAGTAATTCAATAGTGGTTAACTGATTATAATAAGGAGGAGTTACTCTGACTCTGAATCCTCTCTACCCTCTAGGCATCGAAAAGGTTTTTTCACTAGCCTTTGATGTGAACACATAACCAGCAGCAGTACCTAGACAACTTGAGCAGAACGCACATTCCAAGTCCCCCAAACCAAACTGGTTTCTCTCTAGGGACTGGAGAAGAGGGCAGCTCGAGACTTAAACACCACGAGACCAGCAGCCAGGGGAACGCGAACCGCAAGCCATTCGACCCAGGCAAGGATAACGCTGACACCTCTTCCGGGCTCGCTTCTTTGTGTTCCGACAGAAGCGGAAGGTTGTAGCAGTGGCCTCGGTTGGACGTACAGCTCCGCCACATTTCTGGACAAACGTGGCTTAGTCAGGTATGGGGCCGGATCCACGGGGAAGCAGGAGGGAAATAGGAACTAACCTTCCCATATATTTTGGAAATCTTTAGTTCTTTAAGACTTTCTTGTGTTGTTTCTTTATAATTTTCCTATTTTTTATATAAGAAGCCTAGTAAGTGCTTACGCCTCTGGAATCTGACAGCCTTGGTTTAAAACGTAACATTCACAAAACTTGGTGCACCTAATGAATTCCCTCCACCTTCTCTATAAGATTGCACACCACTTTGAACCTAGACACTGGTATCAGTTTTTTGGGTGATACGGCACTTTCCTAATTGGGTAAAAGAAAAGTGACTTACCCCTGGCGTCTATTCTTCTTTTGAGGCTATTTTGAGATGGGCCGTGGAGCCAGGAAGAAGCGAAAACCTAGAAAAGAGAAGAAGATAATAAACAACAAGAAAGGACTGCATTATAATTTTCATTATGGAACTATTAAAAGAATACAAAGAGAAAAAAAAAGAGAAGAAAAAAATAAATAAACCAGAATAATCCTATGCTATAGTTGTACGGGTATTTAAATCCTGCAATTTCTAACAAGTTGTGGAGAGCGAGGGCACACTGACTCTATTGATAAAAATGGAGAACGTCGTGCAACAACTTAGTCAAGGAACTACAAAGGGCTCTCAAAATGCAAATGTCCTCTGCCAAAGCGGATCATGAAACATTTAAGGATTCAATGAAACTCCAAGTCAAGAGTCTTCACAAAGTAGCAAATCATCAATTTAAATTAACCTCTAATCTTTCTACCTCCCGAACCTCACCTTCAGGCCCCCATATTTCCTTACAGAAATATGTCCCTGTAGTTGATCCGGATGCCTTTCTCTTGAATTTTGCCAGAGCCACTAAAGCTTGTGCATGGCCTCCCGACAAGTGGCCCTTCTTTCTGGCTCTCCTATTAGTAGGTGAAGCTCAAGCAGCCGATCTGGTAGCTAATCCTTGGGGCACCATCTCTTATGAAGAAATTAAGAGTATCATATTGGATCACTTGGGGCTAGCTAGATGCAGAAGCATACCGCCTGAAAATTAGAAAAGAATGGGGATAACCCCGACACTCTATTTTTCAAACTCAAGCTGGTGGCGGATAAATGGCTCAGACCCCTAGAATAAAACAAAGAAGAAATCATGAATTTGTTGTATTTACAACAATACTTGGAGGCCCTACCTCTGGCAAACCAAAAAAGGCTTAGACATCATACAGGCCTCACAGTAGAACAAGCCGTAGAGATGGCTACTACTTTTTCCAGAGCCCAACCACGTTTCTACTTAGGGGAACAAGAGAGAAATAACTGAGGAGGGACCAATACCCCAGCCAAAAGTGACAAGAAATCTAGTAAAATCATGACCGAACCATTCAAGATTCTAACATTTAGGACTAAGATAACTCTCTTCAAAAATCCTCAATGTTTTACTGCGGCGAGTGGGGACATATATCTTGATCCTGTCCTAACAAGAAATCCATGGACATCAGTTGTGTCCCCCATGCCATCCTGTACTCACAAGAGCTGGTTCATTGCTTTTTTATGTAAGTAAATTTCTGTAAAAACCGAAGCATTACTGCATTGTTAGATTCAGGGTCCCGACAATCAGTTATCTAACAGAAATGGGTACAATCCTCACAACTTCTCCCATACAAAAAAATTGAAATTAGATGCGTTCGTGGGGATGAAAAGAATTATTCGGTTGCTGAGGTAGTGGTAACTACAAAAGCAGGCAGTGATTTAAAAGGAGAAGTAGGGGATAGTACCAAATCTTCTGGAAGAGTTCATACTTGGTACAGACAATACAGAATTCCTCTCCCGGTTCCAAGCACAATTACCTTCTTTTATACCTCAGAAGGAAAGGAACCGATCTTTTCAATATCAAAATGCCTTACTTACCACTGAGCGATGACAATTAGACCAAGATTTTCACCATGCTCAAAGAAATGACGGAACCTTGCAAACTGCATGGAGAGATGTCACAGAGAATAAAAAGAACACCCAGTCTCATTTTCCCCAGTTCAATCTAAAAAAGGGTCTTTTATGTAAAATGGGAAAACCTGGGTTGGATCTTCAACCCCTCGTTCCAAAAAAGTATAGAGGGGTGAAAAAGACATCCCAAATAATATTGAGATATTTTTAATGGGCAGGTATTCATGCTGAGATAAAAAAATATTGTCATCAATGTGAGATCCAATGAAAAAATCCTTATAGACCTCCCTCAGTTCCTCTCCAACCCTTACCTACAGTGTGAACACCATTTGAGAGTATTAAATGTATTTGATTGGTCCCCTCCAAAAATGTAAGAGTGGAAACGCATATGTCTGTTGTTAGAAGGTGGTTCTGACACTATGGGCCGTCCAGATTTTTTGCTTTTTGAGCACCTAATTGTTGAGCTTTTACTGTGGGGGAGCCTCATAAGTTGGGACTCACCCACAGTGAACTCAGGATGTAAGAGACCACATAGGGATTTTACTTGTGTCTCCCTGGCTTGAGCAGGCCACTGCGCAGCAGCTGGAGTAAGGGACACCGGGCTGGTTACACGCAGACACATGTGTATATGCGTGTGCACACGTGTACGGGCTGCGCAGTGGAGATTCCTAGCGTGCGCAGTCCAGGAGCAGCTACAAAGGGAATGGTGTGGCAGGATTTATGCAGAATTGGGTGGTGACATGGAATAGGCTTTATCCAGTGGGATGAGACATGCCAGGGAAAGTCAGTGTGCTTTACAGGGTTTATTCCATTATTCTCTTATGGGGATAGGGAGCACATGGGCTAGTTCCACTTTCCTAAGGCCTACAGATTCCAGACACGCACTAAAGTCCACTGTAGCTAATGTGAAAAGAAGTGTTCTGCAGAGTCCAAAGTCATATTTGTACTGCTTTTGGGTCATACAGGACTGTCATATTTCTCTGAGCCAGCCATAACCAGACCCTGGCTGAGGGCTGACCTCAGCAGGATGGATTGATAACCTTTCTTCCACAAGCTAAGGCCTCCTCTCCAGGAAGAGAAGATGAGTGGGGCTACAGGCTCATCCATCACTAGGTGCCAGGCACTAGGCTGCACCAAGGAAGGAAGGTAGCGTGGGGGGGAAGAGGCTTCAGAGATCATATGGCCAGAGACCCTGGACAAAGCCATTTTGAACCAACCCAGGGGCTGGACAAGCAGGAGGGAGCAGGGGCAGGGAAGTGATGTGTCGCTGTTTAATTGAACCAACAGAGACTTCCTGCCAGCCCCCTACTCCACTTTCAAAAAGTGCTTGCATAGGAAGAGAAGCTCTCTCTGGGGTGTGGTCTGCTGAAGCAGAAGGTGTTGGAGCCTGGCACAATGGGCAGTTGGAAGGAAGAACCCCCTGACTGCCCCAGGGTCCTGAAAAGCACCAGAAGAAGAGTCCAGGACCAGGGAGCAGAAGCAGGGGCCTCTGCGCAGGGAGAAGAGAGGCCCAGGAGAGGAGCAGGCGAAAGGCTGAGGCAGGGAGCCAGTGAAGACAGATCCCTGCTGAATCCACCCTCTTGGAGACCCGGAGGGCAAAGGAGAGTGCTCCCAGTGTCTGGGGGATGCCACCAGGAGCAAGAAGACGTGAAAATGGGGCAGATCGGACCCCCAGGGGCTGAGATATGGACCTGAAGGTAGGCGACCTTTGACCCCTAAGAAGACCGACAACGAAGCGTGTGGGGCTCTGTCGCCGGTCTCAGAAATGCCCCCAGGGTGGGTTAGGTCCTTGGGGGCTGCCCCCAGAAGACGGGAAACCGTAGAGAGCCATCGCGCTCCCCCTAAAAGTGCCTGCAGTGGGGCCAGGAGCCCACCCTGGCCCCCACCGAAGATGGAGGCGGGGGAGCGCCATCGCGCCCCCGCGAAGATGTAAGCCGGAGAGCACCCCCGCGGGGTGCCAGGAGCCCAGCCTGGCCCCCACCAAAAAATGAAGATGGGGCCGTTGCGCTCCCCGTGAAGGTTGGCAGGGGGGGCGGGACCCGGGTTCCCATCCTCGGGCCCCAAACCCGGGGAGCGCCGTTCCACTCCCCATGAAGATGAGGAAGGCGGGGTTGCCAGGAGCCCAGCCTGGCCCCCAGCGAGCAGCGAAAATGGGGAGCGTGGGCGCGCTCCCCGTGAAGAGGACGCAGGGGCCCGGGAGCCCATCTCTGGGCCCCAAAGCTAGTGGGAGGCGGGGGAGTGTCGACGCACTCCCCCCGAAGTCTCGCGGGTCCTGCAGCAGCCGCCGCATCTGCCCACCAGAGCGGGCAGACCCGAAGAGCAGTGCTGGCTCCCGCGGCCGCACACAAGTGTGCGGGACGGGCATCAGCCACAGCAGCCGGGGGTGGGCTCTCCGGGCTGCCCCCACCACCAGAAGTGCCAAGGTTGCCGAGGGCCTGGGTGGGACTGGGTCCCCGCAAAGGAGGAGAAGCGGTGCCAGGGGCCCAGGTGGGACCGGGCCCCAAAGACACTGCAGAAGCGGCTGGGGGTGGGCTCCCCGAGCTTTCTTACTCACCTGAGGGTCCATGTGGGACCGAACCCTCCAACGGGCAGCCAAAGTGGCCGGATGCACAGATCGCGGCTCTCCCCATCGCTGAGGGAGAGCTGCTGCTATAATATTCATCAGCAGGAGCCTGAAGTTCCCCATAATGCCTTGCAGGGCATGTTGAATCGATCGTTTTTGGCGTTTTGGTGGCCCCCAGAGGAGAGGGGTCACACTCAATGTTGAAAAGGTGCAGGGGGAGCTGCTGGAGAAGCACAGCCTCCCCCCCAGCACAAAGAGACATCAACCCCTAAGTCACATAGGGACTTAAAAAGAATAACCCCTCAAGGGCTCAGCCAGTATGTTAACTCCTCTTGGGCAGAAACTTTCATTCTACAGCTGGAGGAGGGTTGAAAAGTGCATAATGGAGTGGAGGGCTGAGTAGGTGACGTCTAGAGAAGAGCATCCCCTGGAGGTGTAATTGCACTGAAATGCATTAACTAATGGGTATTTCTTTTAGGGGGACTGAAGTTCACGTGTTCAATGTGAAGTACCGGTGTAAGGTGATGTCATAAGCAAAGTGGGGTTATGTGGCCAGACTTTCCTGCTAGGGTGCCTGGCTGTACATATAATTCCTGTGATTTTATCTGTGATGCCTTTAGGGCTGTAATTGCAATACAATCTAATGATCCACAAATGTGCTGAGTACTGTCATTCTAAAGTGTGCTTATATTCTTGCTGCTGCACTTAGGTGAAGACCCCAGACTGCTAGCCCTTAAGATACAGAGGTGCAATACTTTGTGGTCAGTAGGAGATGCTCAGTCAGGGTCATGTGTCACCAAGACAGGTGCACCCATTTTTAATGCTTGTTGAGGTAATGGGATGGGTTGCCACTGGGATGGTGCCAGTGCGCAGGGCCCACACCCCAGGTTATGTTCAACTAATGGCATTGGGGGCAAGATGATGTGCATACATGGGAGTAGTGGTACTAGACGCCACCCCCCACGGGAGGGGTGGAGATGTTATGCAAAGTCACAAAGTAATTCCAACAGCTTATGTATATTTGTAAATTGGTGCATAGTATCGAGTAGTGTGTGTGTTTAATAAATTTACTCTTACTTTTATAAAGCAAAGTACAGACTGGACAATCAATTATTGAATGTTATTTTTGCGCACCTGCAAATGGCGATTACTAGCCCACACCACCTCCTTTGAGTAAGCCTCAGACTGCTCTGCAATGCTACCCTCTGAGAGTCAGGCGCTACAATTGGGTGTTTGGTTCCCAGTGAAGGACAAATGTAGTCATGTTATTTGTGCAGGCCTCACAGATGCTGCCTCGTTTTCCATCATTGGTGTATAGCGGCGGGAAACATAGTATCCCATTCTGGTGCGCATTTATATCATTTGATAAGTCCAGGTTTGCCACACATTACCTATGCAGCAATGAGCAAATGGAAGAGCGCAAGGCTCTGAGAAGGGTTCAAAGTTTTGGTTATGTGAACTAAAGGTATGGGAAAGGAAAGCCCCACGCCCATATGTGTCATGTGAAGTTATTATGGTTTAAATGTTAACTGTATTGATTTGAGCGCGCTATGTTGATTATCATGTGCTAGCGGGATGGTGCTTTCCAGGAAATGATCGCATACAAATGTTCTAAGCCATATTGTACACCTTTGAACCCTAACACTACATACACTACACCTGCATGAGGAGGGTGTCTCCTTAAGAGATAGGGACAGCAACTGATACCTACATCATGGTGGGAGGAGGGTGTGGTAGAGTTGGGTGTCTGGCAGGTCCCCCAGGTTAACTGGTGGGGAGGTGAGCAACCCAGGGGTGGCCCCTGGTAGTGGGTGACCCCCAAGGAGGGTAGTTCTTGAGTGATGGTGTGTAGTGGTAGCCCCTAGGTACCCTAGGTGGGCTAGGTAACTGACCCAGTGGAGATCTGAGTGGGGGCAATGTGCTCCCTAGTTCCAGGTGAAGGGCTAGTGGTGGACCCTGAGGTGTCAGGGTCGGGTGACCGGTGACCAGTCCGGTAGCTCCTGTGGGACTTGAACCCCAGGAGCTGTTGGAGGGAACCTAAAGTGGTGGCTGGGGCGATGCCTAGCTGGTAACCAGTCAGGTAGGTCCTGTGGGACTTGGACCCAAGGACCAGGAGCGTGGGGGTGATCCCCTAGCTCAAGGCAGGAGGTGGACTTCTGCAAGGTAGTACCACCCTGAACACAGGTGGGGCCTATCTTAAGTGAAGGGACCCTGTATTTCACTAAGGGGTCATGCAGGCCTAGCCGGGATCTTTAGGGTCCCTGGCTGAGAGTGGTAGTACTACTCTGAAGGCACGTGGGGCCTATCTTAAGTGAAGGGACCCTGCTCTTCAGAAGGTGTGGTGCAGGCCATCCAGGGACCATGTAGGTCCCTGGGAAGTCTCCCAAGGCACTGCAGGGAGACCGGGGAGAGCCATGAGAGGTGGGCCTGGGTCTAGCTAGCTCTGGCCCACAGTCTCTCCAAGGGTACTCCGGGAGGAGAGCGCGCGTCTCGGAGGGAAGGGTGCATAGGCCCTGTTTTCGCAGCGGAGAACAAGGAAGGCGTCTAGGTTCCCTGGGTAGTTTCCGTGTGGAGCTACTGACGGGGGGAATGAGCTGTAGGATGTCTGATGAGGCACCCTCAGTGTTCCTTCCTGGCACTGCCAGTGTGGTGGTGAGGCTGGTCTAAGGTCCAATCAGAGAACCAGGCCAGAGGCCAAAGGGTGCTTTTCTGTGTGGGAAGCACACGTGGCTGTGCTTTCTTTAGGGAAGCCAGTCATCCTGAAAGGGTGGTGGCAGCAGAATGACCTCAGCAGCAGGCTGAGGGTGAGGGTCCAGAGAGGTTGCATCTTTGGGATGCAAGGACGAAACGGAGAGAGGGTACTGGTTGGAACAAACTCTGGAAGGGAGACCAGCTAGTGACCCAAGGGGTGGGATGTAGACCTATCCCAGAAGACCGCATCAGTGCTGAGGCACTGTACCTTTGTCCAGAGAAGTGGTAGGCATAGTGTTGCATGCCCAAGGGCAAAGGTGGGCCTAGTAAAGTTAGGCAGAGTCCATGTAGACCATGAGTGACCTAGAGGTATCTAACCTAGAGCCCGGAGGGTTCTGAGCTGTGTAGTTGTCTATTATGCTACCACTATCTTGAAGAGGGTTCCCCTAATTTGGCCTCGGAAAATAATATATCTCATGTTCTCATTTGGATATTTTCCAGGGTAGGCTTCCATAAGGAGATCCTTACTGACCAAGGTACTCCTTTTGTCTCAAAACTAATGCAAGAAATATGTACTATACTGGATCTCAATCACCTCAAAACATCTGTATACCACACCCAAACAGATGGCTTAGTGGTACGCTTTAATGGGACCCTCAAACTCACACTCCAAAAAATGGTCCTGGGAGAGGGGAGAAACTGGGACCTCTTCCTTCCTTTGGCTCTCTTTGTTATGTGAGGACAGGTTCAAAGCAGTTTAGGATTTTCATTTGGACTTCTCTATGGTGGACAGCCTAGAACTTTACTTGAGATGACAATGGAAGTCTGGGAAAAGGATGGAGGGACAGAAGCACAAGACCGGTTGGATTGTGTCCAACAATTAAGATGACGTATTGATAAACTGAGAGACTTAGCTCACACCCAGTTGGAGAAAAGTCAAAGGACACAAAAATATTTCTATGACAAGGGGAAGAAAGAAAAGCGACTTACCCCTGGTGGCTCTTCTTCTTTTGAGGCTATCTTGAGACGGACCATGGAGCCAGGAAGAAGAGAAAACATGGAAAAGAGAAGAGGAGAGTAAACAATATGAAAAGACTAGATTATAATTTTCATTATAGAACTATTAAAAGAATAACAAAAAGAAAAAAGAGAGAGAAGAAAAAAAATAAACCAGAATATTCCTATACTATAGTTGTAAGTACATATGAATCCCACCAATTCTGGCAACTGATAAGTTCCTTGTAAAGTGGTATACCATATACCCAGAGCCTGTACTTCAAATGCTACTAGTGGGCTGCAGCACTGATTGTGCCACCTACAGAAGTAGCCTTTCAAACCTGTCTCAGGCTGACCTCTACAGTGCCTGTGAGTGCAGTTTACTGCCACTTTGACTTGACATTTAAAACTACTTGCCAAGCCTTAAACTCCCCTTTTATTACGTATAAGTCACCATAAGGTAGACCCTAAGTAACCCCAAGGGCAGGGTGCTATGCAAGTAAAAGATAGAACATGTACCTTTCTGTTTTTCATGTCCTGATGGTGACAAACAGCCTAATTTGTTATTCACTTCTGTGAGGTCTAACCCTCTCAAAAGCTAGCATTAGGAATTCTGTGTGGAGTATTTTTGGTGGTGCTGCCATTGTGTTACTGTGTATTGCACAAATACTTTACACATTGCCTTTTTAGATAAGACTGGCTGTTCTGTGCCAAGCTACCAGAGATGAGCACGGGTTATCTTTTAGTGTGCATCTAGCTTACCCTGACTAGAGTGGTGGTTCCTGCCTGGCCTGGGTGCATACCTCAGCCAACCAGGAATCCCATTTCTAACATATATTTATCCAAAGCTTCTGGTGATGAAATGTTCATGTATTGCTTGGTTCCTTAGCCAGGGTTAGGTCTATTTTGTCCCCTTATTCACGAGGACCAGCATATAGGAAGGAGTGTCAGGCAGTGCTTTTGAGTGTCGGACTTTGTTAGGGTGAGGACATATAAGATAATTCTACTCTATATTACTGGCATGCCAGGTTTAGTCCACCCTTTAAGCATAGAAGAGGGCATTATTGCAGAATATGTGGAACTGGACCTGGCCACCAGGTGTGGGAGTGACTTTGATGTCAGGACTTATAAAGGTTTAGTGCATACCTTGAGTGATAGCCTGGCAATGTCTGTTGTGTTGGCTCTAAATAAATCATCACTTGGCTGTTGTGTACTCCCACATTTGTTTTGTACTACCTCTCAGTTCCCATTCCCTTTTTCCACAGATCTTCTACATCCCTTCAAGTAGCCTCTCAACTATTTGGCTCCAGGCCTAACACCTGGGTGGACCGAGGTTAGTTACAGTCTTTCTCAGACATGCTAGTGACAGTACATAACATTCCACCATATCTATTAGCATTACAAATGTAGTACAATATATTTTGTGACTCTGTCTCTAAAAGTATCTGAGTAATGGTTCTGGTAAGACTCTGTTGCTTTTTGTGCCATTTGAAACCAAAGCCTCCAATGTCTTCCCCTTCCCCCCATTTTTCTCCAGGTTCACATCCCTTTTGTTTTTTGCTACTTTTGAACAGGTGGAGGATTGGCATTGTTGGCTATATTTTGGTGGGCATTACATTGGTATCCCTATAACTTTGATGACTTACTAAACCACTCATCATCCCTACTATGGAGTCAGTTGTCAATCTTTTAAAGGACAAGCCATTTCAAAGACTCAAACCAAACTTGAGAGTGCTAAGCAGAAACAAACTCAAGCTTTCCCTTTTTCTTTTGAAATGACATCTACCACTTTTGAGAATGCCATCGCAGGCCATCTGGACAGTAGTTCTCCTATCAAGGAATACTAAATTTAGGGTTGTCTTCCCAGAGTCCCTGCAAAGGGGTGGGCTGGAGCAGTGGAGCAGGAAGCAATCTTGCTTAACCAGGGAAGTTCTCTGGGGAGCTTCACCTGTTCTAAACATTCCTAGCAGAATCAAAAACATTTGTGGCAAGGGCACATGAATGTTATTCCATTTAACAAAATATGCTTTTATATAAGTAACAACACTCATTTTGAACAAGAGCTCTTGATCAAATAACTACTATCAATTCCAATGTAATTTGGATTTGTTTACAAAGTCGGTTCCAGCAAATCTCTATTGAGGTCTTGTCTACAGGTGAGGCATCAGTGGTGTCCTTTTAGCAAGGATTACATGATGAGTCAAAGGAGACACTATCATTGTCCTGTGTATTGTCTGAATTAACCCTTCAAATAGACACCCAACAAGAAAGTAAAAAATAAGGAAAGAAGATGTAGTCCGAGACTTCAATAGAATTTTTTGTCCAATAATACCGTAAGACCCACAGATGAAACTGAACTTAGGCAACTAATAAGAGTGAAGAGCTCTTTACCTGGGCAGAAGAAAGAACGTAGATGAAAAAGTGATGATC
The DNA here is from genome assembly GCF_964204655.1 of Triturus cristatus. NCBI lineage: Eukaryota > Metazoa > Chordata > Amphibia > Caudata > Salamandridae > Triturus > Triturus cristatus. Next base: position 700,284,807 of record NC_140585.1, on the reverse strand, counting down.
ATTGTACTTCAGCTGAGCTTCACATTTAGTGATTCAATCTTGTCCACAATGGACAAGTGGAAGTCAAACTCCAAGATCGCTAACTCATTTATCAATATGAAGGCACATTTTTTAAAATAGATATGGTCCTATCTATCAAAGGGTGCTTTATCGGCACAAAGTTTCACGTATTGAATGACATTATAAGAAGATCCAAGCATCATCCTGAAGAAATTCCAGGTGTTGATGGAACTGAACTGAAGTCAAAACCTATTTCTAAGGAAAATCACACCATATTTGTGTCCACTCAATCTGAATATGTAGAATCCCCATATTTGACATAATTGGTGGGAAAAAGTTTACAATTATCTTTGGAATGTTATATTTGAAGAAAAATAACTGCAAGCCTAACTGTGAGCTTTCAGCCATCAGCTTTATGTCTGATAACTTCAAGGAAGATTGTGTGCCTCGAAAAGTCATCAATACCACACAGCATTCTGTGTCAACACACAGAGAGTCAAAAGAGGGACCGGCCTGAAGAAGTGCAATGGTCTGAGAAAGAAAGTATCCTGGAGCTCTCAGAGAGTTCGTAGGTGTCTTCAATCACAAGTGAGCAGACTCTTTACATCTGCTTTAACCATAAGACTCTGCCATTGATCTGGTACAGGCTGCTCATATTTCTCACAGAAATATGTAACACTTAACTGTAAAGGAGGATGAAGTATTGAGGAAGTACTTAGAGGAAAACCTAGGGAAAGATTTCATCAGACATTCAACATCAGCTGCAGCGGTTCTGACTTTTTTATCTAGAAGCCAAAATGGGAATTTTTATTAACTATCGTGAATTGAACGCTATTACCATCGACAATCGTTATCCTCTGGCCTTCATTTCTTTCTTTTAAGATCAGATTAAAGGTGCCAGGGTCTTCTGCTAATTAGACTACATAGGAGACTACTATCTGGTTCAAGTTCGTGAAAGAAGTTAAAACATCATTCAGTATTTGTTAGGACTACTGCAAATACCTGGTGATGCCATTAGGGTTGGGTAACACCAAAGCAGTGTTTTAGCATTTAGTGAATTGCATATTTATGGATTTACTGAATACATTCATAATTACATATTTAAATGATATTCTTGTCTACGCCAAATATCTCAATCAGCATCACATTCATGGCAGAGGAATCCTATGAACAGAGAAATGTGTTTTTGTGACTGACCGGTTCATGTTTCTGATATTTGAGATATCAAAAGAAGTCTTCATTATGGATCACAAGAAGGTGAAAGCACGCCAACCACTAGTAAGACATTTGATATTTTATAGGGTTTGCAAACGCCTATTGCCATATCATCGCCATTGCATCAAGCAAGTCTATATGTAACCCATACACCTTTACCACAGACAAGGGCAATCTTTAGTCTGGAGAAAAGAACAAGGGGAGTCTATATAGTTTCTGAAAACAGTATTAATCCCAGCTCCCATCTAGAAACATGCAAACATTCATCTACCCCTCATTGTGAAAACAGACGTTTCAGCATTTGCCATCTGGCTTCCTTGTCTCAAACAGGCCCAGAGACAAAAACATTCCATCCTCTGGCCAATTAGTCAAGAACGCATTCAGTGTCTGAGAGAGATTATACAATTTACGACATGCACCTGTTAGCATTTAAATATGCTTTTTCACAATGGAGGCACTATTTACAATGGGCTAAACAAAAGATGATGATTGGGACTGATCAAAAAAATCAGTTGTATTTCAGATCTATAAAGTATCTGAATTCGAGAAATACTATATGGGCTTTATTATTCGACCGATTTAAGTACCAAGTAATATATTGGCCTGGGGATCAACATGGCAAGGTAGGAGCTTTGTCAAGGCACAAGAAGAAATGGCAGAGCCAATTTCCACCAGTGCTTGGACAACATGTCACAATTTTAATACTGTGATATATGAATATTGTGTCAAGAATACAGTTTGTACAAAAATATTCTGTCACAGAATATTCTAGTCAAAAATATTATTTTATGGCATAATATTTGAAATAATATTGTTTCATGTAATATTCTTTACTTAAATGTTATAAAAATATTTTTTTTGTTTCATTTATTATATATCAGTTAAACTATTAATTTTAGATGTTGGTAATTATTAATATTTTTTAGAGAATAGTTTGCAATTTAAAATGTTTAATTGTTTTTTAATTAAGTTAGTAATTTATAATGTAGTAGAGGGCTGTTGGGTTTTTAGGGGAATAGGATGGAAAGCAACATAAATTATAAATCTAATTTCAATGCTGATTTTGTATTGTAAATGAATTATGGTATTGATTAATAATTATGTCCATAGTTTAATAGCTATTTATTGTATTTAAGTTTAATTAGGTATTTTTAATTTTTATTTATTAAATGTAAATAATTATTGCATTAGCAGGTTTTTGTAGGTGAATGGGGGGAAATAAAAAGGTATATATTGATGTTAATTGATTTTTAATTGTTAATTAACTGTGATTGTTCATTAATTATGCAATTTTTTTTCCAACCATTTTATTTTTACATTTTGCTGTATATTTAAACGTTTATATTGTTGCTAGTAATTTATATTTAAGTAGTAGGGTGATGGTTTTACATGGGAATAGATAGGAAAGGCAAATAAATTACAATAAATGTTATATGAATACTTATAAATTGTTTATTGTTAATAATTAGCTAATTGTTGATTAATTTTGAAAACTGTTTTATTTTGTAATCATAGAACTGTGAAACGTGCTCCCCCCCGACACTAAAAGGACAGTCCCAACTTCTGGTCCTTCAGAAAATCTTCAAAAACTTGGCTCTTCAACAACTAGTGCAAGCAACCTTTTGCCCCAATGTCAAAAGCAGCACCATATAAAATTAAAAATAAAATCAGGGTTCCCTGATTGGATCTGTGCTACAACAAGGCCCATTGCTGCCAAGGATGGTAGACAAAAAGGGCTGGAGCCTGGAATAATGGCCCAGACAGCTGCTAAGGAAAGGAAAGGCAGGGGACGTGGGAAGCCAGCCCATGAATGTACTCCCAGTGAGGTGGATGGAGCACCTGCAATGGTCACCCCAGAACCATCTTTGCTGGATGGCATGTAGAAGGGGGACCCACCAAGGGTGAGTTCTGTAGGACAAAGAGAGAGTGTCCAACCATTGAGCACATGAGGCAACAGGCTGAAGCCCAAGCAGCAGGTGATGCCTCTGGTAGTCACTACATTTACTGGGAGGACAGTCTCTTAACAGTGAGCCTATGGTTACTCTGCATGGGACAACAAGGGCCCTTGTGGTCCCCCAGTGCTTTAGAGCCTTCCTACTGGAGTTGGCTCACAACACTTCCCTAGCAGGAAACCTGGGCCAAGACAAGGCATTTGCAAGGCTTGTCCCACACTTTTATTAGCCCAGGCTAAAGTCTTCCTCAGATACATTCTGTAGGACTAGTGTAACCTGCCAGGCTTGTGGGAAGACAGGGCAGAGGCTTAAAGCCCCCCGTATCACACTACCTGTCATTGCCACACCTTTTGAGCGAGTGAGTATCAACATTGTAGGACCTATGGATCTCAAGACTGCTGCAGGCAACAGGTTCATCCAGGTTCTGGTGGATCATGCCACTCAGTACCCAGAGGCAATCCTTCTGAGAACCATGACTGCACCTGCAGTGGCAAAGGCCTGATTGGGGATCTTTACCCAAGTGGATTACCCTAAGGACGTTGTGTCTGACAGGGGCATATATGCAGTCCATGTGGAAGGAGTGTGGGGTAACTTACAAGTTCTTCACCCCGCATCATCCACAAACTAATAGGATTGTTGAAAGATTCAACAAGACCCCAAAATACATGATTAGAGGCCAACCTGAGGCCTTTCTGAATAAGTTGGACATCCTCTTACCATGATTGTTTTGTGCCTACAAGGAGGTACCACAGAAGGGATAGGACTTCAGCCATTTCATGCTTCTGCTTGGGCACCCTGTTAGGGGACCTCTGTGTTTTTGCAAGCAAGCTCCCAGGAAAAATCCCTAGGATTTAGTGAGCTATGTGCTGGCCTTCTGAAGCCAAATTGCAAGCTCCCAGTAACTTAGAAGCCAACCAAGCTGTCATGAAAAAATGGAATGTCAAAAGTTCTACAACTGTAGATTTGCAGCCTGGCCAGAAAGTGTGGGTGATGAAGCCTGTGAAGTCCAGGGCCCTCCAGGAATGCTGGACTGGACCCTATGATGTGACTAATAAAGGGGGAGATCAACTACCTTGTGGATCTCATGACACCTAGGTAAACCCACAAGTCTGAGGTAATCACGCAGCTGGTGACAGATGGCGAGGAGGAAGAGGAGAGTGAACCTCTCTCTTACCTCTTAGTCTGCAGGGAGAAAGATGGGTCAATGACATATGACGTAGATACAGGGACAACCTCCTTGTTAAGAATAAATGTTACAGGTTGTCAGATAAGGTGAGGTCCAGCATTAAGGCTGAAGTGTCCAAAATGCTAAAGTTGGGGGTGTTAGAACCCTCCAGTAGCCCCTGGTCCAGTCCGATGGTTCGAGTACCAAAAGCTGCCCAAGTGAGCACCACACTTGAACTGAAGTTCTATGTGGATTATAGAGGGTTAATCTCAGTAACAAAAGCAGATGCTCACCCCATCCCCCAGGCTGATGAGGTGATTGACTTATTAGTGGCTGCCCACTATAACCGTACCTTTTATCTTACATCAGGGTACTGGCAGATCGGACTAACAAAAAGAGCCAATGAGAAGTCAGCCTTCTACCACTGTAGATGGCCACTATCAGTTTAGGGTGGTGCCCTCTGGATTAAAGAATGGTACTGCCACCTTCAAGACGTCGGTGAACCAGGTCCTTTCTGGTATGGAGACCTTCTGTGCTACCTATCTGGAAGACATAGCTGTCTTTATTAGCAGCTGGAAGGAACACGTCTTTCCTCTTCAGGAAGTGCTTCAGGATCTGCAACAGGCAGGCCTGACTATCAAGGCTAGTAAGTGCCAAATAGGGCAGGGGTCTGTGGTGTACTTGGGACAACTGGTGGGCAGGTGGAAGGTGCAACCCCTTCAGGTCAAGATAGAAACCATCATAGCCAGGCTGCCCCCTGAGCGCAGAATGAGGTCACAGCATTATTGGACCTCACTGGGTACTATAGAAGTTTTGTCAAGGGCTATGACACCATTCTTGCCCCTTGACTGAGCTGAGTAACAAGAAGCAGCCCAGAACGTGATTTGAACAGAGGCATGCCAAACTGCATTTGATTTCCTGAATCAAATTCTGTGCATAACTCCTGTGCTCAGGGCCCCTGTATTTTCCAAGAAGTTTATCATTCAGATAGATGTCTCAGAGCATGACATGGGGGCAGTACTATCTCAACTTAATGAGAAGGGCCTAGACCAACATGTCGCCTCTATCTCTAGGAGCTTACTTCCCACGGCACAAAGGTGGAGTGCTATAGAAAGAGCTTTTGCTGTGGTCTGGGCACTGTAGAAGCGGAGACTATACTTCTTTGGCACTCACTTCCTGATTCAGACTGACCACAGACCCCTGAGGTGGCTCATGCAAATGAGGGGTGAGAATCCCAAACTTTTGAGGTGGTCCATTTCCCTACAGGGAATGGACATCAGGGTGGAATGTAGACATGGGGTAGACCACTCCAATGCTGATGGTCTATCCAGGTTTTTACGCCTTAGAGAAAATAACTTTCTAGAGAGTGGGTAGATCTCCCCACTTTCAGATCGAGGGGTGGACAAGTGTTAGACCTGTCATCCTTAGGGTGGTCTTCCCCAAATGTTTTGATTTTGACCTCCACGTTTTGCTGAATCCTTTTTGTTGGTCTTAGAACTCTGAGCACTTTACCACTGCTTACCAGTGCTAAAGTACATGTGCTTCTTCCCTAGCCATAAGTAATTGGTGTAAACCTAGTTGGCATATTTAATTTACCTGTAAGTCCCTTGTAAAATGGTATGTCATATACCCAGAGCCTGTTAATTAAATGCTACTAGTGGGCTTGCAGCACTGATTGTGCCTCCCACACAAGTAGCCTTTCAAACCTGCCTCAGGCCTGCCATTGCAGGGCCTGTGTGTGCAGTTTGCTGCCACTTCGACTTGGTTTAAACTCCCCTTTCTTACACATAAGCCATCCCTAAGGTAGCTCCTCAGTAGCCCTAAGGGTAGGGTGCTGTGTAAGTTAAAAATAGGACATGTACTCTTATATTTTGCATGACCTGGTAGTAACAAACAGCTAAATTAAGTTTTCACTACAGTGCCACTGCTACTTCTGCCACTGGTACAAATTCTGAAAACAGCCAATGAACAATACAATCTGAATGAGGAAGGCTTAAGATTCAGGTACATCCATGCTATAGAAAAAAGGTTTGCTTTAAAATGTTACCCTGGGACCTGCTCCCAAACTGACAGGGTTTCCAATTAGACATGTCTGTGTGTTTTCCTTATGCATCTAGAGTCATACTAGTGAGTAGTAAGAACCCATTAAGAGCAAACACTGGTAATGCCAGTAGACTAGGCTTATAACTGAAATAGTCTTCCATCACTGGTTGGTTAGTTTAGGCACTCAATAACTCATCATGCATGTACTCTCTCACTCATGTATCCATTCACTAACTCACTGACCCATTCTTACATTTATCCACTCACCCATCCAGAATAACAAATACAGGTGAAAGGAAAAGTAGAACGAATAAAAAATACCACCACTTAAGTGTGGTAGCAATATGCTTGTAATAAAAAGTATGTAAATAATTACACATAGTAGCAGGTGGTCATCTTGGAATACCATTGTACAGTGTATACCCAATGTACTAATAATCCATCCTTAAAAGGCTATTTGCTTTGACAGACACTTTACAATAAATAATTAAGTCAGGCCCATAACCTTTTTAGGACCATTTCACAATAAACAGGTCAGGCCTAAGGCATCTGACATACATTTTCCTAGAATTACAAATTTTTTCAAATTGGCAATTGGCAAACCCCTCTAAGGAAGGCCTAATGAGGATTATCACAGGGCATATATTCTAGCCTTAGGTTTATGACAGGAGGTAACCAAAAGCCATTGTCTATTGAGTTGGTCTGTTAGAATCCATGGAAAAATAAATTTCTACAGGTTTAATACACTTGATTTGATCAAAATAATCCTTATAGGCTTATTGGCTTTAACATATGCATTTCATGATAAGTATGTCAGGTAACTGCTTTTATTGTAAGCTTTCATAAAAAAACAGATATAACATCTGGCATGCACTTTCTCAGTGAACAACTCAGACCTATAGCCTTCATCATTGGACTGTCATCATAAACAAATTAGCGCTATGATATTGAACCTAAGCTTCCTAATGAAGCAATCATCATGCATAGAGTCGTAAAATTACAAATATGTATCAAGCAACAAATCAACCTAAAGTGTGAAGGTTTATCACAGTGCAAATCTTCTATACTCAGGATCATCAGAGGCGATAGCCAACACTAAAATCTTAGTGTTATTCACGAGTGATATTCATTGTAATGAAACACCTGTATGCAGGATTTAGAAAAGTGTAATAACAATCCATCATTTAAGGCCTATTGTCATTTATGCATATTTTTCATTGAAAATTAGGGAGGTCTATTGCATTTATCATAACACCTCATACTGAACTGGTCTCCCTTGATTATTGCCTTGTCATCATAAACCAGCAATTGTCTCCAATATTGAGCAATGAGCATGCACTTTTTCACAACCTTTACATATCAATACAAACACTTTCAGTGGAAGCCTACACCTTCTGTCCAATCAGAACCTGCAAAAAAGGTCCGCTTTTGGGTAAAGCCTGGCCTTCTCCCACTCAGTACTACTTCTCAAAGCTCTTTTTTCTGTTCATTGGATAACATCTGGAGACAGCTACACTGTCAGGCTAGATCTAAACATATCTTTAGCTGACATGGTAGGGAGGCACCTTAAATACCCTATATGAGTTGACCCTTGCATATTGGCATGCACCTATTGGATGCATTTTGACTATTAATATATCTTAAACTTTATTCATAGATTCTGAAAGGAGGAATATTTTTGTGGTCTCCCAGTCAGTTGGCCAATACAGAGCACTTGCCCCAACCATGAGCAGACCCCTTACGGTAAGTAGAATTTGGAAATTTGAGGTTTTTATATATTTGCTATGTTCCTACAGTTTATATCAGACCTTAAGGGACGTGGGCCTTATACTATAGCCTTATACCCTGTCTTAGCGGGCTATACTAGCTATTAAAGGCGTGCTCCAGTGTTAAAGGCCTGAGCCGAAGGTGAGGGACTTTAACAAGGGAGCGGGACTTTAATAGTTTAATAGCCGGTATAGCCCAGCTACGAAGGGCTATAAGGCTATTAGAACATTCTGCCCCTAGAGAGCAGAATGTTCCAACAAATAAAACAAAGGCCTCTCGGAGTTAGAGGAGTTTATATTCCCTCGGGCTTCTAGAGGCCTTTAAAAACAACTTTGGAATATTGCTTTGTGGGCCTTTACCGGCCCGTAAAAGCATGGAGGACGCCATTGTCTTACATGGAGCTCCCAACATTCTAATGTTCTAATAACATTTATGTTTGACTTCTTTTTGATTTTGTGGAATTGCACTTCACAAGGGGAATGGATATATATGGGGACAATTTTATCAGTGGGTCTCTGTGGGAAAAAACTAGAAGAGAAACACTACCTTTTTCAAAATGTTACAAAAAAGGAAGTTATCTTGGCTGTCCAGTCACAAAGTTTGAATATCTGTGCCTACCACTGGATTCATGATTGAGGGTAAAATTAAGAAATACATAGTTTTCCTGGTGCCCTATAATCCTAGTGGCATATATCAGTCATTAATTAAAAAGTGTGTCACAATCAATGATAGTACTAAATGGTTATAATTTCCAAAAATGCAAATTTACAAACCTATAAGGACAATAGCAATTTGAAAACCTGCACATATTTCGTAGTGCCAGACTGAGAATTCAAGACAAGCTTGCCCGTTTTGGAGTGTCAGGATTTATATATGTTTGTGAAACATTATGAAATGCTGAGCAATGTTGTATAACATTTGAAAAGAATCTTCATTTTTTAACAGATACTGATGTTTGACTTGCACCAATAAATACTACTGAATGTCTAGTAAAAATGTTACTTATTGGTGAGAAGCCGTGCAAATGAGGTACTTGTTTGAACAAGGTAATACATTAAAAGTTTCTAACTAAATGATGCAAAGGTACCACCATGTGGTTTATTGATAGGAGTAAACTAAACTAAATCCATACAGTGTTGTACAAAAAGCATTTGTCAAATTAACTATAAAAGTGCAACAGGCTGTCTAGATGGCATCATCACCTTTTTAAATTTGTCAGCTCAAATTCCTCTGTGGTTTTGGTGTTTTGATGTCATCAGCGATATCACTGACCATATCATGAGTGATGTAATATGTGACATCATCAGCAGTGCATTGTGGGGGCCGAGAAATAGTTAGCTCTACTAACTATAACAGCCGAATTTCTCTGATTTTGTTCGAGTGAAATGTCTAACTTACTAAAACGTCCCTGAAACCGGTGTTTTTTTTCAGTGAATTTCTAAGGTTTTTTAAACGCTAATTTCTAACTATAACGTCTCTAAACCTAGGTTTTTTTCAGTGAATTTCTAAGGTTTTTTAAACGCTAATTTCTAACTATAACGTCCCTAAACCTATGTTTTTTTCAGTAAATTTCTAAAAAACTGTAAATGCTAATTTATAACTATAACGTCCCTATTAAGTCCCCTGGAATCCTGAGGGTCCCTGGGGGCCAACTAGGCCATGAGGTGCCTCCAGTAAGCACCACGGAGCTGCGTTGCAGAGAGGTGTTCTGAGTCCATGCCCCTTTTTACACAACATTGCAAACGCGGCTTCTGCCGCACTGCTTCTCGGAGGATGAAGTCCACTTGTGTCCCTGGGGTCCTCAGGACACAAGAGGCCAACTAGCCCACCAGGTACCTCCAGTAAGCACCACAGAGAGAGGTGTAAAAAGGGGCGTGGCCTCAGGCCACCTCTCTGCAACACAGCTCTGTGGAGGTACCTGGTGGGCTAGTTGGCCCCCAGGGACCCTCAGGATTGAAGGGGACTTAATCCCCCAATTTACAACACGCCGGAGGGCGCGTTTGCACCATGGTGCAGGTAGGGGGCGGGGCCTCTGGCAAGATGCCGGCTTTAAAAAAAAAAATGTTGTTCCCATTTTGTGGGAGGGGGCTCCGTGGCCTCCCTTCCCAGGGCCACTTATGGCCCCGGGGACCCCATTTCCTGGGGCCTGGCAGCCTTCTTTTCTTTTATTTAAATTTTGGGGAGGGGGCTGCGTGGCCCCCCTCCAGAGGCCAATTATGGCCCCGGCACCCCATCCCCCGGGGCTGGCCCTTTGCATTGGGGACCGCGGGGGAAGCCCCAATGCCCCAACGGTCCCGCCGGCTCCCCACCTCCTGCAGGAGCCAGCATTGCTTTTGCACAAGGGGAGCTGCTGACATGCTGCTTCCCTTGTCCAAATGCAATTCTGCTTTGGTTTATAGAAGCGAGAGCAGTTTTCCTGGTCTCGCTTCCAAAAAAAAAGAGTGCGGGAGCCCCTGCCATAGCAAACGGCAATGTCCCGGAGGTGGCACCCCTGGACATTGCAGGAGCCAGCCCTGGGGGGTGGTGGTCCCCAGGGCCATAAAGGGCTCCTGGAGGGATGCCACACGGCCCCCCTCCCATCAAGTACAAAGCCCCAAGGAGGTGGTGATCACCGGGGCTTAGGGGGGCCTACGAGGCCCCCGCCTCTAATTAATCAAAGCCCTGGGGACTTAGGGGTCCCCAGGGCTTAGGGGGGCCAGTGAGGGCCCCCATTACTAAAGAAAGCCCCAGGGAGGTGGCGGTCCCCGGGGCATGAGGGATCATGAACGGGACATCTTTACAACCCACTGGGGTATTTTATTAACTTTTAATCGAGCAACGTTCAAGCAGCTCACTGGAGCAATACTCAATGAGCACTACAAGGACCAGCAGGCAGTGTGACTGCCAACGCCCACTGGGGCGGGTTTTACTGTATTTAATTGGTGCTCATCAGGCTTCACATTGTGAAGAATCAAGCCTGTGATAAAGTGCGATGGGAGCACGAAACGCGTCGGCTTCGAAAATGTGTTGAAGTGCCCTGTACCTGTACTGCAGCTCTCTGCCATTAAAGTGATGAATACCTACCTGTGTGAGGCGCTTTCGATGGGGGCAACCTCTTTTGCGTTGGATGTGTTACGGCCGGCCCGGACGAGAAAGCTGCCTCGCCGCATGGAAGCGGTTCATGGTCGACACCAACCGGTGTTCAACAGTGAGTGAACGGGAGGCACTGGGAGAGAGGTTTGATGATGCAGCCCAGTGTGAACGGGACATCTTCACAACCCACTGGGGTATTTTATTAACTTTTAATCAAGCAACGTTCAAGCAGCTCACTGGAGCAATACTCAATGAGCACTACAAGGACCAGCAGGCAGTGTGACTGCCAACGCCCACTGGGGCGGGTGTTACTGTATTTAATTGGTGCTCGTCAGGCTTCACGTTGTGAAGAATCAAGCCTGTGATAAAGTGCGATGGGAGCACGAAACGTGTCGGCTTCGAAAATGTGTTGAAGTGCCCTGTACCTGTACTGCAGCTCTCTGCCATTAAAGTGATGAATTACCTACCTGTGTGAGGCGCTTTCGATGGGGGCAACCTCTTTCGCGTTGGATGTGTTACGGCCGGCCCGGCCGTAAAAGCTGCCTCGCCGCATGGAAGCGGTTCATGGTCGACACCAACCGGTGTTCAACAGTGAGTGAACGGGAGGCACTGAAAGAGAGGTTTGATGATGCAGCCCAGTGTGAACGGGACATCTTCACAACCCACTGGGGTATTTCATTAACTTTTAATCGAGCAACGTTCAAGCAGCTCACTGGAGCAATACTCAATGAGCACTACAAGGACCAGCAGGCAGTGTGACTGCCAACGCCCACTGGGGCGGGTGTTACTGTATTTAATTGGTGCTCGTCAGGCTTCACGTTGTGAAGAATCAAGCCTGTGATAAAGTGCGATGGGAGCACGAAACGCGTCGGCTTCGAAAATGTGTTGAAGTGCCCTGTACCTGTACTGCAGCTCTCTGCCATTAAAGTGATGAATTACCTACCTGTGTGAGGCGCTTTCGATGGGGGCAACCTCTTTTGCGTTGGATATATATATATATATATATATATGAATATCAATGGCCCAAAAGCAGCGAGAGGTCACTCCACGGCGCTCTCACCATCAGGTAGTCAAGCCTCGCTGCAGCTTTTCCTTCCGCTCCTAATTCAAACAATGTGCCTCTGCCGACGCGTTTCAAGGCTAATACGCCTCTTCATCATGGGCTGATATAGTTACAACAATCAAACACCTCTATTTTCAACAGCCTTTATTTAGTAATACCCTCAGTGGGCGTGGCCAAAGTCGTTAGTACAATGGTGTGCTGGGAGTTGTAGTCCTATAGGGGTGCGATAATCATTAATGTCCTATAGTAGGTTTATGCCAATATTTACAATCCATTTTTAGCCTTTAGTAGGAAGCGGAGCGACAAAGGAAGAGCTAAATTTTGCAAAAGAACGCTGCGCTGTCCGGTATGGAACCGTACTATTACGCAGTCTTCTTCCGAAGCGGTGCTCCTCTCCACGGCGTGGGCAGCCGTGTCAATTATGAATATCAATGGCCCAAAAGCAATGAGAGGTCACTCCACGGCGCTCTCACCATCAGGTAGTCAAGCCTCGCTGCAGCTTTTCTTTCCGCTCCTAATTCAAACAATGTGCCTCTGCCGATGCGTTTCGAGGCTAATACGCCTCTTCATCATGGGCTGGCATAGTTACAACAATCAAACACCTCTATTTACTATTCTACATATCTATTTATATATGTATATATATATATATTTATTATTTTTTTGGTTTGCTTATAACTTTGGCATCATTTGATAAATTTTCACAAAATGTTTTGAAAAAAGTGCATTCTATGTATTGTTGTGCTTGGAAAGATTAAGGGTGATTCATCAAGCAGGGGCAGAGAAAAAAGAGGTATGAAAAGTGCATTTTCAATATTAATTACCATAGATTTTAGACTCGACTACAGCCCGAACCACTGATCGGAATTAAACCAAAGTTGGCAGAATGCAAGTTCTTGGTCCAGAAAGATCTCTTTTTGTTATTTGGTGCAGATCCATTCAGTATTTTTTTAAATATTCAGATAAAAAGAAATTTGCATATCTAGGGACGTGGATCCTGTGACGATCCAACAGATCTCATGATGAGAACTGAATGGCTACCAGCACTTTAACCAGGAAGTGTTGGCAGCCAGTTTGAGACTCAGACTCAGTCGAGTCCCAACAATAAGTAAAACAAATAAAAGAGAAGGTGGCAGGGTAGGAATACCATGACCCCCTACGTCTGGTGGTGGGGTTCCCAGGTATCCCACCATGGCCAAAAAGCATCATGTTGACATTTTTGGCCCAAAAATCACAGCAGATTCACAAATCTCAACAATTTAATGAAAAAAAATCAATTGTAGTCTCCTACCCTTGTTTATAGGTGGGCCAGATCCTGGGGGCATATATATTTATTTATTTTGAGGGTGGCGCTCATGTGGTCCCCCCTTCTCATGACTGATATTGGCTCTGGGGACCACCACCTACCCATGACCAGGCCAACCTTAAATGAAGAGCCTCCCCAGGCCGTGACAGCCCCAGGGACCGTCACACCCCCAGTAAAATGGAGAGTAGAACAGGGGAGGGGGGGCCATGCAGACCCTCCTCCTGGGTCTGTTACGGGCCTGGGGACCACCACCTCCCCAGGGCATGGCTGAATTATCAATTAGTAGAGGGGCCACACAGCCCCCCTCTTGGTCCATTTTCGGTCCTGTGGATCACCACTTGATCACCTACTTGAATTAACTAAAACTGGCCAATTTCAGTGATTTTGTTAATTTAAAATGGTGCAACTATAACTTCCCTTTCACTTTGGTCTTTCAGTGATTTATGTGTAAATTCACAGAAAAAAACATATACATATTTACCTTTACGATTTTGTGGTGCTGATATTTTTACTAAATTTGGTTTGTAGTACAAAATACGATATTCTGATACAATACACTTTACTTCTCTGTGTTTTAAGCAAAATGTTTTGTATCTCAGAAAGGTACACAATAATAAAATAGTTTTCATTTCTGACATTCTTCCTGCTGTTGTTGCTGAATAATATTTAAAATAGGCTCATTGGACTCTGTTTTGGCTTCTTGTTGAAGAAATCTCTGGGTTCACCGTCTGATTCACTTTTGTGTTAATGTGTGATAAAATGTCAAAATTAGTAGACGGTAATGCCACAACAAGTACTCCATATTTTCCCTTTCCTTGCATAACATGCTACATACTTTTCTTGCTACAAAAGCAGTTTTTCTTCTGTTCCATCATTGCTGCATAATGTTATCATCGGTAGCATCATGAATGCAGTGGCCTTGGCTATCAGTAAACTGCCTCATCATCATTCCAGACGGTCATTGGAGGGTTTCTTTTGTAAAAACACTTTTAGTAGTGTTCGTCAAGAACATACAACTTGGTCTGTGGAAAGGTGTTATAAATACTGCGTGGTGCATGGTGCAAACATGTTTATACTGCTCCTTAATTTCTGATGCATTCATGAGAATGGACTTCCCTGAACGGTATTTTTACAACACTTTTGCGAGTTTATCTTGGAGAACATTATGCCACGCGGTTAAAGTTGTATGGTGTGTGGTAGATCCTTTTCTAACAATTTTCCCTAATAAGTATTGCATTTTCAGTTGCATTGGTGGGAAGCATGCCTTTTTTATATATTTGCCCCAGGGAATCGTCCCGCCTCCAATAAATAATAAGGGTCCTCTGCGAATTGCTGTATATTATTGGTATTGCACACTGTGGTCTTTCCTGCTATTGATCTGTACTGACACGTGGGAGTCCTATTCAGCTTTTATAGGAGTCCAGAGTTGTGATTCACCATTCGTGTGTGCTTTCACACGCTACTCTCAATGGGCCATCAGGCAGGCACTGCACATGAAAGATCTGGATCAAAGGCAGGCAGAAGCCGAAACCTGCAATGTTTACTTTACAGTATACTTTATTTTGAAAAGCAGTTATCACCTTCAAAAGATCACTCTAAAGACACCGTAGGCTTAAAGATTTAAATGGAAATTGAATATTGCAGTTATTGCACTTGAATTTCGAGGATAACAATATTTGCTTGTAAATTTGACTTTTCCTGAACTGTACATGGCTATTTCTTTTGTAATGCAAATCAATGTTTTTAGACCGTTGCTGAATATGTTACCAGGCAGCTCGCAAACCTTTCAATTGTTGCTCTCTGCAGTTTCTTTTGAAAAACCCTTCTCTAATTTAGTTGTTTAGGAGAAACAGCCAAATATGGGTATACTGCTTCAGCTGCAGCAGGTTTGGAGGGCCTTTTAATTTTGATGACCTGAGGCCCAAACTTTTAAAGCATCGGTGAATGTAACTAGGTACAATTCTAATGAGTAGTTACATTTGATAGTTTTTTAGTCTGACATTTCTCAAAATATGTTACATATATCTTAAATCTGTGGATGTCTGCCTAAAATGTTTTAATTGAGACATATTTTTTGCTGCAGAAGTCCAACATGCAAACCCTTCTTGCAATAGGAGGAATGGCCAATAATACATCCCTTACACTCTAGTTCACAAAAATAAATGCAAAATATGAGATTCGTACATTACAACGACATATTAAAACAATTTATGATGGTTTGGTTAATTTACAAATGTTTCGTATTCGTGTTTGTCAAAACTAATTGACTCGCTCTTGATTTCCTAACCCTACTTTTCTGGAGTCAAAAATTTGATACATTACCCAGTTTTTGGTCGATTACGTTGTTTGTTAATTAAAAATATTTATCCATTAAACCACCAGTTAACACTTGTGGATTTTGATACATTTTCTTATTTTTTCTGAAAGACTATCACCTGAATATAACGACTGAAAAAATTGGGGAATATGTTGACAATCGTGCAAAACACAATTCTGATTATACCAATTACAAGCTGCATGGGAAAAGGGTGAGGTATTATCCCATCAGGTAAAGACCGATACTCCAGATAAGGTGTTTAATGGGTGTAGTAAATACGCGCAGTTTTCTTTTGTAAAATAAGGAATAACTAGGTAAGATACATTTCAGCCCTATTACAATTGTTTGGTGTTCCAGCACCTGGATTTCCTGGGCTCAAAACCACCATATTCAATTTTATGGCACAGAAAATTCAACCGATAAAATGGCTTTGGAATTCAGCTGCAAATGTAGTCTGGCTCTCATCTCGGCTCCGCATCTGACCCTTTCTAGGGCATAGGGGAGCATGCAGTGCTCCACCTACCAGGCGAACAGGGCCAGACTGGCCCTAGCAGGCACCGGACATTTCGCCGGTGGGCCGGAGGGGTGGAGGCCAGTTGTCTGGCCGTGGGAGCCAGTTTTGTCACTGGGGGCAGGTTTTGCAGCAGTGCTGCAAAATGGGTGCTTATTACTAGCAGCCCCCCCCCCCCCTCCGCTCACAGGGCTGGTTGGGCAGCAAAATCTGCCAGGGCTGGCTGATGTTCCCAGTCCGGCCCTGCCAGCGACATCCTCCACATCTCCATTGACACCCTACTGTTCGCATTTCCTACCTCTCACCAACCCCACACTCTCATTTACCACCTGCTCCTTGCAGGGGGGAATTGAGAGTTATTTCCCACAGAAGAATAAATATTTATTGATTTATTTTATTTTGAGAGTTTTATATAGCACTGGCTAGACCCGGAGGTATCAGAGCGCTTTACATAAGGTTCCACAGAAGTTACAAAATTACATCAGTTACACGTTACCGAAGTTACTAGAAGTTACGAGAAGCGCTGGCTAAACCCGTGGGTATCAGAGCGCTTTACATTAGAAATCACATTATTACACAGTTAAAAACAGTTACAGGTTACATCGGTTATACGAAACACATTTAAATAGTATGGAGGAAGGATAAATAGGGCGGATAGGGGTAAGGGGGAAGGGTGTAGGTGGAAGGAGGGAGATAACGGCAGGAGAGACGAAGGAAGGTCTGCCCAATGTCCAGCTGGGTAGGTGACGGCTAAGGAGGGAATTCACAGCCCATCTCCCCTATAGCTATCAGGGTAGCTCCACCGGGCAACGGTCAGGTAGCAAGGTCTCAGCAGTCGAGGGTAAATGTCCTGAAGGGTGTGCAGGATCCAGGTCGGATAGGGGTAAGGGGGAAGGGTGTAGGGGGAAGATAACGGCAGGAGAGACGAAGGACGGGCATCGGTTAGCTAGATAGATAGATAGATAGATAGATAGATAGATAGATAGATAGATAGATAGATAGATAGATAGATAGATAGATAGATAGATAGATAGATAGATAGATAGATAGATAGATAGATAGGAGACCAGGAAAAAGCAGAGTTACTGAAAACGATAAGGGGAGAATGGTTGAGACAGGGAGGCAGGGAGAAACCTGTGCCCAAAGTCCGGCTGGGCAGGTGACGGTCTAGGGGATGAGCCAAGGCCGATCTCCTCAATAGCTGAACAGAGCAGCTCCACCGGGCGTCAGATATAATGCTCAGACTCCGCTGTCAGGGTGGGCATCAGATAGATAGATAGATAGATAGATAGATAGATAGATAGATAGATAGATAGATAGATAGATAGATAGATAGATAGATAGATAGATAGATAGATAGATAGATAGATAGATAGATGAAGAAAAAGCAGAGTTGCAGAAAAACGATGAGGGGGGAATGGGCGAGACAAGGAGACGGGGAGAAATCTGTGCCCAAAGTCCGGCTGGGTAGGTGATGGTCAAGGGGATGAACCAAGGCCGATCTCCTCAATAGCTGAACAGAGCAGCTCCACAGGGCGTCGGACATAATGTTCGGACTCCGCTGTTAGGATAGTGATCAGGTGTACTCAGAGATTGTCAGAATAGCGCAGTGTGGGGGGGGTGAGTGAGAGACCATGGACCAAGTCAAATCCAGACGCCATCTTGAGTTCAGGCACAGTCCTGGTAGGGTTAAGTAAGAAGGAGATTGGGGAAAGAAAGTCACCACTGGCAGCCATGTAAGGGTTGGGCTCCCTTCAGCCTCGACTTCGATTAAATAGTGGCCCCAGGGTCTTAGACTGGAGCTTAAAAGGAAGCCCCAGATATATGCGGGCATCCAGCACTATGGGGCCGATGGGGGAGGGGCCCAACCGTGTGCTCCGTAAGGAACAAACTTTGTTGCACACTTTAACTGGCGGGGGCCAGGCCTCCCTCCCTCTCTCACCTGACTGTTTCATGGGGACCCTCGATGATTCTTAAGGAAAGCCTCATTCACACTGGACCTGGGGGACCGCAAAAGTATCAGTAGCTCTGTCCGGCCGGCATCCCCATTAGCTCCGGTACTCACACCCCGCGGCTCACTGATTCATCAGGTGCCGGAGTAGGGCCACCTCAGCTCGCAGGAGGCTCGTCTGCTCTCGTTGGTTCAGAGGTCCACAGCTCGCGCCAGCTCACCTTAATTGACGATTTCGCAGTCCAGTATAGCAGGTATATAGTGGGGCACCAGTGCTCGCAGCAGCAGACTGTTAGGGCGCCACTCCATATGCCGTGAGGAGTGGGGCTGCCGTCTTGCTCAGCCGGATCAGACCGTGTCTCCGTCCTGGGGAGCCGCCATTTTAGAGTCAGGCAGCCCGTATCACAACCCTTCTTTCGTGGACAGCACCTCACAAGTCTGTTGAGTAGCCTCAGCCCTCTAATCACTCAGCGCAAAGGTGCGGCAGGGGTCCTCACGCCACTTTGAAACCGTAGGCTCCGGGGACTCTCCTGTGCAAAATGGCTGACCACCTCTCATCGCCCTCACTACTCAGGGTTCCCAGTCTGCTACGGCAGCTGCAGCCACGACCTGAAACAGGTCCCCAGCTCCGGCGGTCTGAGCGGCCTCTAAGAAAACTGCCGATGACCCGCAGGGGAGGGAAGCCCTCGGAGATAATAGCGTCGGCCACGCTAGCTCACTCTCAGTGGGGAAAAGCCTCAAGCCCGTCTTCCTCCACGCGTCACAAGTTCTCTATCGGGGAATCAGCGCAATGAGGACTGCTCAGGTGAGAAGGAGGAATTCGGGAGGATGGTCGGGAACTACTGTGCAGAATTCCACCCTGTGAAATTGGTTCTGTATGGTTATTCCCTATTCATGGAGATTTCCTCTCAATATGCAAATTAAGGTGCAGATTTCTGGTCCAGAATCGTCAATGATGTTCACTCAATATTTGTGCACTTAAATATGGTGTACTCTTAGGGGACGTAGTCTCGCCAGCGGCAATATGGCTGCACTTTAAGCGAGCTCTGCCGGCCGGGCGGAATAATCCTGCTAACATCCTGCAGCTGCAGAGGGACTGAACCACACGCATAGTGGGCTTTTACTGCCCACTGCCTGGTGACTCGATATTGCTGCCACTTACTCACCCTGGTGCCCCGGGATGCTGGAGAGCTGTGCCCACCTGTCCCGGTGGGGATGCTGTCTGGCCTGCGTGTGGGTGAGGCCTGCTGATCAAGAGCTTCTTGTTGCTCGCCTCCTGGGGCTGGACTCACTGGATGGGGGCTCGCTGCCCGCTGCAGGGTTGCCGCCGCCCGGTCAAAGATCCATACCTATGATGGAGCAGCCTATGCACAGCGCATGGGCCTGGTGATCAGACCCGCTCTGCTTCAGTGGAAGTCTGCTGACTGACTGATTGGTGTGATTGCTGCCAACTGGCCTTGATCCTGCCGCCGCCAGCCGGTTCGTGAACAACCTCCTGAGACAGTGTGGCCGTGCCTGGGTCCACGGGCCTGAGCGGGCAGCCTATCCTGCGCTTGGCGGATGCGCCTGCTGTGACTTGGGAGTGCCAACATCCACTGATGGGACAGAGGCAGCGGTTGAGACTGGCACCACAGGGGGGGGGAGGAAGCATACCGGGGTCTGGTAGGCCATGTGGGCTGAGACTCTGGTCTGCCTGGACTTCCCCCCTCACTCCAAAATGCATCACAAGGATCCTTGCCTCATTCCAGGGTCGGCCTGG
Source organism: Triturus cristatus (assembly GCF_964204655.1). Classification (NCBI taxonomy): domain Eukaryota; kingdom Metazoa; phylum Chordata; class Amphibia; order Caudata; family Salamandridae; genus Triturus; species Triturus cristatus. The sequence goes on along the minus strand of NC_140585.1, from coordinate 700,264,686 downwards.
CCTGGCTGCCCACTGTATCTCCTCCCATCGCACCCCTGCCGGGCGAGCGTCCTGGGCGGTGCAATGGGGGGCTGGGCGGTGCCACTGCTGCTCCTACAGGATGCCTTGGAACACTTGCCCCACCTGATGTTTCTTGCCAGGGCCTGCTGGGCATGAGTTGTGACTTAATCTAGTGCCACTGGGCAGAGTTAGCCCTCATGGAGCGGACACAGATACTGTGCTAGGCTCTTCTTTGAGACCCCCTGGTGGGCTGTTGTCTGGGTTCATCTCCTGCTTGAACAGACTGGCTGTGTGGGCGCTGACCGCTCGGACCTCACTCATCGGCTGCATACCACGGGAGTGGGCTCATCTGGTCTTCTAGGCGTGCACCGTCCCGCCATAACCTCAAGTTTCTGACCCAGGTATCTCTCTTGACACGGCGACTGGGCTAGCTGGGGACCACTGCAATGGGGAAAGCTGACGTGAAGTAGCCCAAGCTCAATTTTGAGGACTGTAGAACTGGCAGAACTGGTGAGCCGTCCTTGGAGGCTGGCAAACTGGCCGCAAAGACAGATACAACTGACCCACAGGATGACAGCATCCGCTCCATACTCCTTGAAGTCTAGTCAAGCCTAAAAACTATCGACTCCAAAATTGAGACCTTGACGGCCCACTTGGACCAGGTCAAGCAGTGAGTAGATGCCCATGAAACTCATACCACACAACTTGAGACGAGGGTCTCCAACGCGGATGATACCAGTTCGGAAAATCGCCAACGACTCGTGAGGATGGACAAAGTACTCAAATTAATCTGCACTAAAAATGAAGACCTCGAATCCCGCTCGAGCAGGAACAACATTCGAATCGTAGGTCTCCCCAAATCCACCACAATCGACAAAATGGAGACCTTCCTCGAGTCCATGCTGCGCAAACTTTTCTGCACTTCCCTATCAGACATTTTTTATTGTTGAGCGGGTGCACAGATCGCTTGGCCTGCGGCCACTGCCGGGGACTCCCGCACGGACAATAATAGCCTGCCTGCTGAACTATCGTGACCACGATTCCATCCTTCGGAGGGCAAGGGAGATGGGGGAAGTCAGACACCAGTGGAAAACACTTTCATTTTACCCTGACTTCATGCTGTCTGTTCAGGCCTCCCAACCAAAGGCCTCCCAACCAAACGCATTATCCAGCAACTTCAAATATCATATTCCCTCATGTATCCCACCAAGCCTTGATTCCTCCAAAATGCTGTTCCGAATAGGAAGGAGCTCAGTGTCACCTGCTTACAGCGTCTCTAAATGGCCTAAGGTGGGTTTCTCAACTGGGGAGAACAAGGTCATACGACAAATGTAATAAGTGGAACATTTCAATGCATACAGACAAAAATAAATATATAATAGGCAAAAAGACAATGCTTTATTGAAACAAAAGATCTAATTGATATACAAGGTACAACATAGTAAGAAAAGAGCTCTGTTAGCGTTAAAATCTGTGGTATACAAGAACAGTACCTATGGACATATGTATATATACAAAAACGAACAAATAATCAAAAAAACATATAATAACAGTAAATGAACACACCTTCCCCCTCTACCTGGAAATGATCAGCCACCCTGCCACATGGCATGGGGACGTCTGGTTTAGCCCACATACCCCACTGGGATAATTCCTACATCATGTTCGCATGCACCAAGTTGGGGTTCCCTGGGTGGGGGGTGGCTTGATTCTCAACCATGTTGGGGGGTTGGAGTGGGAGGGGGGATTGCCTCAAGCATGGGTGATGTTACAGATTTTCACCCCAGGTTATGTTCAACTGTTTTACCTGTTTTACTTTAAATTTGACTGCAATTGCATTCAATTATGTCATTGCCATGTATCATGCTGTACTTTCCCTAGGCGTCTGGAGGAATCATTAGCTACTTGCGCCTAATTCCCTGTTAGGCATTGAGCATGACTGAGCTGAGCTTTCTGACGTGGAACATTAGAGGCATGAACAGCCACCACAAAGCATGTCTCATACATTCATACCTCATTAGACATGAGACCGACATCTGTTTTCCACAAGAGACTCATCTGGCGGCTACTAGCACAGCCAGGTTGTGCTCTAGACATTAGGGAGACACATACTCCTCATTTTACTCTAACTACTCAAGGGGTGTCACTATTTAAACAAGAAGCGTCTGCCGTTGCGCACTTCACATTCTGAACATGATACTGAAGGTAGATATGTCATTCTTTCAGGGACCATATATGCTCAACCTGTGATTCTTGCAGCTATTTGCGGCCCGAACACAGACAACTCAGACTTCTACATCCAAACATGGAAACTCATCTCCTCCCTTCGGCCCACTGAAATTGATATGGGGAGGTGACTTCAACATTGCCGCGAAGAACATGTTGGACCACCAGGGCGCCCGAAAATTACACCCACAGGCCACCATTACATTACGCACTCTTATGCAGGACAATAGCTTAATCGATGCCTGGCGACATGTCCACCCTGACAGGTGTGCAGGCATGTGTGTTTCAAACACTCATGGCTCCTGGTCCCGTATAGATCTGAGGTGGTCACTCGTGATGTATTGTGTTGGGTTACCTCTGCCACACACTTGCCATGCACCCTCTTGGACCATTCACCAGTGAACCTGACCATGTGGGTTCCGCAGACCCCTCAGCACATGTTCACGTGTAGGTCTGGGCCAAAATTCCATTCCGTTCGCGGAAATTGCGATAATTTGGCATTTTTGCGTTCCACGGAAAACGCGAAAATGTCAAACTTTCCGCATTCCGCAGCTTAGCGATAATTTGTTTCTTGCTCGCGCTGTAAAATAATACATTCTCGCGTGCACACGATCGCCCTACCTGAATCCCCGCATTCGCCGACAAGTTTTCCCGATCCGGTCGCGTTCTCCACGAGATGTTGGATTGTTGGTAGCCATTTTCGCTGTCTCGCGACAGTTCGCGCCTGCAGTAACGTCATGCGTTGCGCGATCACGTCTTTCTTCTCGCGATCATGCACCGAGAGACAAGTGAAAACAAGATGGCCGCGCCCGCCAGCAACCGCATGGGTAAGTTGGCGAACCGCGACCACGCAGAGAATACCGCGAACGGGCGGGAAAAAAACGTCCGCATCTTTGCGATATTTCCGCGTGTTTGCGGAGATTTTTAACATTTTCGCGATAATTTGCAAAAGTAAATTTCGCAAATTCCGCCCACCCCTATTCACGTGGCACCTGCCATCTCATGCGCTTTGTGATGCCGCATTTAGAGAGGAATTCTGCGGCGCCATTATTGAATTCTTTGAGATTAACACCATCTCTGTGGACTCCCCCTCTGTCCTCTGGGAGAGCTTCAAGTTGGTGGTTCGGGGAGAATGCATTGCACGGCAGGCTGGTGTGCTCGAGTCAATAGGGGGCACCTTGGAGAAGCTTGAAACAGAACTTAAATTATTCGATCAAAGCTATGTCCACAACCCTTCCCCTGCTATACTTGCAGATATAAGATCAAAGATGGCTGACTATTATGCAGAGGTCGAGTGAGAGGTAATGTACCTCAGCTGTGAAACTCAGGCGTGCTGGTATGGAGAGGGCAACTGAACCAGCAAAACCCTGGCAAATCTATTGAGGGCACCACATGCCTCCTTTTATATAACAGAATTACAAAATGACTCTGCGGGAATAATCACTTCTCCCAGCCCAATAATTGATAAAATATCCTCATTTTATTCCCAACTCTATACCACTGGAGAGTATACACCCTAGAAGTTATTGACCAATATTTTGCTACTATTGAGCTGCTATGGCTCAGCGATGAACATCGTGAGTATCTGGATGAGCCATTTACCACCGAAGAGATCGCACTAGTGATATCCGGTCTCCCGGGCGATAAGGCACCTGGGTCCAATGGATTGCTGGCAGCTTTTTACAAAGAATATACACCCCTCCTCACTCTCCAACTCGCGGAAATTTACATCAAATCCATCACGACTTACATACTCACTACCACCCTCCACAAAGCACTCATCACTCTTCTCCTCAAACCTGACTAGCCACTGGAATGTAGCGATTCATATCCCCCTTATCATTAATCAACACAGACAAGATATATGCCAAACTGTTGGCCAATCATCTCCTCCCCTTCATGACACTTATTGCTTGTCCGGACCAATGCAGATTCATCCCGGGTCATGACACATCACAAAATCTGTGCACCATTTTTTCTATAATGCACAAATGAAATCCCGATCTTCTGGCAGTGCCGGCCCTGGTGGACGACACCAAGGCGTTCGACTCACTAGAATGGCCCTTTCTTTTCGCTTTTCTTAGCCGCCTCAGCCCAGCCTTCATAAGTAAGATCAAGCTACTCTTCATGCTGCCCTCAGCGTGCATACGCATCAACAGTCAAATCACTGAGCCCATATTCATCACTAGAGGCACTAGGTAGGGATGCCCCTATCCCCCATGCTCTTCGCCATAGCGATGGAGCCATTCACGGCACGGCTGAGACAGCACCACACGCAACGAGGCATTAGGTTCTATACCCGCGGCTTAATGACCTCTATGTACGCAGACGATGTGGCACAATATATCTGTGAACCCCGTGAAAGTCTGGCCCCTATGACCAGAGAGGTCATTAGATTTGGAGGCCTCTCGGGCATTCAAATAACCTGGAATAAATCTATTCTATTCCCATTAACTGATGCAACCCAACCCTTCTCCTCAGAATACCCGATTAAATGGGCTGCTGGGCCGACTAAATATCTTGGAATTTGGCTAAGCAGAGATACGGAGGAGCTTTGGAGGGCCAACTACGTCAGGACTATGGAATGGCTAGAATCCAAAATCTTTACATGGAAAAATCTTCCGTTAGCGGGCGCATCATCATTGCCGAGATGGTGGTCCTGCCCAAAATTATTAATCTATTCCTAAATATTCCACTTCAGCTCACCTCTCATTTCTTTAAAGGTTTGTGCTCCAATATGATCACACTCCTATGGACGGGACGTCAAACACGCATTGCCTACAAAACATTTACATTTACATTTTTGCTTGGAGGGATGGGTGCCCCAAATTTTAAACTATATGCTTGTGCCGCTCAGGCCGGTTTTCCCCACTTTTGGCTGCATTACACATTTTTAAGTCTCATGCGGCGCTGTAGAAACAGACCTCGCCTCCCCATGGCCGCTACAAACAGTGATATTCTTGCCATATACAGCCCGATAGGCAAAATAAACCCTGCATGAATGCACGCGCTGGGCTTGGGAGGGAATCCATAGACACACAGGAGTTAAGGCTTTATACGCATCAGCCTGCAAGCAATCCCTCCTTTTCTCCACTGCAGACCAGCGACATGGTATGCCGAGCCGCAGTGCTGGGCATTCGCATGAATGCCGATCTGTACCCTAACGGTCAGTTCCTCTCTCTCTCACGGACAGCACCACTTCACTAGATAACCTTCTATACTATCAGAAAAGAGCGAGCTGCAGAAATATACATGACACATTCCCCAGCCCCCCATTGCCAAACACAGCACTTGAATACATCCACACGACACCTATCCTCAAACTTTTCTCCAGACTGTATGCGCTGACTCTCGCTGCCTCACCTGTGAATACTGAGCGGGCGCATCGCGCTTGGGTGGCAGATTTCGTCGATATGCCATCACCAGAACAATGGCAGTACTGCTGTAATCAATCCCAAAAACTCTCCCCTAACTACAGACCGCACCTGATACATTTTAAATTTTCACACAGACTGAATTGCACCCCTGCAGCACTTCACGAAATGGGTTTGGCAGGGGACGCAAGATGTACAAGATGTTCCGCTCCTGATGCGACCTTTGTGCACTTGGCCTGGTATTGTCCAAAAATTGCTAATTTCTGGCACAATGTTAGCAGAACTATCACTGCCATCACCTCTAACACCCTTATGTCCGATCCCCTTACATGCCTTCTGGGATATGTCAAGAACATCTCCAACGATGACGGTAGACTGGTTTTGATGCTCCTTGTGCTGGCCAGGCACAGGGTGGCAATTCACTGGGGCCACAAGCCAGCACTAATTTTAAAAAACTGGCTGGCGGACGCGGCACACTGCCTGTCACACCTGAGCAAATACTGGAACCTAATGCCTCTGGCTAGACGAGGCTGACAGATCCCCTGGCCACCCCCAGACCCTGTGGTGGAAAACAAATAGATTAATGATGACGGCCGTTGACACAGTTTCCATGACGATGCGATGTTGCGAATAATGTATGTCAATTCCATGTTGCCTCTGTGCCCAATTTTATTTTGTGCTCCCTTACATTCCGAACGCCTCAATATCATTCGAGTGGTTTGTAAATATATCCCTGCTTACGCAATCTAATTGAATGCATAATATGTAATGTCAATAAAGTTTTTTACATTTTTTAAAAATAAATAAATATGCTGTACTCTTAATTATGCCTTTGTCTTTTCTTCACTGAAGTTTGCATGTAGTGGGATTTACTTAATGTTTTACCAGATGCAAGTTTTAGAAGACTTGACCTGCTAAAATTCATCAAGGGAAAAATTGAGTGCATGCACTGTTTCCTTCCCATATTAGAATTCCAGTCACTGCACAAACAGGGATAAGTATTTATCAATTTACTGGAATTCAGACCCTTTCTACATGTACATTATTATCTGTGGATTACTGCTCTGTTACTCCCTTGGGATGTCCACTGGTATAAACCAGATTAAAAACAGCAAATGCAGAGTCTAGCAGTGAATACATAGTCACACAGATGTACCAGATACGCTTGACTTTTTTTCTCTTGTTACGGCATAGAATTGCATAACACAAAGTGCGACATTCTCTCGATTTATGTCAGAAACTGTGTTTCTAATTTGAGACTTCAATCCATTTACCAGTTTACAAACATAATTTTTAAGTCACCACACTGTTCAATCAGAAATTGCTTAAATCTTTTTCACCCGTAGTAGTTTTTGCATAACTTGCGAACAAACCTCTGAAAGAATGTGGGATACATTCAAACAGTACCAAACAACCTTAAAGTCAAGAAGACAATACATTTCCCAACCAATTTAGAAAGATCAAGAAACAAATATAATAAGCATGAGGCAATAGGAGGCCTATTCATAACGGGACTTTGGAGTATGTTAAAATGTACTCCTGTAGTGCTCCTACATCAGTAGGCAGAATTTCCTTACCTCAGTTATTCTTCCAGGAAGGTTCTGAAAAGGTGGTGGTGAGGTGCCAGACGTATACCGTGCATCAGCCAGTAATTAAAACACTTCCTCTGCCCAATGCTGACAACATTATCATCGTTCCAAACTCATTTTTCAAGGCTTTGAGGAAATTTGATTACGGCTCCGTATGGCGTATTGACACCATTGTGATGTTGCCCTCACTCAGGCACCGACGACCTTCATAGCGTTTCTTTCAAACTCTGTACTGTAACATGTTAAACAACCTTTTCCTGTCTCTCTGATCAATGTACATTCTGAGACCCGGCTCGAAGCAACTAATTCCTGTGATAACCATCTATTGACCCTTGGTGATCCTTTTCTGCCTCTCCAATTGTTTTACAAATCACCACCTGCAACACGCAAACACGTCCTGTTGTAAATTAATTTAACTTAGGAATGCTCATGCTACCTGGTCTATAGGGTCAGGTAGAGAACACAACCCTAGGGAAGGAATTTCTATTTCCTATTATCCTGTATCTTGTACAAAGAATGTTTGCTAGTGGATGATTTGTTTGTTTTTATTGCACATTGAGGGGGTTGTCGCTTTAGGGGATTCAAGCGCTATAAAAGACTGTGAGCCACGGATTGAAGTGGCAGTCTCCTGAGAACCTACCACTGATGTACTTCTAGGACAACTGTACCTAGCTGCAGCTAATAAATTGAAGTTCCTATGCCAACAAAGTGTTCCGTGTCTCTGTGTATTTAGAAGGCGAACTCAGGAGATTTCAGGCGTACCCTGCACCGCCAGGCCTAATTCAGCCTGGTTCTTTAAATGATGCCATCTGTGAGGCGACTTCAGAGGTTGTGGGTCCAGCCCGAGGATCGTGAGGAGCCCCGCAAGGAAATTCCGGAGGACGCGCACCACGTGATCGACCCCTGCATGTCGTAAGTGGACCGAAGGTTTTTACAGTGTGACTTCTCCCTTCCAACGTGCTGCGAAGACCTGCTGCCCTGACTGCCGCCATGCTTTGGCTCCCTTGGTGATTGGTATTGCGAGACATTAGACGGACCTCTGTTGGCGTAAGAAAACATCTGGTTAAGTTAAGTATAGTGGCCACTCCTTTGTCTTTGTTTTGTCTTTGTTCGACTTTTGCAAAAGCCGAAACCGAGGGCTGAGTGCAGTTTTTGTACTATAAAGTGACTAATTAACCCCTTGAAGTTTGTAAAGAAACTAGTGTGATAGCGAAGCCTGGTTTCAGTAAGTTTGGAAGATGGTTTTGTTGTTGTTGCGATAGGGATTCCCGACTGGAGGACTCTTGTCCAATTCCTCCGGCCGGGACTCCCACTTATGAAGTATATTCTAAACATGGTATTGGCCCCATAGCCTTTAATGAGGCGTGGGTTCGCTATACTAGGAAAGATGGTGTCTTACGGTGGCCGCAGAATTGCAGTTTTGAGCTCAATATCTTAGATAATTTTGAGGACACTTTGTGTAAACGAAAAGCCCGGCCGGCTATGTTTGACTCTTTTCGCTTATGGCGTAAGGAGGCCAAACAGAAAGAAATAAAACAAGCTAAAAGAGATAGGAGGGATATGTCTATTTTACAAGCTGCCCAACAGTTTAAAAATAATGAGACCGATCATGCGATTGAGGTTTCAGATAGGCAACATCGTATGGCGGTAGAAAAATGTTATCCAGTGTGGCCAACTTTCCCTACAGAGAAAAATGTGGACCCTGAGAAGGATCCTTTAATGTCCCATCTGTTGAGATTACCTCCGCCCTATGCGCAGGGGGCTAATGTACCTTTTGCACTACTGCCTGCCCCGGGAGCGAATGCACCTTTATTATTAGCACCTGCCCACCTGTTCCACCTGTTGTTCCACCTGTCGCTCCTCAATCGGTTCCTGCACCCCATCACAGCCTCTTCCGGTATTACCGAGCTCTCCCCTACCTTCGTCTCCCTTTGTACCTATTACTCCCTCTTCTGCCCCGCCTAATATTCTGTCTTCTGTCCTAATGACGAATTTTCCCTCCGCTCGGAGGCGAATGGTTGATACCATTTCTGGCCTTTTGTCCCCTCTCTTTGGGACACTTCAAATGACCCCTGTTCCTTCTCGTAGACAAACTCGTAGTCAGCTCCCAGGTCCAGATGAACGGGAAGTGCTAGATCTCCTTGCCCGAAGGTGGATCACGAATGGCCCCCAGTATAGTGTGCAAGACATTATGGTCACCTTTCAACAGTGGGAGGCACCAACGCAGAGATATGTTTTTGATACTATGTGTAACATTTTAGGTCAAGAGTGGGAGGATATGGGATTGGGACCAGCCCCTCAGGGCCTGCTAGATGTTCAGGCCAAGTTTGATAAAGGGCTGATTGTGGGCGCAGAGGTTGAGGATGCGGTAAGGACGCTTGTCACATTTAGAATGATGTTTGCTTGCCGGTCTTTGCCAAAACGCGATTCCTCTGTTAGACGGAAATTAAAAACACTATCCTATGAGAGAGGTTCCCCCAGTGTGGAGAGAGGAGGTTGCAGCTCAGGGTGGTAATCCTCTTATACCTGCTCACTTTCAACGTGTGTGGGTACACGTTCCTTGGAAACGATCTGAGGTATTGGCCCTTAAACAGTCCTTACTGGACCCCCGTAAAAATCCTGCTGGGTACTACAAAGAGTTGTCCCAAACTGTCGATGCATGTATTATGAATGTGGCCGATATAGACATGCTAATGGGTAATGTGGTCCCACAACCATTATGGGCTAGGATTCGAAAGGAAGACCATCCCAGGGAATTGGGGGGTGATTGGGCTGCCATACTTGCCGCGGACAGACTCCAAGTGGGTGGTGCCAAACCTGAGGCTTTAATTACCGAACTCCCAGCTAGGATCATTGCCTTACTGAAAACTATGATGCCCCCTCTGTGAGTTAATTAGGATAAGTTAGCAGCTTGTAAGCAGAAAGCGGATGAAAACGTCTCTGATTTCTTCACTCGTTTTGAGGAGACGTTTATCGATCATAGTGGTCAGGATATGAGCACGGAAGGTGGCCAACAACTGTTTGTAGATAAGTTTGTGTCAAATTTGGTTCCGGAAATATCTAATAAATTGAAGAATTCCGAAAGTGCGTGGGCGGTCTCCTCTTCGGCCCAAATATTGGCTACTGCTCGGTATTATGAAAATAGGGATAAAGGGATAAAGAGGAAAGAGAGAAACTTGATAAAAAGACTAAAGAGCTGAAAACAAAAGTTCTTTTGCAACAAGCATATCCTCCTCGCCCTGCCCAACGTGAATATCAGCCGCCTCCACAATTTCAGAGACAGTTGCAGAGGCCTGGGCCTTTTATTCCCCGACCCCCACTGGGCCAGAATCAATGCGCCTACTGTAAAGAAGAAGACCATTTAAAGTATAATTGCCCGGTTTTGTTACAGCGTACGAGCGGCATTCCCGGGTCACAAGGCCGGGGTGGTTATCAGTCAGCACCCAGAGGTAGAGGACGGGGTACGCCGCCTAATAACCAACGTTCCATGCCCCCTGGAAACTCCACGAATTATTTTGATCAGCAAAATGTTCAGTCTACCAACTATTACAATGATGATTATTATACCGAGGATGAGAGCCAGAATTCCCAATCCAGCTAGTACAGCCATGGACAAAGTAAGGGAGTAGTATCAGTTCCAGTGGACCAAAGCGGGCCTTATGTTGATGTGGTAGCACTAGGTGTTACTGAGCCATTCCTTTTAGACACTGGTGCGACGAAGAGCTCTATGATTCACTCTAAACTCCCTGGGGCACCTTTGTCTGGCTGTATGAATGTTTCTGTAGGTTTTTCTGGCACCCCAGTTCAAAACCCAGTTTCACGCCCTTTGCCCATTTCAATAGGTCCTTACAAATTGGAGGCCCCGCTCCTTTTAACAACTGGTTGTGGTGAAAATTTGTTGGGCTTGGATTTATTGAAGAGATTGTATGCGACATTACACTGTTCCCCTTCTGGTGTACGTCTCACCTTTGGTAAGAAATTGACCTCACCGATGTACTTGTCTAAAGACCAGCTCCCCCCTGAATTACAATCTCTTCCCGCCACCCTCTGGGCCACCGGCCCCAATGATGTGGGCCTCCTGCGGATCCTGCCCTACATTGTAACCCTCAAGCCTAATATTAAATTTCCTCGCATTCCACAGTATAAAATTTCCAGTGACGGCGAAAAAGCTCTTTTGACTATAGTTCATGATTTGGTACAAAATGGTGTGGTTGAAGAGACTAGGGGAAATGTATGCAATAGCCCCGTTCTGCCTGTTTTTAAACGAACCGACCCCTCTCAGCCACCTGTCTATCGTTTTGTGATTGATCTCAGAGAGGTCAACAAGATTGTAGTACCTCAATTCCCTGTTGTCCCGGATATTAATGCCCTGTTGACAATGATACCCGCCTCAGATTCCTGGTTTTCTGTCATTGACCTCAAAAATGATTTCTTCAGCATTCCCATTGCTGAGGAAAGTAGGGATATTTTTGGCTTCTCCTTAGCAGGCCGAAGCTTCCGGTTCAAGCGGGCTCCTCAAGATTATTGCGAGAACATTAAAATCACAGCTCGATACTATGTCTTTACCACCAGGGGCCACTCTCATTCAATATGTGGATGACCTGTTGGTTGCAGCAGATTCTGAGGACACTTGTGAAAAGGCTACCATTTCACTGTTCTGACCACCACCACAAGGTTTCACCATCTAAATTGCAATATTGCTGCCAAGAGGTTACCTACCTAGGTCATCTCTTGTCAAAGGAGGGACGGCGATTGACCCCAGAACGTATCCAAGCAATTGCCCAAAGGCCTATTCCATGTACGCAAAAAGAGGTGTGTGCCTTTTTAGGTATTACCTCTTAATGTAGACAATGGATCCCCAATTTTTCCCTTCTGGCGAAACCCTTGTTGGCACTTACTCTTAAAGATACACCGCACCCTCTCCCATGGACTGCGGAATGTCAGAAAAGTTTCACTGATTTACGTACTGCCTTGTGCTCTGCTCCTGTGTTAGGAACTCCTGATTACAGTAAGCCTTTCACACTCTATGTTCATGAGAAAGAAGGTTGCGCATTATCAGTTTTAACTAGGCCTGGGCAAAAATTTCGTTCCGTTCGCGGAAATTGCAATAATTTGACATTTTTGCGTTCCGCGGAGAGCGCGAAAATGTCAAAAATTCCGGTTTCCGCAGCTTGGCGATAATTTGTTTCTTGCTCGCGCTGTAAAATAATACATTCTCGCGCGCGCGCGATCGCCTTACCTGAATCCCTGCGTTCGCCGACAAGTTTTCTTGATCCGGTCGCGTTCTCCATGAGATGTTGTATTGTTTTTAGCCATTTGCGCTGTCTCGCGACAGTTCGCGCCCGCAGTGACGTCATGCGTCGCGCGATCACGTCTTTCTTCTCGCGATCATGCACCGCGAGAACAACTCAAAACAAGATGGCCGCGCCCGCAAGCAACCACATGGGTAAGTTGGCGACCCGCAACCATGCAGAAAATCTCGTGAACATGCCGGAAAAAAACTTCCGCATCTTCGCGATATTTCTGCTTGTTTGCGATAATTTTAAACATTCTCGCGATAATTTGCGAAGGTTAATTCCGCAAATTCCGCCCACCCCTAGTTTTAACGCAACGATTTGGGGACAAGCAACGTCCCTGTGCCTATTTTTCGGCCACGTTAGATCCAGTGGCCAAGGCATTACCTAGCTGTTTGAGGGCTACAGCAGCAGCGGCAGTTTCCATTCGCCAGTCTGCTGGATTGGTATTAGATAATACCCTCATTGTCATGGTGCCGCATGCAGTAGACACAGTCCTAAATAGAACGAAGACTCAACACCTCACGAGTGCCCGCCTTTCAGGGTACGAATTGACGCTCTTGGCTAGTCACATACACATTAAGCGATGTAATACCTTGAACCCGGTGACATTGCTGCCAATTCCAGTAGAAAACAGTACTCAGGAGCAGCATGATTGTTTCCATCGCACGGAGGAAGAGACAAGAGGCAGAGTTGATTTAAAGGATACTCCACTCCCGGACCCGGATGGGATCCTATGTGTGGACGGTTCTTGTTTTGAGCTTCCCAATATTGAAACGACCTCAGCCTATGCAGTCACTACCTTGTACACTGTTGTGGAAACAGCGGGTATTATACATAATTCAGCCCAGGCAGCTGAATTGATAGCACTGACTAGAGCTTGTGTATTGGCTGAAGGAAATGGGTGAATGTGTATACTGATAGTCAGTATGCGTTTGGAGTGGCCCATAGTTTTGGCCGCCTGTGGAAGGAAAGAGGGTTTCTCACATCCCATGGCACTAAGATACAGCATGGCCAATTGGTAAATGACCTTCTTGAATCACTTACCTTGCCCACTCAGATAGCAATTGGGAAGTGTAGTGCACATAAGAAGATCACTGATGATGTAGGTCAAGGAAATGCTTTCGCAGACCAGATAGCAAAAGAGACAGCTAGAGACACTACAAGCCGCATGTATGTTGCGGGTTCTGCTAGATGGGTTGCACAAGGAGGGATGTGTGAGAATACTGTGGACAGTGTGAAAATGATCCAGGCAGAAGCCACAGAGAAAGAATTGAGTACGTGGAAAGAGAGTATAGGAAGGTTGGATGTGACAGGGTGCTGGACAGACTTGTCGGAACATCAACGCTGGTTGTTACCAGATGCTTATGTACTCCCAGTAGTTACCATGGCACATGGTCCAGCCCACATTAGCGCTAAAGGTATATGCAAACTTCTGGCTCCGGTATGGCAGAATGTGGGGATCCCTAAATGTGCAGACAATCTGGTTAAGCATTCTATTATATGCTTGATGCATAACCCGGGGAAGGGAACACCAACACCGGCAGGCCACTTTGCTCCCCCAACGTACCCTTTTGAGGTTTTGCAAATAGATTACATTCACATGGAACGATGTAACAATCTGAAGTGTGTTCTTGTTGTGGTATGTGCCTTCTCCCGATGGATAGAGGCCTATCCCCTGAAAGATAATACTGCTTTATCCACGGCAAAAGTCCTTTTGAAGGAGTTTCTGCCGAGATTTGGGTTACCCAGAATTATTTGGAGTGACAACGGAAGTGAATTTGTGGGTCAGATCATGCAGAAAGTATGTACAGGCCTTGGCATTAAACAAAAGTTCCACGCAGCAAACCATCCTCAGTCAGCAGGTTTGGTGGAATGCTATAATGGCACTCTTAAGCTTAAACTCACGAAAATACAAGCCAGCACGGGTCTGGCTTGGCCTGATGCCTTGCCCTTGGCTCTCTTATCCACCAGAACAACCACCCATTCCCGTATGGGGCTTAGTCCTTATGAGGTTGTGTTTGGACGCCCTGCAAATGTTTGGGGAGTCCCAAGGCCAAATAAATACTCCGTGATAGAGCATCCATCGTTAATTGACTATTTGCATGATCTCACCACTAAGTTACGTGTCCTTCACCAACAGGTACAAGGTACTTTGCCTCAGGCTTCAACGGATCCTGGTCATACCATACGGCCCAGAGATTGGGTCTGCATTAAAAACTTCCAGAGGTCGAAGAACTTGGAACCTCGCTGGAGAGAACCTCGTCAAGTACTTCTAACGACGCGTACTGCAGAGAAGGTGGTCGGCAAAAAGAACTGGGTACATTGCAAAAAAGTGCCCCTACCTTTGCCTTATGATCAGTGAGTTCATAACCCAATTAGCGATTCTGAAAGCGAAAGAATACCAAGATTTGGACTGTTTAGCGATGCACACCTAGACTTTGCCAGATCAGAGAAAGACGACGACGAGGTCCTCCAAGCAGCTATACCACCGGCATTGAAATTGGACACTACTAAACCACATCTCCTTTTCCAAGAACAAACTGTACCTGGTTCCCAGAGGTACTATTTGAGGCCCAGACTGAATAAAAATACCTCAATAGTGCCTCATTGACTTTGTCTTTATCCCGATTTCCACATGTTGCAGGGCCGTGATCGTAGTCTCAGAATTGTGACCCAAGGTGTGGCTCTAGGCCTGTGGGACTTGTAGGAAAATAAAAAGAACTACAGACAATCACAGCTGAGTGAAGCAACCTCCCGTCACGGGCAACATTTAGAGATGGAAATGACTGTTCAAAAGGGAATGGACAAAATACAAACAATGAACACGAAGCATTGTAAATTATTGCATAATCGTTTTGTAGTAACTTTAATAATATTGATTTCAATGTGTATTATATTGTCTTGCATAGGATGTTGACTACATGTCATTTTTACGCAGCCTATTCCCAAAGTTACCGTTGAAATGCATACACATGTCGCTCTACCCCCTTATGTTGAGTTGAGAAGGAGTGAATTCCGTAACAACACATTTGTTTCTATGCTACACCAACATCAATTGGCTACTAATGCGACGAACTGTTGGGTTTGTGGTCTTCTGCCAAGTTCAGTGAATACTGGAATACCATACATTACCCTTCCTTTTTCATTTAAGGGTTCGTGTAGTGCATGGTGGGAATTGAGTGCCAGTTGGGTATTTTCTGGAGATGGTGATACCCGAGACGTAAGGAGCTTGGGAGTACATCTATACCATTTATGTTGGTGGGACAGAAAAAGGATATATAGGATGAATAGTGAGAAGTCAGAATATGCTGATCGCCAAACCAGATCTACGGATTTGTATTTCCTGCCCTCTAATAAAACCTCTCGAAAAGGACAAACTTTTCTAGTGGTACCTGGACAAGCACCATTTTGTATTAGGAAAGGAGGGTTAGAATATAAAGGTACAAGCAAATGCCAACATATTGTGACCTTGAACAGGACAGATTGGCCTCGCATGGTTCCCTCACGTAATACATACTTCGTGTGTGGAAATACGGCTTACACTTCTCTACCTGGTAATTGGAGAGGCACTTGTTATATCGCTTGGTTGTTGCCCCCTACATATATAGCAGATGCCAAGCATCATTTACAGAAAAGAAGGGTGGCGTCAGACCAGGATACGTCAGGACAAGAAGTCGGGATGTCTTGAAAGGACTTCTTCCATTCTGGGGTCCAATAGCCAACAGTAGAGACATAAGACAACTAATTCGAGTTGTAGAAGCCACTGTCAATGAAACAGCTGGAGCTTTGAGTAATCTCACTGCAGAACTCGTTGCTGACCGCCTTGTCACGCTTCAGAACAGGATGGTATTAGATATTATTCTTGCTGACCGTGGGGGCGTATGCAAATTGATCGGATCTAGCTGTTGCATTTATATTCCAGACAACGCCCCTACAGTATACCAAGCCATCTCTAAACAACATAAGATCGCTGAGTCCGTTCACCAGGATGAAGGGAATTAGTCTCTGATGGGATGGTTTGGGGGACTACTGTCTACATGGGGATGGAAGATTCTTACCTTTGTCGGAGCGACTTTGGCTATTCTCTTCTCATGTTGCCTTTGCCTACAATGTGGTCCCGCTGTGTGTTCCAAATCCTGTATCCCAGAAAGCAGAGAACACGAAGATAATGCTGCAACAGCTTGTAGATTTCATGGCTATTGAAGTCGATTCTGATTAACAACAGCCTCTGTGTTTTTGCCTGAGTAATGGCAAAAGGAGGGTCTGAGGAAATTTGATTACGGCTCCATCTTGCGTATTGACACCATTGTGATGTTGCCCTCACTCAGGCACCGACGACCTTCGTAGCGTTTCTTTCATACTCTGTACTGTAACATGTTAAACAACCTTTTCCTGTCTCTCTGAGCAAAGTACATTCTGAGACCCGGCTCGAAGCAACTAATTCCCGTGATAACCGTCTATTGACCCTTGGTGATCCTTCTCTGCCTCTCCAATTGTTTTACGAATCACCACCTGCAACACGCAAACACGTCCTGTTGTAAATTAATTTAACTTAGGAATGCTCATGCCACCTGGCCTATAGGGTCAGGTAGAGAACACGACCCTAGGGAAGGAATTTCTATTTCCTATTATCCTGTATCTTGTACAAAGAATGTTTGCTAGTGGATGATTTGTTTGTTTTTATTGCACATTGAGGGGGTTGTCGCTTTAGGGGATTCAAGCGCTATAAAAGACTGTGAGCCACGGATTGAAGTGGCAGTCTCCTGAGAACCTACCACTGATGTACTTCTAGGACACCTGTACTTAGCTGCAGCTAATAAATTGAAGTTCCTATGCCAACAGAGTGTTCCGTGTCTCTGTGTATTTAGAATGCGAACTCAGAAGATTTCAGGCATACCCTGCGCCGCCAGGTGTAATTCAGCCTGGTTCTTCAGCTTCTTCTCACAACTTACAATAGATTTTGAGAGCCTCTTATTCAAAATGCCATATAGCCAGAGTCCCCTTTTGGAGCTGAGTGTCCTATCCAGACAACCCTTATGGGAATGACTACCTCTTCTATAGACATAGAATAATTCCTGAGAGAACCCTGGAGTGGAATAGGTTTCTGGCACTTTAGTCGTCATTTGGTATTTTCATGTGAAAAGAAAGGTTGTGGCAGTCCTAATTGTTCATGTCCCCTCCAGATCACTGGCGTAAAATAAGCCCCTGTGGTGCGAGTGGCCTCTGAGCTCCTGGGGCCCCTCACAGCGAAAGTAGTAGTTGGTGGGCTGGGAGGCCTCCGTGTACTTTGCTGGGGGTCCCACTCAAGTTTTGTTTTGCCACTGCTCTAGATAATTTATCCCACCTAAATCATCAGTGTTTGAACTACAGTCTTTTCTCTCTCAATAGTGGCTGCATTATACTCTAGAAGATCAGAAGTCACTGAAGGAACGGTAGCCAGCAGAATTGCTTCTATTTCCACTGTGCTCTCAGGCAGGAAGCAAAGGCATTCTCTGGAGCCATGCACTTGCATCACATATGCATGAGATATAAATGTACACTGCAGCCTAGTGATGGCATTTAACTTCGTTCTATGCCACAGGTGCACTTTTCGTGTGAACTTACCATGACCCTACTGGAAAGGTAAATATGTATGAGGGGCATAACCAATTTCAAAGTATGCTTAGGGACATAGCACATTCACTGTGGCATTGAAATACAATGTCACAGTGCACAAATACAAGAACACTTAAGTCAATATAAAGCATCAAATCTGGGAAGACCATGTGAAAACAGAGGTGATTAGTTAAATGTAATGCCACTTGTTTATGGGAAATACTTGGTGAACTTGTCACACTTGTCCTAACTGTGACTGAATGGCTCGTGCTTCCCCTCCTGTAATTGCCCACTGCTCCAAGTCCAGCCCAGATATGACAGATTTTGATGAGCAATAGTAAAATTGCATCACTTAAAAGTCTTTGCAGCCATGACTGATTGTGGGGTAAACCTGCACTTCATCTGATCACATTAGTACCACCAACATCTGATACAAGATCATGGACATTTTGACGTATGACAAATTGCTCGTAATATATCCGCATACTTTCCAATTGGGTGGTGATGTCACGCAGAGCTGCTACTGTGGAATTAGAAAGTATCTGCAGCTTACATCCAAAATACTCCCTTTCACCCCTGGACACAGCGGTACCACCAAAGGTGATAATGGAAGAGAGAATATACCCAAAGGTGATACCGTTACTTATAATTATCGACATCAAGGTCTGTCACCCCTTCACAGAATTCCTTTGTTAAAGTTCTTTTAATCCATCGGACCTTAGACTTCTCATGTTTACTAGACACACTTAGAGGCAACACCATCCCAAGAGTCACATAATTCGTACCATTGTGCATAACGGAATGAGTCCCATTTGATAAAAAGAAAAACCCTGGGTGTGCATAAATAGGGCTACCATAATCTACCGCTGCATATCTGGAATTTCACCCAATAGTACTAGGGTCATTTGGGTTTACCCTAGAGTATGTGCCCTTACGCAAAACTATCCCTGAGCAATTGACATACAGAACAAGGTCGGTGAAATTAACAATTTGGCAACATGCCTCTCGGAGACTGTCAATTCTTTGTACTGCCAACACACCAACGTTACATTTTGTTTTTCCATATAGAAATGATCACAATAAGTATTGCTGTTACATCCTAGATAACCTATAGCTCGTGGCTTTCGATAATACAGACATGGGCCTAGATATCCAAACCCAAATACTCCTTTCACTTCTACAAAACCAGGAGGCCGGGTATAAGTATAGTTAACAAGTGACAATGGATAAGCAGTCCATATACGTGCAACAGATTCAGTAGGGTAACAAGCTGTGCCTTCACCAGAGAATTTCTTAAGTGTATCTAGAAATACATTACTCAGGATTGTCATTTTTGTACAAACTTGAGAAACAATCTTGTATGTAGTACATGATGGTACATTGTGATCACACTCTAAAACCCAAGACACCCCGACCAAAATCAACAGCAAAAATAACACAAGAACAGCACAGAGTACCTTTTATTTGGTAGACCAAAATTTACGTATATGAACAAGAGG
Source organism: Triturus cristatus (assembly GCF_964204655.1). Lineage (NCBI taxonomy): Eukaryota > Metazoa > Chordata > Amphibia > Caudata > Salamandridae > Triturus > Triturus cristatus. Next base: position 700,245,106 of record NC_140585.1, on the reverse strand, counting down.
AATTACTGGCTGCTCATCGTCAGCAACCATTCTGCCTAAAGGGTGCATAGCAAATGATAAAGCAAGGGGGCAAATCTGCAGCAAAGAAGTTTACAAGTTCCCAGTGTCCTTCTGAGCCTCACTGGTACAGGTTCTATTGTTCATCAAACGTTGGCGCTCTTGAGCACTGGCGGTGAAGCTTGCTCTGTCCTAAGCTCTTGATGAATCCCACTCCGATAAGGATAATGTACCCCCAAAGTAATACATTCGAACTATCCTGTTCAATGTCAAACAGTGCACAACTCTGACCTCACCCTAAACTAACTCCGTTGGTACCACAGCAAAGTACACCCTAACTTACACAGTCCATCCCTGTCTAATCTTACTTCTCTTTTTGTGCACTATTCCTCAGCCGAGGACGCAGATTGTACATGGTAACTCCAGGCACAGAAGGATCAATGAAAAGGGGTTCCTCGATAGCTCGTATCTCTGGTGGAACTGCTGCATTCAGCACTTCATCATTCCCCTCATCCGTTTTGGTCCAGGTCAGCCTGGCATCATTAAAGGGGATAAAATGAGGCACCGTTTCACACTCAGTATCCCCTGCTCCCTCTTTAATCCATTGGTCATAAGGCAAAGGCAGGGGCACTCTTTTACATTTAGATTACTATTTTGAAAGACATTTTCAGAAAGTTGTCATGTTTCTACTGAAAGCTACTGTGCCTTTATGCCAGTGTTCAGTGCTACCTCACTGTAGATTACTCCCAGTGGCGAAATGTGTATTGCTCCCAGAAAGATGAGAAAGGGCTTGGGTTTGGGGAGATGCTTTTCTCCCTTACAGGGAGTCTGAGTGTACCTCAATAAATTCATGGCATTTCGAGGCAGGTTACCCTGGCTTTAAGTAATTCCCTGTTGTAATTTCTCCAGTGTTCTGCTCACCACCCTGTGTCTGTGTCCCCGATATCCCCATCCACCACAGTGCAGGATATGGCCCCATTGCATGGCTGCCTCACACCACCAAATGTTGCCGGCACAGCTCATGATTTTGGCTTTGCTAATGCTTATTGAATTGTATCACAAGCATTTGTGAATCCAACGTCTTCTAAATTGCCCACTGTGAATGCATAGCGAACACCTTTGTAAATTGGTCACTTTGAATGTGTAATTGGTAGAGCAAGGAGGGAGGGCTGCACTGATACTTCTTGGCCTCTCAGCCGCATTTGATACAATGAGCCATTCTATGCTTGTCAGACGGCTAGAGAGTGTTGGAATTAGAGGTGCAGCCCTTACCATGCTATAATCATTCCTATCAAATAGAGAACAAAGGGTGTCCTTGGGAGAGTTAACATCAGACCCTTTCTCTTTACCCTGCGGGGTACCTCAGGGATAATCTTTGTCACCCACACTTTTCAAAATATATGTTACCCTTCTGACGAAACGTATTAAGATATATGGGTGTGTGACAGTATCCTATGCAGATGACACACAAGTAGTGGAATCTATTCCAGGTGATGTGGATGCGGTTGCCAGCAACTTTCAAAATTGTCTGGGATATTTAGTCATCTGGATGTAGGAAAACTGCCTGAAGTTGAATTCAGAAAAGATAGAAGTAATTATTTTGGTTACAGACACCTCCTTTTGGAATACGTCATGGCGGCTGGCACATCTTGGACAGCTTCCTTGCCCTGTTCAGAAAGGAAAAATCTTAGGAGTACTATTTGAGAATCAGTTGAGCTTCTCAGCTCAAATCAACCAGTTCATCTTCGCCTGTTTCCATCTCTTTAGAGTTCTGAGGAAAATACTTCCATTCCTTCCAGCAGAAATGCTGAAAATGATGATGGTGTCCTTAGTGTTATCTAAATTATATTATTGCAATGTGTTAAACCTGGGTACCCAGAAATGTTTGTGTTAGACCTGGAACCATTGGCATGGGTCTCCTTTCGATTTTTTGCTGTTGCCTCATGTGTTTTTGCTGGTTATAGATGTTTTGGGCCCTGTGCCACTGCTGTTCAGTGCCACAGTGCAAGTGCTCCCTATGGTAAATTGATATATGGATTAGTGACTCCATGATTGGTTTACTCGTCAGACCCTAGTACAGTGCACTGCGTGTGCCCAGGGCTTGTAACCAATGCTGCTGGTGGGCTTGCAGCACTGATTGTGTCACGCACCGGAGCAGCTTGTAAAGTGTGTCTCAGGTCTGCCATTGCAGAGCCTGTGTGCAGTCCGGTACTGCCATGCTGACTGGGAAAGTGCACCCACTTGCCAGTCCCTAAACCTTCCCTTTTATACATATTAGTCACCCCTATGGTAGGCCCACGGGCAGGGTGCATTGTAGGTAAAAGGTAGGACATGCCCTGGTGTCTGTGGCATGTCCTAATAGTGAATTAAAGCCATTTTCGTTTTTTACTATTGCAAGGCTACCTGTTCTCCATAGGCCAGAATGGGCAGTTTGGTTATTACATTTTATAATCCTAACTGATTCAGGGAACATGGTAGAACATCGAATTTAGTGTGCCTGAACTCAGAATGATCAAATACATCTTTTAGTGAAGTTGGTTTTAACATTCTGTGTTTGAAAATGCCACTTTTAGAAAGTAGGCATGTTCTTGTCTAACCATTCAAACCTGCCTCTGCTAGGCTGTGTATTCCTTATCTGGAGTTTGAGTGACAGGGCTGGGGAATTCCAGGAGACAGGGTGAGGTGGTCCCAGTGGTGAATAGAGAAATCTGCATCTAGACGGGAGGGAGGAGTTGCACCTGGAACCTGAATAGGGCTGGGTCTTCCCTCCACAATGCTGGCTCCACCTCCTGTGGTGCGTCTGATGTCTTTGCCCTGCACTGTGAAAGGAAAGAAGGAGACATGTCAACAAAGTGGTCCAGGACTGACTAGAACTGGTTTGGACTAGGCAAAGGCCTCCCTGCCTTCAGAGAACAAAGGGAAAAGGAGTATAAATATTGGGACCCAGACCCAAGAACTGTAGATCACTTCTGGGAATCAAGACAAACCTTTGCTGAGGAGAAGAACCAGGAAGCTGAAGGAGGAGACTACCCCTGTGCTGTGTGTTTGGGGGTTGGCCTGCAGTGGTTGCTTCATTGTCAAAGAGAGGAGAAAAGGGCTGAGTGTGCTTTCTATCAACTTGAAGAAGAATCTCCAAGGGCTTGAACTGGAGCTTACCTCCTGCCTTAAATCTCAGGGATACTAGACTTCACCAACCAGCTCCCCCCTGAATTCCCTTGCTGGGAACTGAAGTGCCTGCTGTTGTGCTGGGCCTTCTGAGAGACTGCGTGTCGCTGGGAGCTGGAAGCGTGACGCAACAACGAGAAGCGTGTTGGTGCCGCTGGCACTGCATCGCCGAGGAAGCGAGCCACCGCTGTCATCATCGCATTGCCGAAGCGCAGCGCATCGCCGGAGAAGTGGGACGCTGCCACAGAGGTCATTGTTGCATCACCGGAGAAACGTGTCGCAGGGTCGGTCGCGGCTCCAAAGTTCATCGAGTCGCCGCACGGCCGTCGGGTGTGTCGCATCACACCAACATTGTCTCATTGCAACCAAGACACCATTTTGTTGCATCGCACCGGAGAGGAGTATCGCATTGAGGTGCCAGCGTGTCGCATCGCACCGGAGAGCAGTAAGAAACCAACGCATCAACTCCCCACACAGTAAGGAAGCGAGCATCAACTCCCCTGCGCAGCAGTAAGGAACCGATGCATCCACTCCCCTGCGTGTAAGGAACCGCCGCATCATCTTCCCTGCAACCCTTTTGTTTTCTTTGCGCTACGCATCTAAGGTACATTGAGAGTAAAGTGTTGCATTTACAACTTGAGAGAACTGAGCTATTTTGATAACATTTAAAAGAATATTTTTGAGTACAGTATTGTGGATTTTTGTCGTCTGGTCTTGTGTTAAGTCTATATAAAAAAACCTATTTTTATAATACAACATGTGTGGTGTCCATTTGTGGTGTTGTCACTATTACTGTATGTGTTCACAAATGCTTTACACACTGCCTCTGAGATAAGCCTGCCTGCTTGTGCCAAACTACCAAAGGGGTGAACAGGGGTTATTTTAGGAGTGTAGCCCCTTACCCTGACTAGACGCAAGGGTCTCTATTTGTCACAGGTACCTACCTATGCCAACTAGAGACCCCTAAATCTAACAATTTGCTACTGAAGCTCCAATCCCTTCAAAATGCAGCTGCCCGTTTGCGCTTGCGAATACCAAACATTGCTTTTGTTCCAGGAGTATTAGGAACCTTCACTGGCTGCCTGGCGTGCAAGAGTTAAATTCAAAGTTCTGTGTATAGCTCAAAAAGCCATGCAAAGTAGTGGTCCAGTATATTTTCAAGAGATTTTCACCTGGCATGTACCTACCTGAACTCTGAGATCTGGCTCTGCAAGACTTGTCTTAGTCTGAAAAATAAAGAAGGCAAGATGGGAAGGGAACATTTTCTTCTTCTTAGCCTGTAAACTTTGGAACGCTATGCTTTTGAAATTGAGATCTCAATCAAATCCTTCCTACTTTAGAGACGTTTCAAAGACATGCTTTTTACAAACTGCACGGCCTGCCACTAATCCTATAAATGATTATTACTTTTTGATTCAGGAACACCACTGCCAAGACGCCTCGGCAACCGGCTGCTCTATAAAAGTTATAAAAGTTTACTTACTTACTTGCTATGCATTGCAACCTTCTTATTATGGACTTTCAAAAAATATAATAACATTCTTTACAAGAGGATTACTGTGCATGTGCACATGCTTGACAGCTACCAGTGGGAAGCAATAAGTCAGCAATAGTTTCCAAAAACACCTTTTGGCTTTGCCACAGCTTGTTTTAAATTATTATCGTTCCTCTCAAGGGAAGTCAGGCCCTTACAGGGTAATGTGTATTCTCATATTTTTATGGCCTGGCTTGACAGCCCAGAAGTTGCCAGACAGTTATGTTGGCGTTGCTATAGAGGATCTTTGGCTCCTCCCACATGTTGGGAGCCTCGAGTACATGTTTTCATTGTGCCGAAGTTGTGTGCTTCCACAAAAAAAGTGCTTGCCCTCCACACAGCTGCACTTAAATTTGCAGCAGCAGCACCGTGCAGATGACCTGCAATGCTGTTAACGTGTCGTAGATAACAAGAAAATTTATGTTGTTTTTTTTCCCTGGCAGGAACACAGATGGGAGAAGGACAACCATTAAACACAACATGGATCTTTAGTTCTGGCTTGGCAGTACAACTGTCACTTGACCTTTTAACCTACACTAATATTATTTACAGTTTTTTGCTTCCACACAAAATTCCATTCGTTTCCCTGCTATTTACTGGTAATGCTTTACATTATTAACACACGACATTCCTGTAAAGCCAGACCTATTGGTATTGCCAATGTTTGTTAAATAGTTAAATATCTTGTGGGATTGGTTAGGTCAATGCAGGACAAACCAAACCTCTTCTATAGGGCATGAAACAGTTCATACATTTGTAACCTTGAACATACAAATACATACGTTGCAGGTACTTTCCCATGATAAATGAGTGTAAATTGGGCTCTGTCAGAGGAAGGAGTGAGCGACTTCGCAGGACAGGACATTTTGAAGAAACAGGGAACACTTGTAAATGGTATTGTGGTGTAGGTAAAGGAGTTTCTTCATTGTGGAAAATATTTTTTTTCAGTAGGAAAAAAGTTACGTGCAAAAGGACAGTTTTTTGCATGAACATTTTTCACCATGTGCAAATTCTACATACGCAAATGTTGGACAGTTGAGTATGCTAAAAGAAATATAAATGGTATAGATTTCTTAGAGCGCTTGTGTAATTTTTTTGAATTGGTAAAATGTGAACAAAATCTCTTACTTTATCAACTTGTCCTTTGTGAGAATCGCCCCATTGTAAACCCCCAGAATAGTTACTAAACGAGTTCTGCAGAAATGTCTGGCTAGCTTCCTTGACTTGAACAGCAAATTGCTCAAACACTTGACCTTTGATTTGGGGGAAATATAAGCGTTGATGACGACCATAAAGCACAGGCACGTAGCAGCACTGAATCTGTCATATTTTTAGAAATGTATGCAAACTAGTCCTCTAAATTTTACATTTATGCTTGGTTCAAGTTTCTAAACAACAAGATTTTGCAAAGTCGAGACTCGACCAGCCCTTCACCTTCACCGTATTTCGTTTCATTAGAATGTGCTGCAAGTATAAATAAACAGTGGTACTCTAAACCGAAGAGCAATTAAAATAGAAGTGTTTGTGTTTCATCATTGTGGATTTAGTCCATGTTTCCATGACAACATCGAGGCAAGTTAAAGCAACCAGAGGTGATCAACAGTTTACATTTTTTTTCTTGTAAGAGTGGGATTTGTGTTGACAGTTCTGGCCTTTAATGGTACTTTTGCAGTATGTGAAAGTATTTGTTTACCCGATTATATGCTGCTAGCTGTCAAAGTGAGATAGCGTGACTGCGTTTGATTGAATACTTTGTTACAGTCGGACGCTAGATTTCCTAGCACCTTAATTCTCTCCTTCAGTGTACTGTAAGAGCACATACACCCTCTTTCATTATACGCAGCCTGACTTCGTGGAAATCGCGCACACACATATCCAGATACGCACAAAACAAAAAGTGTTATTCATCCATCACACGAAGAAATGAAAAACAAAGTAAGAATTTCTGTGAAAAAAATATAAGATTCAGCTTTCAAATTAGTTCTTAGAGGTTTTTTTTTTTTTTTTAGATGTTAATTCTTTTTTTACGGGTTCACTTGCTTTCGGCATCATTCGGTCGTTTTACATATACAGCTGGTTGATCTTTATATATTTTTTTTAAGCTCCTTGTGGTCAATGCAAATTACGTTATTGCTATCTCATACTCTTGGTAAGCTGTTTATTTCCATCAAAATGTTAACTCTGAATTATGTTTAATTTAGCTACAGTAACTATGGATCTCATTTCAAATTTGTCCGAATACTCGGTAAATACCATTACCCCAGGGTGCGTTATATACTATGGGCCATATGTAGGTAGCTAAATACCGGTCGGTAACGGCCGAAATTCGGTAAAAATCCCGTTACCGACCGGTATTTAGTCAAGTGAGATGTAAGAGGCCAAAAACCACTTTTCGGTAAATATGAATCGGTAAATACCGATTCATATTTACCGAATTCTAAAATACCGATTCATATTTACCGAATACATATTTTCCGATTCGGTAAATATGAAGTGGTAAATATGAAGTGGTAAAACGGGAAAAGATATGTAGGTAAATTCGGTAATTAAGAAATCCATGAAATTCGGTAATTAAGAGTCGGTAATTAACACAGATTGAAAGCAGGTGGTAAGCATCAACAGTGCATATAAGCAATCCCAAAATGCAACAGCGTGGACAACATGGCCGCTCTGTATGTCATTGCAAGGCGCCTACGTCTACAGGCAGCAGGTCTGAGGATTTGGAGACGGGAGGAACGCATTTACAGACAGCGCATCACACTCTTTCAACAGACTGACGCTGAGATACATGAAAGGTACAGGCAACGCCCAAACCATCATGGACCTGATAAGGGACCTGCACCCACTCATGGACCAGCCAACAAGAAGGGCGCATGCCATACCACCACATGTGCAGGTGCTCTGCAGCCTACATCTACTCGCATCTGGCAGTTACCAGGGGGTGATAGCTGCGGTGGGTGGTGTATCCCAGAGTTGCCTGTCCCGTTTCTTCAGGAAGTTCCTGGATGCCATGATGCAGAGAATGCACCACTACATCAGCTTCCCAAACACACAGGCTGAACTGCAGAAAAACAAAACAGACTTTTATCACATGGCACAGTTCCCCCATGTCATAGGCTGTATTGATGGCACACACATTCCAATCTGCCCACCAGCAGCCACTGAGCACATCTACAGGAACAGAAAGTCCACCCACTCCATAAATGTGCAGGTGATCTGCGATGCAGGGAACATCATCACTGATATCGTAGCTAAGTTTCCTGGGAGCACCCACGACTCCTACATCTTCCAGAACAGTGGGATCTACACACGACTGCTTGCCGGAGAATTTGGAGAAGGATACCTGCTAGGTAAGTAACAGTGACGCTCCAGTCTACTAAGTGCAAATCATCGTGTATTGAGGCATGTGACTGATGGTTCTCTCATACTCACCTAGGCGACAGTGGATATGCCGTGCGGTCATTCATCCTCACTCCCTACCTACACCCATCAACCCAGAGTGAGAGACAATATAACGTGGCACACAAATCTACACGCAATGTGGTGGAGCGCACGTTTGGACTATTGAAAAGCAGGTTCCGCTGCCTCCACAAAAGCGGAGGCGCACGCCAGTAAACACCCATCATCTGTTGCAAGATCATTGCCACCTGTGCAATGCTGCACAACCTTGCCACGAAGAGAGGTACAGAGGTGGAACTAACAGATTTTGAGGACAATGAGGATGAGTCAGGTCAGCCAGAGGTCAACGCAGCTGGAGTGCCAACAGCAACAGATGGGAGAGAGAGACGGGCAGAGATCACATGCAACTATTTCTGAGTAAGTAAGGGGACACAGCCAGTTGTTGGATGTCATGACGTAGTTTAATAATGCGGCACTACGCCACAACACCAAGAAAATTCCATTCTGGCAACATTGCGTAATGACTACTAGCAAGTCCAGGGTTACGTCACCCAATTGTCTTAGGCTATGCCGTGCAGCATTACTGTTTGTGGCCACGCGCTACAGTGTGGGATGCCACGGATTGTGCCTCCTCACTATTGGCAGCCCCATGCCGCCTGCTGCTCCTGCGTGTATCTGGGACCGGGGGGGTTATGCTGCTCCTGCTGCTGGTTTCGATGCTTTCCGCAGCATCCCCAGCACCAGTTGTGGCCGCCTGGCTTGTCAATAGCACTTCCAGTGCACTGGTGACCTGCACCATCCCCCTAGAAACGTCGCTGCTGCAGTGTGTCAGGCCCTCCTGCATAGCCACAGAGCGCCTGCAGAGCAGTGAAGTGGCAGTTGCCAGCCGGTTGAGTGCCCTGGTATTACTGTCTCTCCTCTTCCGTTCCCGGCGCCGTGCAGCTCTGTCTGCATCATACTTGCTGCACAACAGCTTGATGGACTGGGACATGTCCCGCATGCCCGCAGCCATCTCACTCATCCCCACCGCCATAGCGCTGATGCCCCTGTCCATGTTGTCAAAAGTTGCTTTCAGTCCCCGCATTTGCAGCTGAACTGACATCACTGCCTTTGTTTGTAGGCGCTGTATTTTCAACATGTTGCCCTCGAGCCCCGAGAACACCCCATGGCTGTCAACGTGTGCTGGTGGACTCTGCACCCGAGACCTGCGGCGCCGTCTGGCACCTGTGTGTGCTCCCTCTGATGTGGAGGGCACAGTGGCATGGCTTCCATCCTGGGGCATAGTGTTTGGCTCCGGGCCCCTGCTGTCGTCAGATGAGGTCTCGAACACTGGCAACCTGGCAGCAGCACGCCTCCTCGACCTCACAAATGCAGGCGGTGATGTGGCCGGTGACTCAAGCATGAGTGGTGATGCTGGCTGTGGTGCTGATTCGGGCTGTGGTGGTGATGCTGGCTGTGGTAGTGGTGATGCTGGCTGTGGCAATGATCTCTGGGCAGAACTTGTGCTGGCCAGCCCTGAACTGTCTTGCCGGTGTGCCCTCTCTCCTGTTGCATGTGCAGTCCTGCGCGATGTTACATCTGTGGACAGAAATGCAACATCAGCTCAGTGTACCTGAAGGCCTGCATTGCAAGCATCACAATAAATTTCTGTAACACTCTCACATTGTCCTCTGCCTGCTTTTCGCTAATGTGTGTACCATGCCTTGTTGTTCTGTGCTATTCAGTTCATGATTGGGGTTTCCCAGACTACATCTCCCATAATGCATTGCCAGTCTGCACTAACACATGGACTGGAGTGGGATACTCATTTCACAATGGGGGATGTGGGATAGGGGTAGGGGGGCTACATTGCTGTGCATTCGTCTTACCTTGTTGGGTGGCGGCTCTGGCAGAGCTGTCGGCATCCCCAAGCCCCACGACACTCTCGTGCTCTATTGTGGACTCCACCAGCTCCTCCAGTTCGGTAAGGGCAGGTGCCCTGTTCCTTCCACCTCCTGTCTGGCTGGCCTCCTTCTGCAGTTCCCCCATCTTCCTCTTTGTGACAATCCTCAGGTCGTACCAGCGCTTTTTAAGTACCTCAATGTCCCTGGGGGTCACTCCAACAGCATTGACCTGCGCCTGGATTCCCAGCCATATATTCCGCTTCTCCAACTCTGGCACTTGCAGGGACTGCCTCCCAAACAGCTTCTGGTGCTGGTTCACCACCTCCTCCACTAGTACCTGGAGTTCCTTGTGGCTAAATTTCTGCTTTCTCCTCCTTTCCCCTCCATCTCTCTGTGTCTCCTGGCTGGACATTGTGAGTGTGAGCTGCACAATCAGGCACTGGCTCCCTGCCTCTCCTCTGCACTCCCAGCCTCTCCAGAGTCTGTTGATTGTGTGCACCTGCCTGGGTGTGGCCACTTCCTGGTTGGGTGGGGTTTGGTTGCACAGGATTGGCTGATTCATCCAGTCATGTGTTTTCGTTTTTCCGATTCGGTAAATACTGATTCGGTATTTACCGAATCGGTAAATACCACTTCGAAATATACCGATTCGGTAAATACCACCTCGGTATTTACCGAATCGGTAAATTCCGATTCTTGAATACCGAATGTTACCGATTCGGTAATTATTACCGAATGATTACCTACATATAACTTACCGATTCATAAATACCGATTCGGTAAAATTCGGTATTTATGAATCGGTAAAATATATTTACCTACATATGGCCCTATGTGTGGTAAATACCTCCTGAAAATTAAGCATAACATGCGGAATCGGTTTTTAACACTCCAAGTTCCACATTTCGTCTTTTTTGTACAGGCTTTTTCCTCCATACATTTTAGCCAGCTTGACCTGCTGGAATTTATCAGGGGAAAATTTCAAGAATGGGATAATTATACAACTGGTAATTCCGATCCCTGTGTAAACACGCATTTACAAAGGGATCAGAATTTAGCCTTTAACTTGTAATGAGGGCTAATGTTTTCAAATTAACAAGGTATTAATAAAGCAGAGCACCTGGGCTATCGTTAATGGCGTGATACCGAGCATCATCTTTATATAATTTAACTTAAGTTTTGTAAAATATTGTTCACACGCACCAATCACATTTCAGCTGTCAGTGAGTTTGGTGCTCCCCCTCCTCCGACCGAATTACTGTGGTTCAAGGCAGAAAATTATAGACAGCATGAGGAGAAACACATACTACAGTCATTACCTGTCCGACTACTGAAAGAATAACAAGAACAAAGTTTCCTCTGCTCTATTGATATGCTATCAATGTATGTATTATAAGTGAAGGCAGTGGTACATTAACAGTTATGTGCTCCGAATACCAAGATGTTATCTCAGGAAAGAATCACTGTCCATTTGAGAATGAAGTGCATAAGTATCACTGCCTAATATACTCCCCCTCACCCAACCATCCCCGAACAGTAAAACAGGAGTGGTAGAGATAAAGCAGTAAGCACCATATCCACAGGACAGGTTGCAATAATACTCAAGACAGCTGTGTGGTAAGACAGCAAGTGCATCTGGGCCTGCTGCGTGCTTCCCCAGCCTCAAATCTGAAAGAGGTGGAGCGCTTGTGTATGGGTAGGACAAGAAAAAAGTGGTACGCCGGCTCAAAGAAACAGCACCAGTGGACCCCAGATGTATTTGATGTTTTTTATGTTGTTTAAAAAAAATTCAGCAATCCTTTCCATAGTTATGGACTGCCATAACCATGCAAACCATTGGGACACTGAAGAAGCCTCAGTTCTCTTCCAGGAGCAGCACCAAGGCATAGTCACAGAATCAATAGATCACCAGCGGTTAGGTGCTTCACCCCAGTAGGAGAAATCAATGTGTGTTTGGGAGTGGGTATCCCAATATCTCTTTGATATGAGCAAGAATTTGAAACCAAAAAAGTCAATTAACCGGGCAGTCCCACCAGATATGTTGAAAATCCCCAAGTAATCCGCACCCCCTCCAACAAAGATGAGCTGTGTTGGGATAGATTTTTTAAAGTTTGGAAGGATATAGGTATCAGTTGTAAAGTGCTTTGTAGCATGCATTCCTCATGCCCATTGAATGATTGAATCTTCAGATATCCCTCCACAATTTCTGCCAGTGTTCAGGACTAACTGGTGCCCCAATATGCATTCCCCAAAAACTATGTGGTGAGGCCTGGTGATAGGGGCAGTTGTTGTCAATAATGAGTACAGGAATGAAAAGCAGCCCTGGGATCCAACGGCTTGTTGTGCAAACTTCTCTATTGGTAAGAGTTCTCTAGTGGCAGAAGCTCTGAACTCTGGGTTAAGTATCCAATTTTTCAATTGTGTGTAATGATAGATCTCAGAGCTCGATAGAGCGAAATCTCATTGGCAATTGTCAAAAGTAAGGATATCCCAGCAATGAAATAGGCCAAATATGTTAAGATAGCCCCTCTCTCTCCAGAGATCAAAAGAGTCCAGCACCAGCGCTGGAGGGAAAGCTGGGTTTATTTATTTTATTTATTCATAAAGTTTTATATAGCGCGAACATGACCCACGAGGGTATCAGAACACTTTACAATACACAGTTTTTTTGACATTAGATGATTGGGGTAATATACATACATTCGAAATTCGCCATTCAATACAAAAGAGGTAGACATTGGTATATGGATAGCATAGGTGGCTAGTAGTCATTAAAGAAATTAACGTCTTACGATGTGAATTTGTTCATTAGAAGCATTTTTACTTCTTTTTTGAAGGAGGTAAAGGAGGAGACTCGGCGTACATCTGGAGGTAGAGAGTTCCAAATCTTCGGTGCGATCCCTGAGAATGCTCTGCAACCAGTTCTCTTTTTATGGAAGGATTGTGCTTTCAGTAGTAGCGAACTTGCACTTCGCAATTGTCTGCAACCTCCCGACCATTCAAGCTTTTGTGCTAGGTAACTGGGGGTATTGCTATGCAGGGCTTTATGGGTCATGTAGGTGATCTTTATTTGTATTCTTGGCTTGCAGGGTAGCCAGTTCAGAACTTTTGAGGTCGGAGAAATGTGGTTGTTTCTTTTAGTTCCTGATACCAGTCTGGCCGCAGCACTAAGAGATGCCCTCAGCTGGGCCAGCTTATATTTGGGAAGACCGCATAGAGTGGTGCTTCCATAGTCCAATCTTGGTAGCACTAGGGCTTGTACCGCTATTTTTAAGTCGGTCTGTGGGAGGAAGGGTTTAAGTTTCCTTAGTATACCCATCTGATGATTAGCTCAGTTGGTGGCATTATTGATTTGCGCGTGCATATTCAAGTGATTGTCTAGGATGACTCCCAAGGATTTCGCTGAGTCAATAATGTGGGGAGCGCAGTTAAAGGAAGTTAGATGCTTCAGCCATAAGTCTATCTTGGGTGTGTGATTGGGGGGGATGTGAGAAGGAATTCCGTTTTTTTGGTGTTAAGCATGAGGTGGTTACCAGTGAGCCAACTTTGAGTATTATGAAGAATAGCGTTGAGGGAGATGAAGTCATCAGGAGAGGAGATTTTCATATACAGTTGTGTGTCGTCCGCATACAGGTGATATAGAATGTTTGCAGAGTTTAGCACGTTTGCCAGGGGTTCCATGAGTAGATTAAAAAGAATGGGTGAAAGGGCTCAGCCCTGTGGAACCCCTATGGTGACCATGGATGGTTGAGAGAGTGATTGCTTCATCTTGATTCTTTGGGTTTTGTTATTTAGGAAGGAGGTGAACCATTGTAACACTGGGTCAGTTAGGCCCATCCTTTGTTCCAGTAGGGTCAATAGAATGTAATGCTTAACCGTGTTGAAAGCGGAGGATAAGTCGAGAATTACCAATAGACATGATTTTTTATGGTCTAACATTTTTAGTATGTCATCCATTATGTGGGTAAGTGCAGATTCAGTGCAGTGACCTTGACGGAAGCCGGATTGGTGTTTGTCTAGGAGGTTGTAATTCTCTATGTGATTGCATAATTGAATTTGTACACATTTTTCCAGCTGTTTTGCCAAAGTGGGGATATTGGATATAGGGCGGTAGTTGTTGAGATCTGAGGAGAGGGAGTTGGCTTTCCTTAGAATAGGTGTGACCTGCCCTACTTTAAGACAGTCAGGTATGGAACCTTGTCTCAGCGAGGCGTTTACAATCTTTGACCATAAGGGCAGAATAGAGGTTTTTATCATTTTGAATAGGGAAGGAGGTAAGGGATCCGAGAAGTAATTGGAGGGGTTAATCGCTAGAAGAGTGTTATAGATTTTGTGTTCAGGAATGGGAGAGAATGTGTCCTAAGATGCATTGTTTTTTGGAATTTCAATTGGAATACTAAAATGGTCCTTGATCTGTGGGTGAAATGTAGACTCATGAGCACTAGTTTGTGGGAGGGCATTCTTAGACTGAACGTTGTATTCAATGGATTTTGTCTTTTCAATAAAGAAATTGGCAAGCTCATCCCAATTAGGGGTAGCCGAGTCACTTAGTTCCATCGCATTAGGAGTGTTGCGCGATTGTTGTTTGACGATTTTGAATAGTTTTTTGGGACGGGTAATGGCTTGGTTCAGCTAGGTTTTGAAGAAGTCTGCCTTAGCCTTTAGAATTTTCCTGTTGTAAGTATTCCTCAGCACTCTAAGGTGATATAGATTATAGTGTATAGGCGTAAAGGTTGGGAGGAATGTAGTCCACCTAATGGATCTAGTTACTGCATTACATACTTTAAGGGTTGTACCCGTAGGAGCAATAGGATAAGGGTTAGGTGGACGATCTGGCTTTGCCTTCCAGAGAATATCCCAGAAATATCTGCCCACCACTGCTCTGTCCATTTGGAGCCAATGTTTATCTGAATCACGTAGGGACCATTCTTAAATCACTCTCAATTGTGCTGGCATATAGTAAAGTTGAACGTCTAATAAGGTCAGGCCCCCTGCATCTTTAGTTAGTCTTAGTAATTTGTATGAGAGTCAGGCTTGGTGATCCTGCCGTATAAAGCGTGCCACCAACGAGTGAAGGGTGGGGAAGAAATCCCACTCTAGCTCAATGGGGAGTCTCTGGATAAGGTATAGTAGTCATGGTAAGACAGTCATTTTAATCACGTGGATGCAACCAAGCCATGTTATGTACATGGGTGCCCATCTCATGAGGTCAGTTTTAAGTTGTTGGAGGAGCAGAGGATACATTTGCACAGTGAGATCCGCCACCCTAGTGGTAATCTTGAAACCCAGGTAAGTGAGATCTTTCTTAGGCCAATGGAAAGGGTGGAATTAGCTAAGTCTACCATGTCTGAGGTGGACAGGGTCAGGTTGAGGAAGAGGAACTTATGTAGATTACCAGTTTAAACTAGGCCCCAGGTTTTTCTCAGGACAGGTCTCCTGCAAGGGTGCAGCCCTCAGCAGTCAGGTGGGCTTTCTTGAGAGCAGGAGTCATTCTGATTTTTGTACTAATGAAGCAGGAAAAGAGGTGACCAACCATTTGATGCTTTCAGAGCAGTTACAGTTCTTGGGTGCCAGCAGCAGTTGAGAGTCTTTGAGTCTATGCGTCAGCAGGAATCTTCTTCTAACAGAAACCTCTATTTCAGATGGAGTTTTCCCTGGTCCATAAATGTTCTGAAGAGGTGGTTGGGTAGGTGCCAGAATTATAGGCAGTGATTAGAGAAATTCTACCACCAAATCCAAACTATGGGGCTGTGGCGGTTGCTTTTCCGCCCACCAGATTTTGATGGCAGGCGGTGTGCAGGCGGGCAGAAAGCCTGACTGCCACAAATCCGATGGGCTCCTTGAGCCCACTGGTGCTGCTGAGGGTCTCCCAATCCCTACAATTGTGGCGCTGCCTAACAGGCACCACGGTAGGGATTAGGATGGTCCCATTCTGTCACCCTTTTCATGGCGGTTCACCCGCCATGGTAAGGCTGGCGGGGATCGACATTGGGGGCCCCCCTTCACCCAGGGTCCTTTTCTTTGGATTTGGGGTGGCACCTATGATGCCCCCTAACAGATCCCTGTACCAAGTGACAGACACCGCATGGTGCCTATCATGTATACAGGGATGTGTTACACATCCCTTTTTTCCATTGCGGCGGGTGCTGCATCCAGCAGCATCCGCTGCAATGGAAAACCTGTACAATGCGATCAACACAATGGCGGTCGCATTGTAATTTGGCCTGTGGAACCCCCGACACTATGTCGGGCCATCCCCATCGCTGTTAGGGTAGCAGGCGGACATGAATCCACCCGCCATCCCAATCAGGCCCTATTTTCTTATAGACCTACACCTCTTTTTGCAGCACTTCCTTCCTTGGTTGCCGTGCTTGTGCCTGCCCACAAGATACGTCACTCAGCTGATTCACCGCCACATCGGAGACATGGTCGGAGCCATGCAGGTGTTGTGGTGCTAAGAGGTTGCACCACTGTTGCTCCGACTGGGTGGCTCGAATATGGTCCTTTTGGGTGGTGCCGAACATCCTGGACCCTTTGGCCTTTGCTGTGGCCTTTGATTGGATTATAGCCCCCCGGCACTGCTACGGTGCTAAAGCCACGGTCACAGCACCCATTTCTCCTGGGGAGTCGGGTGAGCTCGGGTGTGCAGCAGGGTGGTCGGCGGGAGCTGGTGCAGTTGCTGTCAGGCTAGAGGCACTGACCTCTGTGTCCCCCACCTCTTTTGGGCATTCCACTGAGAGAAAAAGATTGTAAGAGAAAGGGTGGCAGCTGGAGCTGTTTATGGATATAGGGAGGGGACGCTACTGACAGCCTATCACACGCTTTTCTGGGGATGTGGAGGGTGTAAGTCAGAAAAGGATTACTAGGAGCCTTATTAGGCCCATCGGGGTCAACTAGAGTGCCCTGTGAGCACACAAATCAGAAAGGGCTCTGTGTGCTTCACTTAACTGCGAGTTTGAGCTTTGGGTGGAGGCGGCGGTCGTCAGCAACATCCAAGGAAGGAGGTAAGTGGCCATAGGTGGTAGACAGACTTTGACCAATAATACAGAAGCCCCAGAAATCATCAAGACAGGGAAGGAGGATGTGGAGGAGCCCTTCTACAAGCTGCATTTGCATTCAAGGGGGCACAGTGTTTTCAGGTTCTGCATTTTTCGGCCCTGTGCCCTTCTTCAACTGGAGGAGACCACCCCCGTAGTATCCTCATTTAAGCTCCATGTTAGATCTGGGGGTCTCTAGTTGGCAGGGTAGGTACCACTGTCCAAGTAGGGACCCTTGCTTCTAGTCAGGGAAAGGGGGATACACTGTTAAGATAACCCCTGCTCACCCTCTAGGTAGCTTGGCCTGAGCAGTCTAGGCTATCAAAGGCAATGTGTAAAGTATTTGTACCAACACTCACAGTAACACAGTGAAAACACCACAGATTTACTCCACACCAGTTTTAGAAAAATAATGTATCTTTACTAAAAACTTCACAAGACCAACTGTTACAGACAAACCAACATATAATTCAAAAAGGTTACTTTAAGGATAGTTCAAGAGTTTGCAGAAAGTACTCCAGGATGTCAAAGTCAGTGTCCTGCACAATGCGACTCTCAATGCACAAAATGCGACACTTTCGTGCCCAACAGTACCTGTAGTTGCGATAAGGTTCCCAAAAGCTATAACAAGGAAGATGGCAAAGGCGATGCGATGCTCCTGAGATCCTGGGGAGGCTTTGCAGCAGCCCTGCTTCACGCAGCAGAGGTGGATGCGCCGGCTCCGATCTGTAGGGGGAGGATGCGATACCTTTGGCTTTCGTTGCGTAGGTTTCTTAGGGGGAAGCTTCACGCACAGGTTCGATGCGACACTCTTCGATGTGGTGCGATGCGTGGCGCAGCGTTGCCTTCCGGCGCCGCGACTCTCGATGCGCCACGGAACGGGACTCTGCGTCGACGCACGCAGCGATTGGAGACTTTTCACGCACCGGCAGTGGTGCGGCCCGCAAACTGGTTCTGCGACAACCCTCGCAATGGCAGGAAGCTTCACGCTTCGGGACGATGCTCGACGCACTCGGCGATGCGGAGACCCTGCGTGTTGCGATGGTGCCGCGATGAAATTTTCCACGCACTCTCGTCTTGCGACACGCAATCGGATGATGCGCTGGGTACCAGTCACTCTTGTTCACGCTTCTGCTTCCCAGCTCCCTCAACACAGCAAAACGACCTCCTGAAGCCCCAAGACTGGGCAAGCACTCCAAGGCAGGTCAGAACTCTCTCAGCAGAGTTCCAGGGGAGCTGGTGGTGAAGTCCTTTTGTTCCTGGGACTTCCTAACAGGGAGCCAGCTCTTCTCAGGCCCTTGGAGATCAGAATCAAAAGAAGGGGACACAGCAAAGTCCTTCCCCTCTCCTTGGCAGCAAAGCAAAACAGCAAGCAGGCAGTCTTCTCCTCTTCAGTTTCTTCCAGCTTTCTCCTTGGCAGAGGTTTCTTCTTAGTTCCAAAGTGATCTAAAGTTTAGGTGTCTGGGGTCCTCTTCTTATACCCCTCCAAGTCTTTGTCTCTTGTGTTTCAGTGGGGGGATTCCCCTGCTCAAACCGGTTCCTGGGTGTGCTCTGCTCTGGAGCACCTGGTTCCTTTCAGAGTGAGGGGCAGGGTCGTTAGACGCTCAGCAGGAGGTGGAGCCTTCTTTGTGCCAGCAGAGGCAGAGTCCTCAGCCTGGCCAGCAGGGGGTGGAGCCAGCTTTGTGTTTGTCAGGGGCAGCCCTATTCAGACCCAGGGACTACTCCTCCCACCCATCTAAAGCAGATCTCCCTATTCGCCCTGCTGCTGACTCATCCAGGCTCCTGGAGCCACCTAGCACATCACCTGACACCAGTCAGCCAACCAGCACACAGGCACACAGGAAGGTTAAACAGGAGAATAGCTACTTTCTAAAAAGTGCTATTCCCACACAGTGAATTTAAAAATTTAAAAACCATCTTGCTAAAAAGATGTATAATTAAATTCTGAACACAGAGATACCAAACTTGGATTTTCTACCTTGCCCCTATGGGAAGATAGGCATGTAAACAGCCTTCCCCATTCTATCCTATGGGCAAGATAGCCTCTCAGCAGTGAAAAACGAAAATGGCTGTAATTCACTACCAGGGCATGTTACACACCTCAGTACATGCCCTACCTTTCAGATACACTGCACCCAGCCCAGGGGGGTACCTAGGGCCACCATAGGGATGCCTGACATGTACAGAAAGGGAAGGATAAGGCCTGGTCAGTGGGTGCACTGGCCAGGTCGACATGGCAGTCCTGGACTGCACATAGGCACTGCAAGCAGGCCTAAGACATCATTTTAGCGCTACTCCTGTGGGTGGCACAATCAGTGCTGCAGCCCACTAGTAGCATTTGAATCACCAGCCCTGGCACACGCAGTGCACTTTACTAGGGGCTAACAGGTGAAACAAATATACCAATCATGGATAACCAATCAATATAACAATTTATACAGAGAGCATATGCACTTTAGCACTGATCAGCAGTGGTAAAGTGCCCAGAGTCCTATTGCCAACAACCACGGGTCAGAAAAAATAAAGGAGGAAGAAGCAAAAAGTTTGGGGATAACCCTGCAAAAAGGGCCGTTTCCAACACTCCACCATTGATATTTAAGATATTTCAATTGTAGGTCTTGCTGGTGGAAGGCACTGACCATTAAATATAAAGCCAAGAAGGAGAACAGGAGGCAAAAGAAGAATGTCCCTTGACCCATACAGGGATCAACACTGGATGGCTTTCTACAGCGGGCAATGTGGTGGATTAGCAGGGAGATAGACCTGGCTGAAAGATGGCTCTTTCGCTCATCACCCTCTGGGTTGCAGCTCATGATAGAGCCTCCTCAGCTGTCTGCGGAATTAATTACTCTACCCGTCAGAGAGGGCAGAAGAAGTGGGCAAAAGTCCTGTTATCCTGGGCCCTCGAGCAGTCTCAACAGGAGATACTGATACTGCCAGGGGCTCTAGAGATACAGTTAAGGGGGCCTTGGAGAGCAGAAAAAACTACAAGCATGATATGGCTAATGGAGTTCAGACAAGAGGACAGGTGGGCAAAAGGAAGAGGACTGAGGGTGCTTCTAAACCCAAAAGACTGTGCTCAGGTCCAATGATCCGCTCTTCGCCTCAAGGGACTGCGCCCGGCAATGGGGAAGGGAGAGCATGGCCTTGGGGTCTCATGCAAGAGGCGTTGGGGGAAGATGTGTATACCCGTGTTGTATCAGCTATATCAGGCTTGCTTAACCCATTTTATGCCAGACTAGAAATCATTGAGAGGGAGATAACAAAACTGAACTATACCTTTGAAATTATTCAGTCTGAGAAGTCACCCCCCAACCCTCAAACCCCATAGAGACATAACTTAGAGTCTAGCTCCTTGCCTATTAGCACGCATGGCTTGGATGCTGTCTCCCTGCCTGGCAGAGACCGTGTGATAAAAGGGAACAAAGAGTGATAGTGGGAGCTAAGTGTAAGGACAAGGTGGTGGCGGATGAGGTCAGGGAACGTGTTCGCCTATTAAGGGCAGAAAAGGTGAAAGAAACAAACACAGGTAACACGGAGTCCCTAAGGCATGGTTCACATAACCATTTTCCCCAACTCTCTCCAGAATGTTCCCTGTATGTCCTAGTTATAAAATATGTGCCAGGAATACCACAGCATGAAAGGGAAGGGGTTTCTTCACTAAAAAACAAAGTGCTGCATTGGCGAAGGGGAACAATTGGATGGAGAGTTGATTTCATGAGAGAGATATTGATGATTGGAAGAACACCCTGGATTGGCCCAGAAAAAAAGGAATCACCGGGGGACTGCCTCATTATTAATTTTAGTTCACCTAATTTGGTAGAGTCGTTAATGCAGTTCTTCTACTTCCATGGCCAAGACTTAGGTTCCATCCATGTCCTTCTTCTGGGATACTTCTTTCGCAAACAGTTCCTTTCCTCTATGGCCAACCAAGGGAGTTGTCACCTGTAAGTGGGTGCAGATGAAGAATTTAGCTAGAAGTACAGAATTCCTTTGAGCTACATGCCACTCTTGAGGATCAGGACTGACTTATCAATAATCTGGAGGAAGACAGCAACCAGAAAATATCCGGGGATGTTGTTTTTGGGATCCGTTAATTATAGAGCCACAAGCTATATAGCCACAAGCTGTTAATGCGTGGGGCCATGTACCCATGCTGTGTTGTCAAGGCACTACCAGGGTACATCGAGTGGGACATAGGCTAACATCATGGATTATAGCAGGCGTCCAGAATAATCTGACAAGCCTGAAATGGCATTCTGAATTAACAGAAGCCGATATTATCTTTTTGCTGGAAACCTGGTCACGGGAGAGCTTTAGTGTGGACGGTTAACATTCCTGGTGTAGTGGTATCATGCCATCAAGCTCAGGGCCGGCCAAGGGGAGGGGGGAGGCTAGCCACTCTAATTTCAGTAGTCCTTGTGGGCACTTCCTGAAAAAACATTAGCCTTCCTTTCACTTCCATCTATTATTCTCACTCAGACCCCTAACTCTTTCTCTTTGATTCTAATAAATTTGACAATAATGTATTTGATGCAAGAATAACGAGGAATTGGAGACTCCCTCAGACTCCTTTATGGATAGTCACACCAGGGAGATGCTCATAATCAGAGCAGGTGATTTTAACATCAAACTCTGTGGACCCAATAATTACAGGTGTTGCGGGGCAAAAGACAAGGATGGCAGTTTCTCTCCACTTGGGGAACTATGTAAATTGGCCTATGATAGTAAGGAATCTGTTTTTCACCAAATAATAAATGATAGGCTTCTTTACACTTCCCACCCATACAGAGTCGTCTAAGGGAAGTGAGATTAACTTTTTTCTTATTTCATCTGATTTGGTCACTGCAATACAAAGTCACATGATTTAGGTTTCTTGCATTAGTAATCATAACCCTTTGTCACTGATTCTGGATTTACACCTCGGGAACAAGGAAGTGAGACAGGTAACCTTACCGGTGTCTAATTTACTGAATAAGGGGTTAAGAGTTAAGTGGGACGCTCTGGACAAGGGGGCTTTCTTGGCCACCCTGGTCAAGAACAATTCCCAATGCTTTTCATTATTGACCACAGTAGAGGAATCATCAGTGTCAATTATTGATGACTTTACTTCCGTATGTATGCCAGTTGATGACAGCCTGAAGCGGAATAAAACAGCAGCACCACCACCCCACCTCAGGTGGTTTAATTATGAGATTACTGTGGCTCAAAAAAAATTAAAAGCAGTCCTCTCTAAAAATCCCTTTGTCAAGGAAGAGGTAATAGAGAGCGTAGGGCATACAAAGTTATCTTGGAGGCCAGAAAATCTGAGCCGAGGGAGGCTGCCTAGGAAGAGTTGGACAAGGCATCTAGGTTGAGGGACAGCGCCTCCTTTTGGAAGGTGGTAAGTCAACCATTCTTTACTGGTTATGATTAGCCTACTCTGGGGTCAGTAATACCAGTCGAAACTTGGGTGTAGCATTTTTGGAATATTTTCAATCCTGGTAATGAAAAGGCTATTAGTCCCCCAAGTCAAGAGCATAGTCACAACCTAGGACCATACAAGGCACTGAGTGTCATGATAGACACTATTTATGTAATCACAGCCACCAGGCAAAGCCCGGAGGGGAAGGATCCTGTGCCTGATGGGGTCCCCGTGGACCTCTTCAAAGAAAATGAAGCACTTTGGGTTCCCATTTTAACTAATTTTTTAAAGCATCAATTAAGGAAGAACTAATCCTATCATGGATCAACGCTGTTGTTGTCTCAATATTTAAGAAGGAGGATCAGAACTTCCCAGCCTGTTATCGTCACATATCCCTCCTGTCTCTCTAAAATGTTTGGGTAAGGTTCTTGCCACGAAACTTGAAGCCTGGCTGGAAAGGAATCATTCTCTGTCCAAATCCCAGTATGGATTTTGAAAAGGGGGTCGACATTGTGGAGTAGTGAATCAATCTGCAACTGATCATAGCAAAATATGTCACGGCAAGTAGAGGTTCCATCTAACTATTCATGGACCTTTCTTCTGCCTTCGATTTGGTCAATAGGAGAAAGTTGTGGATTTGTATGACTAGGATGGGGATTGAATCAGGTTTAATAGGGCTCACACAAATAATTCAATGTGACAGCAAACATCAGTGTTAGATTTGGTGATGATGGGTGTTAGAAGGTGGTTCTGACACTATGAGCCGCCCGGATTTTTCGCTTTTTGAGCACCTAATTGTTGAGCTTTTACTCTGGGGGAGCCTCATAAGTTGGGACTCACCCACAGTGAACTCAGGATGTAAGAGACTGCATGGGGATTTTACTGGTGTTCCCCTGGCTTGACCAGGCCACTGCGCAGCAGCTGGAGTAAGGGACACCGGGCTGGTTACATGCAGACACATGTGTACATGCGTGTGCACACGTGTACGGGCTGCGCAGGGGAGATTCCTAGCATGCGCAGTTCAGGAGCAGCTAAAAAGTGAATGGTGTGGCAGGACTTATGCAGTATTGGGTGGTGACATGGATTAGGCTTTATGCACTGGAAAGAAACATGCCAGGGAAAGTCAGTGTGTCTGACTGTTTTTTTACTTCATTATTCCCCTATGAGAATGTGGAGCCATGGGCTAGGTTAACTTCCATTAGGCCTACAGATTCCAGACACGCGCTTAAGTCCATGGTAGAGGATGTGAAAATAAGTATTCTGCAGAGTCCAAAGTCATATATGTACTGCTTTTGGGTCATCCAGAACTGTCATATTTCTCTGAGCCAGCCATGACTAGACCCAGGCTGAGGGCTGACCTCAGCTGGATAGATTGATAACCTTTCTTCCACAAGGGAGGGCCTCCTCTCCATGGAGAGAAGATGGGTGGGGCTACAGGCTCATCCAATAGCAGCTGTCACTGGGTGCCAGGCACCAGGCTGCACCAAGGAGGGAAGGCAGCGTGGGGGATGAGGCTTCAGAGACATGTGGCCGGAGACGCCATTTTGAACAAACCCAGAAACTGGACAAGAAGGAGGGAGCAGGGGCAGGGACGTGATGTGTCACTGTTTGATAGGACCAACAGAGGCTTCCTGCCAGCCCCCTACTCAACTTTTAAAAAGTGCTTGCAGAGGAAGAGAAGCTCTCTCTGGGGTGTGGTCTGCTGCGGCTGAAGGTCCTGGAGCCTGGAGCAATGGGCAGTTGGAAGGAGAGACCCCCTGACTGCCCCCAGGACCCTAACAGCACCAGAAGAAGAGCCCAGGACCGGAGCGCAGGAGCAGTGGCCTCTGCGCAGGGAGAAGAGAGGCCAAGGAGGAGAGCCAGGCGAAAGGCTGGCGCAGGGAGCCAGTGAAGACAGCACCCTGCTGAATCTACCCTCTCAGAGACCCAGAGGGCGGAGGAGAGTGTTCCCAGTGGCTGGGGCTAGTAAAGAGGAGCATGAAACGCCCCATAATGCCTCGCCAGGCATTTTTATATCTGCCGTTTTGGTGCTTTGTGGCCCCCAGAGGAGGGGGGTCACCCTCACTTGTGAAAAGGTGCTGGGGAGAGCTGCTGGACAAGCGCAGTCTTTTCCCCCCCAGCACGAAGAAAAGTCCCACCCTCAGTGTCATGGGGACCTAAAGGAAACTACCCCTCAAGGGCTCAGCTAGCATTTAAACACATTCTAGGCTGGAACTTTTGTTCCACAGCTGAGGGTGTGTGGAGAAGTGCATCATGAAGTGAAGGGCTGAGCTGGGGATGTGAGAAGAAGTGTATCCCCTGGAGGTGAAGTGGTGTAATTGCACCGAAATGCATTTACTAGTGGTTATTTCTTTTTAGGTGGACTGAAAGTCACATGTGTAAAGTGAAATACCTGTGTAAGGTGATGTTAAGCTAAATGGAGTTATGTTGCTGGACCTTCCTGCTAGGGGGTCTGGCTGTATTTATGTAATCTCATGCTTTTACCTTTGATTCCTTTTAAAGTGAAGAAGCGCACTGCAGGAGAAGTGTAGTTGCCAGGAGTACTTCTTTAGAAGGGACTGTAAGTCACATGTGTAAGGAGATGTCATAAGCCAAGTGGGGTTATGTTGCCAGACAGTCCTGCTAGGGTGTCTGGCTGTATATGCTCAATCCTGTGATTTCATCTGTGATGCCTTTAGGGGCTGTAATTGCAATGCATTCAAATGATCAACCAAGGTGATGAGTACTGTCATTCTAAAGTGTGCGTAAACATGGATTCTTGCTGCTGCGCTTAGGTGAAGACCCCAGACTGCTAGCCCTTAAGATATAGAGGTGCATACTTTATGGTCAGTAGGAGATGCTCAGTCAGGGCCATGTGTCACCAAGGCAGGTTTACCCCTTTTTAATGCTTGTTGAGGTAATGGGGTGGGTCGCCACTGGGATGGTGCCAGTGCGCAGGGCCCTCGCTCCAGGTTATGTTCAACTATCTGCATTGGGGGAACGTTGATGTGCATACATGGGAGTGGTGGTACTAGACCCCCACCCCCCCTGTGGGAGGGGTGGAGATGTTATGCAATGTCACAAAGTCATTCCAACAGCTTATGTATATTTGTAAATCGGTGCATAGTATTGAGTAGTGTGTGTGTTTAATAAATGTACACTTACTTTTATTAAGCAAAGTACATACTGGACAATCAATTATTGAGTGTTATTTTTGTGCACCTGCAAATGGCGATTACTAGCCCACACCACCTCCCTTTAGTAAGCCTCAGACTGCTCTGCAACGCTACCCTCAGAGTCAGGCGCTACAATTGGGTGTTTGGTTCCCAGTGAAGGACAAATGTAGTCATGTTATTTGTGCAGGCGTCACAGATGCTGCCTCGTTTTCCAACAATGGGGAACTTACAGAGACCATCAGGTCACACCTAGGGGTGAGACAAGGGTATGCTTGGCCCCTCTTCTGTTCCTTATGGCTAGGAATCCCACCTGACTAGGAGAGGAAAGGATCTCCCTAGAATTAAGGCAAGAGCCTTTTCCCATGCTGTTGTATGCAGGTGATGCTGTTCTAATGGCAAGGACTGCTAATGGTCTCCAGATCCTTTTAGAAGGATTTTATACTTTTATGGGGGTCTCGATCCTAAAAAAAACATACAAAAATCTTTTATGATGTGCTTAAGCACTAGAAATGTGAAAACTAGGACTTTCTTTATGGAGGGGAAAGAAATTAATTGAGTAAAGCATTTCAATTATCTTGGACTTTCCTTTGATCAAAATCTAACCTGGCAGAGCCAGGGCCGCTCATACTAAAAGAGCTTTGGAGGTGCTGTTCTCATTTACGAGAAGGCTGGACCACAAACTAATAAAAGAACTGCCTGAGATTTATCAGAGTATATGTGTCTGTGTGGTCACTTATGGGACAGGGTTCTGGGGCTATGAAAGTCCCGGGCCAAATCAGCAGGTAGAAAATAAGTATGTTCGTATGCTATTGGCCGCTGTCCAATTATGCCCTGCCTTTATGTGCCTGTCAGAGTTGGGCTTAACACCAGTAGGTGACAGGATAAAGCTGGCACCAATACTCTTATGGCTAAGTATTTGAGTGAACCCTAATGACCAACTCTCTAAGGAAGTATTGGGGTAGTGTCTTTCTTTGGACAATGCCCTCAATATACCCTGGATTACATTTATATTTTTTTTTCTAGAGTTGGCTCTGCAGCAGTACACCAAAAACCTGGCAAGCATTGGCTCCAGGGCTATCTCCAGGGTAAAGGAGACATTTCGGTATAGGCAAGATAATGCCCAGAGGCGGCTTTTGATAATCTGCTTTTAAGCCGCACTTATAACCCAATCAATTTGACACAGTGGTGTGAGCCTTATCGCTCTTGGTTTTGGAATAGGAACCTCAAGTTTAATTGAACAAGACTACGATTTAGCCTATTGCACCTGATAGTTGCTTTTCCTAGGAATATAGTCAGGGGAGAACCTCTGCCTGAATGTCCATGCAATAACACTGCCACTCAAGTACATTACACTTTATTGTATTTTGCTCTCTGCATTCTCATGCTAGGAAGAGAATTCTCTGCCCTAGTTTTCGCCCCTTTAATATGAACTCCCATAAGTGGTGCCATAAGGAGACTTTTGAGAAATTGCGAAGGCTGGAGAATAAGAAAATTTGCACAGCAGTGGGATATTTTCTCCGTCTTTCACTGGGGGTCTGAAACAAATATGGCTCAATATATCTACCCCACCTCTTTCACATATGTATGTCAGGATCTGATCACATTTTTTTACTTGTAACATTTTTTAGTCTTTAGTATGAGAGCCATCGGCCCTTTTATATCTGTTAATGCATCTTATTATTGACATTTACCTTATGTAGTGTCTTCTGCGAAAAAAAAAAAACTATATAGTCCCCAGCTGTGTCCTGAATTTTGTAATGCTGCTCTATTTATCTAATGTTTTTATCATCTGCACTTTTATGGCTGCATATTGGCCAAATAAAGTGACTGACTGACAGTGGACAAGCCAGTGATTACAGAAATTCTACCACCAAATCCAATCTATTTTCTTACAGACCCACACCTCTTTTTGCAGCACTTCCTCTTTGCCTTCTTGTAAAACTACCCATGAGCCTCTATTTCAAGATGGCAAAACCCAGCTGTCATCAGGCCATACCTAAGCCACTCCCTTATTCAGATGAGCTCTGTTCCTGCCTCAAAGAGATAAATGTGATTTCCCTCCTACAGTGACTGATGCCTCGCTGTTTGGGGCAGTCCTAGAAATGAACAGTAGAAGTCTTCCATTGGCATCTTCAAGTCAACAGAAGGCATGCTAAAACTGCCCTTTTTCTGCTCTCTACTCTTTCCTATCCACATATAGCCAATCTCAGCTTGGTCGTCAGCAGTTAACAGCCACTGACCTATGCTGGGCTCATAGCTAAGCCAGTGTCCACTTATAAGGAGTTGTTAACGCTGCTAGTCAAGGATGTGTATTTCTGCTCTGGAGGTATGATGAGTGGCCAAACTGGTTTTAGGATAATTCTGATTCAGACAGCTGGAAAAATATTTTTATAAAGTTAATTTTTAAGCATAAGATAAAAAATAATTTGACATTACCATTAAATCAGATTTTAAAAGCTAAGAAAGAAACTACTTTGTAGTCTCTTAGTAGCCTTTTCCTAAGTGGAGATAGGGAATCAATAATTTCCCCCTAGGGATATTTAGGTACAAGTCTACAAGGCCTACATAGAAAAATAGCTTTTAGCTCTTATATCACTGTGACGGCACACTAACCCCAATGTGTAGTGTGCTCTAATTTTATATATAGGCACCCTGAACTTTCAGCTAACAAGGAACAATTTAGGGGTGACTTATGAATATATAATATGCTTTTCCTTCAAGGCAAATCCATTGTCCCTGCCAAATGTCAATGCAGTGCATTTAAACTGAAGTTCGGCAGGAGCAGTGCTTCAGACACACATTTATGTCATATGTGTGGTATACTCCACACTGCAGCCTACATATGACGTTTAACTTTCCATGGCTTATGTGCACTTTAGTAAAGATCAAAAAATTGGGGGGAGGAAGAAGCAGAGGTTCATTCAGCTTCCAAGAGGTACTGGTTATCTATCAGAAAGGGGGCGGGGGGTAATGAACCACATAAGTCTCAGTACCAGAGTTTCAGAACTTTTTGTGCCTTTTATTCACCATGTATAATAGAGACAGAGAAGTAAAAAAGGTGAAATAGGAAGTTCCAAAGTGCAATACATGTTTTAGAGGAATGGCACATGTGGTTCTCACGAGCACAAACTGTGGGACCACACTAAAAATAGGGTAATTTCTTACAATCTGTTTGAGATTTTTTTAATTAATAAATATGTAGGTGGCAATACGTTAATGGCATGTACTACAGATAGTAAGTAAGAGTAAAAAAAACAGATACAGAATCACATGATTTCAATGGCCTCGTGAAATTACAATGTTGTGTGACTGAGCTATAAAACAAAGGGCTCACAATGGCTTCAATTCCTGACTTTTTCTTGTTTATTTTTGGCTTGGACAAAAATTTATTTATGCTGGATAATTCACGTAATTTGGGGAATTTCATGGTATGCTTTTTTAGGCAAACTTCCCCAAATTACACCACTTGGCATAATTATGTGCCATTTGCTAAAAAGATTTACAGCTAATGCATGTGATAAACAGAACAAGAGATACAGTAGTTCACTGTGCTTATGTTAAAATGAATCCTTGTACCAAGAAATAAAATATAGCACAAAAACCAGAGTAGCATTTCACATAGTTATATGTAATTTTGCCATATTTATGCAAAAACAAATTTTGCACACCCCTACATTCTTCAGTCAAACTTGCTGCTCCGGCTGGATGCCTGGTCCAAGAAGAAGAGTAGGACCCACAATGAAATGCCGTGGGGGAGTTAGTAGCTCGGCTATTCAAGGCCAAAATGGAGGCAACTGAGGTGGCCTTTCACTGGCTGGTGGAGTTGAAGGTAGAGGCGTCTCCGCCTCCCAGCTGGATGGAAAACATCACTGCCACCGTGGGCATTCAAGCTGTACTACCCGGCACCCCTCCCAAGCAGCCAGTCACCCCTCCTCCCCTTCACTCATGGAGCCCATCCCCCACAAAGTCCTCAAGTCCCCAGAGACTCTGAGGAGAGTACAGGATGAATTTAGTAAGGCAAAGGATGATCCAGATAAGGGCTTTTTCTAAAAGCACACAATAGAAAACATTTTTCCTCCCCTCCCACCTCCCTGAATCCACTAAACTACACAGGGTCTCACAGGATCCATTTACCACCGGAATGCTAAATGTACCACTAAACCCCACGAAATTTGGAATTCTGTGCAGATTTAACAACGGAAAAACTGCCCCGCACAGTGATTCTCTGTTTCATGGGAGTGGAGGAAACGCTACCAGACAGATGCTAAGATGGCCTACAAAAAGGCTTGAAGTGACTATTGTACTCTATGCAAAGTAACTTGTGCTGAGTTTGTCTCTCAAACAATTTCTCAAGTGCAGCACTGCCCTAAAACCCTCTTTAAGGTAGTTAAAGAAATATCTGGGTCTAATACTCAGACTACCCCTCACGCTCTAACTAGAACGCAATGTGAGAACCTTGCTCTCTTCTTTGTGGATAAAGTTGAAAAATATATTCTGCACTAGCCAATGATAATTGTTAAATACCTCACACAATAACAACACCACCCCTACTGCTACCAGTGCCTGGGTGACTCAGATCCACAACAATGTTAAATCTACCATTAGGCTGGAACCGTGGTCCCTCTTGGAACATTGCACTTTTAACCGACTCCTGGCTAGCATCAAATTAGGCTCCCCTTGTGACCTTCTTCCTATCTCTGTGATGAAACAGCTTGAGGCTCCCACGCACTTGCGGATTATGGACCTCCTCAACGCCTCTTTACAGGAAGGTTCTGTTCCTCAGGAATGGAAACATCCCATGGTGCTCCCTCTTTTAAAGAAACCCAATGCAGATCATACTGTGCCATCAAATGTCCACCCTATCTCACTGCTCCCGGCCTTCTCCAAGATCCTCAAAAAACATGTTAATTTCCAGCTGACTTCTTTTGTTGAGTCTCAGAATTTTCTTCACCCTTCTCAGTCGGGTTTCAGAGCATGATTCTCCACGGAATCTACTTTACTTGGAGTTACCGAAATTCTGAGACATTGACTGGATCATGACGATACGGTGGCTATAATTTTACTCGATCTCATTGCCGCTTTTGATACGGTGTCTCACACTGTTTTGCTGCGAGCGTAGCTTTGTTTGAGCCTTGGAGGCTCAGCATTACAGCATTACAGTGGCTCCGCTCTTTCTTAACTGACCAAACTTTTCAGGTTTTTTCTACCTTGGCAAGCTCTAATCTCCATTCATCTTCCTATGGAGTCCCTTAAAGGTTCGGTGCTTAGTCCTTTGCTCTTCAAAGTTCCCATTTGCCCTCTTGCAGATATTGCCGAAGAGGCACGGTTGTCCCTATTTTCCTATGCTAACGACACGCATATAATTTTTTTCCTCAACTTACTCAAACTGAATGGAGAGAAAATTGAAGTTATGATCCTAGGAAAAGAGCAAGATCTTTGGTGATCTCAACACTGGCCTACCAAAATGGGCACCCTACCTCAACTGGTACATCAAGTTGGCAACCTGGCTTTCATCATTGACGACCACCTGTCAATGAAACAACAAATCATTAAGGTGGCCTCAACCTGCTTTACCATTCTAAAATGGATAAAGAAAATTCTGTGAATGATACCCCTCTCTGTTCAACGAACTGTAGTCCATGCCCAGATTACGTCCAGGTTTGACTATGGCAATGCTCTATACTTAGGCTCTAATAAAACTACAGTACAAAAGGTTGCAGGTGGTGCAAAATGCAGCTGCCAGACTGCTCTGTCAGGTCCCAAGGACTGTGTCAGCTACCGACTCTCTTTGCGATCTTCACTGGCTTAAAGTGGAGAATAGTGTTAAATTTAAAGCCTTGAGCTTTATGTTCAAAATTTATTTTGGAACAGCCCCACACTACTTGCAATCTTTAATCCAACTCAATACACCCCCTCATCCACTAGGTTCTGCTGGACAGTCCATATTTGCTATTCCCAGAATCAAATTTACTCGGATGGGTGGCAGGTCCTTTTCCTTTCTGGGACCCTCCCTATGGAATTCTCTTCCGATCTCAATACTGGAGGAAACCGTTCTTGGAAGTTTCCGTAGAAGAGTGAAGACATGGCTATTATTTAAATAACATAAAATAACATGGGGATTAACTCATAGTTGCACTGTACTGGGTGGATTTACCAGACCTTTATGGAACATCCACCCTAATACATGCAACACGTAAATGGAGCCAAGGAATTGCAATGGAAGTGGCAGGGCCTCCAAATCAACAGTATGCTGATGATAGACAAACACACTGAAAATATTCCCACCAAATGATATCTGTACTAGTATTACATAACATGAACACTGGTAATACACATTTACAAAATCATTTAAAAAACAAAACAATCATTGGCAAATCCATTAGGATGGTAGCTAATGCCAGACATATTGACATTGCCAATGCTCGTTTTTGATAGTGCTAAATACCCCACTCGTGTTGTTTCTAGGTGTTGAAATGATGCATGAAATATAGAATCTGACTTTCAGGCAATCCTTTGTCTATCGGCCCAAAACCTAGCATTGAGCAAGGCCCACACGGACTTTGCAAAGAATAACAGTGAACCACAGTGGGGTCACACTCAGGGAGACTGTGGAAGAGTGTTTTTCAAAGGTTGGGCAGAATATCGTAGAAGACAATTTCAATCTGAAAGTAAAGACTTGACCAGCTGTGTCAGAATATTTATTGAACCTGGCACAGCACACAACACTGGAGCATTACAGCACAGTATAGGGTGCATATCCCAATGTAACACATCAGCACAATACATGCGTGTGCATTAAAAGAACATAGCATAACAGGTATAACATTAAGACAACAAATTACAGAGCAGTGCCACTTAGCAACATTGCAATAGAACATGACAGCCTAAATCCAAAACTAGATAGGAGAACGACATGTCAGCATTATACACAACACAACACGTGTAATCAGCTAAGACATAAAACAACATGCCAGCAAAAATCACAGCACCAGCATTACACATGACGGTGCAGCATCATAGCGGCACAACCTAAAAACTCAACACAATATGACATAACATGACGTGTATTGTATATCATATCCTAACATGGGAGCAGAACAATTTCACATAGCAAAACAGCAGACCTATAACATAATAGGTAAACATTACAAAACAGAACAGAAATGAACAAAGCAGAACATCGTAGCACACAGAGAAACAAGACCTGCATAACAAATATCACCTGACATAAAATAGTATAACCCAGCTATGCAGAATGGCTACATTACTGCACAGTGAAATCCTGTCTAAATTAAACGATATAGGAGAACAACATATACGCTCAACAAAACGCAGTATCATAATGGACATCCCCTACCACAACATACCGGGCAATTCAACACAACACAAGAACAAAGCAACCACGCATGACAACATATCATAAGTGGTGTAACATAACCTAGCAGCTCTGTGTACACTTTATCACTGGCATAGATTTACAAACCCGGCTCATTTTTTTTCAACTGAAGTTGTGCTGCACAATTTAAATGTTTAGCCAAGTACGATTTTTCCCAATTAAACACACTGTGCTTTAATTTCATGACTCCTCATCAAGAATTCTTCAAACTGCTGTTGCGTTGAAGCTTGATGTAGTGCATAAATGTGTAAAAGAAGAAGTTCCAGGGGGGCCCAGATGCTTCTATGAAGCTCGCTGGCTCCGCTGCCGAGTTTCAGTATTGCAAAATGCCACGGTTTCTACTCTTTATCACACCTCATGCCTCTTTCATCCACCACTCCACTCTCCCTTCTCTTAGACTGCACTCACCCATGGCCCCTTTCAGCTTTCCGTTCTCCCTCACTCTTTTTCTGTCTTTCTCTTCTGCTTTCTTTGCTGGTTTTCTGTTTCTTGTTCTGGGACAAAGATTGAATGTTAAAAACAAGCCTTGGTCCCGACAAAAATGAGTGCCGGTGGGACTCGTCTGCAATCATCAGCAATTCACCACTGATTTGTTTCTCCTACAAACCATAGTTATGGGACAATTAAGTCGAATTGCTTCCTTTGCGAGGTAA
The DNA here is from genome assembly GCF_964204655.1 of Triturus cristatus. Classification (NCBI taxonomy): domain Eukaryota; kingdom Metazoa; phylum Chordata; class Amphibia; order Caudata; family Salamandridae; genus Triturus; species Triturus cristatus. Next base: position 700,211,483 of record NC_140585.1, on the reverse strand, counting down.
GCCAGGACTATAATTCCCATAATACCCTGCGATGATAAAAAAAAAAAACACTTGGCTAAAGAACGCATCCGGATGAAACAAATGTACCTGCCAATCCCCCCCCCCCCCCCCCCCTCAGGTCAGAAGGTCCAGTCAGTGTTTTTTTCTGCATTCTGGGATGTGCAGCACTGGTTTTAGGAACCAGGGACACTTGGCTTGGCAGTACAGAGACACTGGCGACGATATGGAGACCGAGGTAAACAGTGACTGGATTCTGAAAATACATAGCAGAGCCAGTGAGTGAAGCACTACCACGGAGTAGAGCTGGATACCAAGAAATCTCGTTCTTCTCTTGAAGAGATGGGGGGCAGTGAAATGCAATCAGCAGGGAAACAGTTCGTATGAGACAAAAATGCAAACTTACTTGTCGGGCCAGGTGCCCATTTCATAGGCTGCGAGCTTGTTCTCGATTTATTATTGCGAGAACTCTGGCAGGTGTTCTTGGAGTGCAAACTGGCCCCTAAGTCTCGGCCAACTCCTAATTTCATTAAAGGTTATGTCATCCGAGCGGCAGGGACAGCTGTGTGGGATCTGTGACGTGCCTGCGCCATCGTAACTCATTATTGGAATGTCCGCATTGAGAGAAGTGGCTCCTCGTAGAATCCTTCATTGGCAGAGAAGATCTCTTTTTACAAGCATTGGTAAATGCATTAGGTTTCGCCTATGTAATTATAATAAGCTGTTTTTTGTTGTAAGTGGTAGTTTGCTGAGGCGTTGTGCAATATATTACAGAAAGTCTGTTAAAGTGTTATGGCTTGTTTATGTACAAAAAGTCAATAAATTTTTCCGTTACGAGTGGTCTAATACGGGAATGTAATAACAACATTTTGACAAATGAAATGAAAGAAGGTAATAATAGAATTAATTGATGTCATACAATATGATGTATTTAGAGGAGTTGTGACACCTTTTGGGCTCAGTGCCACTGCACCTGCTGCACCATTCAAATCATGTCGCTAGTGCCTGCAAGATAACTGCATTAGCGACTGCTTGTTTAATAGTAAAATATACCCATATTTAGTATTTAAAGGAGTTATGACAAATTTTGGTCCGGTGCCACTGCACCTGCTACACCATTCAAATCATGACCCTATTGTCTGTGTGGTAACTGCACTTGTGACTGCTTATTTAGTAGTTAAATATAGCAATATTTGGTGTTTAGAGGGGTTCTTAGAGCTTTGGTCCCCGGTGTCACTGCAACTGCTGCACCACCGAAATCATGACCCTATTGCCTGCAAGGAAACTACACGTGAGACTGCTTATTTAGTAGTTAAATATAGCAATATTTGGTGTTTAGTGGCGATCTGACAATTTTTGTCCCCAGTGCCACTGCACCTGCCACACCGTTGAAATCATGGCCCTAGTGCCTGCTAGATAACTGCACTTGTGAATGACTGCTTAGTAGTAAAGTTTAGCAATATTCTGCATTTAGTGGGGTCCCTAGAGCTTTTGGCCCCAGTGCCACTGCACCTACAGCACCATTCAAGTCAAAGCCCTTTTAAATGCAAGTTAACTGCAATTGTGTCTGCCTGTATAGTAGTAAATTATAGCAATATTAGGTGTTTTGTCATAACAAAGTTTGGGCCCCATACCACTGCACCGGCTGCACTATTCAAATCATGATACTGTTGTCTGCAAGGTGACTGCACTTGTGACTGCCTGTTTGCTAGTAAAATATAGCAATAGGAGGTGTTTATTGGGGTGCCTAGAGCTTTTGGTCCTGGTGCTACTGCACCGGCTGCACCATTCATATCATGACCTTATTGCCTGCTAGATAAATACACTTGTGCCTGTCTTGTTTAGTAGTATAATTTAACAATAATCTGGGTTTAGTGGGGTCCCTAGAGCTTCTGTCACTGTACCTGCTGCGTCATTCAAATTAAGCCTCTTTTAACTGCAAGGTAACTGCAATTATGACTGCCTGTTTAGTGGTCAAATATAGCAATATTATGTGTTTGGAGGAGTTCAGACAACTTTTGGGCCCGGTGCTACTGCACCTACTGCACTATATAAATCATGTCTCTGTTGTCTGCAAGGTAACTGCACTTGTGTTTGTCTGTTCAGAAATCAAATATAGCAATAGTAGGTGTTTAGCGGGGTGCCTAGATCTTTTGGTCCCGCTGCAACTGCTGCACATTTGAAATCATAACCCTAGTACTTGCTAGTTAACTGCACTTATGACTGCCTGTTTAGTTGTTAAATATAGCAATATTAGGTGTTTGGAGACGTTCTGACAACTTTTGGACCCGGTGCCACAGCATCTGTTGCACCATTCAAATAATTAACCTGTTGCCTACAAGATAACTGCACTTGTGACTGTCTGTTTAGTAGTAAAGTATAGCGATATTTGCTGTTTAGTGGAGTTATGACAACATTTGGCCTCCGTGCAAATGCACCTGCTACAGCCTTTAAATCAAGCCCCTTTCAACTGCAAGGTAACTGCAATTGAGGTTGCCAGTTTAGTTGTAAAATATAGCAATATTAAGTGTTTAGAGGTGTTCTGACAACTTTTTGCCCCGGTGCCACTGCACCTACTGCACCATTCAAATCATGACCCTGTTGTCTGCAAGCTATCTGCACTTGTGGTTGCCTGTTTAGTGGTCAAATATAGCATAGCTCTTGTGTATTAAGATTAATTTTTACGTGCAATGTCTATAACAACATTTAGAATTTGATCATAATGACCAAATAGATAAAGTTGAAAAAAAACAATCCAATAATGTCTACAAAGTACAAAGTAAGGTACTGAGATTGGAGTAGGAAATGCCACAAACGTTCTAAGGCTAACACATCTGCTTTACACAACTAAGTAATAAAAAGTAGACTATCAGCTTACTTTTAGAAGCTGTCTGCCTTTTCCGTGGGAAGATATTTTATATTAATTATAAAAAGGGAGGACAGGGAGCTAGAGAAAAAACAGGTCCAGTACCCACGCTCCCAAAGCTAACGTGATAATCACTCAAGGGTAACTGTTCCTAAAGAAAATGAGAAACTGGCCAATGCTGTCGCTAGAGGAAGTAGTGAGTGAAACTTTTCTCACAAATATGGTCGGAAACGAAACACTGTAGAGGTGGGGGAATTTCTCCTTTTAGTAAAAGTGCCCTCACACACCCATGCGGGTGTCATGCTTCATCATCGGCACTGCAGTCCCCCATGGGCCCCGCAAGAGGGCTCTTTGTCAGAGTTCTTTTTGGAGTAACGTCGCAGTTGTGACTGTAGGTGTGTGTGAGGGTTTTGGTGAGTGAATTAAAATTACCATGCTGGTATCCTAAAAACCTTTATTCAAGGATCTGAGTGGTAAGGTTAAAATGGATGACAAGGAAGGGCTCTAGAAAAATTATATCCGAGGGGTTAGTATTTTTCTTCTTTTCTCTTGTCTGTGAGTGTAAGTGATAGTGATAGTGAAAATGTTAGGTCAAAATGTTTTGCTCATTACATGGGTCACTAGTGGATCTTGTGGAGCTTCTTCAGGACCATGCTGAAAATGAAAAAAGGATTAACAAGCATTTGCAATGCAATTGGTCTCACCTTTGGGACCTTATATGTATTTAGCTATGCAGCACATTAGCCTGGGTGCTGAAACATCTACTGTTCTTTAACATGGAGGGAAAGTAAGCACCAAACTGTGTGATACGCCAGGTATGGGAACACATGGAGAGGAATATTGCCTTTCAGTGGGAAATGCTATAGTCCAAAGCTGTGTTTTTGTGGTGGTCATATCACTAAAAATACAAGATTTGAAAAAAATATTATTGTCTACGGGTGCTCGTGGAATACTATTTCTATGGACCATTATGGGTGTATGAGTTGATATATCAGTGGCTGTATTGATGAATGACTGCATGTAAGGAGACTGTAGGGATTAGTGAGTGGATGTGTGTGTAGACATATGAATCACTGAGCAAGTATGAACTAACTGCTATTGGTCTGTCTATGGTTTAGGTAAAGGTAGTTTGTATTTTAGAGTGGGTGATCAAAAGTTTTATTAGGGTGTGAGGAGGTGCATCAGATGATACGTGGATGATGTCATCAGTGATGTCATCAGTGATGTCACTGACCATGTCATGAGTGATGTAATATGTGACTTCATTAGCAGTTCATTGTGGGGGCCCGAGTTATAGTTAGCTCAACTAAACTATAAAAGCCAAATTTCTCTCGTGTTGTACGAGTGAAATGTCCAAATAACTATAACGTCCCTGAAACCTATGTTTCTTTTCAGTGAATTTCAAAGGTTTTTTAAATGCTAATTTCTAACTATAGCATCCGTGAAACCTATGGTTTTTTCAGTGAATTTACAATGCTTATTTCTAACTGTGCCTACATAGGTAGGACATGTGCAGCAAGATGAAGAAAGGCACCGAAAGAAGCAAGAGAAGTACAGAAGTAGGCAACAGAAGTCCAGAAAGAGAAAGAAAAGTACAGAAAGAAGCAAGAGATGCGCAGAAAGAACCAACAGAGGTGCAGAGAGAGGTCTACTTTGACTGTACCTTACAAAAGACTCATACAAAGTAACCTAATCACTTATCTGTCTCCCAAGATGTCTTAAACCTCACTTTTCTCTTGAAGGTTAAATATTCAGCGACTGCTCAGAATGTTAGGGCTACCAAATATAAAACAGCAATCCTAAGCATAACACTGTTGTTAGTCTGACAAACTTTGTGAAGGTATGTATGCGTAGCTCTGCTTTTATCTAGTGACACGTTACATAAAAATAAACATACGAATACTTGAATACCTGTGTTTCAAACAGCATACGCTGTAAATTTCTGTACAAAAAGGAAGAAGCAAGAGAAGTGCAGAAGGAAGCAACAGATGTGCAGAAATAGGCAAGAGGTTCAGAAAGAAGCAAGAGGGGTGCAGAAACAGGCAAGAGGGGTGCAGAAAGAAACAAGTGAGGTACAGAAACAGGCAAGTGAGGTGCAGAAAGTGGCAAGAGAGGTGCAGAAAATGGCAAGAGAACTGTAGAAAGAGGCAAGAGGGATGTAAAAAGGGATAAAGGGTGCAGAAAAAAGCAAGAGAGGTACAGAAAGAAGCAAGAGAAGTGCAGAAAGATGAAGAGAGGTGCAGAAAGAGAGACGACTAATGCAGATAGAGACAACAGGGGTGCAGAAAGAAGCAAGAAAGGTGCAGAAAGAGGCTATAGGGTTACAGAAAGATGAGAGAGAAGTGCAGAAAGAACCAAGAGATGTGCAGAAAGGGGCAAGAGAGGTGCTGAAAGAAGCAAGAAAAATACAAAAAGAGGCTAGTGAGGTGCAGAAGGAGGCAAGAGAACTGCAGAAAGAGGCACGAGAGTTGCAGAAATAGGCAAAAGGGGTGTAGAAAGAAGGAAGAGGTGTGCAGAGGCAAGAGAGATGCAGAAAGAGGAAAGAGGGGTACAGATAGAGGAAATAGGGGTACAGAAAGAGGCAAGAGGGATGGTAACATTTACAACAGAGGTGTAGTAAAAAGCAAGAGCAGTGCAGAAAGAACCAGCAGAGTTGCAGAAAGAGGCAAGAGGGGTACAGAAAGAGGCAGGAAAAGTACCGAAAGAAGCAAAAGAGGTACAGAAAGAAGCAAGAGAACTGCAGAAAAAGGCAATAGATGGGCAGAAAGAGGTTGGAGAGGTGCACAAAGAGGCACAATGGGTACAGAAAGAGGCATGAGGGGTGCAGAAAGAAGCAAGAGAAGTGCAGAAAGAGGCAACAGGGGTGCAGAAACAGGCAAGAAAGGTGCAGAAAGAGATAAGAGGGATGCAGACATTTGTAAGAGAGGTGCAGAAAGCAAGAGCAGTCCAGAAGGAAGAGAGAGAAGTGCAGAAAAAGCCAACAGAGGTGCAAAAAGAGTCAAGGAGGCAGAAAGAGGTAGGAGAGATGCACTAAGAGGCAAGAGGGGACAGAAAGAGGCAGGGGGTGCAGAAAGAAGGAAGAGAAGTTCAGAAAGAAGCAAAAGAGAAGCAGAAAGAGACGTGAAGGGTGCAGAAAGAAGCAAGAGAAGTGCAGAAAGAAGCAACAGTGGGGCTGAAAGAGGCAACAGGGGTAGAAAGGTGCAGCAAGAGAAAACAGAGGTGCAGAAATAGATAAGAGGGATGCAGACATTTGTAAGAGAGTTGCAGAAAGCAAGAGCAGTACAGAAAGAAGCAAGAGAAGTGCAGAAAGAAGCAAGAGAGGTGAAGAAATAGGGAAGGGGTGCAGAAAGATGCAAGAGGGATGCAGACATTTGCAAAAGAGGTGCAGAAAGAAGCAAGAGCAGTGCAGAAAGAGCCAACAGAGGTGCAAAAAGAGTCAAGGAGGCAGAAAGAGGTAGGAGAGATGCACTAACAGGCAAGACGGGTACAGAAAGAGGCAGGGGGTGCATAAAGAAGGAAGAGAAGTGCAGAAAGAAGCAACAGAGGTGCAGAAAGAGGCAGGAGAGGTGCAGAAACAGGCAGGAAAGGTGCAGAAAGAGGCAAGAGGGGTGCAGAAAGAAGCAAGATACGTGCAGAAAGAAGCAACAGAGGTGCTGAAAGAGACAACAGAGGTGCAGAAAGAGTCAAGAGAAGTACAGAATCAGGCAAGAAAGGTGCAGAAAGAGGGAACAGGGGTGCATAAAGAGGTCAGAGGGATACAGAAATTTGTAAGAGAGGTGCATAAAGAAAAAAGAGCAGTGCAGAAATAAGCAAGTGAACTGAAGAAAGAAGAAAGAGATGTGGGGATATAGGGAAGAGGGGTGCAGAAAGAGGCAAGAGGGATGCAGAAATTTGCAAATGCGGTGCATAAAAAAGCAAGAGCAGAGCAGAAAGAACCAACTTAGGTGCAAAAAGAGGCAAGAGTGGTGCGGCAAGAGGTAGGAGAGGTGCACAAAGAGGCAAGAGGGGTACAGAAAGTGGCAGGAGGGAGGCAGAAAGAAGGAAGAGAAGTGCAGAAAGAAGCAAAAGAGAAGCAGAAAGAGGCACGAAGGGTGCAGACAGAGGCAAGAAAAGTGCAAAAAGAAGCAACAGTCGTACAGAAAGAGGCAATAGAGGTGCAGAAACAGGCAGGGAAGGTGCAGAAAGAGGGAAGAGGGGTGCAGAAAGAGGCAAGAGAGGTTCAGAAACAAGCAAGAGAAGTGCAGAAAGAGGCACGAGAATTGATGTAAGAAGCCACAGAGGTGTAGAAAGAAGTAAGAGAAGTGCAGAAAGAGGCAAGAGAGGTGCCGAAAATGTAAAGAGAACAGCAGAAATAGGCAAGAGGGATGGAAGAAAAGGGAATAAGGGTGCAGAAAGAAGCAAGAGAGGTGCCGAAATAAGCAAGAGAGGTGCAGAAAGAGGGAAGACGAGTGCAGAGACAACAGGTGTGCAGAAGGAGGCAAGAGAGCTGCAGAAAGAGGCAAGAAAGTTGCAGAAACAGGCAAAAAAGGGTGCTGAAATTTGCAAGAGAGGTGCAGAAAGAAGCAAGAGCAGTGCAAAAGAACCAACAGAAGTGCATAAAGAGGCAAGAGAGGTGCAGAAAGAGACAAGAGAGTTGCACAAAAAGGGAAGAAATGGTACAGAAAGAGGCAAGAGGGGTGCAGAAAGAAGCAACAGAGGTGCAGAAAGAGGCAAGAGGGTGCAGAAAGGGGCAATAGAAGTGCAGAAAGAAGCAACAGAGATGCAGAAAGATGCAAGAGAAGTGCAGAAAGAGGCAAGAGAGGTACAGAAACAGGCAGGAGACATGCAGAAAGAGGAAACAGGGGTACAGAAATAGGCACAAGAGGTGCAGAAATAGGGAAGAAGGGTGCAGAAGGAGGCAAGCGGGGTACAGAAAGAAGCAAGTGAGGTACAGAAAGAGGCAAGAGAGGTGCAGAAAGTGGAAGAGATTAGCAGAAAGAGGCTAAATAAGTGCAGAAAAAGAGTGGTATGCACACCATTAGTACCAATTTAATACCCACATTTAGCAATAAGTACCAGGTGGGTAGGTTTGCAAAGGGCCTTCCACCACACTGAAACACTTGTCGCTGATTTTTTTGGTAACGTCTGAGCGGTTTTAGCTATACACAAATATTTTTTTGTTCAAATCTGCAGATTATGCAGCAGATGATAGATTATGTGGCAAATGCAGAAAATGTATGTCATTGATTTCAGTGATGTCATTTGAGATGTCATCAGTGATGTCACTGACCATGTCATGAGTGATGTAATATGTGACGTCATCAGAGGTGCATTGCGGGGGTGCGAGTTATAGTTAGCTGAACTAACTATAAGGGGGGATTTTCTATGGTTTTGTACAAGTGAAATGTCCAACTACCTATAACTTTCCCTAAAACCTATGGTTTTTTCAGTGAATTTCTAAGGTTTTTTAAATGCTAATTTCTGACTATAACGTGCCTGAACCTATAGTTTTTTAAGTGAATTTCAAAGGTTTTTTAAATGCTAGTTTCTAACTATGCCTACAGAGGTTGGACATCTGAGGAAAGAAGAAAAAAAGCACAGAAAGAAGCAAAAGAAATGCAGAAAGAGGCAACAGAAGTCCACAAAGATGGAGAAAAGTTCAGGAGAAGCTAAACATGTCCAGAAAGAACCAACAGAGGATCAGAAAGAGGCCTTGTTGCAAAATCATCCTGTACCCACAACTTTTTCAGACAGGTACTGGTGGAAACTGACTCTGACTAACCAGGCCTAGAGCCAGTGCTATGCTAAAAGACACTTAGAATACAGTGAAAACACCTACATACACTAGGGAATACTTTGCGTTGGGGTACCCTTGTGATTAGCATAACCTCCTCTGTAAGTCCCTAGTACATAATAGGGCATGGGGATTAAAACTACCTCTTAAAACGCGCCACAGGGTGCTTTTTCACAGTGGTGAAGGGAGGGGGTACTGAGGTAACGTGTGCAAACACGCCCTGTGGCCATTTTAAGTTGGGAAATTAAGTCCCCTTGAATCCTGCGGATCCCTGAGGTCCAACTAGCCCACTAGGTACCTCCAGTAAGTGCCACAGAGCTGCGTTGCACAGAGATGTAAAAAGGGGCATGGGCTGGACCACCTCTCTGCAACGCAGGTCAGTGGCGCTTACTGGAGGTACCTTGTGGCCTAGTTGGCCCCCCGGGGCCCTCAGGATTGAAGGGGACTTAATTCCCCAACTTGAGACGTGCTACAGGGCATGTTTGCACATCACCTCTGGCCCCGCCCCCTCCCTTTATCACTGTGCAGAGGTGCCCCTTGGCACATTTTCAGTTGGGGGATTAAGTCCACTTGAATCCTGAGAGTCCCTGGGTCCAGCTAGCCCACCATGGAAAAAATATTTTATTACCGGGAACGGGGCCGTGTGGCCCCCCTCCCTGGCCACTTCTGGCCCTGGGGACCCCATTCCCCATGCCTGGCCACCTTGTTGGGGACCGTGGGGTGAGCCCCAATGCCCCCACTGTCCCTGCCAGCATTGCTGTTCCACATGGGGAGCTGCTAACATGCAGCTCCCCGTGTGGAAAAGCAATCTGCTTCGCTTCAATGAAGCAAAGCAGTTTGAAATGACAGGGCGGGAGCCCTGTCATTGCAAACAGTAGTGTCCCAGGGGTGGGCACCCCGGGACACGGCAGGAGCCGGCCCCGGGGAGTGGCGGTCCACAGGGCCATCACTGGCTCCAGGAGGGGGGTCGCATGGCCCCCCTCTCACTTAATGGAAAGCCCCGGTGGTGGCGGTCCCTGGGGTTCGGGGGTCCATAACGGACCCCCTAATTTGACTAATTAGTGCCCCGGGAGGTGGCGGTCCCTGGGGCATGTGGGGGGGCTCGAGCCCCCCCACACAGGTTTATTTATTTTTTTTAAAAGCCCCGGGGGTGGCTGTCCCCGGGGCTGCGGGTGGCCGTGTGCCCCCTGCAATCAATTAATGAAAGCCCCGTAGGGTGGCGGTCCCTGGGGCTGTGTGGGGGTGATTGGGGCCCCCCCACACTTTTTTCTCTGTCCCCGGGACCTGGCCCACCCGGGAGCTGAATATTAACGAAGCATGATCGGGAGGGTGCGCGGATCCTCCGCGGCCATAGATATTACTATCTTTATTTCTTAATTTCTCAAAAACTACTTAACGGAATTACACCATTTTTTAAAAGGTCGTTTTCTGAGCCAAGCAGTACTTTTTTGCTACATTTGGTGTAATTCCGTTCAGCAGTTTTTGCTATAACCGTGTCTAAAGTTTCCTATAGGAAATTGATTTTTTTACCTCTATATTTTGAATTTCTCAGGAACTACTGAACGGATTTACACCATTTGAAAAAAAGGTGTCTTTCTGAACCAAGGGCTACCTTTTTGCAAAATGTGGTGTAATTCCGTTCAGCAGTTCGGGCTGTAGCCTGTTTCAAAAATTCCTATGGCAACCCCTTTTTTCTCCTTGATGAATCACCCTGAATGTTTCAGGATAGGAGCTGACCGGAGAGCCCCACCAGTTTTGAAAAATTTCACGAAGATTCGTAATCCGGCGCCAAAGTTATTGGGAAAAGAATGTTACGATTTTCCTATGGTAACTGGTTCCTAACTATAACTACCTACTGGCGACTGCCAGTAGGAGATATATATATATATATATATATATCCAGAGCACTCCTACGCCCACACCTTGGAAAGCGCCTGTAAGTCCACAGAAAGGAGCACGGACCACTGTTCAATGCTTGTAATAGTTGTTTATTTCGCTCGAGGTAAGCCAGCCATGACGCGTTTCGACTCCGTGGAGCCTTGATCACATGACACGCCATGAAGTCACCTGCTCGTTTAAATACATTTTTTTCTTTGTGCTCTCTTTTCTTTTTTTTTTTTTGCTTAGTTACAACTTCCGGTCAAAGTTAAAGTGACAGTGCTAAGTAGTGCAAATTTTAAATTTTCGTGAGGGGTTGGTTGGAACACATCTCGGTAAAATACCGCGGTCTCAGATAAAAGTCATGCATACACAGCCGTGTATGTGTGTAAACAGCAATTGATAACATCTGTTGTTAAGCTACTCATTAATAAATGCGTTAAATACATAGATTCATAAATAAATAGATAAATATGTATAAATAACATTGTACACACATGTAAATATTTAAAAACCAAATATGTGGGTTTTGCTAAAATATGGGAGATAATTTAAAGGATAAAGAATGGATAAAACTTTGGACATATTAATCACAAATTTGTTTAAAATCCATATATTGTTGGGTACACAATTTTGGTTTAAATACCATGTCTGTGTCTTATTATCTCTGCATGTGTGAATTCCACTATAATGAGTGATGCTTGTGTGTTGTTTTGAGACCTGTTGTCTGACCCCTGGTTTATGAAATAAGTGAAAAAAGAAGAAGTGTAAAAAAAATAAGTGCAAAAATAGGCGTAAGTTATCTCAATTATTGTAAAAAAGCCTTGCTACAGAAAATTATTGATTTAAAATACACCTAAAAATAACCATGAAAATATGTATATGTTAAAAAACAGGATAAAAATGTTGGGTATCCTGCAAGAAAGGGGACTTCGTAGAATAGTGAGGCCGCTCTATGTTACCCTGTCTGAATTGCGTACGTCATCTATAGATTTTATATATGACAGGACTAGGGTAAACTAAACTGAAGTACAACAGGAAGTGTCTGTTGTAAGCCAATGGCATGTTATATTGGAGAGATTCATGAGAAGCGATAAAGTCATGTGGTTTTGGGGTGCTAACATGTAGTTTTAATCAAAAGGTAATCTATTTCAGAGATAAGTATACATGTCTTCTGTTGCGTTCAGGCCATTAGGGCTCTTGGAGTCTAGTTCTAAAATAAAACGAGTCTCCATTTGTCTGAGAATCCTTTCTCTGTTGCCACCCCGTTTGTTGAATGGCACACAGTCGATTATAAAGTATTTGAGAAGTTTGGGATTTGAGTGATGATGTTCAGCAAAATGGCGAGCCACCGGATAAGTAGGGTCTTTATTGGTTATTGCTCGAATATGTTGTAGTATCCTTTTGTGCCCCTGTAGCTCAGTACTTCCCACGTATCTCAGCTTGCAGGGCTACTCCAGGATATAAACAACATATTCAGTTTTGCAGGAAAGGGCTTTGGTGATAGTCTGTTCTTGATCACTAAATGCAGTCTTGTATGTTAGTGTGTTAACCCCACATTGGCAGGCTTTACAACTGCTGCATTTGAAAACGCCCTTCCGCTGACTGAGCCAGCTACCTTTAGGTTTTGCAGTTGGATTATTCTGCACTAGTTTATCACGCATGTTGGGTGCCCTTCTGTTGGTAATAGACACTTTAGCAGGAACAGTAGGGCCTAAGATGGGATCATTTCTGATTAGAGGCCAACTTCTCTGTACAATTTTATTTATTTCAGAATGTTGTCTGCTGTAACCCAAGATCACCCGGAATTCATCTTTTTTGGGGCAAAGTGTGGTGTTTGGTGTAGATATTGGTGATTCGTTAGAGTGTATTTTGAGGAGAGCTGCTCTGTCTAACATTTCGCATTTGGTAATAGCTGCTTCGATGCATTTTTTGGAGTAGCCTCGTTGGAGGAACCTTATGCGGCTGTTGTATTGGGCTTTTAGTAGTTCCTCCTCGGTGCTACAGATTCTCTTTAGCCGAATCATTTCGCCATAGGGAATGCTTTGAACCAAATGTTTGGGGTGTAGACTGGTTGCATGGAGGACAGAGTTGACAGCCGTAGATTTGCAATGGATTTTTGTTTCAATACTACAATTATGTATGTAAATTTCAACATCTAAAAAAGTAACTTTAGAGGCACTGATGTCATATGTGAAATTTAGATTGATGTTGTTTGTATTGAGCTTGTCAACAAAAGATTTTGCCTCCAACTCGGTTCCGTCCCATATTAAAAACAAATCATCAATGTAACGCCACCAACATTTTACATTGTTGTTAAGAATGTCCGAAAAGTTTCTGTGTAGGATCAATTCTTCCCACCACCCCATGTGGAGGCAGGCGTAGCTTGGTGAAAAGCTTGCGCCCATCGCCACACCTCGTAGCTGTTGATAGACACAATTCTGAAATAAGAATAAGTTATTGTGCAGACAAAAGTCAATCATGTCCATGAGCATCTTGCTGTGGGCTTTGTAGATAGGTGCTCGCTTGTCAAGGTAATATTGGACAGCTTTAAGACCATCTAAGTGATTGATGCTCGTATACAAAGCTGTAATGTCCATTGTTATTAATAGGTATCCTTCCTTCCACTTGAAGTTGTGGATTTTGGTTAGAAAATCCCCAGTGTCTCTAAGGTATGAAGGAAGTGCCTGTACGTATTCTTGTAGGAAATAGTCAATATATTGAGACGTGTTTTCTGTTAAACTGTTCCTTGCCGAGATGATGGGGCGCCCTGGTGGTTTATTTGGATTTTTGTGTAATTTTGGTATGAAGTAGATTTCTGGAGTTGTGGGTGAGTTGTTTCGTAGGAAGCCATATTCATCTTTATTAATCAGCCCCATACTTCTCCACGTCATAAGTTTGCTGTAGTAGCTCTCATAAGTCAACTTGAGTTTTAGAGGATCGCTTCTCCGATAGCATTGAGTGTCTGTGAGTTGGCTGAGGGCTTCAGTGTTGTAGTCTTCCTTAGACCAAATTACTAAATTTCCGCCCTTGTCGGCATTCCTTATAACAATGTCTTGATTACTGGACAGCTTTTTCATGAGTTGATTGTATTTGATGTTATGTTTTCGCATTTTGGTTTTGCTGTGCTTTTGATCTGATTTGTTGATCTTAAGGTTCAGATTTTTTAGACCCATGATTATTTGTTCGTGGTATACATCTATAGCATAATGGGTACAAAGACTGAGCGTGGTTTAAACTTGGATGTTGGTCTTGATTTTTTAGTATCTGAAGTCTTGATAGTTGCTGCTTCATCTTGAGCATCTGTAGATGAGGCCAATGATTGCAAGTCTTTAAATAGTGGCATGTCCTCGTTTGTTAGACCATAGATTTGGGGAAATCCGCTGAGAGGAGGTGATGCTGATGTTGTGTTTTTGGGATTGGTTCCTTTCATCAAGTAGTATTTTCTTAGTTTTAATTTGTGGATAGTTTTGTATACATCAATTCTGGTTGCCGCATAGTTAAATGAACTTTCTGGGCAGAAAGAAAGTCCCAGTGATAGGAGTTGTAATTCGGCGGTGTTCAGGGCCAAGGATGTTAAATTGGTCACCGTGATGTTCTGCATGAGTATTGGATCGTTGTCTATTTTCGATTCCACCTGTGAGTTTGATACCGCCTGGACGAGTCTCCTTTGCTGTGCCTTTCTCCTTTCTCTTCGTTTAATTGTTTTTTTGTTGTTGTTTGCTGCGGCGGTCTTTTTGGTCGAAGTGTTTGTTTTCTCTCTTCGACTAAAAAATCAAGCTCCTCCGCGAGAGATATGGCCACTGGAACTCTTTTGTCTCGAATGTCTGCCTCTGTTTCACTTTCTATTGCGGAACTCAAGTCTGATGTTGATGAGTTGACTTGATGTGTTCCCTTGTAGTTTGTGGGTCTTGTTTGTGAATCCATACTGAATTTGGAAATTTTCATGTTTTCGTATTTTTTTGCGAAAGTGAAGATGCGGCCACATTCATAATCCGCTTTGTCGCGGTGATATTTATATGTTTTTCGTTCTCTGATCTTGTCTTCCTCTTTCTTTAAGCGTAGCAGCATTTCATCTTTGAGTTTTTCAGATTCCGCTTTCTGGTCCATGTCCGCTATTTCGATGTTCAGAGTGTCTATTTGTGTTTGTAGCTTAAGACGATCTGACTCGGCGTATTTTACTAGCAGCATCACTAATTTTTTGGAAGATTCTAAGTTAGTTTCAGCCCACTCCTTAAGCATCTGGGGATCTGGTGTTTCATAGCTTGGGGCGATCAGTATACGGAGCCCCCGAGGAATTCTTCCGACGTCCAGATATCGCTGTAAGGAGCGGCCCTCCCACCACTTGCTTTGTTCTCCTTTCATGAGTTTCTCTAAGCTCCGGTATTTGTCACGGAGACTTGTATTTCTGGTTGTTACTGGTGCATTGTGGGCTATGTAGTTTGAATCCGGCATGTTTGAGTCGTCAAACATAGCTGAAGCGGCAGCCTCACGGTCTTTTAGCGTGTCGGCTGACATTACCTCGAGTTACTGATATATAAATTATTTGTAGACTTGAGGATACGTGGAACTATAGATCAGTACTATGTAGTCACACTGTTCAAGTCTGTGGCACACCCCTCTAACCAGTGTTAATGCGTTTGTGGAATACCACTCCTACCTCACGGCTGCTGTCGGAACTCCTCGGGTCCTCCGGCTCGAGTTGGTGCTGTCCTGCTTCGCCTGGTTGTGTAGGTTCGTGGTATCCCCTGGTTGTGCGTTGCTGGGGGGCTGAACCGACGATAATCCTCCTGGATTGTTTTTGGTGTCCGTTACCAGACGGCGTCTTCTTTGAGTGCTGTCAGCCCAGAAGCGAGGGGGGGAGTCCGTGTGAAACCGGAGAAGGCAAAACCGGTTTGAAATATCCAGAGCACTCCTACGCCCACACCTTGGAAAGCGCCTGTAAGTCCACAGAAAGGAGCACGGACCACTGTTCAATGCTTGTAATAGTTGTTTATTTCCCTCGAGGTAAGCCAGCCATGACGCGTTTCGACTCCGTGGAGCCTTGATCACATGACACGCCATGAAGTCACCTGCTTGTTTAAATACATTTTTTTCTTTGTGCTCTCTTTTTTTTTTTTTTTGCTTAGTTACAACTTCCGGTCAAAGTTAAAGTGACAGTGCTAATTAGTGCACATTTTAAATTTTTGTGAGGGGTTGGTTGGAACACATCCAATATATATATATATATATATATATATATATATATATATATATATATATATATATATATATATATATATAATTACCTACTGGCGGTCCCCAGTAGGTAGTTATAGTTAGGACCTATTTTCCATAGGAAATCCGCAACATTCTATTCCCAATAAGTCTGGTGCCGGTTGACGAATCTTCGTGAAACTTTCCAAAAGTTTCGGGGTGATTCGTCAAGCGGGGGCCGAGAAAAAAGGGGGTCCCAAAACGCGTTTTCCCCATGCATTTTCCCATAGGACCTTTAGACACAGCTACAGCCCGAACTGCTGAACGGAATTACACCAAATTTGGCAAAAAGGTAGTCCTCAGTGCCTTTTGCTTAAATGGTGTAAATCCGTTCAGTAGCTCCTGAAAAAATATGAGTTAAAAGTACATATATATCCATGGCCTCGGAGGATCCGCGCACCCTCCGCGCACCCTATGCGCACCCTGAGCGCACCCTCTGCGAACCATGTCTGCACCCTCCCGATCATGCGCTGAATGCTAATTGGCTGTCAAGTGTCTGTCAACATTTGAAAGCAGGAACTGTTGGCAGCCATTTTGTGCCTCGGTAGAAGCGAGGCTGAAGAAGTAAGGGAAATAAGTGTGTGAAAGATATAAAGGGGGCAGGGTAAAAATACTTTTACCCTCTAGAGTTGCTTAGGGGGTCCCAGAAGGACTCCCAATGCCCCTTCTTTTTTTAAACGGCAAAACACGCGCAGGGTGCGCGGATCTGGCCGTAAAAAAAAAAACCAAGCGCGGGCTTTCGTGCTTCCTTAATAATTAGCCCCCAGGGGGGCCAAATCCCGGGGCAAAATGAGTAAAAAATTAATGGGGGGTCCAGGGGGACCCCCCAGCCCTGGGGACCGCTACCGCCCATGGCTAGAAAATAAATAGGGTAGGGGGCTGAACGGCCCCCCCAAGCCCCGGGGACCACCACCCCGGGTTTTTATTTATTGAGGGAGGGGGGCTGCATGGCCCCCCTCCTGGCTCCTACAGTGTCCTGGGGTGCCCACCCCAGGACACTGTTGTTTGCTATGAGAGGGCGGGAGTCTCCCGCCCTCCCATAGCAAACTTCGTTTGGATTTTGAAAAAGAGAGCAGGGAAACCTGCTCTCTCTTTCAAAATCCAAACCATATTGCTTTTCCACACGGGGAGCTGCATGTCAGCAGTTCCCCATGTGGAAAAGCATTGCCGGCTCCTGAAGCACACGGGGACCATGGGGTGTTGGGGCTCCCCCCACAATCCCCAACGTTTTTTATAAGCCCCGGGGGATGGGGTCCACGGGGATAATAAAAATTAGTGATAGGGGCTATTTTTTTTTTACGATAAAAATAGGAGTCGCGCATCCTAACACGTCGGGTGCACGATTTCTCTCGCGTAGGGTGCACAGTTCCTAGCGCATTGGGTGCGCGACTCAAAGGAAAAAAAAACAGACATTTTTGGGAGATAAACATCAAGCTTAAGTGTTTTGTTCTTGAATGGCTCTAAAAAGAGCCGTTGTGTTCATTGAGAGTTTTTGGTACTTATAAGTAAGTACCTATACAGAGTCTGAAGTTGTTGAGGAAGACTCTCTTTCCTTCATCAGTAAAGTGTACTCCATCTCTCCTATAAATCTCTTGCATATGAAAGCGCAGATTCTTATTGTAAATGGACCCCATTCTATAGTCTCAGATAAAAGCAGAAACAGATTTATTCACATGTTTCCTAGCTTTCTCAATCTGTGGACAAAAATGATTGGACCAGTTCCATTTCTGCCTTTGGCATATGTTAGAATACACAAAGGCAGTTTTGGGAAAAAGTGAAATCAATTCTGCAAAGGTGTCCTTCATAAACATTTTCAGACCTACCCCAGTCAAAGTGCCTAGGTCATTGCCACCACAGTGCACTATTATGAGGTCAGGGTGTTGGAGATACATACAGGATTTTACCAATGGCATCAATTGGTGCCACTTTAATCCTCTCATTCCAATCCATTTAATGTCTACATTTGGCAAACCTAGGTCTTTGTGAATGCCTTTGTTTTTGCATACCTTTGGCTCCAGAAAATATAGCTGTGTCCCATAATCCACACTCTAAGCATCTTGAAGGGAGGTCTGGATGCACTCAGATGGTCTCTGTAAATGAAATGGCACTTTGAAAAGTAAGATTTTTGCAAACTGGTGGCTAAGATGCAGTTTTGAAAAAAGAAAAAGAAAATTGGTTGATTGACAACCTGCATTGAAAACTAGGGTGCATGTTTCTGTTTTTTAAACGCATGATTCTTATTGGTTAACAAAAACTGATTGAAAGGAACATTATATATGATAAGCTGATATGTTGAAAAGTCAAGCAAACTTGCTGTTTTGATTATCAACATTGTGTGCTGAACTTGTGACCTGTGTGCTCAGTTCAGTGTTCCATGAACTGTTTCTATGGTAACAGGCAGAAGGTAGATTGGGGGTAGGGTTCAAATGTATGTCATTTGGAAAGGGTTGATTTGTTTAACCAATAGAAAGGTGTGTTAGCTTTTGAATTAATGTGGGAAGGAATGTGATTTGATGTTTACATGTATATGTGTGCAAAATGAGAGGGAAACTTTGCCATTCTTTGGTTTTGCTGACAGGTGCACAGTGCAGAGATTCTGTATAAGAAAATCTGGCATGTGACTGACATACTTCTTAATCTACAAAACATCTTGAAGGGTGAGTTATTTCATTGTGAGGGGATGTATGTGGTGTATTTTGATTTTAATCAGACTAATGTATTTCTCCCACTAAAGTGCATGGAGTACTTTTTTTTGTCTACAAACTTATTGTCAGTGTGTGTGCATGTAGAAACCATTCTGTGATAAGCATTTGTGTTTTTCATGTGTTTGCATACAGATAACTGTGCTGTTTTTATGTTTTGGTAGAATTAGAAACCAGTTATTGTTTATGTATTTGCAAAATGAGTCACGTTTCTACACTAAAATGTAGTACTCCTTCTAGATTAAGAAATGTGTTTTGGTACAGTGCAAGGGATAGTGTTATTTGTCTAGAATCACACAGTGAGTCTGTGTACATTTAGGAATCATTTTGAGAGAAACATTTTGGTACTAATGTGTAGAAGAAGATTTTCTGCAGTGTGCAGTCACCTTACATCTTGTAGACTAGTAAATGTATTTTGGACAAGGGATAGTTGGCTGTCTACAATCACACTGTGAGTCTGTGTGCATTTGGGCAATTATTGTGAGAAAAGCATTTGGTAACATCATGTATTTGCTGGCATATTACTGTTTTAAAACCTGTCATGTTGTCAAGTTTTAGTAGCATTTGAAGCCAGTCATTGCTTATGTATTTATAAAATGAGTCAGGCTTTGACAATAAAGTGCAGTACTGAAATATGTAGATTGTATGCAGTCCCCTTACCCCTTCCAGAGTAGTGAATGACTTTTGGTAAACTCCTAGGGATAGTGTTGCTTGTCTAGAATCACACTGAGTCTGTGTACATTTGGGTACCCATTGTGAGAAAAGCATTTGGTAACATCGTGTATTTGCTGACCGATGACTGTTTTGAAACCTGTAATGTTGTCAAGTTTTAGTAGCATTAGAAGTCAGTCATTGCTTATGCATTGATAAAATGAGTCAGGCTTTGACACTAAAGTGCATTACTAAAATATGTAGATTGTGTGCAGTCTCCTTACTCCTTCCAGAGTAGTGAATGTGTTTTGGTAAAGTCCAAGGGATAGTGTTGCTTATCTAGAATCACACTGTGAGTCTGTGTGCATTTGGGCAACCATTGTGAGAGAAGCATTTGGTTACATCATGTATTTGCTGATAGATAATGGCTTAAAATCCTGTCATGTTGTCAAGTTTTAGTAGTATTAGATGCTAGTGATTGCTTATGTATTCACAAAATGAGCCAGGTTTTGACACTAAAGTGCAGTACTGAAATATGTAGATTGTGTGCAGTCCCCTTACCCCTTCCAGAGTAGTGAATGAGTTTTGGTAAACTCCAAGGGATAGTGTTGCTTGTCTAGAATCACATTTGGTTAATATCCAAGTAGTAATGGAGTGAGGCAGGCTTTAGCACATGGATTGATTCAAATGCAAATCCACTAGGCATGCAGTCCTCTAACCACCTACACTATTGTCTTTCACATCTTCAATACCCCAGACAGTATTCATACAGTCCCTGCAAACACCCTGTCACTCCTCTTACACTCTTTTAGTGACTCATTCAGCATCATGTAGTAATCCATTTACTGTGCCAAAACCTAAACACTTATAAATTCACCCAGGAACTCTCCTTACAATACTGTATACATTCAGTTAATATCCAAGTAGTAATGGAGTTAGGCAGGCCTTAGCACATGGATTGATTCAAATGCGTATCCACTATGCATGGAGGCCTCTAACCACCTACACAATTGTCTTTCAGACCTTCAATTTCCCAGTCAGAATTTATAATCTCCAGTAAACACTCTTTTAGTCCACTTGCACACCTCTAGTGACTCATCTGGCACTATGTACTAATCTATTCACTGTGCCAAAACACAACAACTTAAAAAGATTAACCCAGGCACTCTAATTGCAGTACTGTAATGATTTAGTCAGTGACCGAGGCCTTCGCTCATGGACTGTTTAAACGTCTATCCACTATGCATGCAGGTCTCTAGTCACCTAAACACTTGTCTTTCACACCTTCAATACCCCAGACAGTATTCATACAGTTCTTGCAAACACCCTGTCACTCCCTTTCCACGTGTCCAGTGATTTATTCAGTTCCATGAAGTAATCCATTAACTGTGCCAAAAAAAACAGTTATAAATTCATGCAGACACTCCCCTTGCACTACTCTAAACATTCAGTCAGTACCCAAGTACTAATGGAGTGAGGCAGGTCTTAGCACATGCATTGATTCAAACCCCTATCCACTATGCATGCAGGCCTCTAACCACCTACACACTTGTCTTTCACTTCTTCAATTAACTAGTCAGTATCTATATACTTCAATAAACACCCTGTCACTCATCTTGCACTCCTCCAGTGACTGATCCAGTAGCATGTACTAATCTATTCACTGCGCCAAAACCGAAAAACTTAAAAGTTTCACCCAGGCACTCTCCTAGCAGTAGTCTAATGATTCAGTCAGTACCCAGGTACTCATGCAGTGAACCATGCATTACCACATGGACTGCTTCAAATGTCTATCCAGTATGCATGCAGGCTTTTAACCTACTATACACTTGTCTTTAACAGCTTGAATTCCCCAGTCAGTATCCATGTACTTCCAGCAAACACCCTATCACTCCCCTTGCACTCTTCCAGTGACTTATTCAGCACCATGTAGTAATGCATTCACTGCGCCAAAACCCAGACACTTATAAATTCACCCAGGCACTCTCCTTGCAATACTCTAATCATTCAGTCAGTACCCAAGTACTAATAGAGTGAGGCAGACCTTAGCACATGGATTGATTCAAACGCGTATCCACAATGCATGGAGGCCTCTAACCACCCACACAATTGTCTTTCAGACCTTCAATTTCCCAGTCAGTATCTATAAACTCCAATAAATACCCTGTCACTCCAATTGCACACCTCTACTGACTCATTTGGCACTATGCACTAATCTATTCACTGCTTCAAAACCCCAAAACTTAAAAAGATTCACCCAGGCACTCTCCTTGCAGTACTCTAATGATTCAGTCAGTACCCATGTAGTTATGCAGTGACCCAGGTGTTAGTCCATGGACTGTTTCAAACGTCTATCCACCATGCATGCAGGTCTCTAGCCACCTACACACTTGTCTTTCACACCTTCAATTCCCCAGTCAGTATCCATACAGTTCCAGCAAACACCCTGTCTCTCCCCTTACACTCCTCCAGTGACTCATTCAGCACCATGTACTAATGCATTTACTGCACCAAAAAACAAATATTTATAAATTCATCCAGGCACTCTCCTTACAATACTCAAAACATTCAGTCAGTACCCAAGTACTAATGAAGTGAGGCAGGCCTTAGCACATGGATTGATTCAAACGCCTATCCACTATGCATGTAGGTCTCTAACCACCTACACACTTGTCTTTCACACCATCAATATCCCAGTCAGTTTCCATACAGTTCTTGCAAACACCCTGTCACTCCCTTTGCACTTCTCCAGTGATTGTTTTCAGTGACATGAAGTAATCCATTAAATGTGCCAAAAAACAAACACTTATAAATTCATGCAGGCACTCTCCTTGCAATACTCTAAACATTCAGTCAGTACCCAAGTACTAATGGAGTGAGGCAGGCCTTAGCACATGGATTGATTCAAACGCCTATCCACTATGCATGTAGGCCACTAACCACGTACACAATTGTCTTTCACACCTTCAATTCGCCAGTCAGTATCCATACACTTCCAGCAGACACCCTGTCAATCCCCTTGCTCTCCTCTAGTGACTCATCCGGCACCATATAGTAATCTTTACTGCACAAAAACCCAAACCCTTAAAAGATTCATTCAGGTACTATCCTTGCATTACTCTAATGTTTCAGTCAGTATTCAGGTACTCATGCAGTGAAGCATGCCTTTTGACAAGGACTGGTTGAAGTAACTATCCACTATGTATGTAGTGGTCTAACCAGTTTTACACTTGTGCATCAGGCCTACTTTTCCACAGTTACTATGCATACACTCCAGCAAACATACTGTGACTGTTGTTGCAAACCCATAGTGAGTCTTTTAGTAGCATGTAGTGATCTATTCAATGAAGTAAAATTCAAACAACTGTGATTTCACCCAGTGTCTCTCCTTATAGTACTGTAATCATTCAGTCAGTTAGCATGTAGTCTTTCAGTGAGGCAGGCTTTAGGGCATGAACTGCTTCAAAGTAGTATGCACTATGCATGTAGTGTTTTAACCATCGTCACACTTGTGCTTCAGGGCTATAATTTCTTAGTCAGTATTTATATAAAATGTGTCTGTATAGTAATAGAAAAGTATAAATTATAAAGTTATTATTATACATTTATTTGTGATTATTTTTTACAGAGACTGTTTTTCACCATTAAAATAGAGAAATCATGCCGGAAAAAGAAAAGAACAGAAAAAGGACAGTTACTTCAAGAAAAATCAACCACAAGTATTGATTGAACGACATAATGTGGCTAAAAAGAAAAAATCTTCGGGTAAGATCACAAAGCAATTTATTAAAAGGGTTTGTAGGACCAGACAGAATGTACAGAATGCTGAAACCTCTGAGAATGCTTCAACTAGAAAAAATATTCAAAATATTAGGAAAAGCAAAAAAGCAAATGGACAGTCAAATGAGACGAAGTATGGTAAAAGAAGGCAAAATCAGTGTAAGGAAATACGCAAAAAAATATTTTACAAGAGAGTAGTACATAATTTGCTGAACGAAGTGAAGAAATATAACAAGAGAGCTCTATTTTATAAAAAGAAGAAGCATATTGAAACCATTGTTGAAAAGGCTTTTGAAGTAAATAGGAAACTATTCATTTTAGTATTAAACAGAATTCGATCACTAGATAAACCAATCCATTTAATGAAGGCCAAAGGTAGGAGGAAAAGTGTAATTAATAGAACACATTTTTGTGATGCATTTTTGGGAGAATGGAAACACAGTTCAAGTTCAGAGCCTTTCTTTAATGAAGAGAGTTATTTACAGAGCAATAAATTATTGTATGCAGTTGACACCAGTGGTCGAGGTTATGAGGTTAGAAATCGTTGTTCGATTGACAAAGAGAGAATGGTTGAAAGAAATGCAGAAGAAGTGATCGATGATGAAGTTCTAGGGAGACGTCCTAAACACCCTGTGTACACTTGGGATTGCAGTAGTATTTATAGTGTACGACAAGAATCTATTGATATATTATGTAGTTTTTTACGAGCATATAGTAAAAAAAGTGTTAAACAAAAGATTAAGGTGTTGCAAGGACTAGACCCTTGCAGAGTGAGAAAAAATACTGGTATGCAAGGTCATTCTCTGGCTTGTCTTTCTAGGAAAGTTTGTCAAAGTGTTTTTCACCATTTCAGGATGTTGACAGTACATCATACTCAAATGCGGAAGTTAGTGAGAAGATTGTATTATGCAAGTCCAGCACTAAAGATAAATGAGTTGAACAGTGCTCTTTTGTTACTTTGGTCCTCAGCAATAGAGTGCAGAAACTGACACATTAGTAGAACAAAATGTTGAAGACAATGTAGAACCTATGATTACAAAAAATGTTGAAGATCAAATCACATAGTTTAAGGTAATTTCAGGTGAAAGACCAAATGTTTCTTGTATTTGTTGTCGGCGAAGTCACTAGAAAAATTAGACTAGGAGTGTCATCTGTATTTAAAAAGTGAAACAGAAAATAATGATAAGTGGAAGGAATTTGCAACTTATTTGTTGGTAGAGGATTGTTTTGATTTGGGATCTGAGCAGCGTATTTGCAAATATTGTTATAACAAATTAGATGGGAATAAAATGCCTGCTAGAGCTGTTCATAATAATCTAGAGTTGGTTTCTATTCCTCCAGAGCTGATAGATTTAAATACCTATGAGTCTATTCTCATTCAATGTGTGCACCCGTTTCAGGCTATTGTTCGTATGGAGCCTAAAACAGGTAAATTGCCTCCATCAGAGTTACAAAGAGGATTGAAAGGAAGAGTTGTGTATTTACCATTTAGATTTAAAGAAAAACATTGAAACTATTGGTGTAGACCATGCAGAAAATGAACCACTAGTCATTCTAGTTAATGGTGTTCCTACTAAGAATAAGAAAATCTGGCAAGAGTTAGTGGATGTTAGAATAGTGCAAAAGGCATCATTGTATCTGATAAAAAAATAATGAGTACTATAGAAATGTGTTTGTAGGAGAAGAAGAAATACATTTAGCAGAAGATAATGAAACATTAAGTGGACAAATTGAAAAAGTGGACATGTCCAGATGTGAAAAAATCTATGAACATTACAATGTACATCCACTTCATTCCAAAGAACTTATAGGGAATACGATTGAGTTGTTCCAAATGAAAAACACAAGAGGAAGTCCCATGACTGTATGGGAAGAGAGCTTGGAACCTCGTTGTTTCCCGCAGTTGTTTCCAACAGGAAAAGTTGGACGATATGATGAACGTCCTGTGCAGATTCCTGCATCTGAATATCGGACAACAAGATTATATGCAGAAGATCCAAGATTTCAACAATGTAACCCTTACATGTTCCATCTTCTGTTTGAAAGTGACTTGTCTGGACTTTCATATGCAGTATATCACATTTTAAAAACTGGAATTCACCTGCAAAATGTAACTGCAAAGGATTTTATTGATAAAGTGCATCAGAGAGATGATCATTTAGAATCTCAGTTGATTAACCTGATGGCATGTCAGCATGGGACTAATGAATATTGGTACCGTCGTCATGGAGAACTGAAATGTATGCTACGGAATTTAGGAACTCCTACATGGTTCGTTACACTAAGCTGTGCTGAGTATGCTTGGGATGATTTACTTGAATTTCTTCGAGAGGCAAATTCCAATATAAAAAATATTGAATACAAGACACCTGGAGAATTGTGCTTTTTGGATCCTGTTAATGTATGCAGATATTTCAATCATAGATTTGAAGCTATGATGTCTTTCATCTGCAATAAAAAAATCCTCCTCTTGGAGATGTTGTGGATTTCTTTTGGATAAAGGAGTATCAAGCAAGAGGTGCTCCTCATATACATATGTTGTTATGGATCAAGGACGCCCCCAAATTTGGAACAGATTCAGATGATACTGTTTTGTTTTTATTTGAAGATTATGCCACATGTGCTGCACCCAATAGCAGAGAAGATAAAAACTTAAAACAACAAGTCTTACGATTCCAAAGCCATAGATGTGGAAAATACTGTCGACGAAAGTACAAGTCTACGGATAAGTTCTAAATCTATACCAACTGTCGTTTTGGATTTCCATGTCCTGTATTATCCAAAGGAAGAGTGAACAGTTTTATGTCAGCTATGCGACATACCATCACAAGAAAGTCTCCGAAAAATACCTACAACTTAAGAAGACGCGAAGAGTCAAAATACATAAATAACTACAATCCAGTTATTTTATCCATGTGGAGCGCTAACATGGATATTCAGTAGGTTGCGGACAATTCCATTGCTTTTGCTCGATATGTAACGTCCTACATTACTAAATCAGAAAAGACGGAATTGAAAGAAATGTGGGAAGAGATTTCTCAGGAGAAGACTCTAAGTAAGAAATGATACAGTTTCAGTTTGAAGATGTTATCGCATCGTGAAATTGGAGCATATGAATGCTCAGATCGGTTATCATCTGCAAGTCCATACTCCAAAAGTAGAAGAATCATTTCGGTGAGTCTAGGTCTTGCAGCAATGCGAAATCGGGTACTGAAATCTGTTCAAGAAATTGAATATTTAGCAGAAAAAGAACCAGAAAGTACAGGTGTTGGACACATACTACCCAAACAGAAGTCATCATCTTGAGAACATGTGTCTCTATGAAGTGCTGCAAAACTACACTTTTAAACGGAATACTACAGACAACATCAATGATGGAAAATATGCAGTGACTGGTTCCGAAGGATGTTTGGTGAAACAAAAGAAAGGAAATGTAATTAATCACAGGAAACTGAGTTGCGACACTACTGATTAAAGGGAATTTTACTATTTAGCCCTTTTGCAAATGTTCAAACCATGGTGTTCAGAACTGGAATTACTTGGAGATTTTCAGAGCTATGAAGATTCATTTAATGCTTGTAAAGATAGCATACAATGCAGTGCTTTTGCAAATTATGTGAAAATGTTGAATGATGAAATTGATCAAGAAGCTACAATTGCAGCTGAGATTGCTAGAGACAGTTCTCAAGACAGTCAAAGTTCTGCTGCACTGAGTCAAGATCCACTAGGACAACCAATTGTTGAAAATGAAGCAGCAATTGCCATGAATGAGGTGGAAACAGCAATGCATCAAGCTCAAGAAGATGTAATGCAGTTAGGAAACTTGGAAGAACAACTAAATGTTGAACAAAAACAAATATATCAACAAGTGAAAGAACAGATTGTCCATGGATTACTTCATGAAATGAAAGGGTGCTCATGTACATCATTTCAACCTATCCGAATGTATGTGAGTGGTCAAGCTGGCACAGGAAAAAGTTTCTTAATTAAAGTAATTACAAGTTATCTGCAGAGAACAACTGAGTCACATTTGTCTTGTGTTGTCGCTGCTCCAACTGGGTTGGCAGCACATAACATTAAAGGAATTACTTTACATTGTTTACTAATGCTACCAGTAGATCATGAGAACAAATTGGAATACCACAAGTTATCTGGAGAAGCTTGTTGTGAAGTTTCAAGAGTCCTGAAGAAAATGAAACTTCTCATTATTGATGAGGTAAGCATGGTCTCAAACTTGATGCTTCCCTTTGTGCATATAAGAATGCAGCAAATTCTTAAAACAGAGTATGACGTGTTATGTGGAGGAAAACACATCATAGTTTTTGGAGATCTACTGCAACTGACTCTGGTAAAAGGACAACCGGTATTTAAAACACTTGCGCAAGAAGATACCAGAAAGTCTCTCGGTAGTGTTGGAAACGTGAACATTTGGACATATTTTGAATACAAAGAACTGACAAAAATGCGACAGGCAAATGATGCTGAATATGGAAGTATTCTTCAAGATATAAGAATTGGACTTTTGACAGAATATGGCAAACAAGCTTTGCAACCAGCTTTGCAGAGTCGATTACTTTCCAATTTGTTTCCAAATGAAAATGTAGTTCCTGAGAAAGTGTACATGAAAATTGCAGAAAATAAATCAGTGATCTGCTTAATGCCAACACTGTGTGAGTGTTCTATATTCAACGAAGAACTATTGAAACTGGAAAATGAAGAAATTATAAAAATGGAAGCCATAGATAAAATAGAGCATGAAGGAATCACTATTATTTTGTCGGGAAAATTGAAAACAAAACTGGATTATTTAGAAAAAAAGGTATAGAAAACATCTGGTTTAGAAAAGACTCTATACGCATGTGTAAACTGTCGGGTAATTTTAAGGCGTAATTTGGATGTAGAAAAAGGTTTAGTAAATGGAGCAATGGGTAAAGTGGTGGATTTTGTTAATTATCAGAAAAAATAAGGAATTGAATTTTTTTAAATTAAATTTGATCAGATTGAAGAAGTTAAAGAAATGTGTCATTGTTCAGTTCGTTTTTTTCTTGTTAAAGATGTATATGTCCGTAGGAAACAATTTCCATTTTCTCTGGCATACGCAGTGACTATTCATAAACCTCAAGGATTAAGTGTAGACAGTGCATTGGTCAACATTGGAGCTACTGTGTTTAAAGAGGGTATGGCATATGTTGCTTTGTCGCGAGTCAGAACATCATCTGGTTTGTTTTTGATTGATTTTGATGACACAAAGGTTACTGCAGATGCAAACTGTGTAAAAGAGTATAATAGGTTAAGAAGGGCGTATGCTCCCAATTTAGGTCAATATCCTGTATTTGAAAAGCGTGTGGTTGGTCGAAAAAGAAGGTTTAAGAATATCTGTACTGAAGGTGTAGAGAAGGGAAAAGAACAAGATAATGTTGAGATAGCAAGTAAAAAGAAAAAGGACACTATTGAATCGATTGTTGGTTATCAGTTTGAAAATAGTTCAGCTGTCAACTGCTATGCTAATGTAGTGCTCAATGTTGTTTTTTACCTTGAAGGTTTGCAAGAACAAATTATGGAGAATCGGCAAAAAAGATTTTGTTCCTTATTGCATTCTGTTTAGGAAAAATTGACAACCGATACAAGTAAAATACAAACTGTTTCAGATGTTCATAATCTTTTGGATGTGTGTTCTGGTTCTACACAATTTACGCAAAATATCCAACAAGATGCTCAGGAATTTTTAATGTATATGCTTACCATTTTTGAAAATAAAGGTGTAGAAATTGAAAATATTTTTGGCCTTTGTTACAAATGGGAACATCATTGTGAAAATTGCATGTATACATCTAGGACTAATGTAGACACTGAAAGATTTCTATATTTAACATTACCGGACTGTAAATCAGTGTCTTTCAATAAAGTAGTTAAAGGTGCAAAACATGGAGTGTAGCCAATGTAAATCAGAACTGTTATCCACATTATTTTTAAAAAAATATGGACAATATATCATTTTAATGATGCAACGTTGTACAGTTGATGGAAGAAAATTGAATACTTTAATAAAGCAATTTGTAGCAACCCAACTATCAATATCAGGAAGGACTTTTGTAGCAATTGCAATAATTTTCCATGATGGTCCTTCCACAACATCTGGACATTACACTGCCTATCTAAAATGTGACAAAGGCTGGACACTTTGTAATGATGCCCAGTTGGTTTTCAAACAACGTTTGCCTAGTGAATTACCAAATTCCTACCTAATATTTTTAAAGCCAAAGTTTTAGGAAGATAATTCACTCTCTGAGGAATTTATAATTATAATTTATTAGGATTACGATTGGACAATTTACAGTGCAAAAATACGATTTGGCCTCAAGGAAAGGTATATGTTTGAATGATGGACTTTTTCGTACTCATTGACTCGGTGAATATTTTAAAGCGACAACATTTACAGTTTTCATAAATTAAAGTTATAAAATTGTGTTAGCAATAAGCATTTCATATATGTGTGGTTTGTATATTCTGGTATTTTACTGAGAATAGAATGTTTTTTTTTAAACAATCTTTTTGATTGTTTTTTTTGCCTGCTGTTATGTGATGAGTAAGATTGAAATCACTATTTCTAGTGAAATTTAATATATTCTGAGAACAGCAAAAAAGGCAAACAAAATATTTTGTTTAAATTATGTTGTGTTGTTAAAAATTTATTATTACATGTTATAACTATTTTTTCTTTTATTACACAGATCCTAATTCTAAAATAAGCAACTTACTACAATTTTACATTACAATAAAAAACTGAAAAAAGTGTGTACCATTTTTTTATTTCTAATACTGTGAAGGTAAGTTTAACTAAGTATTAATATGGACAATGGGCACATCTGCAAGTAGGTACAAAGTTTTAATACGTTTTTCAAAACACCCTGTTTATACCTATGTAGTTTTGGAATCTCTCTGTCATAGGATATCATGTGACCTCCAAAAAAACAGATTTGAGTGGTTCATAATATTTCCCATTCTACATATTGAAGGACTGCAATCATTTCAATCATTCTTCTTTGAGCATCTATGCAGTCAAACATCGGTGCTTACCTCCTATCATTCACAAGTAATTTTCCAAACAGAAATATGTTACTTTTTGTAACCTAGTTATACCGCAAGACACTGATTTATATTTACAAATACAGGAAAAGGCACCCTGTGTACCTTTTTTTTCTCAATGTAAATAGAACTCATCATACACACCACTTTGCGTTGAAAGGGTGTTCTATAAGTGTTGATGTGCGTGATTGCACAGAATCGTTATAGAAGAAGACACATCTCCAGATTCATCAAAAATAATAAATCTCGGCATGTGTGTGAATGCTGCACCATTCTCCAATTGGTGTAGCAAAGCACAACAAGGAGATTTGTTTTCATTTCTCCTAATTTTCTAACCTTCAATGCATGCTAAAATGTTCAGCATACATTGAAGGAGAAAAATGCCTTTACTGATTGTTTTTGTGCAGGAAGGTGTGTCTTCCTGCACAAAAACAAACACCAGATGACACAGATATCCTTGCACCATGGTGCAAGGGTGCCTGTGTCATTACATGGCTGCGGTTTAAGCATCCGTGCAGAGAGAAGCATAGATTTGCAACATATTTATGTACATATGTTGCATCCCTGTGCTTTGGAAGTACTACAGCACGCTGCAGTTAAAGAGGTTGCTGTGTGATGCTGCAGCACTTCCTCATAGTTCTGCACTTATGCATTCACCATACGCTACTAATGCATTTGTTCAGTCAATTACGTACTACACACACATTCATCTAAACTTTCACACACTAACAAACAAATATAGCTCTTTTTTTAAACCAGGAAAGTTAGTTCTTAGAAGAACTTTTTTTTTTCTTTTTTGATTTATATTTTTTTTCTTGCTTCTTTGAACACTTTTTATTTTTTTTTGTTTTTTGTGGGAAAAAAAGGAAAAAACAGAACTGGAGGAACAAAACAATGAACTTCAAGGAAAAAAAAAAATAGCAATGACGGTTTTCTTGCTTTCGACAAATGAGGTCAATCGACTGCTCTCCATAACAAAGTACAGCATTGCATTTTATGCAGAGACTTTTAAGGTTGCAAACTGTGGACGGATGTCCAAGTTTTGGACAGATGGATCCACCCTTGAAGTACTCAGCTGCAATGCATCTGATGGAGCTGGAAGAACTCGCATTCTTCGGCATTCCTCTCGAGCAAGGTTGACCGGATGCAGGGTCTTCAGATGCTTCATCATGCTGGCTGTACCACGTGAATATTTTTTGTTGGGATCCCCACGGGAGAGCACTCACTGGCAGATCTTACATGTCACTAAGGTGGCATTAGTTTTGGTTTGCCCCTGAGGAAAAGTGAAAAATTTCCAAACCACATATGTGTATCTTCATTGGCATGGTGGTTCTTCCAAAAATTCATCCTCAGATGAATGAGCAGATGCTGGTGATGCCTGCTGCCCTGAAGCCATTGTTTTTCAAAAAAGTTTGAACTAAGTGAAACTTAGCCAAAAAAAGCTCTTCTCAGCAGAGAGATGCTCCTCCAAAGAAGGTCAAAGAAGAATGATTGAAATGGTTGGGGTCTTTCAATAGTTAGAATAGGAAGTGTAATGAACCAATCAAATCTCTTTTTTTCAGGTCACATGGGATCCGCGCACCGTACGCATAGGCAGCCCGCACCGAGAGCGAATTTGCGAAATTGCATTTAAAAGCAATGTAGGATTAGAAGTAAAAATATATTAATTTTATGAGTAGCTTAGATTATGTCTTAATTTAATATTTACATGAAATACATATATATATGTTTTTTGACATTTAAAATATTTCGTGGGATTCGCGCACCCACCGCATCAAACACGCACATGACGTTTCGCGGAAGCGCGCAAGCGTCTCGTAACGTACTTCGTACGTGTCGCGTATGGGCTTGGAGTCGCGTACCGGTCGCATAGCAATCGCGGACGAAAATACGTACCCAACGCATACCATACACGGATCCTACACTACAATCGTAAAATGGCGAATATGATCCGCGCAGAGATCGAGAAAGGTGCGCATAGGGTGCGCGAATCCCCCAAAAACGTGTAAAAAAAAAAATAAAGTATTAAAAATATAGTTTTAAAAATATTAAAAAAATATATAAAAATAGTTTAAAAAATTAACAATTTTAAAAAAAAACATTAAAAACAAATAATATTTTTTAATTTTTAAAAGAATTAAGTGAATATGGTGAAAAACAATATAAAATAACATAATTAAAGGAATTGATACACTGAAATATAAAGATTTAGAAATCCTATGAAAATCATTAAACATCATAAGTTTAAAGATAAGTTAGAGATAGGAATTAGCATTTAAAAAACCTTTGAAATTCACTTAAAAAAACCCTAGCTTTCAGGTATGTTATAGTTAGGAATTGGCATTTAAAAAACCTTTGAAATTCACTGAAAAAACCGTAGGTTTCAGGCACGTTATAGTTGGGAATTAGCATTTAAAAAACCTTAGAAATTCACTGAAAAAAAACATAGGTTTCAGGGGCGTTATAGTTAGCTGGACATTTCCCTCGTACAAAACCGTAGAAATTCCCCCGTTATAGTTAGTTCAGCTAACTATAACTCGCGCCCCCGCAATGCACTGCTGATGATGTCACATATTACATCACTCATGACATGGTCAGTGACATCACTGATGACATCACTGATTCTCTACAGATGTCTGGCGGGGGTAACTTAGTTTCATTTAGTTTCCTCTAACATTCCCCCTTCTAGCTAATATTTCAACTTCTGGCTCTAATCCTGTGCCTGTACTTGGCACTAGTTGATATGTGTTGGCCTGAGCACTACTGCTCATATAGGTGTCCTAACTGTAAACATCCCTCCTGCCTTAGTACTGATCCTTCTACAACATCCTCAAATTAATTGACTTCCACAATATAGCAGCAATAGTGCCATAAGAAGTAGCAATACAACTTTTAACATTCCCAACATCTAGGATGGTAGTAAAGTAAACAACACGCTAAGCCAATTATCTGGAGCACCTGCTTCATTTACCTTTTTTTTCTGTAGAGTATGCAAAGTTTGTATAGCTTCTAACAACGTTCCATTGTCTGCATCATGCGCTGGGACATAAGTACAGCAAGCAGTTCCTGTCTTTGCGAACACCCCTTCTGCAATGGGCATCATGAGATCAAGTAAATAACAATGCTGCATAATCATCATTCTCATGGCATGCAGCTCTTCCTTTATGGCATTAATTACATCCTTTGTCTTATTGATGCATTTAAACAGTTCCCATCAAATTATCTGCAGCAATCAAGCAGTTGCTGCCTGAACCAACACATGCAAAAGAAACAATTGATGGATGGAATGCTGGACAATGCAAACATTCAACCCCAGTCACAAGGATGTGGGTTAAATCCATCATTCTTTTGCTCAACACACCACCCCGGTTTGGACCCAGTCATATGCAAATCGGTCTTGACCCTGTTCCTTATGGGAACAGTCAAGCCTGACGGCAAAATCCTTCCAAAAAACAACTGTGCATCATTTAACAACCTAGCTGGGTAGTCTTGGGAAACATCATTCCAAGTGGTAGTGTCATACAATTCTGGAGCTCTTCTCTTTCGGTGATGATGTAACAAAGTCATTGGATGGCTCATGGGCTGTTCATGTAGCATGTACAAGATTACCAGTGTGCAGAGGCCATTCCAGTTCAGTGGTAACTGAGCATACAATAATTCTCCACACTGCCAATATTAGTCAATGAGGCTGGGGGTGGCCCCCTTCATATTATCATTATCTATTGTGGCAGTGCAGTTTATATTCTGTCCCACATTAACAGAGCTGTTTCCTCTGAAACATATAGATAACCCCATGTCTGTCTGAGGACTTACTGTGCTATCCACACAAGTGTATTAAGCAATATTATCATCCCACATACGCCCACACTTTTTTACTGCACCCTGACTAATAGTGCCATTCCGTAAAGACATGGCCCTCTAAGAACATTTTATATCAGAATGCCATTGATCATGGCATAAACTGATCGAATCACTGTAAATCTTGACCTACAAACACAATCTAGGGGGTAAAGGATTTGCTAAATAACTATTACACTCGGTGTTATATGTTACATGTTGCATGTTATTCCTAAAAACCCTAAACTTAAGACCGTTTGTATCCATTCTACAGTGTTAGGTGGACATGTCATCCTCATTTGTTCTATCTCATCCTTAACGTCCTGCCTGTCTGTAAGGATATATAAAACGTCATATTTTGTAGCATTAACTCAAAATTGTTCTAACCCAACATGTATTTGCTGCATTCGGGACTTAACAAGTAGAGATGCGAAAGATATAAAGGTGAGCCTGGGGGGGTACTTCTTTAGTTGAGTGTAACATATCTGATCCTTTGGCATGATAATTAATAAGCACATAAAGCACAATTCATTAGTACTTTCTGAGCCTATGTCTGACATATGTTGGTACCACATGTTATCCTAAAACCAAGTCTGAATACTAACCCTGGGCGTAGTTTGCGAAGTAGCACTACGCAAAGCTACTCAAAGTGCACTTCGCACTACGCGACCTACGCATAGCACTTCGCGAACTGCGTAGTACCCTGTTCGCACTGTGCAATTGTTGTTTTCAATGATTGCACAGTGCGGGCAAGCAACCGGCACTGCGCAATCATTGAAAACGGCATCTTGCACAGTGCGAGCTGTAGTTTTCTGCTGCTCGAGTAGATTTTTACTCGAGCAGCAGCTTTCTCAACGTGGACTGGTAGTTTCTCATTGCGAGTGGTCGCGAGCATATGCGACCACTCGCAATGAGAAACATGACCTGAGAATCTCGCCGGGAGGTTTATTTTCCACGCTTGCGATCGCCAACTTGATGTTGCTGATCGCGAACAAGGAAAAAGTCTCGCCGGGATGTCATTTTGCTTGCTCGCGGTCACCAACTTGATGTTGAGGACCGCGAGCAAGCAAACAATGACCGCTGCACTACGCAACACTATGCTACGTGTGTTTGCACTGTCCTTTTTGCAATTTGTGTAGTGCGAAGTAGCGCAAACTACGCGAGCGTAGTGTGGTGCTTTGCCCAGGCTTACTGAATACTATGAGACACATTGGTGGGAATAGACAGTTTACTTGACAGGTGTGTAATATTAGAACTAAAACATACATTATTGTAAAGAAGAAATAGTAGAAATGACAGAATCAAAAGACAAAAAACGATAAAGAAAACAAGAATCCATAACTTGTATTTTGCTGGTTTAAAAAATTGTCCAAAGTCAGAGGTTGAGGGGGATATTTTGTACAGTCATAATCTTCTTCCCCCTCTTGTTCCATTTACTCTGCTAGCGGTACTCAACGTGATGCAAGCTTCATCTGAATATCCAATAGATGGATCCATGGCTTCCTGACATCTACCTTGAGGGCAGTGGGGGTGGCTCTTGTCACTGTAAAAGGCCCATTAAATTTCTGGTTTTTCCATGTCAGGACAAAATTTCTTACAAATACTTTGTCGCTTATGTGCACAATTGGAAGGTCGACCTCAACGGTGACACGCTTTTCCTTTGCTTTGATGACCTGTTTAGAAATTAACTTGGCAACTGTTGTTAATTCAGAGGGATAGGCATGAATTGCATAACTTAAGATTTTAGTGGGGCTTTCTCCCGGTACCTTACTTCTAGTGGCTGTTAACTGCATATTCCCGAGTCTCCCTGTGTCTATCTGATGGGGTGTCAGGTGATGATAAGAACTAGGTGTGTTTCTAAGGGAGAGTTGTGATAATAGTAAGCAATGCAACCACTTTTTATGCAACGTGGCACATAGTTTGCTGATCTTATTCTTCAGTAAGCCATTTAGGCACTCAACAATGCCATTGCTCTGGGGACGATAAACAGAAGATAGTTTATGATTTATCCCTAACAATGTCCTAAGATGTGTGAAATCTTCCTTGTAGTACACCGCATATGATGTCCTTGGGTGCGGAAGTGAAGGGCAGCAGTCGAAGGCTCTGTGTGCATCCTGTAAGGAAGGAGGCAATCCACTTGAGGGCAATTTGCTGTATGCTGATGTTGTAGAGTCTGTCAACGGTTGAGAAGAGTTCTGATGTCATCAATGGCAGCAATCAGCGCGGTCTCAGTGCTGTGGTAGGCATGGAATCCTGATTGTGTGGTGTCGAGGAGGCGGTTGTGTTCCAGGTATTTGGTTGACTATGGCTGAAAAGTGGATCAGGGAGATCGGTCTGTAGTTTTTGAGGTCGCTGGGGTCAGCAGAGGGTTTCTTTAAGAGATGTATGACCTCTGCATGTTTCCAACTTTCGAGGAAGGTTGATGTGGATATGGAGGTGTTGAGGATGTTGGAGAGCTATGTGCTAATAGGGTTGTTTCCAAGATTGTAAAGATGGTGGGGGTGGGGGTGATGGTTGCCCGGGAGTGGATGGATGACATGATGGCTGTGGTGGTCTGAGTGGTCAGTGGAGACCGGGTGGTGATAGTCATTTGGTGTTCGTTGGGAAGTTGAAGTTGTTGAGGCTGAGAGAGGGGGGTCGAAGTTGCCGGTGGAGATTTTGTTGTGGAAATAATTTGAGAGTGTGTTGCAGAGTTCTTAGGAGGGGTGAATGTAGTTCTCTGTGGCTGCCAGTTTGGAGAATTCCTTGACTATTTTCAACAGCTCCTTTGTGTGGTTGGCCGCGGTTTCAATTTGGATGCTAGAGGCTGCTTTCTTGACTTCCTTGATGTGCTGGTGATAGTTGCTGAGGGCTGTATTATGGGTGGATTGTCAGCAGGGTTCTTCATGATGCACCATCGCTTCTCCAATAATTAGCAGTTGTGATTGTTTGTCCTGAGCTCTGTGGTATACTAGCTGGTATGTTTTGATGGCTTTAGTTGGTTTTGGTGGGTTGACTTTGTCGGCACAATTGGTGATCCAGGCAGAGAAGTTCTGGATGGCCTGGTTGATGTCTGCTAAGGCTTCGGGCTGGGTGGAGGTGAGGTCCTTTGTCCACTAAGATTCGCTGACCTTGCTCCAGCTGTAGTGGGAAGAGGTGTGATACTTAGTGGTTGTGTGCTGGGCAATAGAGATGGTAAAATGTGATGGCGTGGTCAGTCCAGGTGAGTTCTGTGGCGTGGCTGAATTTGACTCTATTGCTTGAGGTGAAGATGGGGTCCCGTGTGTGTCCGGCCTTATGCATGGGTTCAGTGACCAGCTGGTAAGGGCGATGTTGTTCAGTTTCTCCAGGAGGGCGATGGAGTTGGTGTTGTTGGTGTCGTCGATGTGGAAATTGAGGTTGCCAAGAAGGATGCAATGGTGGGAGTATGGAAGGGTGCATCTCATCGTGGTCTTCGTGATGGTCTGTATTTGGAAGTTGATGTGCTCCATGAGCAGTATAGGGTCGTCATTGGTGGTGGTGCATGTGATGGTTTCCTTGAAGAAGACGGTGAGGCCTCTTACTTTTTTTCTTGGGGCAGTCTCATCTCATCTTGTAGCCACCAGGGATGGAAATGGTGATGTTGGGGTTTGAGGATAGGTTGAGCCATGCTTCTGTGATAAATGCAATGTTGGTGAAGAGGGTGGCAATGGTATCCCAGATTTCCATGGTGTGCTTGACGAGAAGCGGGCGTTGAGCAGGAACCATCAGAGCAGTTCTGTGTTGTTTGTGGTTTACCACATGGGAGTGGTGTGGGATCCTTCATAGGTTGTACTGCAGGAGAAGTAGCAGTGCTGGCAGGTGAAGGGCCCTTTCGATGATCATGGAGAGGAGGTGAAGCCGCTGTAGCTTCGATGTCCTGGCTTCAGCTCCAGGATCCTCTGTTGCTTGATTAGATGCATTAGGAATATATGTTGTGCAGTCATGCGCATCATCCTCAGAGTTTAGTATAGGATGAGCAAAAAATGTTGCAGGATTCACTGTTTGACACTTCACAACCTTCAAAGATGTTAGTGACAGTATCACTTCGTAGTCTTAGCCTTCTGAATGATAGCAAGCATTGCAAGTTCTGCATAGAGCATCAAAGGTGCTTCCATGGCAATGGAGGTGCTCTTCTGTAGTGCAGAAACTGCAGTGGCAAGTGCTTGCTTGCAAGGATAATGTCTTCTGATCACTGAATCCAAATGTCACTAAAGTATGGGTTTATCATCATCATCATCATTATAATAACTTTATTCTGGCCTTCAAGATCATTAAAGTACATCTCTATAAAAACATTAAAAAAAACATTTACTTAATTATTGATGATTCTATTGTAAATGGATTCTTGGTTGAAATATACATTGTACAAAAAAGTTAGATCATTACGTTACATGTTCTACTTTAGAATATTTAGGTCATAGTTTAAAATATTTATCCCTAATGGGATCATACCAATGAGCCTCATTATGGTGCAAATTTGCTGTAAAGTGCTATTTAATACTAAATAAACCTTCTACCAGATATGCTCAAAAAATCGTTAAGGACAGTAAAGCCATACTATTTAATCTTCTCAACCCCAGATTGTTAAGTAAAATCATATGTGTTTAATTAAATGCTACATTGTGTCACCCCAGAAAAGGTTTGCATCTGGTACGTATTACCCACATCCAACCCAGGAATTTAGCAACTGATATTGCACACTGCTCCGAAGTGTTTGTGTTCGATACTCTTAATGCTATGCGGTTGCTCCGAGTACCCGTGTTTTTACATATTGGCATTAGCCATATATTCCGAGGGGCCTCATAAGCTGGGCACACAAAAAGAATGTGGGAATATGTCTCCGCTTGATTTACACAACACCAGCAATTGATATTGTCTGTGTTGTACCATTTACATGAAAAAGGTTTTAATGGGAGGTTGCTCATCTGAAATTGAAAATATAGTCTTCTGTCTTAGGGCTTAGTTATAAAATCTCAATAGGACTGATACAGGGGGATGAATTTAAACCCTAGGAATCTCCGTGTCAGCGTAGAGCTCTCAATTGTTCTTAAGGTATTGGTCAAAGTCATAAACCAATATGGCTCTTTCATTTCCCTTTTTGAGGGGAAACGTTGGCCCAAGGGGTTCTCCCATAAATGCCTCTGACCCATTACAATCAGCGTATGTTTTACTTTTTGCAACCAGTTGATCTTTTGTGAGGTGTCAGCCTCCTGAACATCCTTAAGTGCTTAGGATTATGGTATTAATTCAGGGGTGGTCCATAATCTACGCCAGTATGCTATTGGACTGAATCTTACTACCTCATCCAGGAGTTTACAGCCTAAATCATAATGTAGTGGCTTTAACAGGGTTTTTTTGTGGAAGGGTCGTAATTCCTCTTAAGAATTTGTTTTCTGCTACAACTAATGGAGTCAAGTTTTCGAAACCCCATAGTTCAGAACATATAAAACAGAAGCCATGACTTTAGTATTATAAATCTGCAAGACGGTGTTGATTGGCTTGGTTTGTGATATTTTATGTTCTTTCACTAATGCCCCTGCAAGTTGATGATGGTTTAAAGCCATGGTTTCAATCTGGGGTTTCCAAGTCAATTTCTTAGCTAGGGTGACTCCTTAGTAATTAAAAACCTCAGTCTGTTCAGGAAACACATTATTTAGGCTTACATTGTACTTTATCACCCGGCGCTTGTTTAGTACCATAAATTTAGTTTTGCTCGCATTAATCACTAATACATGCACCCTACAAAATTCTTCAAAGTGGGATAGTGCACACTGCAGACCGCTCTGCGTTCTGAAAATAATGAGCGTGTTGTCTGCAAACATAAGAATTGGTATTTTTGCACCTACAAGTACCCGGGCATCAGTAGGATAAGTGGCACAAAACTGTTGTACACCATTCAGAAATAAAGAGTCGGCGCGATAACACACACTTGTCAAAAACCCCCTTGAGACTGGGAACCTATCTGTGACATGACTCTGTGCCTGTGTTCAAAAGTGGGTTTATGCTGTTCCTCTGGGATAGGTGTTGGTAGAGTCCTGAGTGTCTGGGTCCCACTATTCACTGGATGGGTCATAGATGGGAATCCATATGTTGGATTGTAATGCCCTCACACACCCTTTCAGGTGTCATGCTTCATCATCTGGGCTGCTCCTCGTTGGGTCGGCGGTGCAATACCCAACGGGCTCCCTAAAATAGGGGCTTCCTGAAGATGTTCAGTGAGGGTGCGCATCTGATGTTGGCAGATCAGGGGTTTCTCTTGGGTGCATGGAAGGAGATTTTCTTGTTGAGGTATCGGGGACCGGTGTTGTGGAGGCATTTGTAGGCATGGGTGAGCATCTTGAAAGTGACTCTCTTCTCGACAGGGAGCCAGTGGAGGTTATGCAGGTGTTGGGTGATGTGTTCTTGTAGAGGAATGCCGAGGACGAGTCTGGCTACGGTGTTCTTTATGGTCTGATGCTTGTGGAGCAGAGACTTGTTGATCCCGGTGTAGTGGGCGTTTCTATAATCCAGTCTGCTGGTTATGAGTGCATGGGAGATGGTCTTCCTTGATTCAGCGGAAGATGCAGAGGGTGTGAAAGCAGCTGGAGGCGACGGCTTTAACCTGTCGGGTCATGGAGAGGGAAGAGTCAAGAATGATGTTGAGGTTCTGGGCGTGGTCCGTGGGGGTGGGGGGGGCAGCTGAGGGACAGTGGGCCACCAGGTGTTGTCCTATGTCGAGGGGGAGGGTCCAAGGATGAGGACCTCTGTCTTCTCCGAGTTGAGCTTCAGGCAGCTGCTGCTTATCCATGATGTGACATCCTTCATTCCTTCCTGGAAGTTGATCCTAGTGGTGACGGGGTCCTTGGTGAGGGAGAGGCTGAGCTGGGTGTTGTTGGCATAGGATACTATGCTGAGTCTGTGCTGTTTGACAATGGCAGCGAGGGGGGCCATGTCGATGTTGAAGGGCATGGGGCTGAGCGATGATCCTTGGAGTAATCCGCAGTTAATGTCCTTGGGTTCGGAGAGGTAGGGTGGTAGGCTGATTCTTTGGGTCCTGTCGGTGAGGATCCAGTCAAGGGCGGTTCTCTGTAAGCCGCCCTCGTGGAGTCTGGTGGTGAGTGTGCGGTGGGAGATGGTGTCGAAAGCTGCCGGGAGGTCGAGTAGAAACAGGGCCACAGTGTGTCCTTGGTCAAGGAGGGTGCGGATGTCATCATTGGCAGTGAGTAGGGCGGTCTCGGTGCTGTGGTTGCTGCAGAATCCAGATTGGGGGGGTCGAGGATGGAATTTACTTCGATAAAATTTTGTTTCGTGGGCACTGATGATCTTCTCGGTGACTGTGGCTGCAATGGGAAGGAGGGAGATGGGTCGGTAATCCTTGAGGTCCAAGGGGTCTGCTGAGGGTTTTTTGAGCAGGAGTCTGACTTCTGCGCATTTCCAGTCATTGGGAATGTTGCCAGTCTTGAAAGTAGTGTTGATGTTGCATCGTAGTTCTGGGGTGATGGTGGCCTGCAGGTAGATGTGTGGTGGGCAGGGGTCCGTGGGGGCCCCTGAATGGGTGCCTTTCATGGTTGAGATGGTGTCTTCGGTGGTGACTGGGGTTCATGGTGAGACGGTGGGCTGGCTATCATTTCTGGAGAAGGAGGTGGTTGCGGAGTCCGGTGTCTGGTCATTTAAGTTGTCGTAGAGGCCCTTAATTTTCAGTTGGAAGAAGGATCCAAGCTTGTCGCAGAGGTCCTGGGAGGAGGTGATGTCTGTGGTTTCACTAGGGG
This sequence comes from Triturus cristatus, assembly GCF_964204655.1. Classification (NCBI taxonomy): domain Eukaryota; kingdom Metazoa; phylum Chordata; class Amphibia; order Caudata; family Salamandridae; genus Triturus; species Triturus cristatus. The sequence continues at coordinate 700,169,909 of NC_140585.1, read as the reverse complement.
GTTTGGTGAATTCATGGATGACGCTGAAGAGTTCCTTGGAGTTACTGGTGTTGGCGAGGATCTTGTTTTGGATTAAGGTCCTTTTGGTGGATCTGATGCGCTGGTGGTATTCCGTCATGGCATTCTTGTAGGTGGTATGATCTTCTGGCGTTTTGCTGTTTCTCCAGTTCTTCTCAAGGTGTATGCAGGTGCGTCTGAATTCTTGAAGGTTGGTTGTGAACCAGATGGCCTTTCTGAGGTGCGGTCTGTTGGAGTTACGTAGGGGTGTGAGCTTGTTTGCGAAGTTGGAGCTCCATGTGTGGAGTTCTTTGGCTGCAAGGTTGGCATCGGTCTAGGTGGTGGGTGCGTTCCAGTCGAGGGTGGAGTTGATCTGCTCCTCAGTGATTTTGCTCCAGTTCCTTCTGGGAGGGAATGAAGCGGGTTTGGCTGTGGTGGATTTGTTGACATTGAAGTGTACACAGTGGTGGTCCATCCAGTGGGGTGGCATGGTGTGGCTGAAGTGGATGTTGTTACCTCCTGCGAAGATGGGGTCAAGGGTGTGTCCTGCCTTGTGGGTAGGGGTGGTGACAAGCTGGTTCAGTCCGATGTTGGTGAAGTTGTCGAGGAGGGTGGTGGAGTTGGGGTCGCTGGGGTTGTCGAGGTAGAGGTTCAGGTCTCCAAAGAATATGTAGTCCATGGAGGCGATACAGTGGAGTGCGATGAGGATGGTGATTGTTGCAGTGAACGTGGCGTGCGGACCGGGGGGTCTGTAAGCGAGGGTGCCTTTGAGTGTGGTTATCGGGCTCGTCTGGATTTGGAAGTGAAGGTGTTCAGTGGTGGAGAGGGAGTCATTCATGGTGGAGGTGGAGAGTTGGAGGGAGTTCTTGTGTGCAATGGCGAGTCCCCCTCCTGGGCGGTTGGGGCGGTCTTTCCTTTGGATCTTGTACCCGTTGGGGATGGCGGTAGCGATGTCGGGTGCGGAGGAAGCGTTGGTCACGGTTTCTGTAAAGAAGGCGATGTCGGGTGAGAGAGTGTCAAGGAGGTCCCAGATCTCAACGGCATGCCTGTGCAGGGAGCGCACATTGAGGAGGATGCACCTCAGGGTTCTGGAGGTTTTGCCATTTGGTGTGGGGGTGGCAGCTGTGGTGGTGCTAATGGCGTTGAAGGTCTGGTGGCAGTGGAGTTAGGAGAACTGTCTGTGTGGGGTGCTCGGCGTGGATAGCTGGCAGTTGTTATTCCTCCTGGGGTTGAGTGCGAGGAGGGTATCTGAGTTGTAGCAGTGGATGGTTGGAGATCCTGGGTTCTGTCGCTGGTCATGGTCGGGTCACGGATGGGCGCAGACGGTCTTGCCTTAGGCACGCCTTGGGCACCCCAGCTACACAGCCGTGCTTCGGCCGCCATTAGGTAGGTGAGGAGAGAGGGAAAGCTGAGCTGGGAGGCAGGAGCGTAGGCAGCAGGGGGAGGGGTCGGGGCGAAAACAGAATAACAGTATCTAGATAGCACAAACAATTAAATAGGAACAACAATACAATTTGGGCAGGAAAAAGACAAAATAGGCAAAATTAAACACAGGAGACACAGGGATAAAAACAGGCACAATGAGGCAGAAGGTCGCAAGGGCAGGATTGAACCCTACCAGAGCAGAGGCAGCAGAGGCCCAATGGTGGAGCTACTGGGGGAGAGAGCAGGTCACAAACCGGAGGTTAGGGGTCTTCCTTGCTCGTCCCAGCAGCATCTGCCATTAAGTAGGGGAGGAGGGAGAGAAAGCTGAGCTGGGAGGCGGGAGCATGGGTGGCAGGGGGGAGGGGTTGCAGCAAAAACAGAATAACAGTATCAAGATAGCACAATCAATTAAACAGGAACAACCTTACAATTTGTGCAAGAAAAAGTCAAAATAGGCTAAATTAAACACAGGTTACACAGGAATAAAAACGGGCACAATGAGGCAGAAGGTTGCAGGGGCAGGTTCGAACTCTGCCAGAGCAGCAGCAGCGGAGGCACAACGGTGGAGCTATTGGGGGAAAGAGCAGGTCACCATTATAATGCTGAAAGGATAATTTTTCAAAACGTTGACATGGTTTTTCAGGTGAGAACCTGAAGTCTTGACACCAGTACACAAATTGCAACCTATTCAATTGTTCTTTTTGCCCTGACCTGTGTGCTTGGAACAGATGTTCGATTATCATGGATTTTGAGGGAAATTTCTGTAGAGTATCTTTTGCACCTTGTAAGCGGATGATAGTCACATGGGTGACAGAGCATTGTGGGGTGATGGTAACGTTACCTCCAGATGTAGCAAGTAATATATAATTGAAAGGACCCTTGGCAGGGGGGCATTCCTCTTAGGCAGATGCAACCTTTGGACACATGCAGATGCTAGCTCGCAGAGACATGCTCCCAGACTCTTGAACCGAGACATCCTTTCCTTGGCAATCCCTATTTTCCCGATACTGAGGCTGTTGATGCTGACTTTCCTCTCTGTAACTATCTTTGGAACTCATGTTAGTGAGGCTTGCTGACATTGTTGACTTACTAGGTCTATTGTTACTTTCCCAACCTAAACTTTTATCAAACTATTTGCATATGCTAAAGAACTGTGTCAAACCATCCTTCTGCCTTTGTTGGTGGTAGGAATTTCCCTTTGCTTAGCAACTTGATGGACTCTGTGGCTAAATACTAAAGTTCAGACTTTCCTGTAAGATTTGCTTTTGATTTGTCTTTGATAAATGCTAAAACTACTGTTGTAAATGTTATGGAGACTCATGTCTTATTGCTGAAATGTGGATTATTGCTTTGAATTCTAAATAGTTTAATACAGTCACTAAAGCTGACCCACATTGTCTGAGTTCTCTTTTAAAGTAACCTGAAATGTTCTTTCCACAGAGGGCATGCATACTATAACTCAGATTCTAATGTATAACAGGGATGCAATAGATATTTATCAGAACACCAGATTCTAATATTATTGTTCAGCACTGCTACAGAAGAAGTATTGATTAGTATGATTTTGGACTGACTGAACTTCTTCACAAGGTTCGAAATTCCTGTAGTCATCCTATATATCTATGGCATGATCCTGAGAGTAATCTATTTGAATTTCATTTCCAATTTGTGAGTTGGTTACCTGCTAGTTGATCCTCATTGGTTAACCAACTGGAGACACCCTAGTTCCCTACCCCTCAATCGAAGAGCAAGATCAATCGGAGGACCAAAGCCTCATGTATGTAGAGAAAATCTGCAAATTATACAAAAATGGTATGGTACGGGCCCAGTGGATAAAAATTATTGAGCTTCCGCTGCAATAAAACTTTGGTAGCAGGTAGGATGGCTTTGTCCATTGACATGAGGGTGCCAATATATTTATTTCCCATTTTCAGTCCAAAGCCCAAATTCCCATGGTTTAGCAAAAGAATTGACAGAGTACTGACCGAATGGAGACAACTTGTAGCAATAAAAAAGTGAGTATTAATAGAGACGCACTTTGGGATTGCTTTTGCTTAGTTTACAGGTTTTTAAATGGCTGTGTGATATTGTACAACGTTGAAATATTTGTGTGAATGTGGCGCTTAATGTAAAGAAATTGAAGTGGTTATCGGGTCCGTTATTGGACTATGATCCTGGAATGGAAAAAGTATATCTACGAGGTTGTCCCAGTGTAGAAGGCAATGAGTATAGTTGTCTGCTGTGTTGTGGTGCGGTGTTGATCGTGAGACATGGTTAGGGATTCTTATCTTGGTATAATAGTGAGAAATGGTTTGTACAGATGATCTCAGTATACAGAAAATAACTGCATCAGCCTAGGTGAGATTATGCAGGTCGAGGTCTAACTTGAAGTGAATGTTAATGACAGGTATAGAAATAAGATTGTTATTTACTATTTCGGAGTGAAAGAGACATTTTTTAATTTCATTTAGTGGAGCAGACAGATATAGTTGTTGAAAAACATTTGCAGTTTATTGTGAAATTGCTTAGAAAAACACCCTGTAAAAATTGTAAATGAGGGTGAACTGCTGCAAGGAGTAAGGTTGATGTAACAGTGTGCCAAGCTGGGATTGGTCAGGTGGTGTAAAGCTGTGTTGGGATTGGTTAAAGTCATAAAAGAGTACAGGTTATGTGTGTCAAACAAGAGGATTGTGAGAAGAGAAATTATTTTCTGGTTTTATGGAAGATCATTTGTGAAAACAAATTAGATCAAAAATGAACTTTTTCAAAGCATTACGAAAACTACTGACAGAAGATGTGAATATACACGTAAGAGTAGGAGAAGATTTATCATCTGAGGGTATGCCAGGATACACTGTCATGATGGACAAAGGGTTACACTCTTTGGCTTACGCATTGGCATAAATATACAGAAGATGACAATGCTTTACAGTTCCCTTGTTATGGAATATAATTTGAGGATTAATAAAATTTTGAGGAGGAAATTATATGAATTGAGACCATCTCCTGGATCTGCCCAATTTGAAGCACTTAATCTGTGGGAATAAAAAGCACAGAAAAATTAGAAAGAAAAATACTGAGGAAAATATAAAGAACTATAAGTAAATATGCCGTGCCGTAAAAGACGTCAGACGGAAAAGCAAAGAAAAGTAAAACCATTTATGTACAGAAAACACTGATATCGTAGCAAATGCTGAAAATAGTGACCTAGATGATGATTTCCTGAGTAATTTATTGTTAAATTGTCCACCACCATACAATGAGTCACAACCTGAGGTACCAAAAATTGTAGAGCCAGAGAAAATCTCAAAAGCACCTACTGTGCCTGTCACTTCAAATGAACAAACGCTTATTTCTCCATAGTAGGTGAGACTGGGACGACAGCTCCTTTGAATCGGAGGGTATTAAATCCTCCAGATGCTCTGACAGTTCCTGTTACTATTTGGCGTATTGTACCTTTTTACAAACCTGGATTACCTTGGTCATTCCTACTTGAATGAACGATTCATCTAATGCCCCTATGGATTTTACTGAGAGACATGTTATTCCAACCCCTATGGTCCTGAGTCAAGGACACGTTGTGAATCTGAGGAGTGTGAATACTGATTCAAATCAAACGCACTTCCGTCAAGTTAGTAAAATTGTTTGAAGTTTGTCACTATTTTACATGAAAAAATGAGTGGACCTCCACATGTAAATTATTCCACTTTAGATGCAACAGCACAGTTGGAAACCACAAATCCTGATGTGATATTAATGCATGCATTGCCAAGAGTAAGTGGAAATTCTCATGGACAAGAGTTGAATTCAAATGTGCTAAAGGAGAAGCCAGGTCTTACTCCTCAAGTATTTGATGATTCCCTAAAAGATGTAAATAATCCAGTTAATGATAGAAATGCAGTGGTTACACAAGCCCCAAGAAAGGAAAAGGTAATATATGTGACCAAATTAAAAGTTGAATTGGAAGAAATGGTCAATGGAACACGTAGTCCATCCCGACTGCACACCTATCAAGTTGAGGAACGTGTTTACTTGTTAAAACATTACGAGAAGAGCTAGATGGACTTATGAAAAATTGATTGATTTAGCACAAAAATATAAGATTGATGGAGGAAATTCAAATGTGTTGCAGAAAAACTAATGATTGGATTTTAACAATAAAGACCTTGATTATATGAGGTCAGCAGGATTGAAGCTACAGATTAAGAAGTTCATGACATTACTCAAGAAATGGAGTGAATTTGACAAGTGAGAAGGTAGATGGTCAAAGAAAAAGGAAACAAAGAAAGTAAGAGTACATGCACCTCCAGTGGTGATTGATGATGGAGACGAAGCATTAATGTTTCCTATGAGAGAGGTACCTGGAGGAGGATATGTACATGTACCTTGGTCTGGAACTGATATTTTGTCTTTCACAAATGAATTCCCAAAATTGAGAGATAATCTAGTAGAATGGTACAGACAAATTGAGCGGTTTGTGGAAATTTGAAAAGTTCTGTGGATAGATTTAAATACCATGTTTGACATTGTGGTTCCTGGAAATTTGTGGACAGAATTTAAAGTGTCTGTAGATTGACCTGAAATAGAACAATTCCAGTGGTATTGAAGAAATATCAGCAAGTGATTACTTTCCTGAAAACTAAGATTTCTTCTAAATAAATTGATTGGCTAAAAACTTGACAGAACAACACAAGAACTCAAAGAAACTGTTCATGCCTATTATGTAACCCTGGGTGAAGTTTCACTCCGTGGAACTCCGCGAAGTGCACAAAACACTCCACCGCACTACACGGAGCTCCACGAGCGGTGGAGTTTCTTCAGATTAATGCAGTTCACAGAGATTGTCATTGCCATCATCGCGAATGGCATCATGCACAGTGCAAGCGGGTGCTGCTTCTTTTCTGCCGCTCGAGTAGATTTTTACTCGAGCGGCAGCTTTCTTAATGCGAGCGGGCGGTTTCTTAACGTGAGTGGTCGCGAGCATACGCGACCACTGGCAATGAGAAATCAGACCGCCAGCGTTGAAAAATCTCTCCGGGAGGTTGATTTTCCACACTTTTGCTCGCCAATTTGATGTTAGCGATCACGAATGAGAAAAAATCTCGCCGGGAGGTGGATTTTCCTCACAAGCTCTCGCCAACTTGACGTTGACGAACGCGCTCAAGGAAAAAAACTCCGCTCTGCTTTTCAGAACTCCACAAATGCCGCATAATGCGGAGTGCGGAAAACTCCGCAAACTACACAAGCAGAGCGGAGTTCTATCACCCAGACTTACTATTATGAGAGACAAATTAAGGGTTTCTGACAGTGTGGTGGAATGGAAAATGTGGCAGAAAAGGATATGGGACATTTTGTTTGCAGATTTGTGAATGGTTTGAGACCTGAAATTTCTTCTATGATTCATCAGCCTTTACTATGCTGGCAGAGCAGATTGATTGACAAAAGTTTGCATTATGCAAATTATAGCATAGAATTAGAAGTGCAACATATGAAATTGAAGGAGAAATTGATGATAATCCAGAATAAAGCAGTACAAAGAGGTCAAAATCATTCAGGTTCTGACAACGCAGTTCCAGCATAGGGAGGATTTAATTTGGCTCCTGTGATGCAGGGTGTCAATGTTTTTCAACAGCAAAGGACTTTCCAGACACAAGGTAGAGGTCGTGGCATGCCAGGTGATGTGCTAACGGGTGTTAATGTGTCTACTTTAAAGAAAACATATCATTATCACATGTGTGGCAAGCCGGGACACTGCAAATGCGAGTGTAAGGTAAATGTAAATTACAGTAGAAATCTGGTACAGAATGGAGGGTATGCACAGACTCAAGGAAATAACATGGTTCAGACTCAGCAATTCGAGAAACAGAGAAATCCAAATTTTACTATGGCTCAGAATCAGACAATGCAAATACCATAAGCCATGATGCCACAATAAAATGTCAGACACCGATATATAATAGGAATACGATTCAACAACAGAATAGAGACAGATAATTTAGATCCTGAACTCTTAGCATGATGATGTCTGAGAGGGTAGGAGGACTGCGTGCTTGGCGCAACCTTAGAGGTAGACCAGAGTGGTCCCTATGTGAATGGAGAGGTAAATGGTAATTATATATCGCATCATATCATATCACCTTTAAATTTAGATCATAAAAAACTTTAAAAAGCAACAACATACAATCACATTAATATAGAATACATATATTCAATTACATTAAATTAATTACCTTTAGAAATGATAACATTAAAAAAACTTAAGAACAAGCTTCAGCAATCTTGGCTCTGGTATATTGGTATCTCAGGGCACTACTCAGGAAAAACAGTCATAATTTCTTAACCATACATTTTCTTGGACCTAACATACCATATTGCTGATAAACATTTTACATTTGAGAAAATGACCGGACCGCTGGTATTTGTTCTGCATTCTCTCAAAGTTGTGTGGTGATCGCTGAAGCCCATCAATTAACAGAGTGGTTTAATTCAATGGACATGTTGCTGTTTGTAGGCCGTACAAAAAAGTACTGATCCAACAATAGGGCAACCCACTCAACCCCAAGGTATTGGGTGTAATATGTAAACACAGAAAATAAACCTTGAGGATTTATTCTACTCTTGCTAATTATTTAAACAGTCACCGTAGTGAACTCAATTTACCATAACACTCAGACATAGACAATACAATATACAGAAGACATAATTCATTCTTTTGTAAGATTTTTATGAGAAATTATGTTTTGAAATATTTCGTTAGTTTCCAAAAGCAATTTGAACACTGGCAACTCGAGACTACTGTTACAATGTAGAACCTTGACAGTAGTTGTTAACACTTTTTGTATGGATATGTACCACTATTAATTGGTCATACGACACAAACCACTGGTTCAAATAGTTATAACATATATGAACATCAAATGGCATTTCATTGCATCAAAACAGTGTCACAAGCGTCGACGTTTCGGTCTCCTTATCCGAAAAATTAATCCCCGAGACCATCATCAGGACAGAAGTTGCGCCATGTATCTGATATAAAAATACATATATATAAATACATCAACTTTATAATTCATACTTTTTCCGATTTTTCAATTTTAAAAAAACATCCGAATTCAACTTGAAGTATTGTCAGTACACTGAAGGAAGACAGATAAACAGGTGTGTCCCAATGATACCACCCATAAGTGCAAAGGTACCCACTCCCTAGTTAGTGTGACCGTGAAAACACGAAGTGAACCAAGGCGTGAAAAAATATAATATATAAATACCACTCATCTACCATCACCCAAAAGGTGAAACAAATACTTTTATTTACAAAAATATTTCCATGAGTACTCACTCTAATACTCTAATCCTTACTCTGGTAAAGCTGTCTCATATATCACAGAACCACTAAAAACCAAAGAAACAACATCCAATGAAATGTAAGAGAATATCTTCAAACCAATCACCTAGTACAGAAAAGGCCATCAGGAAAAGTCGTTGTAAACTTACTTAAAAGCAACTGCTTGCATCTGTGCTTCTGTATTCTGAAAGCAAGCAGTCAAAACAATCCAACTTAGTATGATCAAATCATCATTAACGATCGAGTCAGCCCAAAATCGCCCAGCAGTGAGGCGTCTGTATTTCTCAATGTTTGCGGCGTATACCACTTACTTCATTAGGCACCTGGATAACTTCTCCGGTTGTACTCGCCAAATCAAGTCTGAGCAACAACTCGGATACGGCGGAAACGGTATTAAAACACCTTTAAACCGGAAGTTGTCACAACAATGGAACGGGGATAGAAAATGAATAGAAAACAGAGCAGCCATCTTGGAATGTAGTCCACACAAATGTATTCCACACAAACGGAACGGGAATAGCCAGAATAAACATCAAATAAAGAAAGATTATAAATTTACATTTAAGTCTCTCAACCATCCCTCGATGCATTTAGATGAAACATATTATACAAATACAAAGATACAAAGTCCATCATAAGATGTCCTGTACAATGTAATGGCTTATATAAGGTACATCAAGATTGTACACGGAGAAAGTTCATAAACGCCATAAATTAATATTGGGTGTGTCACAATAATTATATAGCTGTATTCTATAAAGTCCCTTAAGATTATGGTATTGTAACAAGAACCAAAGGTTCAAATATCCAGTCGGTCAACTACATGGAACACCGAAGTTCAATCCACAGGTGTCGAATATACCAACCAACCAATGAAAGATTCAATATAATTACACATTAGGTAGGCCATACAGTTCATAATGTAGCCAAAGTTTGCCATTCGATATACGAATTTAATCCCATTTCTACTGTTTTAGCAGACCAAATCCACCTGTTTTCCTTCAGTGTAAGTGCTCTGTCCACATTCTGTCTGCGTTTAGTATTCTTTACAGAATCAAGTACAAACCATTTCATATCTGAAGGAGTGTGGCCTTTTTGTATGTAATGTTCCACTAAGGGTGCTGTGACAACTTTGCATCTAATGCGAGATTGATGTTGTATTATACGTTTTTTGATCTCCTGTGTTGTTTTTCCAATATAGTAAAGCCCACATGGACATTCTATACAATAAATGACATTTTTTGTAAGACAGTTTGTATGTTGTCGCAAAATCCATTGTTTATCGTTGATAGCACAGGATTTTACTACAGAGGCTGTAGAGCAAGCTATACAGCTACCACACGGATAGTGGCCAATTAAGGGTGGTAAACCCCAAAGATTAGTCAGGGTAATTGGAACCGGTTCTTTGTATGCTTTTACTAGGGAGTCCCTAAGGTTGCGAGCCCTTTTAAAAGCAAAACGTGGTGTTGACAACTGTGGTTCTACTTTTTGAATTAGGTGCCAATTCTTTGTCACGATCTTTTTAATAGAGTTTGATTCAGAGCCAAATGTTGTTACACAAGTGATGATTTTTGATGGTGGCAATTGTACATCCTTACTCTGTAAGAGTGCCTCCCGGTCATAATACCAGGCCCTCTTAAGCGAACGTTTGACCAATCTATGTGGATAGCCCCTTAGTACCAATTTAGTTTGCAATATTTTGGCTTCTCTGAAATAATCCTCCCGTCTGGTACAGTTTCGTTTAATCCGAAGGAACTGTCCAAACGGGAGGTTATCTCGTAAGTTGCGGGGATGATGACTAGTATACTTGAGTAGTGTATTTCTTGCAGTTGGTTTTGTGAATAGGCTTGTAGATAATCTGCCTTCATCATTCCATATCCGCAAGTCTAAGAAATTTATTGCGTGTTCATCATATTCCAAAGTAAAATTAAGATGATTACTTTGTTGGTTGAGCCATGTGTGAAATTCTTGAAGTCGGGCAACTGATCCCTCCCATACCAAGAATACATCGTCGATGTATCTGAGATATTTCTTTATCTCTTTTGAAAAGGGGTTATTGTGGTAGATTACTTCTTCCTCAAAAGCGGCCACATATAGATTCGCTATATCGGGAGCAAAAATTGCTCCCATGGCGACTCCCTTGACTTGACCATAGTAGTCGCCATTGAAAAGGAAGTAGTTTTCTTCTAGTGCAATTTTTGCACAATCAGTGATAAACTCTGATGGTACTTGGTGGGGGCGGCCTCTTTGTTCTAGTGTGGTATTGATCACATCCAGGGCCTCTCCCTGGGGTATGTTCGTGTATAAGCTTTCAATATCCATCGTAACAAGGATGTTTTGATGTTTATTAAATGCTTGGCCTTCTATTGTCACTATCACTTGTGTGCTGTCTCTGGTGTATGATTTTGTTAAAACTACAAACGGCTTAATGAAGAAATCTACATATTCAGCTAGTGGTTGTAGGATAGACTGACAGCCCGCCACAATCGGTCTTCCGGGGTTTTTTTTAATCATTTTTGTGAATTTTCGGTAGCGTATAAAACGCCGGTATAGAAAAATCACTTTTATTTAGGTAGTCAAATTCTTTAGAACTAAGCCATAGGTTGTCTCGTCCATTCTTTGTGAGCTCCAAGATCTTTTTTCTCACTCGATCGGTGGGATCTTTCGTCAATTTAACATAGTGAATCACATTGTTTAATTGGCTAAGGACTTCAAGATCATAGTCTATCTTATCCTGGATAATGATGCTACCCCCCTTGTCAGCAGGTTTGATAATAAGATCATCCCTGTCGGCAAGGGTTTTAAGCATCAGATGTTCCTCTTTCGTGAAATTATATTTCACGTAGTGTCTATTTCTAAACATTTGTTCAATCTCCATCAAAACAACATTTTCAAATGTGATCAGTTCTTTGGGCATCATGTTCGTCGATGGATAAAAGGTTGAAGAGCATCGTAACCCTGTAACATTATGTTATGTAGATTGGTCAAACGTTCGCTTAAGAGGGCCTGGTATTATGACCGGGAGGCACTCTTACAGAGTAAGGATGTACAATTGCCACCATCAAAAATCATCACTTGTGTAACAACATTTGGCACTGAATCAAACTCTATTAAAAAGATCGTGACAAAGAATTGGCACCTAATTCAAAAAGTAGAACCACAGTTGTCAACACCACGTTTTGCTTTTAAAAGGGCTCGCAACCTAAGGGACTCCCTAGTAAAAGCATACAAAGAACCGGTTCCAATTACCCTGACTAATCTTTGGGGTTTACCACCCTTAATTGGCCACTATCCGTGTGGTAGCTGTATAGCTTGCTCTACAACCTCTGTAGTAAAATCCTGTGCTATCAACGATAAACAATGGATTTTGCGACAACATACAAACTGTCTTACAAAAAATGTCATTTATTGTATAGAATGTCCATGTGGGCTTTACTATATTGGAAAAACAACACAGGAGATCAAAAAACGTATAATACAACATCAATCTCGCATTAGATGCAAAGTTGTCACAGCACCCTTAGTGGAACATTACATACAAAAAGGCCACACTCCTTCAGATATGAAATGGTTTGTACTTGATTCTGTAAAGAATACTAAACGCAGACAGAATGTGGACAGAGCACTTACACTGAAGGAAAACAGGTGGATTTGGTCTGCTAAAACAGTAGAAATGGGATTAAATTTGTATATCGAATGGCAAACTTTGGCTACATTATGAACTGTATGGCTTACCTAATGTGTAATTATATTGAATCTTTCATTGGTTGGTTGGTATATTCGACACCTGTGGATTGAACTTCGGTGTTCCATGTAGTTGACCGACTGGATATTTGAACCTTTGGTTCTTGTTACAATACCATAATCTTAAGGGACTTTATAGAATACAGCTATATAATTATTGTGACACACCCAATATTAATTTATGGCGTTTATGAACTTTCTCCGTGTACAATCTTGATGTACCTTATATAAGCCATTACATTGTACAGGACATCTTTATGATGGACTTTGTATCTTTGTATTTGTATAATATGTTTCATCTAAATGCATCGAGGGATGGTTGAGAGACTTAAATGTAAATTTATAATCTTTCTTTATTTGATGATTATTCTGGCTAGTCCCGTTCCGTTTGTGTGGAATACATTTGTGTGGACTACATTCCAAGATGGCTGCTCTGTTTTCTATTCATTTTCTATCCCCGTTCCATTGTTGTGACAACTTCCGGTTTAAAGGTGTTTTAATACTGTTTCCGCCGTATCCGAGTTGTTGCTCGGACTTGATTTGGCGAATACAACCGGAGAAGTTATCCAGGTGCCTAATGAAGTAAGTGGTATACGCCGCAAACATTGAGAAATACAGACGCCTCACTGCTGGGCGATTTTGGGCTGACTCGATCATTAATGATGATTTGATCATACTAAGTTAGATTGTTTTGACTGCTTGCTTTCAGAATACAGAAGCACAGATGCAAGCAGTTGCTTTTAAGTAAGTTTACAATGACTTTTCCTGATGGCCTTTTCTGTACTAGGTGATTGGTTTGAAGATATTCTCTTACATTTCATTGGATGTTGTTTCTTTGGTTTTTAGTGGTTCTGTGATATATGAGACAGATTTACAAGAGTAAGGATTAGAGTATTAGAGTGAGTACTCATGGATATATTTTTGTAAATAAAAGTATTTGTTTCACCTTTTGGGTGATGGTAGATGAGTGGTATTTATATATTATATTTTTTCATGCCTTGGTTCACTTCGTGTTTTCACGGTCACACTAACGAGGGAGTGGGTACCTTTGCACTTATGGGTGGTATAATTGGGATACACCTGTTTATCTGTCTTCCTTCAGTGTACTGACAATACTTCAAGTTGAATTCGGATGTTTTTTTAAAATTGAAAAATCGGAATAAGTATGAATTATAAAGTTGATGTATTTATATATATGTATTTTTATATCAGATTCATGGCGCAACTTCTGTCCTGATGATGGTCTCGGGGATTAATTTTTCGGATAAGGAGACCGAAACGTCGACGCTTGTGACACTGTTTTGATGCAATGAAATGCCATTTGATGTTCATATATATTATAACTATTTGAACCAGTGGTTTGTGTCGTATGACCAATTAATAGTGGTACATATCCATACAAAAAGTGTCAACAACTACTGTCAAGGTTCTACATTGTAACAGTAGTCTCGAGTTGCCAGTGTTCAAATTGCTTTTGGAAACTAACGAAATATTTCAAAACATAATTTCTCATAAAAATCTTACAAAAGAATGAATTATGTCTTCTGTATATTGTATTGTCTATGTCTGAGTGTTATGGTAAATTGAGTTCACTACGGTGACTGTTTAAATAATTAGCAAGAGTAGAATAAATCCTCAAGGTTTATTTTTTGTGTTTACGTACAAAAAAGTACGAGATGCTCAATGGTCTCTTGGCCACGCATTCCATTGGGCAGGTATTTAGCCCGTCTATCTTACTGTTCCATGAAAAAGTGAAAGCAGTTAGCGGTGGGGTCCCCAATCTGAACTTAACTTAAATTAAGTGCTCATGCAAAATGTTCAGATACCATATCAAAATATATATCAAACTCGAAAGAGCATTTGAATGATAAAAAGACATTGGTCGAGCTACCCAAGGCTGTCCTAAAGATTTTCCCACCCAACACAAAATTCCGAAAAGCCAATTTAATTTTTCGATCACATTGCGTGGAAGTTGTAGCGGGTATATCCAAAAGTCCCCTAACCCTAACTTGAATAACCAGCTCTATATGTGGGAGTACCAAGGTATGCTGTCATCACATGAGCCTTCCAGCAAACCTCAGAGACATTACCTATAGGGCTCTAGTTCCACTGTCATCCACAACCTTAACCAATACTGAATAGGTCTTAGTGCAGAATGTTAGAAATGGATCTCAAATTTAAGTTCATTCGAATGGGAAGAGTAGGAGTACTTTGGGGTATTTTTAATAATGTCTTGAGAAATGTATTCTCTGCATTCTCCAAAGTATCCAAGTTGCAATGTCCCCAGATATCTGCACCAAAAAGTGCAGCCCCACACGCTTGACAGTTCACCCACATGTCCCCAACTAACTCTTGCATAATTGCCAGTACACATCTCCTGTATTAGAGTCAATAGACATCTTGGAACCCCTGTCCTAGACAATGTCTCCCATAATTTGGCTCTTGGTACAAGATCAAATGTGGATCGAAGATCCACGAAAGCCACATATAGTCTCCCATTGTCAAAGTCAACGGACCTCCACTTGATAGCTGAAAAAAGTATGATTTGGTCCACTGTGCTGATTTTTGCCTACATCCCGCCTGTAAGTGGGACAGAACCTTATTTTGCACAATTCAGTCCCAGAGTCTGTTGAATATTTCAGAGCAAAAAACTTTCTATAAGCTATCAATCAGACTTATGGGTTTGTTGTTACTTGAAGTGGCTCTATCTCCCCTCTTATGAATTAGTATTATTAAAGCTCCCCTACATGAGTTTGGAGTCTTGTCTCCTGCCATCAGGTCATTGGAGACTAAGGGGCAGATTTACAAGTTCCTTGCGCCACTTTTGTGTCACTTTTAACATTGGAAAAGTGACGCAAAAGTGGCGCAAGGGGCTTGTAAATCTGCCCCTAAGTTTATATATGAGCCCCAGATCTGTGGTTCACTTTGATAGAGGTCTACGGGAATTATATCTAGGCCAGGGGCTTTCCCAGGTTTCTGAGCTAGTAAAGCTATGGTCAAACCACTGATTTGACCTCACAGGTTTGGGACCCATTTTCCTCTTAAAATGTTTTATTAATAAGAGGCACAGTCTATTGAAGAAATTATTATGGGCAGCCACTGTCTGCCCTGGGGTGAGTTCATTTTGTAGAAGAGCATTGAATTCATGTGATGCAAGTTGATATAAATTGGCTAATAATTCCTCGGAATTGAGGAATGCCTCCCATTTAACAGTGCACTTATTATTATTTACCACCACCAGATTGGTGGGGTCTTGGTTTTTTAAGGCCCCTCTTCCCTTGTTTACCATCTTGTCTCAGAGTAGCAAAATGGTAAAATGGTCACTATCGTAATGGTCGCTTACTACCAGATCTAATATCTCAATCCAGATTCTTAGAACCGATATAATCTATGTGACTACTATAGTTCCCCCAAGCGAAGGTTGGCTTTGTGTCACTGTCTGAAGGTAATCACCCATTCCCAGGTCTTAGCCCATGTGAGACTATGATGTCTATGGTCTGAAATGCTACTGCACTTATGTTGGACGATTTAGATGTTGAACAAAGGGGTGAGGTCTTCCATGAATGATCCTCTGCCTTGATGAGTTCCACGTAAGGTGTGTAAGGCTCAAAACAAGAATTAAAATCACCAGCAATAATTACTTGACGAGAGGGCACCTGATCTACCAATTACGCTTTTAAAATAGATCTATTATAAATATTTATCACCATGTAAGGGACCCTCTTCTTTGATGTTATACTAACGGCTAATATGTCAGGGGAGTCAATATATATATTCTTTTCATATCACTACCCAGAGATATTTTTAACCATATGATAAGCCTCCTCGCAAGGCTGTCCATCGTAGGGGGGATGGATCATTGCTGTATGAAATGAAGCCCTGCCTATAAACATTGGAGGTAGCCCATGTCACCTGGAATAAACACAAATCAAAATTGTCTATGTACATTCCCCAGTCCACGTCCACTAATTTTGCCCTTATCCAGCAATGTTCCCAGAAATAAGTAAAGGGCAATGCCCAGAAGGATACAATGGCATGTGACCTCTTGAGATAGACAAATAGGGCTGGTCAAGATCTTCGAATTTAGCGAGGTCATCTTTGATTATTGCTCTATCATGAGAATATTTTTGTTGCCCTTAATTCAATTTAGATAACATAGTTTGGCCAATGTCTATTGGGGCATGGATGTTTTCATGAGAAGAAGTCAAGTTTATGAGTCAGTCCGGATATAATAGTCCACTTTCCATAGGGGTGGATACACTGAGACCTATTATATTAATGGATTTGAGCCTCTCTTTTCCATTGTTCCACTTAGCTTGACCCTCCACTCCCACGTGCAAAGGTACTTCATAATTCGGCTAATTCATTTTGAAGAAGATAATTGATCCATTTGCAGGTAAAGAGCGGGTGGCCAGGGATTTCAAGCCCTCCGTCATATTGAGTATGGTCCAATTTATATCAATTGTGTCCCAGGCATCAGCCCCTGCTGTATGATGCCTGACATACAAAATGCCCAAATAGATGACTGGCCAACATTTTCTAACTTGTCCAATCCAATGTAGGACTTTGTTCTTCAATGAATCAGTGCTTACAGATGATTCAGGAAAGAATTTAGGAAATGTAGTCATATAGACTACATGGGCTGCTTAGTTTCTAAGGCCTTTTGGCCAGGACAGAGGCATCAGGGGGGCAAATAAAGGTTATTGGCCCTGTACATGGATCATATTTCAAACAGCGGTCATTGGCTCCTGTGGCCGAATGGTTGTTGCAATGACTTTTGACCCCCACCTCCTGTCTACCAGGTGTCTGATTTCTAATTGGTTTAATTGGTTCTGACCAAATGACACTTCTTCTCTGTATTGCATGTGAGATTTTGTTTTTGAGTTGGGGTGTTGATGTGGTCCAATAACAGTTTTGTTGAAACTCAATTCTCTGGGAGTTTGCAGAGGAATTTGACAACTTCCAACAATATGCCCTTTAGAGATACTACCCCATTTCTTACTTCCTTGATTAGCCCCACAGCTTCTTTTAGTGAGGAAATGTTCCCTATTTCTGGTTCCACTACAGGGGGATTTGTAAAGGCTTCTGGCTGGGATATTTGAGATTCTGAGTCCTCAAGGACTTCAAAATGGTTTAAGCATACAACGTCATGAATAATGACACTATCCTGAAGAAAAACAATCTTGGTTAAGGGGATGCCAGAGGCGATGCCCAAACCGGTGCCATGCACTGGCTGCCCATGGTCATGAATAACCTGCGTGACAATACTCAATACTTTTTTCAACTTTGGTTTGGTTTTAAACAGATCCAGGACTTAACCACTTTTTTCCCTGGCCCAACGCCCATATCCTTGCCCTTCAATGTATTTTCCACATCCTCAATCAATATGTCAATCTCACTTGATGCACAGTTCGATGTCCTAACTGTTGGCTTGGAAGGAATTTTAGGGATTTGGGGTTTCGCAGCCTCTCCCACCGGGTTGCTTTGGGCATTGCTCTAACCCATCATTAATGCATAATTAAGCAAACCTTGGCAAAGTGTCTCTGCAAAACTGAAGTCATGTACTTAGACAACACATTGAGAAAGGAGCATGGAAACATGAGTCCGTCAGCTAGACAAAGGGAAGTTTGCATGTTCTTAGGAATGGTGTGCTATCGTCGATAATGGATTCCAAACTTTTCTTTGACGGCTCAACCTCACAGAGTTGGGAGAAAGTCTATGTTGTATCTCAGCTCTGGGAAAGCTTGATTACAACAAATGCTTTGTGTTATTTAACAGTAAAAGAGACACACATGCATAGAAGTTACTGCGGGCCAGTGGCCTATTTTTCGGCTACACTGGATCCTGTTGCTGCAGCCTTGCCTTGATGTTTGAAAGCAGTTGCTTCAACAATTGTGAATCTTAAACAGTGTGAAATTATTGTGATGGGTCATCCACTCGCTGTGTTTGTACCCCACTCAGTTGAAGTGCTGTTGACTCATACCTGGATACAGTATTTGACAACTAGTCAATTCACAAAGTATGAACCCATTTTGTTGGGAGCGGAAATCGTTACCCTTAAGAGGTGTACAATCCTAAACCTATTGACTTTGTTACCTCTTCATGGAAATGAAACTGAGAATGAGGAGGATGAGCATGATTGTCTTGATGTGACAAAACTACGCACTAAGCCCAGACTTGATATACAGGACATACCTTTACCTGAATCAGATCATGTGTTCTTTGATGATCGCATATGTTTATGAGATCATGAAGGAAATTTAAAGCATCATGGTTGCAAGGAGTGTATTCTGTGCAAGCTGCAGAGCAGATTGCTCTAACAAGGGCTTGTAGCATCTCAGAACAACTCAGAATGACGATCTTTACTGATAGTCAGTACAGCTTTGGAGTCATATATGACTTCGAGAAATTGTAGTCTCTGCGTGGCTTTATGACATCCTCTGGTTTGCCCATCCACAATGGAGAGAGTGTGAGGAAGTTACTACGGTCTCTACAATTACCTGCCCAAATTGCAGTAGTCAAGTATATTGCCCACAGGCAAGGTACTGACTGTGTGACTGCTGGAAATAAATATGCTGATGAGATTGCCAAGTATTGTGCCTTAAAATCACATACATTTAATGGTGATCTATTGAAAAAACTTCAGATGTCACAAACTGTAACTTTTTAATGGCTGTTGATACTTGGGAGGAGGTGAAGGGGTTACAGGAAGAAGTTACTGAAGCTTAACAGCAGGATTGGATCAGAGCAGGATGTTCTAAAAGAGAGGATGATGTATGGGTCTATACTGATGGCAGACCAGTATCAACTATGGCTAGATATTATCATGGTTCCTTGAATGTCGGAAGAGATGCAATGGCGCATCTCTTCAAACAGACCCAGATTTAGATTGATGGCTGAGAATCTGTGCCAATGATTTGTGGTATGCCAACAACTAAATGCTAGAAAGAGAGCACCTATTATGAGTAATGTAGGGAGATCAGCAGGTCCCTTTAACCAGATACAAATGAACTTTATTGAAAAGCCCCTTTGCATCAGCTGGAGGTACATTTTGATGATTTGTCTGTATTTTCTGTAAATGGGTAGAAGTTTATCCTTCAAGAAGGAATGATAGTCATGCAGTAGCTAAATTGTTGCTGAGAGAGTTGATTCCTAGATTTGGATAACCAACTTTTCTGGAGTCAGACCATGGAACTCACTTAAATAGTGAGGTCTTGAAAATGTTTTATGCAGCATTACAAGTTGAGCAGAAGCTACATTGCAATTACCGTCCAGAGGCTTCTGGCCTCGTGCAGCAGATAAATGGAACATTGAAAACCAGTTTGGCTAAGGTGTGTGCTTCAACATCTTAGAAGTGGCCTGAAGCATTGCTTTGGTGTTGATGAGTTTGAGAAGAACAGGATTGTCACCCCATGAAATTATCATGGGAACCGTGATGAGGCAGCCAGCAAATGATCTCATGAACATCACAGATGAATTTATCAATGATAATTGGACAGTTTTGGCTCATGTAGTGTGTTCTGTGTCTCACCAGGTCGACGAGGCAACTACTGAGTACTCAACAGGAGCAGTGCCATGACCTTAGTCCCAGTGACTGGGTAATGGTGAAGAAGCATGTGCAGAAGTCGTGTTCAGAACCTCATTGGCGTGGGCCATTCCTGGTGATCCTGATCACCCATACTGCTCTGAAGTGTGGAGGTCCCCTGAACTGGGTACATGCAGCTCATACTCACAGAGTCCCTTGTCCTCCTGATAATATAGCGGCACCTGTTCTTGATGTGCTGGTGGTTACAGTGAGACAGAGGGATCAGGTTAGTGAAGCTGTTGAGGACCAGCAATCATACTCGCAGAGTCCCTTGTCCCCTTGATAATATAGCAGCACCTGTTCCTGATGTGCTGGTGGTTACAGTGAGACAGAGGGATCAGGTTAGTCAAGCTGTTGAGGACCAGCAATCATACTCGCGGAGTCCCTCGCCCCCTTGATAATGTAGCGGCACCTGTTCCTGATGTGCTGGTGGTTACAGTGAGACAGAGGGATCAGGTTAGTCAAGCTGTTGAGGACCAGCAATCAGTTGGGACAGCACCATTGGGGCCTGAGGGAGGTCAGAGAGATACAACTAGTGTAGGTACTTAAGGGTCACCACTAGTTGAGTTCACTGCAAGAGAAACAGACCTTGACAAAGGGCCTGGTGCAGTAAGAACGTGAGTAATATCCAGCCCAAGTAGCTGAGGGAATAACATAACATAATATTCCATTAACATATGGTGTTTCATGTAGCTTATTAACCAGTCTGTTTTAAGGTACAGATCAATGTCATTGTTATTATTCAAACTATTATCTGGTCTTTTCTGAAATTCCTAAGGTGAAACCCTCAATTCCACATCTTGAATTTTCTGGAGCTAAGACAATGGGCTGTTTTTTTAGACCAACTCTACCACTGGACATGACTTATGCACATATAAATAATTAATTTGCATTGTAGAAGAAGCAGTAAGGAAATGTATAAACTTGGTAGACAATAGAAATTCAACTATTAAAGCTACTGCTTCATCGAAGCTAAGCTATTGGACATTTCAAGAAGAAGAGCATAGTGTAGTGGGAACTAAGGAAAGCTTATAATATAAAAACTCAAATAAGTTACTGACACAATTCTGAAGGTATTAGTGAATGTGAACATTAATTTGGAAATTTATGAAAACTGGGGACCATGTTTAGAAGGAGAAGATCCTTTGTTCCCTGGTGTGTATTATATTTGCTGGGAAAATATTTGTTATATCTAGTCTAGAAGATGGCATGGAACTTGTATTATGGGAGTTGTGTTTCCAAACATATAACTTGTGGGACAGATTGAGGAAGTGAACAGGGACCAGCCTTGGATAATAAAGAGAAGTGCAAGTGCAAGTGATATAGTGGGAGATATTTTTGGTGTTTTAATACCTTTGGTAAGAGTTGTGCTAAACTCTCATAAAATTAGAAAGCTTTTTACTGTGGTGGATAGATTGGCGAATAGTATTGTTAGAGGATTTACTATTGTAGATACTGAAATATTTTCAAAATATTTGCTCTAGACATCCTTCTCGCAAAGGAGGCCAAAGTCTTTTGGTTGTTAAAGGTCCAACAATGTTGCACCTACATACTGGATAAAAGCAATGACCTGAAAAATGACATCAAAAACGTTACTTACATAAACAAAGACCTAAAAGGGTTAAAGGCTAATGGTGGCTGGGAAAAGATTTGTAAAGGATTGTCAACTTTTAGCAACTGGTTGGGTAACTTAGGAAGTGGATTATTGATTAATACCTTGAGACTCATAGTGGCAAATTCTTTGTGTGTAATGCTGGTATTGGTGACTATCAAATTCTGTAGGCAAAAGAAGTATAGACAAGGAGCAAAAAGATCAAGATCAGAGGGTGAACTTGAAGACATACAAAGAGAATATTATGACGAAATGAAAGCTCTGGAAGAGTCCAGGCGTAAAAGAATAAAACAACAAAACTGTGATCATATAAAGTGAATTTTGTGATGGCTTGATTCACCATAAGAGGGCCGGTTTATGTTCTGTTACTCGTGGTCTCCAAGTTTTAGAGAACATGTCCTGCTCACCTTCTCTAGTGTTGGTACTGCAGCTGCGCACATGCTGTCAATTGGTTTCATGACAAATACTGGATACGACAGCAAAACAACACACAAAAACGAATGAGCACCTTGCATGTTAATTGTATTCCAATAATACTGAGTGAGGAAAAGAAAAAAAGCACTGTAAAAGAGTACTTTGAGGTATAGAAATAGAAGGAATTCATTTATTGAGTGTTTAACCAGTCTAATAATCATCTTTATTGAGGGCTTGACAATGTGGAAATGAATATTCATAAAATATGCAATGGTAATGTGCAAACTGATGTAAAATAAACTTGATAAGCCAAATGTGTATGCTTGCATGAGTCTCGATTAAAGTATGCAGGGAGTATAACAAATATAAACGCCATCTTCATATGCTTCTGTTGTAAAAGAGCTGGTGCAAAAGTACTATAATACAACTTACATAAATGAAACTTTCTATGCAGCTGCTTTGCACTTATAAGAACCTAGATTTATTGAAACAGCAATGATTTTATATTTTATAGTGTTATTTTATATATAGGTACTTTGTGACACAAAGTAATTGGCCTTTCTTATGATTGATCATTTCTATGCAAGCACTGATGATGACTTATAATACTTACTTTTTTAGACATAAATACTTAATTGAAAATTATGCTTGAATCTAATTTCACATCTATTTATTAATAGGAATCGCATTATTTTATATGCATTAATGATTTTCCATTTAGGTTTGCATTTTACTTTATGGACTGATGTGAAAGAACTTTATCTGCCTGTTCATGTATTTTTCTTCATGTTTCACATGACATTCTTAATGCTTAAAGGATACCTTTTCCACACTTTGACATGGTTGTTTGTGTTAGAACCTGAACTCTCAACACCAGAACCTAAATGCAACATATTCAATTGTTCTTTGCAGACTGATCTGTGTGCCCCAAACAGATGATCAATTCCCATTGATGGTATGGGGAATGTCTATTAAGTATCTTCTTTTGCACCTTGTGATCAGATGACATTCACATGGGTGACAGACCATGGTAGGGTGACTGTTGATGTTGACTCATGCAGCAAGTAATACATTATTAAAATTACAACCCCTAGTGTGGGGCATTCCTTTTTGACAGATGCGACTTTCTGACACCAGCAGATGCTGGCTCTCAGAGACATGCTCTCAGACTCTTGAAATGAGACATCCTTTCCTTGACAGTCCTTATTTTCTCAATGCTGATGCTAACTTTCCTCTCCCAGCTATCTTTAGAACTCCTGTCACTGATGCTTGCTGACATTATTGGCTTGCTAAATCTATTGCTACTTTCCCAATCCTAATCTTTGATCAAATTATATGCCTATGCTAAGGAACTGTCTTGAACCAATCCATCAATCAATCAATCAATAAAAGTACCGGCCAATAAACATGACCATAAAAGCACGAAATAAAGCCATTCTACATTTTACAACAAGAATAAAACATTTAAAATGGATAAATTATGGCAGAATTACTCAAACCATTCTCTCGCTTTTATTGGTAGTAGGAATCCTTTCACTTAGCAACCTTTTTGGACTCTGTAGCTAAATACTAATTTCGGACTTTCTTGTAAGATTTATCTTTGATTTATCTTTGCTAAATGTGTGGTTTTAAAATAGAATTGTAATTGCTTATCGAGACTCGTGACTTATTGCCTAAATGCTGATTATTGCTTTGAATTGGAGGACCAAAGTCTTGTAGGTGTGAAAAGAGAAAATCAGCAAATTGTACAAAAATTGTATGTTATGGGGCCCTGTGGATAAAGATTATTGGGCTTGCACTGCAACAGAGCAATTGGCAATCCCATCAATCCTTTTTTGTGATCAAAATTGACAAGGGACGTTTCTTGAGTTCTAGTGTCATAAGAAGGGTGCCTAGCCTCTGGAGATCGAAGTATTTCACCCATATTGTCTACACGCCTATGAATTGACTTTGCTCTATTTGTCATCCTCCCAAAACATCCCTGAATCTGTCCTGAGAGATTATCAAATATCTTTCTCTCCTTGCTTACCTTGCATCTCTTCTATCCTCACTTCATGATAACCATTCCTGAACACTCTCTGGTGAAACGATTACATTTTCCTTCTCCTTCTGCCAAGGTGGTAAACTATTTTCAGTCCTTCCATAATACTCCCTTCTTTCTTGAAAAACTCACCATTGTGCCATACTAACAGCCCTGTCTACACAGTCATCCTATCTTGCATCATCTGCCTTTCTCCGTTGTGGAGCAGACATTTGTTCCTTAACTACTCTTCCTGTTATATATCTCTTCTATAACAAGTACAATGTTGCTGATGAAACAAGCGGCTGTGCTTCCAATTGTCCTGAAAACTGAGTGTGGCCCACTTTTAATTGTTGTTTGGGTATACTCATGTGTCTTGGCTTTGAAGTCTGTAGGGCAACATTAGGCGATCCCTTTGGAGATTGGGATGGGGTCGCATCCTTAGGATTCTCATATTCCACTGCGGCTTCCTGTAGCTGCACCTGAGGAGAAATACCATGTACCTTGGGGCAAGTATTTGTGGAATCATATGAAGGTGGGAGAGCAGACGGGGTACTAGATGTGTCAGCATTTAAGGAGTCCTTAGACTTTTTAAGAAGACTCATCATAGGGCTAATGTGGATTGTCACTTCTGTAATTTAACTCCTACATATATACTCCTAATATTTCTAACAATGTCCTCTAAGATTTTGTCATCGAATGTCCCTTCCTTTGGCCAGGGTTACTTGTGTTTCTGTGTGGCTTTATACCATTCCCTACTGTGTTTTTGTATCTTCCTTTGATCACCTGGAAAGGTCTTTTGCATGTATTCAAAGGGTGTCTCCAATGTCCCAAGTATTGCTAGCAGTTTCATAAATTATTTTTTATCTGCCTACTCAACATTTCTTCTTTTTAATTTCTTGCACTAATCCTCACACATAAAATATCCATCACTTTGTCTTTTTAGTCATATATCAAAGATTACACAACACAACATTATACAATAATGTCACTCTATGGCCAAATTTCTGTTTACACGCACACACACATTCATCATCAACATATTGTCAACAAATTTAAACACTTCGACTACTTCTCAATGTTGATCACCATTGTTTGACTCTAAACTATAAATTAGGTCAATAGCAACTGGTCACTTCCCTCTGCGTTCAAGAGAGGATAACCCTCAAACCATGAATCTCATAGACCAAGGAATGACTTCTCGACATTAGGTCTAGGACAGTGATTTGAATGTTCACATCACACTCAGAGGTAAAGTTTAGTGATAAAGGGGCATATTATCAAGCACGGCGGTAAAATTATCGCCGCTTTAGCGGCAGAAAACTTCTGCTAAAGCGGCGATAATGGGCTTGATAATATGCCGCAGAGAATTCCAATAGAATCCCATGTTGACACCAGAACATGTGCTTCTATGGTAATTCTCAAGGGCATATTATTAAGCCCATTATCGCCGCTTTAGCGGAAGTTTTCTGACACTAAAGTGGCGATAATTTCAACCCCGTTTCTTGATAATATGCCCCATAGTTGTTTCAGACATTGCTCTATGCCAAAATATTGGAACACGTATTGGATTTCTAACTATGAATTACCCACATTGACCTCCTCCAAATCTATATTGGGAAAAACACATTTGTATTACAAAACATCACACCACCTGTGTCTTTAAACTTCTTACCTTTTCCTCTATACACTCTTCATTGTAATTCTAACAATGCTTAACAAACAATATATTTTCTTCTTTCTTATGTGTGCATGTTTCATTACTCTGCTCCCATGACTTCTTATCAGATTCTGTTTACCCATGGCTAACTCTATGTCCTGCTCCTATGCTTCAATCACATTGTTACTTTGCTGAGAACACAGAGTACTTGCTTGTTGTGATGTGAACATAAATTCCTTTAGGGTTGCAAACACAGGTTTCTCTTTAACTAAGATCTTGCTGATCATGCACTTCATTTCCCAGTGAACTCTTCAACCATCTTGCATCACTTTGGAGCATTGGGCCTGAACTTCTCTTTCACCACGTATACTTCCGTGACAATCAATCAATCCACGTTATTTGGCATTCGAAAAATGCATAAAAGTAATTATAAATATACATCATAATAAAAAGCCAACATTACAATAAATAACAATTAAAAAATCAACAGATTAAATACTAAAGTAGGATTACATTAGCCTAGTCAGCATCAATATTAGACAAGACGCACTATGAACATTTAACATACATGAAAAGGAAATCCAACGTCAAATACTCAAAATTCTGTTAAAACAATCCATCTAGCAGAAGACACTCTCTGCTGATCTCTGCAGTGGCAAAACATCTTCAAATTTGGCTTCCTCTCTAACATTTTCTCAGGCTCCTATATCGTTTACTGATAATCTAGAGATACCTTAACACCCTACAACTTTTATTGAAAGTTCTCTGACGTTTTTAACAATTTACTGGATACTGTTCCAGCTGATTTTCCTAGGCACCTTACAATTATGTACAACACAGGCTTTCTTTAATTCAATTGTTAATTAATGGAATAAACTAGAGGGTGATCAGTCCACCTATCAGGATGGACATGAAATAGATCAAATTTTGGGCACTCCTAACCTGATCAAGTTTAAGTCTTTGCTATTGTCTTATCTGGCAGCTAAGGCATGGAACTCCCTCCCCCTGGAGCTCCGCAGCCTTCAAAACCCCTCTCAGTTCAGGAAAAAACTTAAAACTTTCCTATTCAATTAAACCTGTTTTCCTTCTTTTTCACTGTTCTCTTTTGCTGGGTCGCACCAGGACACTCTTCTGAGTAACCGTGCACGTTACAAATCACCAATAACATAACATATTGATGGCAGGGACGGACGGTTCTCTTGTAATGTTTGACATACATGTAGCAAACATGTAGCAAGATATTCTATAATGTGCCTATCACAAATTGGCCTGGTCTCTTTGTGACATTGGCACAAATTCAATCATACCAATGCCTCTCAGAAATGTAAACAGCTTTGAGCACTTGCCAGCCATCTTAGATCCTTATGAATGATTCTTCCAGTTCATTTATTTTTTGACAACTGCTCTTGAAATGGTTCCCTCTATCACCAGCTGAGACTAAACCAATAAACTTATTGGTCCATGGCACACGGCTCAACTTAGGGTTGAAAGATTATTGGCTGCGACAGAAGAAACGAAATGGGCACTTGATCTATTCTCCCATAAGTTATTAACTCTTCAGATTTCAGCTAACATCTTTAAATGTGGTCTTTGCCAGGCTAAATCTCTTTACCATGGAAAGTTGATTCCAGAGGCCACTAATTCATCTCAAATGTTGTTCAAAGTGGTCAGAGAACTTACGAATCCCTCATGTTTTACAAACACTACCCGTGATTTTCAAGGTTGATGTGATAGACTGTCCACATGTTTCAATGAAACTGTCAGACAATTATATGATAACACTAAAAGTGATTTGCATTTACAGGAAGACACAGCTGATTCATAATTAGTTACACACGTTTGAAACACTGTTCTTTGCATTCAAGATTTTTTTGCTGTGGAATTGTTGAAGTCAATCAAGTAGGATCTCCTAATGATAATTGACGCACACAAATAGTACATGAGCTGAACCCTGAGGTCACCTCTGCGCTTACATTTCTCCTAACTTGCTTCTATTCCTCTGGTATTATGCTTAATAACAGAGAGAGAATTATTGTGAAGCCTTTATTAAAGGAACCTAATTGTCACTCTATGCTGGACTCAACTATAGAGCTGGCAATAGCAGCTCAGAGCGTCTCATTGAGCAACAGGCATTTTACTAATTTTAGGCCACACAAAGCCAACATAAGTTACTTGTTTTTCCATAGATAGTCAAAGTGAACCCTTACTGTCTCTGCTTTTTCTATCAGACTAGTGGTTGTGTACATACATAACTATTTTATACTGATGTTGGAAATGTCCCAATTAACTTGAGATGTTACCAAAGCAAGTTTAATTTTAGAGGTCTTTAAACTCAAACAATTCAAATCCATCCAAGACAGTATATTTTATGAATATTAGTTCATGTTTCTGGAAATCCCTTATCTCAATCATCACTTGTGTGTCTTCTGCATGGCTGTGGAATTATATTTCCATGTTGACCAAGATTGATGAAGGATTTGCATATTGATATTAAAAAAACTGGAAACAGCTATGTACCCCAGTAAGCTCCATATTCCACTGTCTCTAAAACTTTAGCTTCTCGAAAAGCGTATTATCATTTAGCCAGTATTATGCAACACCCCTGTCACTTCTCCAGTCTCTCCAACAGAAGAGAGTGATTGAGACTGTAAAGTACAGTTCAGAAAGCCACAACTTGCAAGGACACACACCCACCTTCTATGATGGGTATATGGCCTTGATGATAGGACATCATACGAAAGCCTTAATGATAATACAATGTTAGACTTGGCATCCTTGGCGTTTTTTCCCTCTAACATTTTGCCTTCAGTACTCCTGTTTGTTGACTTTGTTTTTACTGGTTTTAAGACTCTGTACTCCTTACCCCTGCTAAGGTGCTTGTGGTCTCTCCTCAAAACATATTAGAATTGGGGTATACCCAATCGGCACATTTAATTTACCTGCAAGTCCCTGGTAAAGTGGAACTACCTGTGCCCAGGGCCTGTAAATTAAAAGCTACTAGTCGGCCTGCAGCACTAATTGTGTCACCCACTGATGTAGTACTTCATGCATATTGCAGGCCTGCCAATATAGCCTGTGTGTGCAGTTTTAAACTGCTATTTGGATCCAGCAAAATACATCTTTTGCCAGGCCCAAAACATCCTTTTTTATAAATGTAAGTCCCCCATAGGGTAGGCCCTGGACAGCCGAGAGGGCAGGGTGCAGTGTATTTAAAAAGTTGGACTTGTCCTAGTAAGTTTTACATGTCTTATAATGAAAAACTCTTTGCAAGACCTACCTCCTTTATTGGATAACCTTGGAGTCCCCTTATTACATTTATTAAGCTGTAACGTCCAAGTTGGAAGAGGTAACTCCTTTATAGTTGGTGTCTTCACAATTGAAATACAAAATCCTAGCTTATGGTGAAGTCAGATTTTTTTATTACACTTTTGAAAAATGTCACTTTTAGAAAGTTTATAAGCAAACAATGTTCCCAGAGGAATTATTTATACATCACTTAGTAATTAATTGGTTAGAAAATTATCCCCTATTCAGTATCACAAATCACTCATTTATGATAATTCAGGCGTATTGTTGTTGGCAATAACACGTTTGATGGCCAGTCTCCATTGTTATTTGGAGTTCACAAGTCTGACTGTTGTCCATTTTTGTTTTTGTTTTGTTTTGTTTTAATAACATTCCTCCCAATACTTTACAGGATCTGTAAGGGTTCATTTTGAACCTTTAATTATTGGGTTTTGCCATTCTAAGAAGGCCCCCTAGTTCCCTGTAGTACACGTGATAACCCTGGTATGTTTCCCAGCTACGGACAAACTCCATTTAAAGTTGATGCAGCATTGCAGTGGCATGGATGCACTTAAGGAATCATCGGGCTGATCCATATCGGAGTACAATGAAGCCTGATGCTGAGCGTGACAAGTCTCGAGGGCTATTTACACCCAAAGGTGTTGGTCTTTGTCCCTTTCAAGAACTGTTTAACACCTTGCTTGGCATTTCTCTTTGTAGGTTGAATTACACATGGATTAGTGTTTTGGGGTAAGTGATTAAGCATCTGTGTTTGATCAGGTGAAACTGTGGCCAATGGAGTTGTGAGAGATGTTCTAAGTAGTTGGTGTGCTTTTTGTCATTTTTAGTGAGATTGACTCTATGCATGACACTTGCGCCTTCATGGAAGAATTATTTCTTCTGGAGGCAGGATAATTTTTCTTTGAGATTGGAATAATATGCATACTAAGCTTCAATGTGGGATTTGCATTTGGAGGCTTGGAACTGATTAACACATGCACTGGTTTATTGTTCAGATGTTACATGACTCTAGTACCCCGCAGTATTAGTTAAGGTGTGTTTCATTCTAGATTGATCTGGCTTGTGCACTGGTCTTGGTTCTAAGTGACACTGTGCTGTTTAGACTTGTGGGCAAGAAACACACATAATTGTTTGCCATATATTCTAGAATGTGTTTAATTAGTGTGTGGGTTTATGTCAGTAATTACAAGTTTGATTCCTTTCCAGCACTGAGTTGGGATAATGGTCTTGCAGACCTTTTGAACAACCTGAGACTGAAACATCTACAGTCTGTCCGCTTTAACACCACTTACTACACTTGGTGGTGCTTCAGTCCTTCTTGATTAGTTGAAACACAAGGATTCAAACTATCTGGATTGTAAATTTGTGAACCTGTAATGTTAAGAGGACTTTACACTTCCCCACAATTAATGTATACTATTAGCATTTGGGGATTGTGTGGTGGCGCCAGTGTTATTATACTGATGTATTGCTGTATATAATGTTTGTTTTTGTTTTTCAATTTTACATGATGATATATTGATTCAGCCATAACAAATATATATTTGCTAATAACAATATGCCTGTATTATCATATATGAGTTATTTGTCATATCGAATAGGGGGATCATTTTTTGACCAATTAATTCCTGAGTGATGTATAAACACTTCCTCCTGGAACAATTTAACTAATACACTATAGTACCCAGTTCCTTGAGGAAGACTGTGTTGCCCTATTGTTTAAATACTTTTAGAAAGTTGGCATTTTCCTACCTTGGCCATTTGGTGACTGCAGCCAGTGTCTGGGTCACATGTATATGTGAAGTTGACAGTTTTGGCATTGTGTTTTCCTCATAGACAGCCACACAGAATAGGGAGCTTATGTGTGCATGAATGGGTCATCACTGGCAGAATGGGAAGGAGGAGCTCGGAAAAGCCCCACTTATACTTGAGTAGGCTATGTCCTGCCTCCACACAAAGGGTTGCAGACCCACTGTAGAAGGTAAGACACCTGTGCACTTCAGAGGCATGCCTCTAGCAGCTTCTCCCCACTTCAAAGGCACAACTGGGTATAAATACTGCACCTCAGACATCAACACTTCAGTACACTTTTGGACCTGTGCATACTGTGCCAGGAAGAAGTACTGCTGTGCTGCCGTAAGGACTGCCACTCAGCTGGACTGCTACTCTGAAGGGCTGCAGTCCTGCTGTGCTGACCTGCTGCCTGCTGCTCTCTTGCCGGGGTGAGAAGGACTGGGTCTGAATCAGGTGAACCCAGGATCCAAGAAGTACTCCAAGGGATAGTTGGCTGGCCTCCTGACTTGAGCCTCTGGGACAGAAGGCTCAACAACCTCAATCCTAGCACCTGGACTCTGCCATCTGTGCAACTACCCTGTTAACTGGTGCCACCCCAGTCCTGGGCCCTTGGAAGTGGGCTTAATGTGCTCTACCAGCCTCTATGCATCCACTGGAACAGACGCATCCCCTCTGCTGTGTGGTACAATCCTGAGCATAAATATTGCATCACAACTGCTGCATAGATTGGGCCCATTGCCAAGACCTTCATCACCTTTGCAGCCCACAGCATCTTCTGAACTAACTCTGTGCGACTCATCCTCGGCGCATGCCCTCACCTCCCTTGTCAATGGTAGCCTTGACAATGACATCAGACTCTGCCTCACAGCTCCTTGGAACTGATGCATAACCACGAATCCACAACGCATCCTCAATGCCTTACTTTGCATTGCTAGCCCTCATTGACAGGATCATCAATGATGACACAGGACCTCACATCACAACCTTGATGCACATCGGAACCGATGCATCACTTTATCTGAGTGACCCATCTTTAAGATTGATCCCTGCAACACTTTGCAAACAAGGATTTAAGGTACTTTGTTCAGTAGGTCTCACTGGGTGCCTGAAACCGGCCTGTGATCCATTGCAATTGGACTGAACCTGGGACGTTGTCCAAGTTCAGCACAGCCAGATAGCCACAGTTAACGCTTTGTTCTTTTTGGCACATTTTTCAAGTAACTGTTTAAAATTGTATCCCTCCATTTCTACTGATTGGAGTTTTGTCGTGCTGGTCTAGTTTCATTTACTAGAAAATATCTCTATCTTTCTAACTTGGTGTTGGAACATTTTTGTGTGGTGTTTTTCACTTTATTACTGTTTGAAATGTTGAACAAATACTTTACACAATCCTGACTGCTCTATGCCAAGCTACCAAAGGGTTGAGCTAAGGTTAATTTAGGGTTGGATTGTGCCCCACCCTGACAAAGATGATGGTTTTTGCTTGACCAAGGCTCACATACCAGTCAACCAACAACACCAATCTCTTACGAAAATCCCATTGGAAACTACCTAATATGTTACCAGTTTTTTGATAGTCCTGAAGCTGGAGTGTGAATCTAAAATACTTTAAAAAATCTGAAAAATAACCATATGTATGACACAATTGAAATTGGTTAGATACACCACATATCACCAGTTGACAATTCATATGAATCACTACCAGTATGGGAGAAAAGACTTCCCACCTCGTTGTTAAGTTTAGGTCCGGGTATAATTTAATTTATGCTGTCCTAATTGTGTAATTTGTGGCATTCTGCTTGATGATTGAAATGCCGGAGATTACATCATTACACCACTTTGTGTAATCATGGTTTCCTGTGGGTAAGTAAATATCCTATTGCTAGAGCATGAGAACAATACAATCGAACAGAGCACAAGTGGCTGTTGTTTATGTTGGTGAGAAAATGCCTCTTTTTGTGTTGTGACCTACTTATTTGGTTGGTTGTTTTTTTTGTGCTTGTTTACGACTATGCACACTGGGGCACTCCTGTCCAGTGTCTAATGTGTGTGCAGTAACCCCAAAAACATGTAGACACTGTCTAATCCCTGATTGGCATCTTCAATTAACTTAGGCCATAGTATATTGTTTAGAAACTGCACCAATGGCATTGAAATTTAAATGTCACCGGTGGAATGCAGCACAGACAGTGCCATCCCTTTGAGGGACAAGAAAACATGGCTTTAGGCCTACCATTGTGACTGCTGCAGTATAAACCTGCAGTTCAACCTATTTAAATAACCCTTTTTGACAGGCACAAACCTTCCTTTTAAAGACTAGTAAGCTACGAACAATATAGGCCTTTTCCTTCTAGCCCACAAATAAGGGTGCATTGTATTTAAAAGTGAGGCATGCAGAAAATGAATGTTAATATGTCAATACAGCGACAAGACCAACAAAGCCATGTGCAGATTGCAGAGTAGAAATCTAATGCTCCTACCTCAGGAACTGAACCAGGTAGAACTTATACCACTATCTTTAACAGTTATTAAAAAATACAATTCAAGGGTAAAATCTGATTTTTACTAAATATTAACTGCTTGGGTGAAAAGGACAGAACCGGTCCGTCCTCGGCGCATGAGCAGGAAATCCTTTTGGTAAAAACAGCCTTGGAGACGGGAAAGAGATTTCCCATCCTTGAGGCTGTTTTTGCTTTGTTAGAAAATTTGAGCCGAAGCGGTGATCCCAGGAAGAAATGTGACAAAAATTAGATTTTCTTTAGATAAATTTGTGGTTTGCAGGGGATTCTGGGTGAGAAAAAGTTGGGGTATCAATACAAGCCACACCTCCATGGGTCAGGGTTTGGTAGGTTTCCCCAGATGGTTGCAGAGCCCGGGACCAAAAGTACAGGTAACCCCCTTGCAAAACCTGGTCGTTTTGTGATAGATAATTTTGGTCTTCACAATACATTTTAAGATGTTTCCTGTTATAGGCACTAGCCATACCCACACAAGTGAGGTACCCTTTTTATTGGGAGACGTGAGTGAATGACGGGTGAATGGAAGTTTGTGGCTCCAACACAGATTTCAGAACTTTCCATCACAGAAATATAAGGAAAATTAGATTTGTTAGACAAATGTTGAGGTTTGCAAGGGATTCTGGGCACCAGAACCTGGTGAGTGTCAGACAAGTCAGCCCACCCTGGATGTCCCTGGGTGTCTATTTTTAAAAAATTAACAGTTTTCCTGGATTTCTATAGATGCCAGCTGAGCTAGGGCCAAAAATTCACAGCTAGGCACATTACACCTTGAATCACTAGCGTGTTGGCAAAAACGTTGAATGGAATTCACTGGCTGATGAAGATGCCAAATTGACAGTCCGAACTGCTGCTGTTACTGCAAAAGGCTTGTTCTAGCACAAGCATAGACGGAGAAATACTGATAGCTGTCAATGCCTCAAAGAATGGCTGTGCCATTCCAAAAGGCTTTCCACTCAAATTTTCCTATAAATTAGATTCGCAAAACACACTGTATGCTTAAATTCCAGCAGTGGGAGATAGAGTTATACCAAACACTGATCACAGATTAGGTTTATTTCTAGCTGCACACGAGGGTCTGGGCTCTTCACACACCGGAGTCACTGCTACAGTTTGTTACTGAAGTGGCAATTCTGGTGGCCGAGTTTGTCTAAACAAGCAAAGGCTTGTGTCTTAAAGTGCGACAACTGTCAGCAGATGAAAGGTTCCACCGTAGCATGGCCACCACAAACACCATTACTCATTTCAGACAGACCTCTCACATGCGTCTATTTGGATCACTGTGGCCCCTTAAATCAGACGCGACTTACAAGTACATCATGGTGGCAATGGATTTATGCTCTAGATTTTTATGGGTGTGGCCTCAGCGCTTGGCTGACGATCGAACTGTTATAAAGGATTTGCGAGTCTTCATAGGGACATACGCAATTGGCACATTAAAATCCGACCGTGGCCCTGCGTTTAGCTCTTGAGCTTACAAGGAATCCATGGAAAGTATGGGTGTGGCCTTGCGGTACTCCTCCCTCTACCATCCCAAGGAAAATTCGGTGGTGGAGAGGAAAAACCGGGACCTAAAGCAATCCTTAACAACAAGGGTATCAGGTGCGGGCAATAGTTGGGTCAATCACCTATATGGTGTCCAGAGGTCACTGAATAATATGCTAAGAAAATCCTTTGAAGGACGTACCCCCTATGAGATCCTGTTTGGGACAGGAATGTGGGTACCTGACTTTGATTGTGCCAGAACAGTAGCGGATCTAAAACCATTTGAATTGAATGATTGTTTGGCTGTTTTGCAGGAACTTAATGAATTCAAGGCATTACAAAGCAATGTATAAGTAAATCGTACCACCACTAGGGAAGTGAAACCCGTTCCGGCAAGACCTGTCTGGATTCCAAAAGTTGGGGACGTGGTCAGCGAAAAAATTGTGGACAAGAAAGAGTTTGGGCCATCCTAAAGAACACCTGTACCTGTCCAGGCAGTTCAAGGAACAAGAACAGTACTTCTTCCACCTTTTGCTGGCCAAAAAGAAAAAAGATTTGTCTCCATTGATCTGATCAAACCACACAATGGAATCCTGAGTAGCCACAGATCTCCTCTCACTACTATACAGGAAGTTTAGATGAAAAGACTAATAACGTTCCAAGACTCCTCCGACCAAGATGCCAGAGCAGCCAATAACAGAGTATGAATTACACCTGTTGAAATTAAACAAAATCCAAATGAAACTGAAACACAAACTGCAATGCAGCCCAATAATGAAGTTTTCATCAATGTGTCTTCACAATATGCAACTGCCAGTTCTTCAAACATTGCTGAGCTCCCAAGGATAGATCAAACTACATCTGGCTACTTCATCAACTTCGATGAACCTGAGCAAATGCCACTAATTTCTAAGAAAGAACAATTTCAACAATTCTATCTCTGGCTGAAAAAGACTTATCTGGTGTCCCCTTGGTTGCATCTTTGGTTTGCATTAGGGATCATGTTAATTTGGATTGGTATAGTAACTGTCTTTTTCCTACTTCTGAATGGACATTACCTCCTACAACGCTCCGCAGTCCAACCTGTGAACTTGGTCTTGAAACCACATACGTCATCACACCGTGAACAAAGAGCCTTTTCCCTAGTGAACATTTCAGTAGTTCCAGTACCGGGTGATATAGTTTGGGATAGGGTTTCTTATGGTGTATTTGGTCCTACTAAAAATTTGAACATTTCACATGTGTTTAAAATTTCAATGAATGATTTCATTACCCCGAGTACACTCTCTAAATATTGGGACATTGAGACTAGATCTAGAACAATCTGGTGCATTTTCTTACAGGGAATTGTATGAAGATACACCTGACTATGATAGTATGGTTTGTTACCAGCATTATGGTCATCACTTTTTGCACAGAGGTAATGTTTCACGCACTGTAAACACTTATCATCATTGGAAACATTGCCCAACACCACCGAAAGGTAGTTCTGACATATTCGCACAGAAATGTGCATACTTTTCTGGGTTCAATACATCAGACCCCATTTCATACTACTATCAGTTAGTACAGACGAATGCAACTGGCAAGAAAATTATGCTGACTAACACAAAGCTCATATGTTTGGCCCCTTTTATCTCCCAACTGTCTGTACAAGGTTTCGACTATTGGAGGGGCACGATAGACACTTGCTGGCACATGCATCAACAATGCCATTTGCGATTCCTTAATAGCGAAAAATAAGGATTTGCTAATAAGGAATAGCAAAAGGCTATGCATGTAGAAATCGCTTACAAAATAGCGTTTTCTAAACATTCCTTAATTGCCATTCGCAAATTGCGAGTCGCAATTAAGGAATATTTCCCCATTGATTCCTATGGGCCTAGAGGCCCATAGGAATGAATGGGAAGACTTTCTCAATTTGCTAATCTCAATTAGAGAATCGCAAATTGCTCATGCTATTTCAAGGGTGCCAGGGCGTCAAAAAGACACCCTGTTGCACCCCTGAAATCTGCATATGAATACATCTTGCACACACACATGCCCCAAGGGCATGTGTGTGTGTAAAATGGAACTTTGAAAAATGCACTTTAGTGCATTTTCCAAAGTTTTTGCAAATTGCCATGAAGTTCAACTTCATGGTAATTTGCTCCCCCTATTAGCGAAATCGCTAATTTTTAAACTTTCATGCATTGCATTTAAGGAATCTCAATTTGGGATTCCTTAAATGCAATAGCAATTTAAGGAATCGCAATTTAGAGATTCCTTAAATTGCGATTTTTGCATTTGGGATGAAACATCCCAAATGCAAAAATCCCAGTCGCAAAGGGGCAGATTCTGAGAATCTGCCCGTTTGCGACTGGCTTTTGCTTTGATGCATGTGGGCCTAAATCTATTGGGGGAATGAAAGACTGACAGGTTCAGGGAACAGAGGTGTTATTTAGAGCTTGCCTCAATCCGTTATATATAATAGCCCTGAACAGAACAGTGCAACAAACTACCAGTTATGGGTTTGCAAAAATTGAAGACCTGACCTATTGTAGGTATATCAAACGACACACTGCTTAGTGAAGAGGTACTGGGTGCAATGATACAGAATGGTACATACAATTACTCAGCTTCCAATTGGAATGGATGGGTGGCTTAGCCTATATCGACACAAATAGGTGTCAATCAAGATTCAAGGGTACCACCCTTGTTTTCAGTATAAGGTTTGATTCGCTGAGCAGACTGAAAGCGATGTTTCAACAAAGTGTGGCCTTATCTTCAGCCCGAGAGACTTTTGATCTCCAGGTTGCAAGGTCTTCAGCAGAGATACAGGCCCTGGTCTGTACGAACTTCCCAATCCATTTTGGAGAAATGGTTCATTGTATCTTTAACATGTTTGATACGAGTGGGATCGTACACTTATTTAAGTGACGTGGATCAGGTCTCTTAACCACCTTTCAGACCATCTTTGGAGTAATTTCAGCCTTCATACACTCCGTACTTGGAAGCGTTTTTGGAGGGCTTCCTTTGGTCCTGCTTTCGGTAGCGGGCATCCTAATTTTAATACTCGCAATCCCTCAAGAAATGGAGAGAACACTGCTGGAACAACTTTGACATGAGCGCATGGTGTTCTTCCTGTCTACACTTCAGCTGCGAGAGCTGAGTGAGCATTTGTTCCTGTCTCTCAGACCGGTCTGGCTAGACTGTGTCCTGCCTTTGTTCCGTTGCCTCTTCTGCAGATTTGGCTGCGTGTTAGACCTGTGTCTGACACTTTCATTGGTTGTGCCGCCGGACATAGAAGAGCAACTGGTGCCTTTGCAGGCCCACATGTGCAGTTGTCCACAGAATATTCCTATGTTGATGACATCATTTCCAGAGCCTCCAAGGAATGCTTCTGCTCCTGTTGGAAGGGATATCGGCTCTGCTCCAGAAATAGACATCGGCATCAGGCCTGCAGGCATCTAACTCCTCCCCGGCGGCTACTTTGGGAACCAGAGATCACCATCTTTGCTCATTGGATACGATACTGGAAGTTCTTGAGAGTCTGACACCTGCGGATACGATGTTCAGTGCAGGATTCTTAAAACAATCTGGCCTCTCCTGTGCTGGGAAGTGTTTGGCAAATTTTTTAATATTTACCAAATTGAAGGTCGAGTGTGACTGTGTTTTATTATTTTTATGTTCTTTACTATATCTGGCAGTTAACTAGGCCTGGGCGGTAAATTCCGTTCCGCTCGCGGAATTTGCGTAATTTGCGTAATTTCGCGTTCCGCGGAGAACGCAAAATTGCTAAAAAGTCTGCTTTCCGCGATTTCGCGAAATTTTTGCGTGTTCGCGATCTCAAAATGCGTGTTCGCAAGATATTTCTCCCCGAGCACGCAAACAGCAATTGTGAACAGGAAAAAAGCATCGCGAGCAAGCAATTCCGCGTGTTCGCGTAATTTCTGCGTGTTCGCGGAGATTTTTTACCGTTTCGCGGAGATTTGCGTAACGCAATTCCGCAAATTCCGCCCACCCCTACAGTTAACCATTAAACCAATCAATCATACAGTACTTTTAGGGCATGACTTATCACCCGTGAGAGGAGTGTCCAGGTGCTGGGCTGCGGATTTCAGTAGAAGAGCCAGGTTTTGAGATTCCTCCTGAAGCCTGTCAGCGAGGGTGATGTGTGGAGGTGCAAAGGAAGGGCGTTCTTGGACCTGGCAGCGAGTTGGGAGATGGAGCGTCCTCTGTTCAAGAGCAAGTGGATTTCTGGAAGGGTGGTGGAAAGTCAAGAGGTGGCTCATGTATGCAGGGCCTTGTTCATTAAGTTCTTTGTTGGCGTGGGTCAGGAGTTAGAAAAAGGCATCTTTCCTGGATGGGGAGCCAGTGGAGGTCTCTCAGGTGCTGGGCGATGTGGGTCCTTTTGGCCATGTTGAGGATCAGTCTGGCTGATGCGTTCTCTGTTCTCTGAAGTCGTCTCTTGAGTTTTCTGGTGGAGATTGCAGAGTGTGTTGCCATAGTCCAAATGGCTAGTGATGTCATTGTTTTTCTTTTGCTGATGAGGAGCCATTTGAAGATTCTGCTGAGCATGCAGCGAGTGTAAAGACAGGCAGAGGAGATGGTGTTGACCTGTGGTTTCATGTCCGGAATGATGTCAAGGTTGTGGGCATGGTTTTCTGTGTGAGGGAGGGTCCGAGTTCTAAAGGCCACCAGGAGTCATTCCAAAGGGTGGTGTGGTTGCCGAGAAATCTGCACCTTTATTTTTTCTATTTGAGCTTCAGGCAGTTGTCCTTCATCCAGGCTGAGAAGTTCTTTATGCAGTTGTGGAAGTTGGACTTTGCAGCTGTGGGGACTGCTGAGAGCAAGAGGGCGTGCTAGGTGTCGTCGGCATAGGAGATGATGATGATGTTGTCGGTTCTGACGATGTCTGCTAGCGGCATCACGCCATTCCTGGAGTTGCTGATATCCTAACAGCACTTCACAGTTGTGAAAGGGAAAAATAATGAACTGATGTGGTAGCTTGTTTGTGACTAGTATTAGCATCTACAGGATCAAACTCCACCCATGAATAAAATATTAAAAAAGCATATGTAGCAAGTACATTAACAACAAATGTTATCTCATCACCCTTGTTAAGGACACCCCATATCAAGGCAATATTGTGTGACTTATGCCATGTAGGTTGGGCCTTTCAGAATAGGAACTTGCTCCATATTCAGCAAAAAGATTCAACAGAGAGATCTAAAAAAAAAACAGAAATCCGAATGGGGAATTACCTTTGATAAGTCAAACACTTGTAAAGCCTGCAGGACAAAGAAAGCACCTAACCGAGTTGAAGTTGGTATCCAATACTGCACCAGTCATCTCCACTAAGTGTACTACTTGGTTTCTTGAATGTGTCGTCAAAAAGTACAATAGTATCTAGAAAATGATGGTCCCATGTTGGTGCCAAATTTTACTTTCCTCTAAATATTTGTAGAAACACGGAAGTCAGTTTTCTAGATGACACCCCCAGCCATAAGAGTTAGTGTATCTTCCATCAGAATATTGCAACCATTCCACAACCCAAAAAAGCAATATTTGAGTGAAATGAATTTCCGGTAGTGATCAATCTCATGAGACATCACAGGGATAGTTAGTGAAACCCCAGATCCTCTTTCATTAAATAATTACATACTTAAGAGCACTGCAACATTAGGTCTTACTTTCCTTCTATCAAGATTTTGGCAGAGTGGTGGCCAAAGAAGGTTATCCTTATCATCCCAGCTTGTTTCACCAGGAGAAGATAAGAGCAGGCCTTAAATATTAACCTTCCAGTAAGAAAGTGGATTATTGGTGAAGTAGTCGATGAGAGAGGGAAAAAGCTCTGAATCAGGGAAGTTGGATTTCCAGGCTGAGGAGATAGTTGTCATCAATGGGGAGTCTGTTGCAATTGAACCCAGTAAGGATTTTTACCTGTAGACTTAGTCAACTTTTGGGAAGTCGAAAACCTCCAGCATGATGAAGCTGTGAGTTTTAGCCAAAGAAGACTTCATGAGGCCAGATACCATCACTTGACGGTCCAGCTTAACAGGATTTGCTGCTGCGGAGAAAAATGTGGCGTTAGCTACTGCAAAGTCAAGACAATCGGTGATGCACCTTGTGCTGGTCGGCTGGCAGGTCAGTCCCAGTCTTCTGTTGGTCCTTCTGGCAATTTTTGGTGAACATTTTTCCAAGTACCAACTTTAATTTTAGGCAGGAGCAGTACTTTGAACACTAATTCCAAGGGTCGAAGAACCAGGGTGCACCACTTGAGGTTGGGAAGTTAGGACTTGGTGTGTCCCTTCAGCTCACACAGGAGGCATCCAACTAGCCCTTGGAGTTACTCTGGTAGTCCTGGGTTCAGGGAGATGGTCCTCTCTCCTTGAACAACAAGGCAAGACTCAAGCAGCATGGCAGTCCTCTGAAGAACAAGAAAGGCCTCAAGTAGCAGGGCATGACTCTGGAGTGCAAGGCAGATCTTAATTCTTCTCATTCCTTCCACAGGTACAGGAATACACTCAAGAGGTGATTCAGAAGGTCCAATATCTATACCTGGAGTCAGTCTTTGATGTTAGGGTGACATTCTGGCAACCCCCACATCTGATTCTGGAAAGTTATTCCCCTTACCTGCTAAGGCTCCAAGTAGACCAAGGTGACAAAAGACAGATGTCAAGCCCTTTGAAATATAAGTGGAGCAGAGAACAGCTCCATCCCTCCCATCCAGGAGGGATTGCCAATTATGACAATACCTAGTCCCCCTTTGTCTAACTGCCTGGGAGAGATATACAAAGGTCAACTGCCAAGCTATTCACAGTCATGTGACCCAGGACACAGGCAGTAGGGTCCAAATGGTTAGGCCAAGAACATTCTAATTATCTAAAAGTGGCATTTTCAGAATTGTGATTTAAAATCTGACTTTTTCATTAAAGAAGAGTTTAAATTGCAAGTCATGTGAGGCCAAACTTGACTTTCCTATATGCTTCCAATTAAAAGTTCTGAGGGACACAGGGTTACCCCATTTTTGTTAAACCTCCAACTAAAAGTCAGCACGTATTAAATGTGATAAGGTAACCCAATGTTATCCAATAGGAGAGATGGGCTTTGCAGTAGGGAAAACAACATTTAGAAGTTGTTCACTGTCAGGACCAGAAAAACATATTTTCTACTTTTGAAATACAAGGAACCCTGCACTATGGAGAGGTATGCAACTCCATGATTGATTTATTTAAATTCACCAAGAAATTGAAATGATTTTTTTTTTAATGCAATCTAAACCCCAATAAAGACATGAATACACATCCATCGGAGATTCGTTGTGATGTTTTAACCATACAAGATATTAGGGACACTGAGCTATTATTATCAATCACTGATGATGATCGAGATCATTTGACGATCGAGGAACTGTTGTGGGAATATGATATTGAAACTGATGTTACG
Source organism: Triturus cristatus (assembly GCF_964204655.1). Classification (NCBI taxonomy): domain Eukaryota; kingdom Metazoa; phylum Chordata; class Amphibia; order Caudata; family Salamandridae; genus Triturus; species Triturus cristatus. The sequence continues at coordinate 700,127,575 of NC_140585.1, read as the reverse complement.
ATTAATAGTGGACTGAGAAATAAGTCCAAATGGACCCCTATTTTATCAAGTGGTAATAACATTGACTTATTCCATAAATTAGTTGTTGAGGATTTGTATTGACGTTTACATCGTGATATTAAACATGGACATAGGATACCTGATAATTTATCTATAAACGAACGTAGGGCATTGAAAGATCTCAGTCTGATACAGAATGTTACCATCAAGGAGGCCGATAAAGGCTGTAATATTGTGGTCATGAATACCAGAGACTATAACAGTGAGATCTTATTGCAGTTATCTGATAGTATATGTTATGAGGAATTGAAAGACAATCCAATGGGACCACTTACATCTATGATCAATACATATTTGAGAGAATGGCATAATATCGGACTACTCAAACAGGAGGAATTCCTTTATCTTAAAGTTGATAAGCCTAGATTTCCGTGTATATATACTTTGCTGAATATACATAAGAGTCAACATTCTCCTCCTGGAAGACCCATTATCTCGAGCATAGGTTGTCCAACTGAAAAACTGTCGCAATATGTAGATACATTCCTACAACCCTTGGTAAAAAACCTGCCAGCATGTATTAGGGATACGAAACATATCCTGAGTATATTATCAGATGTCACTTGGGAAGAGGGGATGATATTAGCGACACTTGACACCACCTCACTGTACACAAACATCAACAGACCTAGGAATTAAAGCAGTTAGGAGATTTTTGAGTAAAAGACCAGCTACTCAGTGGGCATATGTTGAAATGATCCTCACGATGATAGATTTGATTCTTAAAAACAACTTGTTCTTATTTGAAACCAAGTGGTACAAGCAAATTAAGGGAGTTGCCATGGGCTCCAGATTCTCTCCTTCATATGCCAATCTCTTTATGGGATGGTTTGAGGAGGAGTGGATCTGAGGCCCTAGAAGTAGCCCCTAGAATGAAGCCATCATTTATTGGGGGCGCTATATTGATGATTGCATTATGATTTGGTCAGGACCGATGATAAAATTGACTGAATTTTGTGAACATCTTAACTCGAATGATATGGGGATACAGTTTACATACAACCTCAGTGTATCGAAAGTAGAATTCTTGGACCTGACACTCTTTATAGAAGATAATCTTATACAGAGTGAACTCTTTCGCAAACCTACTGCATGCAATGCTATATTGCATGCAAGTAGCTCACACCCCAAACATCAGTTGAAATCTGTCCCCTACGGGGAACTAACCAGGGCTAGGAGAAATTGTAGTAAAAATAGTGACTTTATTACATGTTAAATCAATATGAAACAAAGATTCATAACTAGGGGTTATGACGCTCGAACAATTGATATAGCTGAGTGTAAAATTCTTAAAATAAAAAGAGAGGATACCCTCAAAGAGAAATCCGTTAGAGGGGAAACCTCTCAAGAAGTAAGACTGATTACTAACTATAATGAAGTAGCAAGAACCCTCAGAAACAGCATGATTAAACACTGGAGGATTCTAAGTAATGACAAATCATTATCGAAATATGTGCCGAAACAACCACTGATCACATACACACGCGGCAAAAACCTGAAATCACTGATTAGTCCTAGTTTTCCTAAACAGATCCAACGATCCAATTGGCTCACACAAAGCTGCGTGGGATTCTACAAATGTGGGGGATGTAAAATCTGCCCCTTAGCAATGAACAATACTAAGACCTTTGACAGTCTTCGAGGCAAAAAATATGATAACAGAATGATGATCAACTGCAATAACCGCTATGTGGTATATGTGATCAAGTGCATATGTGGTTGTTTCTATATAGGAAGTACAATTAGAACCTTAAAGGAGAGAATATATGAACATCTAAGGGCTATTAAACATAATTATATCAGATATGCTACTGCCACACATATGCAGCAGTGCCATGCACAGGGCACAAAGAAAATATTCTCCTTCTGTGGAATTGACCAAGTGAACTCTGACCCGAGGGGCGGCAATAAGGAACTGGCACTACGGCGCAAAGAGGCCCTTTGGATCTTGAAGCTCCAAGCTGTTGAACATGGGATGAACACAGACCATGAACTGCATTACTTCCTAGGAGATTAAGATCTCCACCTAAGGATAAGTGTTAAAGATCATGCTGCTTGGATTTTGAATTTACAACATTGTATATATCATGATTATGCATTAACACACTTAGGAGAATCTGTTATGATAACTACATATGACTCTGATTATCATGCTCTGTATGGATATTGTTGGATATTTGAAGAACTATGTACATTACTTAAACTCTAGAGATGCGCTACCTGTAAATTGTGCTGTACAATATATACATTGAGATGGTTGGGTATGGAACCAATCAGGGAGACTTTTGATGTTGTTGTGCTTTACCCCTATGCCATCTAGAAGCCTGATGCTATTAGTTTGGATGCCCTATATGGTTGGGGTTCTCCAAGGGGATCTTTGGAGATTCACCTAGCAATAGATTTTCAGGGCTTGGCTTGTTCCTAAATCTAGGGAGCTTCTATCCTCTATAGATTGTGGGGATGATTCTGACTTTCCCTCTTTCCCCTCTGACTTATTGGCACACTTAGTCAATACTTTTTCCAGGCCTGCGATGACAAAGGTTGATATTTTTATCCAGTATGATATTTTAGTTTGAATTGATCAAACCTTATTGGTTGACAATGTGTGACACAATACATTTGTTATGAGCTATGGGTTTCTTTCACCAATGCAGGCATTGTCTTGCAAGGATCGTTGAACATGGACTTGTGAGGCGTATTTAGCCTGGGTCCCTGAGAGGGCGGACTGATTCAAGATGGCGTCCATTTTATTCAAATCGGATTGTATTCCAAACCGTATAACAAGGTTTTTTCCTAAAGCTGAGTCACTTATTATTTGGCGAAGCTTAATTAATAAATAGACTTATTATAGTGGGTCTGGGATGGGTATTTTAATGCTGACTGAATTTTAGGCATTTGATTATATAAAAAAAAATTCTTTTAAAAATGCGGAGTTTCTTTATTGATTATTCTTTAAAAATCAGTAACAATAATCTGCAGCCTTATTGATAAGTTTTGCAGCCTTTTAGATAATGATTTATGTTATTCATATTAGAACTACGCAACATGGCGGCGTCGATCGTGAATACCGCTCGCCGAACCCGCGCACTAGTGTTTAGAGCCAATTTACACTACAAAGAGGCACTTTCAGTTCTCGGCGTCTTACTATGGCCATACGGAGGTGCCGGGAGTCGGATTGAGACTCTGATGCTGTTTACTTTCAGGTATGGATCGGCTGATGTTGCGGGGACATAGCCCTTTATATTTTTATTTTATTTTATTTTTACACTCTTATATTTGGTTATGGAGGTTGTTTGATTAGATACACTCTTGATCTTGCAGCTCGTCGTGGGGATTCAATTATAGAAGCCCGCTTTTTGAGCACGACCTGAATTTGTTTCGTGTGATTTAGGTAAGATGCGAGATGTATGCTTATACTATCGTAGTGTCTTTGTTGGATGCTGTGGGCTTGTTGCTGGGGTATTGGGTCCAGACTTTATTGGACTATAATACATTTTATGCATTTGATTCGCCGTGCATACTATTGTATGTGATATAATCTGTTGGTCATTTGGATTTTAGAAACTTTGCAATGACAATATGTTGACTTTCATTCGGGAACCGTATCTCTTAATGATAGATACTTCTGATTCTCTGATGTGTAGATACCTGTTTTCATTATACCTGATCCTTTCTGTCATTAGTAGAACAGATTTAATCTGTTGTCTAGTTGTATTTGACTATAATCTATAGGAATGTTTGTTTTATTATCTTTAATTAGGACTTCACTATTTTCCTGTAGATATTTGTGATAGATTGGAATCTCTTTAAGAAATTATCTGCGTTACCCTGCCTGATTTGGTTGGGACGGAACTATTGCCATTTGTAAGGTATGTACTGACCCAATGGATGTCATTCAGAATTGCTGTCGACCATATTAGAGTAATTTCTTTATACTAATATATTTATCTTTTTGATTTTATTACACCTTGGACGCCTAGACTTTTGCACCGTGTGAAAGGTAGGCTTGGTTTGTCTAGTAGACAATTCTGCAGATAACCTGCACTGGTTTTGGTATTTGAGTGATAGCTCATCATTTGCATGTTGCCCCTTTTTGGCACTCTATTCAATCCCACTCCCGTTGTGCACTACCTGAAGGGTGTCTTTCCTATTGGTTGGTTTCTACTACCGAACGTCATCAATGGATATATTAGATAATTACTATGAAATGTAAAACGGTCACTGTCCCCTGTTGGGTGTTCTTTTACATTGATATTAGATTTATCTTATATGAAAAGAAAACGAGTTGGGAGCACTACTAATGACAAATGATGTATGATATTATTGTCACACCTAATTAGGTGGGCTGACTTGATGTTGTTTGATATGTTTTCCAGCCCTGAGGAAGTCGCGGGTATCTTGTCGAAACACGTGTCGGCTGGAGTCTCTACAAGAAATGCATTAAAATCATTCTTGTTTCTTATGTATTTACATGGACAGTCAAGTTGTTTACCTGTCTTAAATAATAAGAATGTGTGCCGGGATATGTTGTAAAATGGTTCATTGATCTTTGATCATAATTGGGAGGTGTTGGATGATTTGCCTCTTTCCCGAGCACCTATTGAATTATCTCGTTCATTTAATATCTATCGTACCTAGTGAGCGCCACTACCACACAGGATATAATCATCCCATTTTGCTCGTATGGTCTATTAGAGCCTACCTTAAGGGTGACTTTTATCTTTTAAAAAGAAAGGTTAATGCCTGGCGAAAGGTTTACTTTTCCTGGTTTAATTGGCAGTTTTCAAACTGCACTACAGGCTGCAGTGGCACGCCTGAAATATGTGAGCTGCAGGCCCACTAGTAGCATTTAATTTACAGCCTCTCTGTACATGCAGTACTATATTATAGGGACATTAAAGCAAATTGAATATGTCAATCAGGTGTAAGCCAATTGAACCGAGTTTGTAGGAGAGAGCATAAGCACTTTAGCACTGATTTGCAGTGGCAGAGTGCACATAATGCCAACAATATTTCAGAAAACAAGGGGGGTAAAAGCAAACAGACCACACAAAGGATGACAGGTGCATTATATGTCCCAGCCAGCTGAAGGTAGGGAGAACTACCCACCTTCATGAGACTTCCCGTCACTAAGGTAGATGAACCTGGAAAGACCATCAGCATTAGCATGGTCATACCCAGGACGGTATTCCACTGTAAACTCCATTCCCTGAAGGGTAATGGACCACCACAAAAGTTTGAGATTCTCTCTTCTCATGTGTATAATCCATCTGAGGAGCCTGTGGTCTATATTGTTATGTTTCATATAGGTACCCTGATATAGGCTCGGGTAGTAACCAGACCTTGCGCCTATATCTCCCCTGCCATTGCACTACATAACAGTTCTTGGGGCTGACTTTTTGCCTAGTTATGGTACTGCTTACAAGATGTGGGGTTTTCTCTGAAAACTAGCCTCATTCATTATGCATGAAGAGTCTTAGAATCTCAGCAGGATTACCATCTCTTGCATTAAACTATGTAAAAGGGTCATTCCTTCCGTCATCCTAAGTCCGACATGACACAGCAAGGTAGATCCCCTTTGGGTATATAAACACCATATCTTTTCTGAGGCAGAAAGAGGAGACACTGACACAAGACACTGAGGTTCCTGCATGCTGACACTCTAGCTCGCAGTGGTCTGACATCCCTCGCAGGGTGTCCATCTCGAGACCAAGACGGGGCCCACAGTCTCTCACTTCAGGTAACGGGGTTGTCTTTATCCTAGGGGGATTCTTGGCTCTACACCTACCTACATGCTAGGTACACTTATGTACATCTAGTTAGGGTCACATCGTAGGAGTACATATTATTACTGTCATATATTTATATACCTGCCTGTATTCATTGTTTTAGCACCTGGGTAGGAATCTACCATCCTTTTACTCTGTTGGTCCTTATAATCATTTATATCTGTTTCTGTCTTATGGTTGTTTCAGCACGCCTATTTTACACAAGAATGACACTGGTTCAATAAATGCTAATTGACAATGTCCCCACAGTTTATTCTGTGTATATCTCTGAGACAAAGTGAGCACGAGTGACTGAGCGAAAAGTACTGAACTGTTTCCACTATCCCGATGGGACAGAGTTGTCATGTTCGATAGTTGTCAAGAACTATTCTCTCCTTGGTAAGAGGAGTTTAAAGTGGCACTGTGAGCTAGCTGGTATACAGTCAAACGTACCCGATAGGGGTGTCTGGAATCCGTCTGGATACCAATCCCACAGTCTATGTTGTCTAAATGCGCAGATCCTATATAGTTTTATAGGAACTACATGACAATATAAACCCAGAAGCGAGTCTCAAACAAGTATGGTCTTAGCTTCTTCAATGCCAAGACCACAGCAAAAGCTTCTCTCTACCTCTCTTCTCGGGAAAGTACCCTCCTACTGATAAAGGGTGCAGGTTAGTCTAGGCCCTCTTCATTTAGGCGTGAGAGCACAACACCTATGCCATGCTCTGAAGCATCTGTTTCCACTTTAAACTGCTTAGAGTAGTCAGGAGCCTTGAGTACTGTTATTGTACGCATGGCCTCCTTGAGGATGTCAAAGGCTTTCTGGCAGGCCTCTGTCAAGATCACTTTCTTGGGCTGCTTCCTAGAAGTCAAAACGGTCAAGGGGTAACAATGATGCTTTAACCCTTGATAAACCTCCTGTAATACCCAGTGAGGCCTAGGAAGGTCCACACCTCAGTCTGTCTGAGTTTCGGGAGGTTCCCAAGCCAGAATAGTCTGGATTTTGGCTTTGAGGGGCTGCACCATACTCCCGTTTAGAGTCACTCAGGTTGTCCCTGTTTCATGGAGATGGTCCTCTCTCCTTCAGCAGCAAAGCAGGACTAGACTCAATACTTGGGGGAACATGGCGGCCGGCAGCTAGTGGCATTTGGGAGCATGACTTGCTTTTAAAATGAATCTAGGAATGGTGTGAAAAGAATTTGAGAAGCTTACCTTTGGTGTAAGGTGGTCTCCCTATGGTCTTGAAGGTCGCACGTAGTTTGTTTTTCAGGTGTGCGGGAGCGAGCGTATGATGGCTCCCCAGTCCCAGAGTGAGATCAGAGCTGGAACATGCATACGGAAAGAGACCACGATGAAACTCGTAAGGAGTCGGCGAGCCTCGGTGAGGATCCGCTTCTGGAGTACAACAGGAGGCAGCGGGGGAAGCTGTGGATTACGATCTTCATATCAGCGGGAAGACAAAAATAACCTCGAGACCAAGGAGGGCAGCGGGAGCAATGGCAGTTGGAGAGCCTCTATGAGCACTGTAGACAGAAAGAGCAGTAGAGGTATTAGCCCGGGGAGGCCTCTACACACCCGCAATTAAAAAAACTGAGCAAAGGTAAAGAAGAGAGTGAGTCAGGAAAGGGACCGTCAGTGACAAAACATGGAAGCCCAACCTAATAGATATGCTTTAAGAAGCAGGCATATATGGGCAGACAGAGAATCAGAGACCTTGTCTCACATAGAAGTAACATCACCCCACCAACCCAGTGGTCAACACAGTGGTTAGCAGTCAGGGGGATCCATGCCAAGAGGAACTTACTACTAAGGTGGCGATTCCGATCCGGGTCGGAAGGGCACCGAACGCGATACGGCTGGAAAAACTATGAGCCGTACGCGTGTTTTCCGCCCGACTTGTACAGCTGTACGAGCGAGCATGTACGATGCGCGCTACGTGAAATTCACCGACCGAGTCGTTCCTGGGTCCGAACCGCTCCGTACGTCTCGGTCGTAAGCTAACCGTGGAGTGCAATGGATGAGATTTACAACTGAGCCAGTACGATGCACGCATCGGACAGCCGGTGCGAGCCGGAATGTCCGACTTGCAAAACGTCCGGGAAGTTGCTTGTGGGGGTCCGCTTCGGACCCCCTGTCATCTGCAACCGTACGACTCGGACACAGGGGGAGACCCAAGGGTCTCCCCTACACAGGAATGTACGGTGCGGATGGCACCGAGGTAAACCAACGGTAGGGGGCACCCTTGTGCGAGACGTACCCATTCAGTCAATGGAAGCCCATGTACGCGTCGTACGACCGACTCCCATTGACTTCTATCGGAGTCCGACCGAACCGAGTCCGGCAGCAAAAGACCGCATCGTACTCGCTCGGTCGGACTGCTGGACTCCGGCTCGGTCAGAAAACACTCCGGATCCGGATCCGGCTCGGTCGGAGAGCTTTCTGACCCAGATCGGAATCGGCCCCAAAGTGGGGCTTGCCACCCCCAGGTGCCCCGTTCCCAGCCACAAAAGGTATCAGGTGAACCCATAAAAGCACCAGGACGAAAAGGAGCCAAATTTGTATATCGGGTTATTTTCGGGTTCAGTCCAAAGAGAAGCAACCTAGCTTGCTCCTACCAACCTGTATAATGGATACCTCACAGAATTGCTTAAAACAAGCTGAGTTAGAAGGAAGTATGGATAAATTGGTGGAGATCGGGAACGAAAAGCAAATATCAATGATTAATCAGACTTTGGAGTTAGGGAATAGATATCAAGTACTAGCTGGACTGTCTGATCCAGAAAGTGCCTCCCAGGCCTCAATTCAAGCCCTCTGGCACACAATGTTTAGGGAAGGGAAAACACCCAAATGTAGAGGGAATGCTTGCCATTGGATACTAATTATTGATAATTAATTGGTAAATATGTTTAATTGTGTAATTTTTTTAGCAATGGGTTGTGGGCTGATAGGAGAGTAGGGTGGGAAGTAATTTAATTATAATTACATTTTTATTAATTTTTGTATATAACATTTATTTAAAGTTATTTTACAGTGTTAATTTTGTGAACTAATTTATTGTTGATGGGTTTTAAATTGCTTGTTAATTGTTATTTGTTAATTAATTAGTTATTAATTGTGTAATATTTAACAATATTTTATAGGGGAATATGGTGGGAGGTAAATTTATTTTTGAAAAATTAATTTTGGTAATTTATATTAATTATTTTGCAAGAGTGGGAATAATAAATTATTCCCCTCCGCTATCCAACCCTTCCCTACTGTTACACTTGGTGGAGTGGGAATAGTAAATTATTCCCACCCGCTATCCAACACTCTCCCTACTGTTGCTCTCGCTGGAGTAGGAATAGTCATTTTTAGTCACCCGCTATCCAATACTTTCCCTACTGTTGCACTCACCGGAGTGGGAATAGTAATTTTTACCCCCTGCTAACCAACACATTCCCTACTGTTGCATTTGCTGGAGTGGGAATATTATTTTTTACCCATCCGCTATCCAACACTTTCCCTACTGTTGCACTTGCTGGAGTGGGAATATACATTTTTACCTTCCCGCTATCCAACACTTTCCCTACTGTTGCAATTACTGGAGTGGGAATAGTAATTTTGACCTCTCTGCTATCTAATACTTTCCCTACTGTACCATTCTTTGGAGTGGGAATAGTAAGTTTTACCCACCCACTATCCAACACTTTCCCTACTGTTGCACACGCTGGAGTGGGAATAGTAATTTTTACCCACCCTCTATCCAACACTTTCCCTACTGTTGCACTTGCTGGAGTGTGAATAGTAATTTTTACCCACCCGCTATCTCAACACTTTCCCTACTGTTAGATTTGTTGGAGTGGGAATATAAATTTTACCTCCCCGCTAACCAAAACATTCCCTACTGTTGGACTCACTGGAGTGGGAATAGTAATTGTTATCCACTCGCTATCCGACACTTTCCCTACTGTTACACTCGCTGGAGTGGGAATAGTAATTTTTACCCACCCGCTATCCAACACTTTTACTACTGGTGCACTCAGGGGAGTGCCAATAGTAATTTTTACCCACCCGCTATCCAACACTTTCCCTACTGTTACACTCCGTGGAGTGGGAATAGTAAATTATTCCTCTTCGCTATCCAACAATTTCGCTAATGTTGGACTCTCTGGAGTGAGAATAGTAATTTTATCCCCTATGCTATCCAACATTTTATTTACTGTTATAGTTAATGTAGTGTAAAATATTTTTTTGCAAATAATTATTAATTTAAATATTTTTATTTAATATAGGTATATTTTATTTTTATATTTAATTGACAGGTTTATATATATATATATATATATATATATATGTATTTATAATTTTTATTATGTTTCTAACATTTTATAATTAAATTAAATAAATATTTATTAATAATATTACATTTATATATATATATTTAAATATGTATGTTTAATTTTTTTGAATGTTACATTTAATATTTATCATTTTTAACATTTTTAAACAATTCTACCTATGTTTTTATTAATTATATTTAGTATTTAGTTAATTTTTATTATTTTTAAGACATTTAAAAAAAAACGATATTTTATACATCGATATTTTAAACAATGATATTTTGGGTTCGATATTTTTGTACTTACCTTTTTAAAGATGGGAGGTCGATGTTCTGTAGGTCGATATTTGGTCCGTCGATATTCTGTCAGTGATCCGTCAAAGGTCATACCTCCTTTATTTTCTGTCAGAGAAACGACTATTTTGCATCAGTAGCAGACACATATAACACAACAGGTGTATTCCCTACTGTTGTCACCAGGCATCTAATATCAATCAGCCTACTCAGCAGCTATCATGCTCCTGCAGACATTCCCTGCTGAAATACAAATTCACTATGCCCAACAGCTCCCGCAGAGTCACTGATACTATTCAGCCTAACCAGTGGTTTTGGAAAAGCCCATAAATATGGCTCATAACTGAAAATGCAATCCAATGCAATCCAAACGTATTGGCTCCACAGGAATTACTTTACTTAGTTGACTGAATTTAGCATACATCAGTTCTGGGTAGCATTTAGAATAGCTGTGGTTCACCCTTAGTTTCTTCATTGATTTAAAAGGATCTGAGTACAATTAAGAAAAGTGTAGGGAATCCAGGCATGTGAAAGCAGCCATTCTGTGGCCATTTTGGGTCGAATCCTGGTAGTATTGATTGATATGTGGACATTGGCGTTCTTGCTTATACTCTATTGCCTTTCAAACATGGTTACCCTCATTGGAGCCATGAGCTCCTACTCCTCCTAGCTCTTAATGTCTGTTAGTGCCTCGAGACTTTCCTTGGTACTCTGGCCGGGTACAAAGGAAGTTAAGGGTTTTCCACCAAGCACCGTAGCCCCAATTTGGTAGATCAATTCTGTGTTGGTGTATCCAGAGTCACAGTGTTAAAGATTACAGGGATCTGTTAGCATGAGCTGAAAGCCATTTTGAACCTGGCAGCCATTTTAATTAGCAATGTGCTAGCCACTTGCTTTCTCCCTCTTCCAGAGCCTTGCACATGCTCAGAAGGGCCTAGCTAGTAGAATGCACCTGCTCCTAGTATAGAACTGTCAGGCTGTTCTAACTGATGTCTGTAACTCATTACTCCTCCTACTTGTTGACTGTGCATTTTCTGTATGACCATCTATGTGTGTAACTCTTCTCATGTGTACTTCTACCGCCTTCTTTTGAGCCCCTGTGTGGGTATATAAGGCCCCTGTTCTCTATACTCCTTAGAATGACTCCTACAGTGACTTGAGATTACTGTGTGACTCAATCTCCCTCATCTGAGGTTAATAAAAAAGATGTCTTTTATATTACAGCTTCTGTGCCAATCTCTTCTTTGTTGGGTTAAAAGGACCAGGTGTATCAGTGAAACCCCTGAGAAAGTTTTGATTTCTACAATTGGTGCCCTCTGTGAGGCTCATCAGAGAAGTGGCTATGCAAGGGAGTGGTCTTGATGGGAGACAGGAATCTACTGAGGAGGACAGAACAGGACTCTAGTAAGATGGTACCATAAACTGAGATTCTGTCTCTGCAGCCCAGTATATTTCTGGTCTTCCTGATTTGACTCCTCCAACTGCTTACCACTCCTGACTGAGAACATTTTTGGCGTGAGTATTCTAAAAACGACCGTTTGGTCACTCAGAACTTGGTGCTGAGGTTGGAGATTTTTGTGCTGGGTAAGATTGTTTGTTGCGACGCGTTTTGGAATTGTATGGAAATTGGCCAATATTTGGAAATACATAAAATGCAATTTATGTAGGCAGGTAATGAGAAACTTTTGTAAACTTGAACGGCACACTTTAAGTTAAGTGCTACTTTGTGTATAATATTGTATATGCTGCAATATTCTTGGCATGCCTGTTCTTGGCACACATCGTAGAATGTGTTGCTTTCTTGGAGGTACCATTTTGGAACTTGTATGAAATCAGGCGGCTCCCCTAGAGGGGATACCTAACTAGGTTTATGTATAAAAAACGTATTTCTTCCTCTGTGACTAGTACCCCGAGGAACTAAATATGTACATAGAAAGGATCCTGGTTTGTGCACTTAGTAACATTCATAAGTGGTGATATGCAGAGCGTTTTTTTCTTGGTGTTCTGCCAGCCAAATCTAGTGAATTTGTTGTATCTTGGCTGCTTGAAAATGGAAAAGTCTTTTTGGGCTGTTGTTGAACTACTTTTGAGAGCTTTTCTTGTAAATATGACTTACAACCAGTATTTACAAATGGCTTGGTTTAAGTACAGTCTGTGGGCTGTCTTTTGTTTCTGTCCTAAGTGTTGATCTGTGGGTTAAATGTGTGTTTAAATGTATGTGGTTTGTCATTAGTGGTACTTGTGTGAGTAAGTAGTGATTGCGCGCTCTATTGTGTGTTCTGAGTGTATGACCCCCTTCGGAAAATGTCTGGAATGAGCTCAATGTGTATTTTTTTGTCATCATTTTGTTATGCAAAATATCATTAACATAAAAAATATATTTTAAAATAATCCATCAATGAATTATATAATATGTGCTAAATAGCTGCACACTATCATTAAAATTGATAGAGTAAGACACTATACATGTGTGCAAATTGCCACAATGCTAAAGATACAATTAGAATTCACATTGAATAGGAATGAAAAAGGCTTCAAAAATGAAATTGTGTGTTTTGCAATAAATAAATTAAGATACAAAATGTCACAGCATTTATCTTTATGTATTAGGTGTTAAAAGGCATTCACATCATGTTGTTGTTGTACTAAACACACATTACAGAACGACAGATTTGAGCTGGCTTGAAAGGCTGGCTTGAAAGGCGAGTGAATTCGACGCCTGTTCATCACAAGCAGCTGTGTCAGCACATGGGTATTTCTGACTGCAGGCCACAGAAAGAAAGAATGCTGAAGTCCACTAAATCTTAAGTCAGTGAAAAAACACAGTGTAAAACCCTGCATTTCAGACTGCTGTTTTAAAAGTTAGAAATACAGTTTCATTATTTTGGATAACAGAGAACAGATTGACAGTAGGGATTTTCCTTTCTTAATGCCTTTTTAAATAAGCATATCCGTGACTCTGATGTTAAATAATGACTGTCCTTTAAAAAATGAAGTGGCGCAGATTTTTTCATGTTTTAAGTTAGGCTTCTGTGCTTAGGGTTATGAATGAATGTGTTTAAATATGATATGCAAGGGATGCAGCTTGCTTTTCATATGTAAACTCATCAAAATGATTGAATTTATAAAAAAAAACAATATTTTGATTATATCAAAAACAATTTATTAAAGATAGGTGCATTAAATTAGTTTTTTAATATTTATAATGTCTAATAATGATACTGTGAACTCCTAGCATCAAAATTGAATCTAAGCAGTGCTATACAGCAATAGGGGGTAACTTACATGTGAAATGTCACTTTACCCAGGTGTACAAAACTCATTTTTATAAGGGTATACATTATACATTTCTGATCCCCATCTCTGGGATATGTAGAGGACATTCTGGGGATGACTATTATGCAAATACATTGTAGGATATTAATTTTTAAGTGCCCCAAACATCAAAGTCGAAATTAGGTAAAATTCACTATTTAAATGAGGTTCTTCCAATCAGAGCAGCTTTTAAACTGCTTAGGCTCCAGAAAATGCACATATGTAAGTATAGAATGAATAGCTGACATCTATACTGCTAGACAAGCACTCAGCATACTGCTTACAAATATAAATATGTACAAAAAACTGGCAGAAGTTATTAAGCTTACCTCTGAATTGCTGGAAGACAGGAATGGAGTGGGTTTGCTGTTCAGCTCTCAGTCTCCAGGGTCACTTTGAATTGGGAGAACTACATGGAAACCCTTGCACACAAAATGGAACAGCTGGCAATGGGTTAAAAAGTTGAGTTCTACATTTAGAAGCCTAGCAGGGCTCAGAGCAAGGTTTGCTTTGACATCGACATTCGAAACGTTTTGAAAGATGAGATGTAAGGGCTGGGAGAGAAAGAGAGGTTTTGCTTACTTTTTTTGGCAAAAGCAAGCTTTTATGCACTGATATGAACAAAAGGCAATATAATGGTATATGTGAGCTCTGATTAAGAGAATGGCTCTGCCATGTATATAGCACTAATGCTTTTAGGGCTGAGTTAAGGAAGCAATAGGATTTAGTTTGAATTCATGCGCCCTCATGTTACACTTGTACATAGGCTAAAGGAATTGGTGGTTGGTTATTCATGTTCTTTAGCTAGTTCAATGTGCTATTTACCTCCTATAACTTTGTTTATGCCCAATTGCTACAAATAGGGGTTGATAGTGTTGACAGAAGTGAAACCTGTTTCAGGTTTCCTACTGTCAAAATGGGGGAAGGAGGCTAGCTCCTCTACATATTAAGGGTAGGCAAATTTATGTTTTCTCTCTCTTTTTCTCAATGTTTTTTGCCTGTCTAAACTGTCTGTGAAATAGCTATGTGACATTTAATTGGATATTCAGTAATACTGTTTAAAATATTGTTAGCATTGACAAAATGAATAAATAAATATGTTATGTTAATGCCCATCCTGTTTGATGAAATTATAAAAGGATGAGTAGTCTAGATTGCTGTTCCCTTATTTGATCTTTAAAGGGAACTAGATGTGGGTAGTTTTTGTTCTAAACTTCTCAGGTGATAACACCATTATTGTTTGTTATTCTCATGTTATATACAGTTTTGCAAGGGCATTGCTAGTTTTTATTAGCTAGTCTGTGTAAATAAACTGACAGTCCTTACTAGAGCTGATGTTGCATAGTTTGGATCGTGAAAAGTAGAATGCAGGGAAGATGCCCATGTGATCCTTAGCAAACATTTTTGAGGAAAATATTGTTTTATAGGAGTTTGTTTGTCACAACATGTTCTGCTGGAGAAAATGTACCCATTATGTTGAAGTTTTTAGTTCTTTATGTAATTGGAATCCCTGTTAAATTTGCAGTTTTAGATTTTCCTGTTGCTCCTATAACATGAGAGCATGGTCCTAAGCATACAATGTAGGTGCTTTTATTGAGAGAAATCATTTTAGAAGTGCCTGCAGTCCTGTACAAGTAATGCAAAGTCTATGAGTAAAAGTGTGGAACATTTCCTTTTTTCTTGAGGGTCTTCAGATGAATAATATAGGAATACACAGATGTAAGGATTTGGAGTATGTCTGTATTGTTTTTCTCTTTTCCTCAGAATTTAGTAAATGAACACAGACTTCCTTGGCTGCTTGGGATTGGGTGACTTATTACTCTTGTCAGTTTACCAAAGAGTTCCTTTTATACTTGCCAATAGGTCCAGGCTGTTGTTTTTTTTTACTCTCACATAGATAAATGAAGTGGTTCTTGGGTGCCTTGATAATATATGGGGCGTCCCAAGACTAGGAAGTATTCTGAGACTATCCTCTCTGTTGATAGATTATTTCTGTGCCTTGTCTAAAGACCCTTTTGTTCTGTCCACCAGTAGATATTTGCTGCCTTACAACCATTGCCAGAGGGGCGCAGACATTAGATCCAGCTTGGGGAGTCAGCACCAGCCCAGCTTGAAGTCAAGGTGAAGGTAACCAGCACATGCAGTGCTGGCAACTAGGACCTCAGTGAAGGTAGAAGGCCGGAAGCACTGGGATGTGAAGTGTGTACCACTGCCTCTGGCTTGGGCGAAAGACGGGGTCACAAATCAGAAAGGAGAAATCGTGGATCAAGTTTTTGATGCCCAGCTGAGAGTCACAGGCCGACCAGAACGGCAAGGTTATTTTTACTTGAGGTGTCCCCCTTTGAAACAAGGGTTGCTTCAGGTACTTCAGCATCACACTCCTGAATGCTGGCTGTAAAGTCTTCACCTTTGTTGGTCAAGAGATACCTGGGCACACTGGATGCAATATGTGGCCCCAACGAAAGAGCAGTGTGCCAGCAGAGCAATACAAGAGTTAGGGAAGGACTTGAGTTCAGGGTAGAGGTGCTGCGTCTCTGGTGCCTGTTAGATTGAAGTGAAGACAACTGGTGCACTGCCTGAGACACTGGACAGGATCGCTGAGAGCCCTATCCTGAAAGAAGAAACTTTTCCCTTGAAACTGGGCCGTGATTCCTGAGTTGCGAGTTGTGCAGCTCCACCGTGGGAACAACAAGAGCCTACCTGTGAGGCTCAAACGAACACAGGGAGAAGACTCCCCTCTGGCTGGTTGTACAGCGACTTTAATTTCCCAAGGACTTCTTCTTTTTTGTTAAAAATGTACCCCTGTGGTCGTCCCATTTTTGAGGAGGAACAGTCCTTTGCAGGTCTTCTTCCTAATTCTCATGGCCCTGTGTGGTCCTCCTGGTCCCCTGGATCCAGGATCATTTTTGTAATAATATGTCTGACTGCTTTAATATTTGCATTAGGAATAATGTTTATTCTGCGAGAGAAAAGTTCATTTGAGCAGTTGACAAATGTTACTTTAGCCTTTCCTTGATTATAATGATTGATACTCTAGCCCTCATAAAGGAAACACTGGAAAAGTCTAGTAAAAATGTTTTTATTAGATATGTGCTGTTGGCTATTCTGAAGTTGAAATGGATGGTCACTGAAATGCATAGGAGCCTTGAAAATGTTTTTACTGGATGGTTCTAGGATTTGCTTAGGACTAGAAAGTTAATACTTTTGTTTGTGATAATAGTCATTACTCTCTCCTGCTATCTGTATGCCCCAATGCTCTGTTCCCTTTGTACTCCTGCCTATACCTTATATATACCCGTTTACTGAAATGTTTAGAATGAGAAATGCCCACCTAGCAATGAATTAGGATATTGATAAATTTATGAAAATGAATGTGCAAATATTTTCTATGTTTCTACTTGATCATGGGAATGTCTTTAGCTCATGCTAAAAGGACCATCTGTTAAAGATGACAGGGATCTGTTAGCATGAGCTGAAAGCCATTTTGTACTTGGCAGCCATTTTAGTTAGCTATGTGCTAGCCATTTGCTTTCTCCCTCTTCCAGAGCCTTGCACATGCTCAGAAGGGCCTAGCTAGTAGAATGCACCTGCTCCTAGTATAGAACTGTCAGGCTGTTCTAACTGATGTCAGCAAGTCATTACTCTTCCTACTTGTTGACTGTGCATTTTCTGTATGACCATCTATGTGTGTAACTCTTCTCATGTGTACTTGTACCACCTTCTTTTGAGCCCCTGTGTGGGTATATAAGGCCCCTGTTCTCTATACTCCTTAGAATGCCTCCTACAGTGACTTGAGATTACTGTGTGACGCAATCTCCCTCATCTGAGGTTAATAAAAAAGATGTCTTTTATATTACAGCTTCTGTGCCAATCTCTTCTTTGTTGGTTTAAAAGGACCAGGTGTATCAGTGAAACCCCTGAGAAGGTTTTGATTTCTACGCAAGATGCTTATGAATCCTTCCAGCTCTATTAAGGAATACATAGAGCAGATGCTCCCAGTATTCTAGTCATGATGCGGGGCACTGCTTTCACTTCTCTTCCGAGACATTCAGCAGCAGCAACATTCTGTCTCCCATCACATCATCCTGGTGCTCCTTCATAGCAGTAGCCACTACCAAAAGGGACACTCTCCTCAGGGAGCATGCTAAACATTGCTAGGTGAGCTCCTAGCTGACCTCTGACCCCATTAGAACTCACTGAGGGCCGATTACAATTTTTGATGGTGCAAGGGCAGGTGGTTTGCCACTGCCTTGCCCCCACACCGCCAAGAGTCGCCACTGCCTGCCCACCAGAATGCAAGTTTTTGTAGTCTGGCGAGAAGTCAGCGTGACAGTCCTGAGGCGGGTCTGTTTGAAAGGCTCATTGTGAGCATGAAACAGCACCATTGCGGGACCGCCAGTGCATGTTCCTGCACAGGAAGAAATGCACCATGTGAGTGCAGAAATACAGGGGTCGCAACATGTGCCTCCCTGCATGCTCCCCCATCATTGAGGGAAAGGATCATTCTTTATGGGCATGAGGGACATCTGGGACAAACTATAACCAAAAGGAAAATTAGAGATAGCAATTGGTGGCCCGGAATGGACTCTGCCATTGTGGCCAGTGTTCGGGGATGTGTTGTATGTTCTTATAGCGACAAAAGTATTAAAACAGAGGAGGTTCCCTTACAGCCCGTTGAATTACCCAACACAGTTTGGTCCAAGCTTGCCATAGATTTTATAGGTCCTTTTGGTACCCTTCCACGGAAGTTAAGATTTGCAATCGTAGTTGTAGATTACTACAGCAAATGGTGGGAGGTGAAGTTTGTAGAAGAACCCAATACTATTAGTGTAATCAAGTTTTTGAAAAATCTGTTTTTGAGAGAAGGCTTTCCCAAAGAAATTGTATCGGACAATGGCGTACAATTTGTATCTAAAGAAATGAAGAGCTTTCTTGGTAGCAATGCTATCAAACACAAGTGTGTCGCTTTATACCACCCACAGGCAAATGGTCTTGTGGAAAAAATGAATCGCACATTAGTTGAGTGCATTCAATGGGCCATTCAGAATAAGTTTGATATCTGTAAATCTGTTGAGGAAATGCTGTGGTCACATAGATGTTGTCCAAATGCTGTTTCAGGTTTTACACCATTTGAAATGTTAAGAGGACGCCCACCTGCTTCTAGATTGTGTCCTGCATGGTTGAGAGAGTGTCAACATAAAAATTATCATATGTTAAAAATGGACCAAACTGTGAGGCCAAAGGTTGAACATTTTCAGAGTAAAATGACAAGTCATTATGATACTACTCATAAAGTTAAACCTGTAGAAAACAAACTGCGGATTGGAGACTGGATTAGTGTCAAGGATCCCAGTCACGTTCCCAAGGGAATGTCAAAATTTAGACCTCCTGTCAGAATTGAGTTTGTGACCAGGAATGCAGTGAGGACTAGCAAGAATTAATGGTGGAATAAGGAAAGAGTGGTGAAAGTGCATAATCATGATGTTCTTCCCAATGATTCTTCTTTTCCATTCAAACCTTTCTTGCATTCCTGTGTTTCTCCTTGATCTTCTTTTTCTGATATTGATGTTTTAGAACCAAGGTGCTCTTTCCATCCTGAACCCGTACGTAGGAGTAATAGACGAAATATTATCAAACCTTTAAGATATCGCAATTGATGTTCATCTTTATTAGTTATCTACTCTATGTTTATGATTTGAAGTATTTATACTATGACATTTTATTTCCTGTTTTATCTGTTTTCATTTGTTGTAAAGAAGGGAGATATTGTTGTAATCTTGCATTCATTCCATCATGGTGACATGTCATTGGAATGTAGAATGTACTGTGTGAGCTTGTAGCTCAGAGATTCCAGATGTTACTGTTACTCTTGCTGCAGCAGCTGTGGCTAATAAACACACGTCTTTAAGTATCCTTGTTTGATGTCCTACATACCATCATACTTCACTACAGTTTCTTTTCTCACCGTCAGCCTTTTCATGTAGGAAGAACCTCCATGATAGCACTGGCAGTGAGGAAAGTCAGAATATGTTTGGCGGTGCCTCAGGGCACCGCAATGCATATTGTGGCCCTCGGACCACCGCAGGACAGCTAGGGAACAGTAGAGCGGTTGGATCGCCGGTGCAGCTGTGGCTGGACCTTCACCACTGCACCTCCACGAGTGAGACAGTCCTTGCACCGCCAGACTCATAGTTAGCGCCTGAGTGCTTTATATGGTGAATCTGTATATAGGAGCTGTGGGGCATCCAAATGAGTAGGGACACTTGACAGTGCTGTTGAGATGATCCTTATTTCTCCGCCATCTTGCCACTTGCACTGAAGCTATTGAGTACATTTCTGTAGTCAATTAAAGATGTGGCATTATACAATAGATCACAGGACAGGTTTAAAATGAAAGTACCGATCACATGGTTATTGAAAATTAGATAGCAACATGAAAAAGTCATGCTCGGAAGATACTTCCATTGACTCGTTTGAGCTGATGGAACAAGGATTATATTGCTCAAAAAGCAGATGTACAGGTCCACAAAAGGCCAATATTAGTGGGGATTTTGATGAGTTCATTGAAAGGCTTCATGGCAGAGCAGCTTTTTACTTGGTTGAGACTGAACAGTGACATGGGCAAGCATGTGGTGGCTGTGTGTGCAAGTAGATGTGTACCAGCAGTAGTAGAAGAGCCGTTCTTCGTATTATGGCACAAATAATATCTTGGTGAATATGGGTGACTGCTTGCTAAAGTGTCCCTAGTGCTTGCATGATATGTCAAGCATTTCATTACACTAACTCATAATTAGCATTGATTACTTTGTAGGTCTCATCCCGAGGAGTCTGCCTAGCAAAGGAACTAACGCTGCAGGGCTGCATTTCTTTTTGCTTTTTATAAGAAATTGTGCGAAAGAGAGGCAATTCTCTTTCACAGTGCCCGATTGCCTGAATTTGTTTTGCCTACCGAAGAAGGTTGGTTTGTTATAATTTGAATATTTTTATCTACACTTTGTATATATGGAAAGCATCACAGAGCTAGAATTTTGTTGGAAGGATGTTAATTTAGAGAATGTGGCCTAACGGCTAGAGCAGTCGACCACGGATCTGGGGAACAGGGTTCGAGTCTCGCGAGGGACAGCTCAACATCCTGTGATTCTGGACAAATCACTTAACCTCCCTACTTCTAAGAAAAACAAGCATTGCCAAAGCCAATAGGCCATCTTTTCGACCTTATAAGTGTTTAGCCAAGCAGCACATTATCCTGTGTGCTGTGCTTCCAGGGATTGAAGAACTATACAATTACTACACTCTGGGTGTGAATAGTTTTATGGCTAAATATTGTCTGTATTGTTTTTTTAAGTTTGATAAATAGCAAGACTACCTCATAATCTGTTTAACGTAGGTAAGCCCCGAGGTACACCTAAAGCTAGAAATGGCAAATTAGGTGCGGAAAGATCTTGCATGCGTGTTACACCTAGCTAATTGCTGTAACTGGGGTTTGAATATGTACAAGATCTTACTGGAAATAAAAAGAGGACTAACAGAATGTCAATTGCACCACTAAATGATATACACGTAACTGCCTTCATTCGAACAAGCATTTCAATAAGGTGTGGCATCAAGGATAGGGTGTCCAAGCATCCCGGATTTGCCAGGACGGTCCTGGCTTTTCACCAGCTGTCCCAGCAGATTTCAGGAAAGTCTGCTAATTTCCTGGTTTTTAAAGAGGGTCAACTGAAAACGGCGGGAGGTGCTTTTTATGTTTTACAAAGCAGGGATAGTTAGCAATTTGTTTTAAGAAAGCAATGTAATTAACAGGCAAGCTAATTGGTTAAAAAATTGCATTTTACTGTCTGTTCTGTAATTCTCTGCTGAGGAGCGCTGTCATTCTGTGCGCTCTCTTGAAGTAAAATTATTGTCCTTCTTCTATTTTTGTGAAATGTCCCTTTTTTTAGCTTTAACATTGTGCTCACCCTAATCAAGGATACAATAGTACAATGTATTTTATATGGATAACTGAGTAAATTGGTGAAGCCTGTCTTTAACATCTCTGTAAAACAAATTAAATGCATGTGAGAGAAGGGCTATGGAGAGATGAGGGGCACTTCTGCTGCATGGTAGAGGGGATATCCGAGGAGGAGGTCATAGGGAGGAGATTCACCTGATAGTCGCTCCGAGAGCCACCAATGCTAAAGCTGGCCCTGGACAAATGCAACGCTTTTAGCCAGTCTGGGCCTTTTAGCATGTATTTTGGAATGTGTAGTTTAATTTGTCATCTACATAGGTGCTCAAAAAACCTTGCGTACAAAGTGCTGTTGTCTAAAATGGTTGAAGGCCTCCAGTTGGCAACTGTGTAAGAGACTTCAAAGAAGAACGAGTTGAACTCACTCTTAATTGAGGTATCCAGATAATATACTTTCAATGCTGGACTCTTTTCACCTTACTTGTAGGCGGTACTGCACGTTCCCAGCGTCCAAGTCATCCAGTTTGCAGTTGAGTGAAGCTGCATTAAAACAGCTCCCCTCGGTACACAACTAAACAGAGATGGGAACATAGAAAGCATCTGCCCCCTTCTCTTCTAACACCAACTGCATGCTGCGAGGAGGCCACAAGAGCATGTTAACCCATATGTGGCAGAATGGGGGATGGGCAGAATTCAGTAAAGAGTCCAATTCCAAAGCGATCTCCCTTCCCCCCCAAGCCTCAGAGCGAAGAAAAAGATTCTAGTGCAGTAATGTAGGTGTTCTTGTGTAACTCAACAGACAAAGGGATTCTGAGCATGAAGCAGTGGGGTGAAGTGTGCAAATGTGCACTGATAGCACACGTTTGTGTGAATTTGGCGGTCTCATGTAGGTGCACCATTCTTTCCAGGCTGCTGCCTTCGTCTTTTCAATAATGCACAGCGTGCAGCTTTTATTTCTCAAAAAAGGTTCTTAGAAATGTTTTAGTCGTTTGCATTAACAGTTCCTCTCACATAGCAAGTACATACATAAATAAATAAAAAAAATAAAAGCATGCTGGCAAAATGGAGGAGAGAGCCATCAAGTCAATCCATAGTCGGCAGCTTGAACGCACTATTCCTTACACAAATACTTACACATAGAGAGAAGAGCTGTCATAGCAAAGCGGGCATAACGCCTCAGCAGCCACTGTGCGCGCTGCTCCTCGCTCCCGTGGTAATACTCCGTGGGAGTGAACTATTGAAAAAGGGTGGACCCCGCTTCCGCCAGTAGAAATGTGAATGCTACGATTTTTAAAAGACACACACAAAAGGTAATCCAAAAGCATGGGAGGAGTCAGACCCCACAAACTATCTAACAGATCGCCTGGCAGTGCAAGCGCTGTATGCTCGACCTAATGAATGTGTCCATCTGTAATGCAATTGGTGCTTATGAACAGCGCTCTGATACCTTCCGGTCTAGTTTGTGCTATATTAAATTCCCCCCCCCCCCCAAAAAAAAAAGTGTTATTGGTCAATAATGGAGGAGACCTAAAAAAATATCAAATTCTAATTTAATTTGCAGTTTAATACGCTACTACAAGGAGCCTAATCACATGGCCTTTATATGGGTGTGATCCGTAGGCTCCCTAATTTGGAGATATTGGCATGCGTGGTGCTCCATGAGCTTAGAAACCCATGAAACCTTTCTTTCTTTCAGACATTAATGGTGAATATTTAAGGGTTCTTTGATTCATCTAACTTGTTCATAACACGTGCTCATTGGTTAAGGTAGTAAAAACCTAAATACCTGTATGAGCTTATATTTACACTTTCATACTATGTAGTACTTGCACTCTGAGAACCTGTTTTCTACTTATATACAAAATCATAATGTATTCAAGAATACATAGTAAATTAATTAGCATACTGTAACAGTATGCTGGACCACACTCAACCACTGGAGTTTTGAAAGTATGATGTTGATTTAAACAATACTTAGTTACACTCCAATAGGCCTGAACTATGATACATCTGGATCTTCTTCTATTCGTCTGTTCTCGTTTTCTTCTTATCTCCGCTGGGACATCAAGCGGATCATATCCTTGGGGAGAAAAGGACTTAGGCCTTAGTGACAGGGCTCTTTGTAATGTACAGATCCTGATACCACACTGACATTTGACTGTTCTAACCTCTTCTGAGGTTTGAGGATATAGGAAGAGTGATGTGCCCTATGGCCTAAAGTATAGTTTCCAAGTCAGTGAGATAAGCATAGGCAAGTTCATGCAAATAGTGGTGCGCTTAAACTGAGAAACAAAACCCCACATATGCTGTAGGTATTTTCCTACAGTCCAATCACCCAGCCCGTGATACCTCCCTCCACGATGTGCCTTCTGCTATAACTTGCCAGGGGCCACGGCTCTGTTCTAGAGCCACGGTGGCCTGGACCACAGCGCCAGTCCTCAGGGAAGCAGTCCACTCCTCTGCCCCCGATGAACGTAACCCTGCCTTCACCTCCTTCTTGTCCAGTATGTCCTGGCCTTCTCGTTCCCTCACATGGCGGCGTCTCTACTCCTGTTGACTTGCAACTCGCAGAGGCCTTGTGAGGGATTCCTCTCATCCCACTGTGGTCCTTCGGAGCTGGCAGTTCCCTTTTGATGAAAGTTGTCTTCTCCTCACACTGTTTTTCCGGTACGCCTTACCTCCTCTTCCTCTTTCTCAGCTGGGTGGTTGCCGCCAACACCTCCATTGATGTCCCTCTTATCCTCATTAGCTGAGCTTGTGCCAGTCACTAGAATGCTGACTTCAGTGTTTGGTGCAACCGGGGTCCTGGCTGATTGGGACTCCGTAAGTAGATGTGGGTACTTCCTCACACATACAGACTAAAACCTCACTAAACCTGCTATGTTTGAGACATCAAGAAAACATTGATGAAAGTGAAATGAACAGATTACTTTGCTGGACCATGAGAAGCTCAATAGAACCTTTTAGTTTCCGCCTATGAATGGGAGCCATGCAATAGGGACAGTGGCAGCTGCTTCTCAATAGCATTAGTGGGGCAATTAAAAAAAAAAAAAACACCTGCCGACCTACTTGCCAATCGCCACCTCTCCTTGGTTCTCTGCGTCCTCTCTTCCTTCCTTCTGCTTAATAGGAGGCAGGATCAGTGAGCACCCACCCAGGCACCCCTGACCAATCCCAACCCTGCAATCCAGTGGTGTGATTGGTCTCAGCGCCATGGTTCGGTGCTCAGCCAGTGAATGGGAGCCTGGGGCATGTTTTCCACCCAGGCTGTAATGCAAAGCGGGCGCGCGAGTTATAGTTAGCTGAACTAACTATAACGGGGGAATTTCAATGATTTTGTGCGAGTGAAAAGTCCAGCTAACTCTAACGCCCCTGAAACCTATGGTTTTTTCAGTGAATATATATATATATATATTTCTGATCTCTTGCAGGACGTCCAGTATATCTCATGTCATTTGCTGCTTTAGATTATATTAGATTATAGTTTGCTACATATATTTGAATCTTGTGCATTTGGTATCTGAGACAGCCTTTGTTTAGAGAGCATTGTGTAATAAACCCCAAACCTTATTCTAAAAGAGAGAGTCCCTGCATTTTATTTCACTTGTTCATTTAAAAGTATTTGATACCAATGAATCTGCACTTACTGATATATTTAGCCTGCCGTTCATTAATAAACTTGTGTGTGTTATTTCAAAGCACCTGAAATTGTTTTTCTTGCCTTGCCTAAAGGGAGTGCTGTATCCTTACCTCATCTTTAGGAAGTGCTGTTCAAAGTGTATTTTTAAAGGTGCATTGGTATATTTGCCTCCCAGAAATGGAGTGCAGGGGTTGGGTGTGTTCTTTTAGTGAAAAGCAGATTCATTACAATTGGGTAGCCCTAAACAATTTAAAGAAGTTGAGGTATAAGCAGTGGCAGCAGTTGTGAAACAAAAGTGGTGAGTCAGGTTAAGCGAATGTGGGGGCAGCCATGAGGGAGAAAAATACCAACAAAAAACCCTCACCTGCTGGCTGCCACCTTGGTGATCTTCTGCACCTCTCCTCTTGACTCCTATTAGTCAATGCAAGGCTCCCTTTCCCCTTTGTCAAACCAGATGCTGCTCTCATGCTGGTAATACTATTTGACAGTATGTGAGCAGCGATGTGATTGGCCTGAGCAGGCTAGTTTGACATTCTCTAAGGGAATGGGAGCCTGTGCTTGATATCCACCCGACTGTGCAGCACAGCTCCGTGGAGAGATCTAAGGGCCTGATTCACAAAGGTAAACTTAGATGTTTGGTCTAAACTTAGGCCAAATGTCTAAGCTTACCAAATTGGCAATTCGCACTAGAGGGGAGAACAGCCATGAGTGTGGACATAAAGATAGTAATCGTAAATTCCTTTTGTGAAATCCCAAAGTCGTAAACTTAGACGATTGGTTTAGGTTTAGACCAAATGTCTAAGTTCACCTTTGTGAATTGGGCCCTACCTGCACATGTCAGTTTGCCCGTCCTAGGACAGTCGGCCAAACCGACATGCGCATTTGCAGCAGTGCCCACCCCTCCTCCCCCTTATGCTGTCCATCAGGATGGCCTTGCTCTGCCCTGCTCTTAACTGGACTCAGCAAGGAAAAATAAAATGATAATAACCTGTGTTATTACCAATTTATTTTCCATGTTTTCAATGCTGAGTGAGCAGCAAGGTGATGCTCCTCCACCTTAACAGAGGAGCTGAGGCGGGGTATAAGAAAATAAGA
Organism: Triturus cristatus; assembly: GCF_964204655.1. Lineage (NCBI taxonomy): Eukaryota > Metazoa > Chordata > Amphibia > Caudata > Salamandridae > Triturus > Triturus cristatus. The sequence goes on along the minus strand of NC_140585.1, from coordinate 700,101,131 downwards.
GTTCCAGCGTATTGTGGAATTGAAAGATTACGTATGTAATCATGAAATATTTACTTTGATCTTGACTTTCTCTGTACGTGAGGAGTTATGATGATAAACTCTCCTTTTTAATGATTTATGACATTTTCACTATTGTCTTTTTAAAATATTTTTATTGTCCTGAAGAGGCTTTCCATAACATCTACAATCCATCTAAATGTGCATGAACATTTGTTATTGGACTGTAAGGGAGGCTGGCAAATTATTTGCATCTTTGGATGCCTAATTTTTGCAGTTTGCACACTCGAAAAATGTGCTTGTATGGAGAGTATGTTTTTAGTTGTTTGTAATGCATTGTTAGATGTCTCCCTAAGCATGCAACAGAAATATATCTCTTGACATCTTGTAACCCAGATGAGATTTCTTTCTCCAACTCGGGCAACATTTCTATTCTCGAGTCCCATCTTTCAAAATGTAGAGAGAGCGACACTTGACCCTGATTCTTGACCCTTTCACCAGGCAGGTCGCTCCCCTCACCACCACACAGCCTTCCTGTGTGCCCTGTGCCCGCTGCTGCTGCTGCTCGTAATTGGTTTGTGCCCCGTAATTGGTTTGTGCCTGCTTTTTTGATCCACTGCTATTACTGTGTATTTTTCTACTTTTCTGCTGTCTTGCCCCCATTTTGCCTTGTGTCTCCCTTGTGCCCCGTTTTGCCTGTGTCCCCATTTGCCTTCTGTGACCCCCGCCCGCTCCCCCCTTCGTGTTTCCCGACGCTGCATCCCCTGCGGCCCCGCCCCCTGACTTCCCATTCACCACCCCGCTCCCGCCTCCCAGCTGCGCCTCCCTCCCACATCCCCTCATATGGAGGCCGTGCCTGGACAAGCCCGTCTGCACCCGTCCATGCCTGCACCGCGCCCAGCGCCAGGACCCCTGGCCCCCACACACACCACGACGCCTGTCTCTGCTATGACTCCAGTACCCTCTACGCACTCAACACCGGACGATCACGCACCTGCTGCCTGGCCACCCCAAAGCGCACCCAAGGCCCCTTCTCCTGCCGGACCTGCAGCTTCACCAGCATCCGGCCCGCAAGCCCACCCACCGAAGGTCCCAACTTCCTCAGATGCATCCTGCTCAACTCTGGGACCTACTCGACACCAACGCCCCAAACGTCGCCTTCCTGATGGAGACCTGGCTGACCCCCTCCTTGGCACCCAACATCGCCATAGCCATCCCGGAAGGCTACAAGATTACCCACAAGCACCGCACCAATGGAGCAGGTGGAGGAATTGCCATCGTCCACAGAAATACTCTCAAAATCTCGACAGACGCCGACGACACCCTCAGCACCGCCGAACACCTGCACTTCCAGATCCACACTGACCCCAACACCACCCTCAGACGCACCCTCATCTACAGACCCCCTGGAGCCCGACCGCATTTCAGCGACTCCATCGCTGACTTCATCAGCACACACGCTCTCGCTTCCACGGACGACATCCTCCTCGGAGACCTGAACTTCCACCTCGAGAACAACAACGACTCCAACTCCTCCACTCTGATCGTTAACCTTGCCAACACCCACCCACTCCGCCGGCCACACGCTTGACCCCGTCTTCTCAGCAAGCACCCACGTCTTCTTCGACCGCACCACTGAACTCCACTGGACCGACCACCGCTGCATCCACTTCACCTTCCGTGAGGGATAGTATTATTTCCCCCGGGCTTGTGATTTCAATTGCGTTTTACCGGCATTGGCACTGTATGGTCTGCGCTATCGCCGATTTTTAAATTGCTTTTAACTTGTTTTTGATGATCTGTTTTTTTAATTCTTCATCTTCTTGTTGTCTCTGCTGGGATATTTGGGGGGTCTTTTTACAACTTGTGACAGTTTAAAATTGATTCCGCTTACCCGCACTTGCACTGCAGCCCACACTAGATCGAGGCAATTGTCCTGCTCAGCCGCCATCTTGGGTCAGGCGTGCTTGAGCATTTACACCTGGGGACATTAGGCAACGCGCTATATAGCATACGCGCTGCGCGAACGCGCAGCGGATGCGTGCAGCGGGCGCGCCGCTGGCGCGCCAAAGGCGCGCCTAAGGCAATCCCGTCTGCGCCCGTCCGCGTCCCGGTTGCGGCCTGGGCCTGTCACTCTGCTCGCCGACCCGGGGGCACTCGTGCAGCGCTGACATATGGTAGGGACTTAATCTGAATTTGCCTTTAGGTCTCTCCCACCCTCATTTTAACCTGTTGGACGCTCAGGAGCATGTCTGTACTGTATGTGGTGTCTATCTCCCGGCCACTCCTCCAGCTGCCTCATTTGCTGCAGGCCGGCGGCCTAGGCTGGATACTGCACCTTCCATCTCTGCCGCCTTAATCAATGTACGATCCCTTAAAAAACATCACTCCGACATCTTCGAGCTGCTCTCTGACCACCCTGTCGACCTTCTGTTCCTTACGGAAACATGGCTCGATTCCAACTCTGACCCTTTTGTTACTCTGGCTATTCCTGCGGGTTATAAAGTTGCTAGGGCTGACCGCTTAGAAGAAAGGGGTGGCGGTGTAGCGGTTATTTTTAGAGAGAAGTGGGAGTTTATCAGGGACAAGTCCCATGCTTGGGGGATAGGAGAAGCGTTAGATTTCAGTATCAGGTTCTCCCCCCATTTTCTACTTGGTGGGACTTTGGTCTATCGCCCCCCTGGTTCTGCCCACAACACCATTCAGGTGTGGAGCGATGAGCTAATTTCTAGGGCGCTTCGCTTTTTTGCAGTTCCTGTTCCTCGGAGACCTGAATATACATTTGGATCAAGGGTCGTGTACTGATGCTATTGCTTTAAAAGAGATACTGCAGCTGGCCCAGTTGTCTCAATGGGTCGTCCACCCAACACATCAGGGTGGTCACATCCTTGATCCTATCTGCTCTAATTTTAATATTCTAGTAGAGGAGCCTCTTCCCCTTGTGTGGTCCGACCACTTCATCACTTTTTTTTCCTGGAAGGCTGGCCCGCCCCATGTTGCCGATTCTCGCAGAAACCAGCCTTTAAGAAGGTGGATCCCGCTTCCTTGGCTGGGGCCCTGGCGGCCTCCACGCCGACCCTTACAGGTGATCTTGAGGAGAGTCTCGCTTGCTTTACTAACTGGTTAGACAAGTCTATGACCTTGCTGGCTACTCCCACCTCATCTCGGTCTTCGAAAGTTTCGCCATCTAAACCCTGGTTTTCGTCTGAGCTGCGCACGCTCAAACAAGATTGCAAAAAGCTGGAACGGAGTTGGCGTCGCCAGGACTCCTGTCCTTTGGCCAAGGCCGCTCTGAGGGCTAGTCAAAAGATCTATTACTCTGCCATTTGCCAGGCTAAAAAGCAATATTTCACCGACCGTATTGAGCAGGCCTGTAATAATTCGAAGGAGATTTTTCACATAGTCCAGAGTTTTACATCCCCTGCCGCCCTCAACTGTTCGGGCCCGGCCACTGACGACTGGTGCAACATCCTCTCCTGATTCTTCTCGGATAAAATCCGTTTGATACAAGAGTCCTTGCCTGTGTGTGCGGCGTCCCGGGTGGAAGATGGACGGACTGCACCTCTCCAGGGGGCTTTGAATCACGCCCTGTCGGTCTTCTCTCCTGTCGATCCTGCTAGCACTCTGAAATTACTTAAGGGCCTCAAGTCCGGCTCGCCCTCGGAGTGCTGCCCAGCCAGACTGCTGGCAGCAGTTGCAGTGACCATCAATCCTGAGGTCAATGCCATTATCAACCTCTCCCTCAGGGAGGCTTGGGTTCCGCCGGAATGGAAACAGGCCAAAATTCTTCCTTTACTGAAGAAACCGTCCCTTGACCCCGCGATGCCCGGCAATTACCGCCCAATCTCCCTCCTCCCTAGCCTAGCTAAGGTATGTGAGAAGTCAGTGACTAGACAGCTCTCAAAAATTCGTGGAAAGATCTGAGGCATTGCACCCAGCCCAGTCTGGGTTTCGAACATCTTATAGCACGGAGTCAGCGCTAGTTGAGATCTCGGAAGCAATTTGGGACTGCTTAGATGCTGGTGGCAGAGCAGTTTTGGTGATGCTTGATTTGTCAACAGCATTTGACACGGTGCCACATGCCAGACTGCTCTCTCGCCTCTCTGAGATCGGAGTCTCTGGCTTGGCTCTGGCCTGGCTGAGGTCCTTTCTGGAGGGTCGTACCCAACAGGTTTGGTTGCCACCGGCAGCCTCTTCCCTGCAGGAGGTCTCCACAGGTGTCCCTCAGGGCTCGTCCCTTAGCCCCCTACTCTTTAACATCTATGTTACCCCTTTGGTCTTTCTGGCCGAGAAGTTGGGGGCTAAGGTGATAGCCTATGCCGATGACACCCAGCTTCTTTTCACCTGGGGCAAGGGGGATGATTCCGTCTTGCCTGTGCAGAAGTGTTTGTCTTCGGTATTTGGTTGATTTGCTAGAGCTCAACTCAAGTGCAATGAAGACAAATCGGAGATCCTTCTCTATGGTAACTTCCCCTCAGACTTTAGATGTAAGATCTGGCCTCCTGATTTCCCCCCTCCTTCTTCTGAAGGGAGCTCCGCTAAAAACCTAGGATTATAGTTCAAGGATAATCTGTCATTTTCGGTCCAGGTGAAGAAGTTATCGGGTGGCTGCTTTGGTCTTCTTAAGGTTCTTAGGAGTTTTCTCCCTCTTCTCCCTAGATCTGCTAAGGATACGGTTGTTCGGGCACTGGTTTTGTCCCGCCTGGACTATGCCAATGCCCTTTATGTTGGCCTTCCTGGCTATTCCATGAACAAACTACAAGTGATCCAGAATGCGGCCGCTAGGCTCCTTCTTGGTATCGCTAGAAGTAGTAGTGTTCGCGCTCATCTTCATGCATTGCACTGGCTGCCCATGGTTGAGAGGGTTAAGTTTAAAGCATTGGTCGTTGCCCACAAAGCCCTCTACAATTTGGGTCCCATCTATTTGCAGAGGCGGTTTGCCTTTTACGTTCCGACTAGAGCACTTCGCTCGTCAGCTCTTTTGTTGGCCAGGGTTCCGCGCTTCTCCCGGTCTAGGATTGGGGGCAGCTCGCTTGCGGTCAAAGCTGCCGTGGCTTGGCATGCTCTCCCATTTTTCCTGCGCAATACTCAGGACCCACTCTGTTTTAAGCGTCTCCTTAAGACCCATCTGTTTCCATAAGCTTTCTACTCTGGCTCTCCTCACTTGGCTTCGCGCTGAGATACTCCTCGGAGTAACTATTGCGCATTATAAAAATATTTAACATAACATAACATAACCTTCCGGAAACCCACTGCTAAGTGTGGGTGCAGTGCTCCGCTCTGCATGCGCATTCGTGAGGAAGAAGCTAGCCAGGAAGCAGGAAGATGGAGCCCCGGGACGCGGCAGCTCAGGTAAGTAATTTTCTTTATTTGTAAGGGTCTAAGTAATTTTAAAATGAGGGCGGGAGGGAGGCGGGCAGCGCGTAGTGGGGCTACGCGGAGTGTGCGGGTGGGCCTAGATTTGCCCCACTCCGTAATGCTCCATGTAGCCTCACTACGCCCACTATGCCCAGGGTTACCCACCACACCCAACAGATGCCTCGCCGCAGCTGGAGCAAGATCACCGAGGACCAGCTAACCACTGCCCTCACCCAGAGCCCACCCTCAGACCTGACCGACCCCGACGCCGCAGCCCGCAGCCTCAGACAATGGATCGACAACTGCGCCAACACCCTCGCCCCGCTCAAGAAGCCCCCCAGTGCCCACACCAGCAAGAGAGCCAGCTGGTTCACTGAAGACCTCCAGGCCTCCAAGCGTACCTGCCGAAAACTAGAAAAAAACTGGACCCGTGAAAAAACACCGGAAAGCTACACAGCCCACAGGAACGCCACCCACCGACACCACCACCTCATCAGATCCGCCAAAAGGACTGCCTTCAGAGACTGCCTAGGCAAAAACGCACACAACAGCAAAGAGCTCTTCAGCATCGTAAAGGAACTCCCCAACCCCAGCTCCAACACCAACGACATCCCCCCATCACAAGACCTGTGCGACTCACTGGCCACCTTCTTCTATCGCAAGATCGCAGACATCCATGACAGCTTTGACACCGTCACCACCCTGGCAACTACCGATACCCCCACTCCCACGACCACCACCCGCACCAACCGCCTGCTCACCTAGACCAACCTCAACAATGACGACACCATCAAGATAATGAACACCGTCTACTCCGGATCCCCGGAAGACCCCTGCCCACACCACATCTTCAACAAAGCCAGCAGCACTATCGCACCCCACCTCCGGAAAACCATCAACATCTCCTCCGAGACAGCGACCTTCCCGGAGAGCTGATAGCACGCAGAGATCAACGCCTTACTCAAGAAACCCAAGGCGTATCCCAAGGACCTCAAGAACTTCCGACCCATCTCCCTGCTCCCGTTCCCGGCGAAGGTCATCGAAAAGGCCGCCAACAAACAACTGACCAGCTTCCTCGAAGAGAACAATATCCTGGACCCGTCCCAGTCCGGGTTCCGCAGCAACCACAGCACCGAAACTGCCCTCATCGCCGCCACCGACGACATCCAGACCCTGCTTGACAACGGAGAAACCCCGGCCCACATCCTCCTGGACCTGTCAGCCGCTTTCGACACAGTCTGCCACCGCACACTAAGAGCACGCGTCCACGACACAGGAATCCAAGAGAAGGCCTTGGACTGGACCACCTCCTTCCTTTCTGGTAGGACTCAGATCGTCCGCCTCTCCCCTTCCACTACGAAGCCACCAAGATCATCTGCGGCGTACCCCAAGGCTCATCCCTCAGCCCATCGCTGTTCAACGTCTACCTGGCACCGCTCGCCCACGTCGCCCGACGGCATGACCTCAACATCATCTCCTACGCCGACAACACCCAGCTGATCCTCTCCCTCACCAATGACCACCACACTGCCAAAACCAACCTCCACGAAGGAATGAAGGCCATCGCCAACTGGATGAGAAACAGCCGACTGAAGCTGAACTCGGACAAGACAGAGGTCCTCATCCTCGATTCCACCCCCTCGGCCTGGGACGACTCCTGGTGGCCGACGGCACTAGGAGCACCCCTACACCCACCGACCACGCACGAAAACTAGGGGTCATCCTTGACTCCACCCTCTCCATGACGAAGCAGATCAACGCCGTCTCCTCCTCCTGCTTCAACACCCTCCGCATGCCTCGCAGGATCATCAAGTGGATCCCCACCAAAACTAGAAGGACGATCACCCAGGCCCTCGTCAGCAGTAGACTGGACTACGGCAACGCACTCTATGCAGGAGCCCCGGCCAAACTCCTGAAACGGCTCCAATGCATCCAGAACCCCTCCGCACGCCTGATCCTCAACATTCCCCGCCACACCCACATCACACCCCACCTGAGAGACCTGCACTGGCTCCCCATCAACAAGAGGATAACCTTCAAGCTCCTCAACCACGCACACAAGGCACTCCACGACACCGGACCAGCGTACCTCAACAGCCGACTCAGCCTCTACACCCCCACCCGCCAGCTCCGCTCCGCAGACCGAGCCCTCGCCACCATCCCCCGCATCCGAAGAGTGACCGCCGGCGGCAGATCATTCTCCCACCTCGCAGCCAAGACGCTCCCCATCCGCCTACGGCAGACCGAAGACCTCCTAACCTTCAGGAGACTCCTCAAGACCTGGGTCTTCGAACAGTAGCAGCGCTCCCCCCCTAGCGACTTGAGACCCTCACGGGTATGTAGTGCGCTTTACAAATGCTATGATTGATTGATTGATTCAAGTGCTGGTGATTAAAGTAAGCTCAGTCAAGCATATTAACTGGCAAGGGGTCTGATTTACCACCTTCCAGGCCCGCTAAAGGAATTTAATTTACTCTGCTCATATTTTAGAGGCCAATAATTTTTTATTGTTCTGAGATTTCGTTTACCCTGGGGAGAATGTTGATGATAAGGAAGTCATTCAACTGCTGTCAAATTTGGACACCGCTGAAATCAAACGGTCAGTAGATGATCCTTCATTCATGGACGATCACATGCTGTATTTAATATTCATTGAATTTAATCAGATAAGTTGAGTCACCTCTATCTCTTATTTTGTCTGACCATCACTGTATTCATTTTGAAAATCGTTTTGCTAAGAATTTTAACTTTCTGTGGTCTGTGAAGCAACTATTGTTTTCCCATGGAAAATAATTAATCTTAGCACCATGGGGGCCTCTGTAGAATTACAAGATCTGAAGAAGGCCACTGACATTGATAAAGTTGTTTCTTGATATCACGAATGTCTGAATAACGCTCCAGATATTGATACTCCTAATAAATTGCTCAAAATAAGGTAGCATAAATAGTAGGCCATATGGTAGAATAAAGAGCTTAAATTTGAGAAACAAGGGTGCAAGAAACTTGAAAGGGATACCTACCAGAAACATTTAGGAGCAACCTGCTTAAGTTTTTTTTTTGTTAATAAAATTCTGAATTTGGTTAACTCTGCCAAAGAGAATTTTCAGCCTGTGAAAGAATCTAATAAACTTACTGCTTGTCAGATAGCAATTTCTGCCTCACCAGAAATGTGTGATGGTCCATCCATTTACTTTCATGATAAATATAGGACTTCAACCAGCTGACAGGGACTCGATTTAATTATTCTTGATATCGCTGTCCACCCTCAAACCCCCCCCCCCCAGTCAGCTGGGAGTGTTTTATCCTATTGACTTTGTAGAAGTTAAGGAGCTGTTTTATCAAATTCAGGTAGGGGTCACCTGCAGACCCTTTCCCAGACTTTTACCTCTTTTGCTCTTTTGGTGCGCCATTTTACTGATATGTTTAATATTTCCTTAAAAATGGCCAAGGTACCTAAAGTCTAAAAACCTACCTGTGTTTTCCTATTCTAAAAACATCCTACGGCTGATCCGGCCATTCTTTCTCAATCTCACTCCCCATTAAAATGTTGGAGAAATTGCTCAATAACCAACTTTGCAGATATATTTAGGTTAACCATATACTGGATTATTCGCAGTCACATTTCAGGGCAGCCCATAGCATTGAGACAGCTATTTTAGCTGCCACTGACTCTATTAGGCCAGTTTGGACATTGGTAACTCAGCAGTACTCATACTGCTTGATCTTTCTGCTGCTTTTAATTCTGTGTTGAATACAATAAATAGACTTTATGCCATTGGGGTGCATTCACAGGCCTTGGATTAGTTGAGACATTTTTTTAGGTCTCGCCTGGCGAATGCAGCGTGAAGCGCTGCTGTCCGCCAGCGAGATCTATTGTTGCTGATTTGCCTCGGAAGTGGGACAGGAGATGGGCACGCGCAGGCTCTCGGCGAATTGGAGCCTGTGTATGCGCACGTGAACACGCGCGATGTGCACATCTCCTGTCCCCTTTCGTCCTCACCAGCCTCATGTAATCTTTTTTTTTAAATGTGCACGCGCGCTCCAAGCGTGGAGCGCTATAAATGTACAACATGCCATTTTTTTTTTTTTTAAATGCACACGCGCGCTCCAAGCGCGGCGCGCTTTAAGCGTACAGCATGCCCCACTTACCAGCTCTTATGGGGACTCCGGCTGGTCTCGTGTCTTCAGCGGCTCACTGCAGCACCACGCGGGGCTCCGTCTCACTCACAGGAGCCCCGCCCGAAATCCTGTTTTGGCCACACCATGCGGCGTTCACTAAGGCGGGGTGGGCTCCCACCGGACTTCTGCTTTTCTTTTTTTGCCTTGGCCGCTTTGGCGGCCCCCTCCCTGGGCTGCACGATGCAGCACTCATTAAAGTACGGCTGCTTTTGAAGTCCGAACGCGCCGCCGCCACTGGGCACGAGCCGCAGTCGCAGAACACTTGAAAGTTCCAGTTACAGTGCATGCGCGGGCAGCCCTCACCCTCCCAGGTCTCCTCCCCGGCCCGGATGTGGAGCTGCTTTCTGGCGGAAGAAGCTCGTTTTCGTGAGCCTCGGCATCTCGGTTCAGCAGGGAATAAAAGCACAGCTGACTTCTCCCATCTCCAGAAATGCCACTACAGTTCGCTCGAAGATGTCAACATGTCTTAGGCAGCCAGGCTGCCTGGCAGCGCTTGACATCAGAGGTTACAGGTGCAGAAAACGAGTTTATGTTCCACTTGTGGGTTTCAGCGCATCCGGAGGCTTCCTGGCTGGACATGGCAGGCACATCCCTCCTCGCGAGCCTGTATGTACACTTCTTTTCCACATAAAGCCATTTCCAGCTGACGAGTCAAGATAGCCTATCAGGAAAATTGTCTGTGATAGTTGTACAGCCGGGGGTAACGTGGGGTCAGAGCGTCACACGCGCATTCTTTGCAGAAGAAAGGCTGCAAAACATTGCTCTGTAAGCGCAGTTATCCTGATTTATGATCCTGCAAGATGGCTGAGTGAGCTGAACACTATCTATGGACAGCTGCTCTGTGGTCCAAAGGTCACCATCCGAATCCTGGTAAGGCCAACTCATCCTTCCGAAGTTGGTAAACAAGACGCCAGTAAAATTGATGTAAGTAACAGCGCTGTTTCCAATGGCGGATGTGCTATATGGAACACTTTATTGAAGAAAAATAGATCTATATCTGTATACACCCACAAGAAAAATAAAATGATAAGAACAATGTTGTTATCATTTTATTTTTCATTATTGGCTATATAAAGCAGGTGCAGGCGGGGCTGCGTTTCCAGCAGAGCAGGGGGCGGAGTGGTGGCACCCTCCTAAGTGCACATGAGGATTTGGTTAGCCGTCTTAGGTCAGCCAAACCCTCATACGCACTTGTCATGTTCTCCACTGGGCTGTGTTGTACAGCCCGATGGAGAACATGCCCAGCCTCATATAGCCTCAAGTTTTAGGTCTCGCATTATTAAAGTTTGAGCTATTGGTGTTGCATTATTTAGCAATGCCAATAGCTCAAACTTTTATAATGCGAGACCTATTGCATTGCAGATGAATGGTGGCTCCTAGAATTGGGCAATCTCCATTGGCCCAAAAAAGTGGTAAAAAAACATTACTTTTTTTATTGCCAATGAGCTTTCTATTGCAAATCAAGTGAATGTAACTTGCAGTACCTATTTTGGTATTTTTCAACTTCTTAGGAAGGTGTTTCTGTGGCTTCCACTGTACTGTAAGAAAGCTGTTATGCTGGTACTTCTAACTAGTCACCTGGATTATGGAAATGTGCCCCTGTTTAATATGAATCAACCTCTTGTGTCCCGATTACAAGTGGTTCAGAATCAGAACATGGTTGTTTGAATGATCTGACAGCTACCACCGGCTCTCCAACATGTCTGGTGCTGAGGTCTTTGCATTGGCTTCTGGTTAGGAAATATTGTTTCTTTTAGCTTCACACATATAGCCCTGTATGGGGGTTGTCTGCCTTTATCTTTGTTTCAGAATCAGGTTCAACCTTCCTACTGAGACTATCCAATCATCTGACATTGCACTTTCTACTCCCCTCTGTATTCTGACAACTTGAAATGGATTTCAGTCCATCCCTACCTTTCCCCTTACTAAGGGAACAAGTTGCCCTTCCAGATCCATACATATCATAGATTTCTTACTTTTAAAAAGCTGCTTAAACCTGGCAATTTTAGAATTAATTCTTTTGTGTGATTTATGTGTCCAGACCTCTACTCACTAAGCTCCGGCTCAGCGATACTTCATTCGGAGTGAGTTGTTTGTGCTATATCAAATATCCGTAACACAACATAACTGTTCAATGCTATATAACCCAGCATCTATATGAAGATATAGGTGTTATTATTGAAGATAGAGGATTGCTATTGAAGTAGAAACATTTATATTTTTCATGTTTGCACTTGCTGTTGCTTGCTATGATTGACTGTATATATATGATTGATTTACTTTATGTATTAAATTAATAAATGATACGTTTTATATAAATAGTACAATTCATTCTCCTTGTGTACTGCAGATCATGAAGTTATACAAATAGGCTCACATAGGGTGTTTATTACTGTCGCCATTTAATCATGGACATCAATTCACTGAAAGGCCAGTGTTAGAAGAAGTGACATCACACACCCTTTGATCTCTACTTTCACTCACTCATCCATACTTACACATACACACACATTCACATATATACAATCTCTCACACATTAACACACTCTCACCAGCAAGCACACACACAACATACATTTAAAAATATTTTTTACGCACCTCAGCTGCCAAGGTAGGGCATATTTCAGCTTATTGTACTCCATTTTTATTACACTTAGTCAATAATATATTTTATTTATTCATTACTAGTGTAATATAAATTTAACAGAAAATAAAGAGAGTGGAGCCCCAGCTGCCCCAGCTTTCTAGCACTGAATGTGCCACCTCTGAGGCCAATGTCACAAAGGCAGTGCTATGGGTAGCAAAGGGCAAGCCAGGGGTCGCAGCTGTGACCCCGGGCAATCCCAAAATGGCTTCCATGTATTTAATGTACATTCTCCCTGTAACTCTATGGAGTAGGGCTCTCTTTTATGGTTATTAAATTGGCTTATTGGTTACATTGATCAATGTATTTAATTCAGCTTTTACATACATGCTGCAGATGAGCACGTGTTTGGAAGAGGACAAGCCTGAAGTTACTCTAAAGAAATTCACTAATATTAGGAGAGAGATGGGAAAGCTTAACACTATATCAGAATATCAGTAGCTTACTTTCTTTGATCTTCCTTAGCTCTTCAACCTTTCTGTCTCTCTGTGTTCACCTTTTTCCACTTAGCGTATTTATCCTCTTCTTATCTTAGTTTTAGACCTGAAGCCTCACCCAGAGTGCCATGCATATGCAGATTTTTGCACAAACTCTTAGAGTGAACCTGAGATGTGCGAAAATTGTAAATATACTGGTAATTGTTCCAAGTGAAACAGAGCAGAATTTGGGCTTGCAGAAGTGTGCATTCTTAGCATACACATTATTGAACAGAGGAAACATGCAGCCTTACCATATTATTCCTCATTCCAAGGAGCAAACCTCAGATCCTGTGTGGAACTTACTGGTGGAAACAGGAGGTCTTGTTGGCCTCTAAGGACCCTCAGCAGCCACGGGGACCTCATACTCCAACCAGCAGTGTGGATCCACGATTGCAGAATGGTGCAGAATTGGGGTGGCCTCCGGTGCCATGGCGGCAAAATGTTCTTTTTTTTATTATCATAAAAGAGGGAGGGCGGTGTGGCCGCCCTTCCCTGGACAGCATTTGGCCCGGGGACCCCATGTCCCAGGGCCAGGAATTTTTAGAACGGGGACGGGAGCCGTGCATCCCCCCTCCCAGGGCCAATTACAGAGTTTCCCACCCCCGGGGTCTGGCTACAATACTGAGTGTCCTGGTCCCACTCAGCTTAACATACAGAGGGATGATCCTGTTGTGGTGTACAAGAGGCTGGACGTAAAACACTAATATGCATATATTGTACCCCCTTCAGCATAGATTGATGTTTTAATTAGGTCAACGTGTATACCTTATACGGGCCATAGGGCAATTAAGGCCTCTAATTTGTGGCTTAGTGTGTTCTCACCCACTCCACTTTCATTTGCCTCCATTCTTTCTCACTTGCTTTCTCGTGATGCTAGTCTTTGCTGACAACTCTTTGTGTCTCCCTTATTGCAAAGAGAATCATGAAAGTATAAATAATCAACAGCTATGCATTTGCAATTGTCATTGATTATTTATATCAAGTTATTCCATGTGTAGATTGATATATAAATTCATTTTGCAGTACAACCTATACTTTATTTTTATTTTTTATTATTTTTTTATTGAGAGTTCAAATATAACAATACAATATAGAAAAAAGGATACAGTTGAATCCGATTAATACAGTGCGAGAAAAAGAGTACTGAAAACATTCATACAGATTTGTCATTTTAACATTTAAATTATAAAGTGCAGGGTTGTATAGAAGCAAACGATCAATCAACTGTCATTAATATCCAAGAGATTTTGTTAGAATAAAAACAGTACATAGTATTTAAATACAATGGGCGTCTACTCAGTTGATAATCCAGAGCTGAATTGTAAAGTGCAGTGTGCGAAATCGAGACAGTCGTTATAGACTAGTAAACAAATAGATGTTCTCGCAGATGTATAAATCTAGTTAAGTAATAGCAGGACAAATTTAAAGATCAAACACCCTCCAATATTTATCATATTTTTTAAGGGCCCCTGATCTGAGAGCATATTTTCTTTCCCTATCCTGGATTCGGAGTAGTTTTGTCTTCCATGCCTGGAAGGATGGAACAAGATCTGTTTTCCAGGACTGTAATATAAGGGATTTAGCTGTTAGAGAAGCTATAAAAAGGGACTCATCATGTTGGGTATGGATATGAGAGCAACCTAGGAGGGGAATTAGATCATCAAATACAATATTAGTTTTGAGAACGATTGAAAGATATTTTTCTATTTCCTTCCATAAAACCTGGATTTTTGGACATTCCCAGACAATGTGTTTCCAAGTGCCTTTTTCATCGCAACGAAAGCATTTGTCGGCTACTTGAGGGAAGATATTATGTAAAAAGGATGGGGTTCTATATATTAACCATTTGTTGTAAAATTGCATACGTTTAAAATTTGCTCCTCGAAAGATGGTTTTATTAAATTTATTTATTTTGTCCCATACCTGTTGATTAATTGTAATATCTTCCCTCTTTTCCCATCTTTCAGTAATCTTGCTGAAGAAGTCCTGGTCCTTACTTTCTTTTAATATTTTAATCCAAAAACTCATTTTCTTTTGTATGTTATTATTAAGGATAGTGGAAATATTTTCTTTATTGGATACATTTCCAATATCAAGTTCTGTGAGTTTTGGATTTATCCTAATAAAGGACCCGTTCAGCCTTAAGTGCGAGTGGATTAACTGGCTATGAATTTCATCCCAGGATTTCCACCTATTTCCCAGCATGAAGTCTTCAATTTTCTCAAAACCATTCTCCTTCCAAAGTGTTAATATTTTTTTGTCCATACAACAAGCGTCTCCAAGCTAAAATGTATTAAATTCGTCTTATTACTTAGAATGGGTAAAACATAAAATTTAAAAAACTGAGTTTTCACCTTGAAAATCCACTGGAGGGATTTATATCGTACTTTTTTTGGATCTTTCATGGTTCTGACCGGGTCATGGATTTTCAATTCTAACAACATCCTTTTCATAAAGAAATTATCTGTCTCATGCGAATCTAAAAAAAACCTGTGGCTATGATGTGCAAAAGACGCGAAATAATATTCCTTGATATTTGGAAGGGACAGCCCTCCTTGTGTGGATGATAAATATAAAGTGCTCAGTGCTAATCTGGGAGATTTTTTTGCCCACAAGAAAGAGGAGATTAAAGCTTCTATTTTTTTTTAAGTAAGAGGCCTGGATTGTGCAGGGAATTGCGCTAAAAAGGAAATTAAAAAGGGGTAACACCGACATTCGAATTAGCGATGCCTGCCCCTATAAGAGACAAGGGTAGTAAATTCCAATGAGTAAGCCCACCTTTTTTAATAAAGGTAAAAAATTAAGTGAAAAGAGATCATCTGGGCTATCCGAAAAAAGTACTCCAAGATATCTCTTTGGATGCGTATTGTATATCCGCCTAAATTCAGGAGCTAAAGTGTTTATAGTGCAGTTCAAAAGAATAATTTCCGTTTTGCTTACATTAATTTTATAACCCCCAAGCTTTTGAAAGTCAGAGAAGATTTTTAAAATCTTCAGTTGACTTGAGGGTTTAGAGTCTATGAAAAGGGCAATATCATCCGCATACAATTTTATGTTTGTCATTCCTGATATTGGGGCAGTGTCAGCTTTGATATTCCTGATGGCGATTGCTAGAGGTTCAATAAATAATGCAAATAAAATTGGCGACAAGGGGCAACCTTGTCGCGTGCCTCTAGTAACCTCACAGGACCCAATATTAGTATTATTGACGATAATTTGTGCCCTAGAATTCATATACAATTGTCGTAAAAGAGAAATAAAAACATTCGGGAAATTAAAACTACGTAAAATTGCAAACAGGCAGTCCCAAGACACTAGATTGAAGGCTTTCTCCGCATCTAAAAACCAAATTTGAGCCTTCACCTTATTAGTTTTAAAATAATCTAGTGCCTCCAGTAAAAATGTAGTATTGGAATGAAGATGCCTGCCTGCAATAAAACCACACTGATCATATGCTACCAGAGATCCTACTATTTTATTTAATCGATTTGCTAAAAGTTTTATAAAAATTTTATAATCTGTATTCAAAAGGCTAATCGGTCTGTATGAATTTATCTTTTCCTTGTCTTTTCCTTTATTTAAAATACTGACCACCACCGCTGTATGAAAGGAGTCCGGTGGGGGACTTCCTTGGAGTAAGTTATTAATTAATTTCAAAAGTTCCTTACGTAATGTTCCCCCAATTTTTTTTAAAAATTCAATGGGAAGGCCATCCTCACCATTGGCCTTGCCATTGGGGAAGGACTCTATCACTTCATCTAATTCTAATAGTGTAAAATCCTGTGTAAGGTAATTCCTACCCTCAGCATCTATTTTAGGTATTTCAAGTGGCTGTAGAAATTCCGTGATAGAGTCAGATGTAGCCCCCTCGGTCGCTAGGTATATCCCCTCATAGTGTTTTAACCCCTTCCATGCTCATGACGGAACGGTTCCGTCATGAGCATCGGTTGAGCTGTGCTCATGACGGAACCGTTCCGTCATGGCCCCGCCCGCGCTCGAACCCTTCAGCACCGCGGGGGAATCCGCGCAGCGCTGAAGGGGTTAAAAACAACTCACCGATGGAAATGGTGGTCTTGACTTGTATTTTAGTGATGGGATCAATTAGCTGATCTATTCTATTTCGTACCCGCTTTTCTTTAGATTGCCAGGCCAGCAGCTTTCCTGTGTATTCACTCTCCTCATAAATCTTTTGTGCTTGTGAATTACTATTTATCTCACCTAAATCATAATAGAAGTCCTTCATCTTGCACTTCGCCTCGTGGAGTTTGTGTCCAGAGATCATAGATCTAGCCCTTAGGTGCTCTTGGGTTGCCTGCGAGAGTTCAGTTTGGAGTTTGGTTTTCTCCTCCCTTCTTGCCTTGAGCTTGGGAATTTCTTTAGAAGTAATTATTCCATGTAAAGTGGCTTTAAATGCATCCCAGATTATATTTAATGGGACTGTACCTCTATTCTGTATAAAAAATTGCTCTATCTTTTCATTAATATCCGTGCACCATTGTTGGTCGAGAAGGTTAAGTTTATTAAAAAACCATCTACTTGTGGGTCTTGCTTCATAATTCCCCAAATTGACCTCCATGCAAAGGGCCGCATGGTCTGAAAAAGCGTTAGGTAGATAGGCGTAGTTATATAATTCTAGGTCATGAGATGATTAAAAAAAATCTAGCCTTGATGCAGAATTATATTTTGCTGAGTGGCATGTATACTCGCGCTTGGTAGGATTTAAGTTACGCCAATGATCAATAACATCGAGGTCAATTTTACAACTTTGGACAGCTACGGCAACTTGGGGTTTTTTCTGTCGGCAGTCTTTCTTGGAAGAATCCAGTCGGGGGTTTTGTAATAGATTAAAATCACCCCCCCCCCAAATTATTGGCCCAGAAAGACCGGTTAATGCCTGCTTAACCTGCAAAATAGCTTGATGGTCGTCCAAAATTGGTGCATAGATTGTGGCAAGGATAACATTCACATTGTTTAATTTACCGTATGCAACTGCCCATCTACCTCTGGGGTCTATGCATGTCCCTTCGAGATTAAAACCTACATGTCTCCCTATTAATATGGAAACTCCTCTCTGAGCCATCCCGGCAGGAGCAGATATGTTATAGCCCGCCCAGCTTTTGAAAAGTTTAGCTGACTCTGCCTGATCTTTATGTTGGGTTTCTTGAAGTAGATAACGTCTGGTATAAGGTTTTTCAACCAGCACTCAATAGCGTTCCTTTTACGAACGTTATTTAGGCCATTAACATTTAAAGAAATACATTTCACCATGTTATTTGTTGTTCAAAATATTGGACGTAACCCTCGGCTAATATGTAAGTGTGCAAATGGGCAAATGTGCAAATGGACATACAGCAGCAACAACATATGAAACTAATAAATAATATATATATATATATAACAGTAAAAAGCAATCCTTGCAGAATCTAAATTTCAATGTGCAAATATGCAAGTAAGCAGCAAGAGTGTAAGGTGATGTTATATGAGGAAACATACCATTCATTATACAAGACATTATAAAATCTTATCTTATATAAAAAACAGACCGTATAAATATATATTATAATTTTTTTTAAAAGTACCGTTGTCTGTGCAAATATGCATATAAGCAGCAAAATCACGGGCTTGAAGGTTTTAAGCCCCCCCTAGTGCAAAATAGGCAGAAATACTTATAGGGTCTTGTCATCTTAACACGATCCATATGGACAGAATTGACGAGTGCGAGATATTATTTGTGCAAGATGAGAAGAGAAAAAAATAATCATTAAAATGTGAGAAAACATATTGCCTTTGAACTCTTTTTTTCCCCCCTTGCGACACCCCCCTTCACCCCCCCTTCGCCCCCCTCCCTCCCCCCTTGAGTGGACGGAAACCCCAGTGTCCCACTTCCGTCCTTCTCTGTTGTGTCTTCTTTTTGGATGCCATCTCATTGCATCCTTGTGTACTTCCTGTTTCCCTCAAGTGGCCGCCCTAAGGTAATAACTTCGGCAAGAATCAACAACTAATTTAATTACCCCCCCGAGGCCGTCGAGGAATGTTTGGGCTTCGTGTAGGACCGAGAATATAAAGAATTTTCCTTTAGCCAAGACTTTGAGTTTCGATTGCTGCACTATCATGGCTTGGGCTCCCTTGCTCTTGAAGGAGTCGATTAGCTTCACAAAGTCCCTGCGTCTGTGAGCAGATGCTGCTGACATATCACCAAAAATTCGAAAATTGTTCACCCCCTCCACATTGAAAATTCTTTTAGAAAATGCGGTATTTAGAATTTTTTCCTTTACCCTAAAGTCTGAAAAATTAAGCAGAATTGTACGGGGGTATTTCGAGTTATTAGGTTTATGAGCAGGGACTCTCTGCGCCCTTGTGATAGTCAAGTCACCTTGCAGCTCAGGGATAGCTTTTTTCAATAAAGAGTCTGTCCACCTGACTACGTCCTTATCTTCAAGGCCCTCTGGTATGCCTACGAGTCGTAGATTAGATCTCCTATTATAATTCTCCAGATCCTGGAGTTTTTCCTCTAAGTGGGATTTCTCTCTATTAGACTCCGCCAGATTTTTCTGAATTGTAGTTAAAGAGTCCTCTAGAGAAGATATCCGAACTTCGGCTTCAGAGACCCTCAAAGGAATGTTGCCAAGGCACTCCTCCATCTTCGTAAGCCTGCTGTGTAAGAGTGAAATTTCCTGAGCCTGAGAGGATTTAAAGTCTCTTAGTTCCTGGAGGATAGTAACTAGGATATCTTCCATCGTGCTTGCTTTTGTAGCACTCGGAAGGGCAAGCAAGCCGTCGTCTTGGGAGATCGGGGAGGCTTCTAGGCTTAGGGCTTGACTTGGAGCTATAGTGGTTTGCTTGCTGCTTGAGCCTGAGTTTGGGCTTGGGCTTATAGCTGGTGGCAGCAGAGGATGGAAGGAAAGGGAAGTGTTGGAGGAAATCACAGTTGAAACCGCTGGAACCGTTGGTGAGGGTAATACAACATCTTCTAGCCTTGTCGGTATCTTCTGCGTTGTGGGGCTGCTTACTTGACCTTCAGTGTTAAAGACTTCATGCTCTAAAGTGGCACTTGAACTCCCCTGCTTTAACCCCCCGTGCGTAGGAGTACTTGAAGACTGTCCCTGCTGAAGAAGGGGTTTTGAAAAGAGAGGGTATTGTTTCGGGGTGGGGCGACTCTCGTGGCAGGCAGTAGAGGAAATATTAGCAGCCATGACCGTTTTGTCAGTTTTCTCCATACTTTTACCCCCCTTGTCCATTCTTGTCCCCTTGTCTTTCGCATCATCCTCTTCTTTGTCGCCAACAGCAAGCAAGCTCAGTTCTGCAGTTAGCTCAGATAGGGTCAAGCTCTCTACCTCTACCTCTTCGTCTTCTTCGCCCTCCTCTTGATCATTTTCCTCGTTGTCGTCATTCTCAACCTGTTTCCTTAGCACATTATAATTATTTTTTCTGTATAAGTCAGTGGACTCCAGCGCCTTCTGTTTTAGGGCTTCTTTTTGTTGATTTTTCCTTTTGTTTTTTCTCTCTCCCTTTGTTGTTGATGGAGATCTGATCGGGGTTGAGAGCTTAACCTTCTTTCCCAGCTCTATGGAGTAGGGCTCTCTTTTGTGGTTATTAAATTGGCTTATTGGTTACATTGATCAATGTATTTAATTCAGCTTTTACATACATGCTGCAGATGAGCACGTGTTTGGAATAGGACAAGCCTGCAGTTACTCTGAAGAAATTCACTAATATTAGGAGAGAGATGGGAAAGCTTAACACTATATCAGAATATCAGTAGCTTACTTTCTTTGATCTTCCTTAGCTCTTCAACCTTTCTGTCTCTCTGTTTTCACCTTTTTCCACTTAGCGTATTTATCCTCTTCTTATCTTAGTTTTAGACCTGAAGCCTCACCCAGAGTGCCATGCATATGCAGATTTTTGCACAAACTCTTAGAGTGAACCTGAGATGTGCGAAAATTGTACATATACTGGTAATTGTTCCAAGTGAAACAGAGCAGAATTTGGGCTTGCAGAAGTGTGCATTCTTAGCATACACATTATTGAACAGAGGAAACATGCAGCCTTACCATATTATTCCTCATTCCAAGGAGCAAACCTCAGATCCTGTGTGGAACTTACTGGAGGAAACAGGAGGTCTTGTTGGCCTCTAGGGACCCTCAGCAGCCACGGGGACCTCATGCTCCAACCAGCAGTGTGGAGCCACGATTGCAGAGTGGTGCAGAATTGGGGTGGCCTCCGGTGCCATGGTGGCAAAATGTTCTTTTTTTTATTATCATAAAAGAAGGAGGGCGGTGTGGCCGCCCTTCCCTGGACAGCATTTGGCCCGGGGACCCCATGTGCCAGGGCCAGGAATTTTTAGAACGGGGACGGGAACCGTGCAATCCCCCCTCCCAGGGCCAATTACAGAGTTTCCCACCCCCGGGGTCTGGCTACAATACTGAGTGTCCTGGTCCCACTCAGCTTAACATACAGAGGGATGATCCTGTTGTGGTGTACAAGAGGCTGGACGTAAAACACTAATATGCATATATTGTACCCCCTTCAGCATAGATTGATGTTTTAATTAGGTCAACGTGTATACCTTATACGGGCCATAGGGCAATTAAGGCCTTTAATTTGTGGCTTAGTGTGTTCTCACCCACTCCACATTCTTTTGCCTCCATTCTTTCTCACTTGCTTTCTCGTGATGCTAGTCTTTGCTGACAACTCTTTGTGTCTCCCTTATTGCAAAGAGAATCATGAAAGTATAAATAATCAACAGCTATGCATTTGCAATTGTCATTGATTATTTATATCAAGTTATTCCATGTGTAGATTGATATATAAATTCATTTTGCAGTACAACCTATACTTGTCTTATGTTCTAACAGTACAATAACATAACAAAACGTACACTTGTCTGATGTTTTAACAGTACAAGCACACCTTGTCTGATGTTTTGACGGTACAATAACAGTACAAAACATATACTTGTCTGACGTTTTCACAATACTAACACATTTAAATTTAGACATAGAAATCTATCACTTACAAGTCATGTCTCTTACATATCAGAGATAAAACGAACATGTGCAACATATAGATCGCAAACAATATGTGTGGGGGGGTGTGACACTCCCTCAGATAGTTGAAGGTATCAAAAGGCCCTATGGGGTCAGGGACAAGGAGATGGTAGGGAGGACGAGTGAGACCTCCCGTTGTGTTTCTAAGTTAGATTTGTACTTTTTTTCATATATGATTTAATCTTTGGGTGTCTCCTGACCACTATATTATGGTACGTCAATGCATTTGGACCTTCACAGGGGGCCTGCTGATGTGTACAAAGGTCTTTCTCAGGGCTGGGTATGTGCTTTTGATTAGAACACAGTGTAGTTTTTCTAGAGGGATTGTTTGGATTATTCAATCAGTTCCTCTCTTCATGAAGTGCCTTGGCAGCCTGCAAGCTATATTAAGCTCAGTGCCTTGTATCTGTGAGCCAGTATTTGTCTTCCCTACTGCACTTTATGAGGACCAGCCATGAGGAGATTAATCCAGAATCGTTTTGTATATTTTGCATCCCGGTAACTTGAGCTTTCCCACTCTGCACACAACACTTCCTGGATCTTGCACCATGACATTTTATATAATAACACTTGATGAAATCATATATGAAAAATGAAAAGTCCAAATGAAGTGAGTGTCATATCAGTTTTGAAAATTTTGATTAGATTCGTCAAACGGCACCAAAGGTAAAGGCAAATGAAAAAATGCTCTTTCTGTGGAAACATGGTCCAACATATATCTACCAACTGGCGACCAACAATAGGTAATATATTACCCAGTGGCGGTTGCCACTGGGTAGTTATAGCTAGGTCAGCCTTCCTGTAGGAAAAGCATTTTTTGTGTTGCTAATAACTTTGGTCTTGCTTGACGGTTCTTAAAAAAACTTTCCAAAAAGATGCTAATATTTGACATGTTTGTGGATGGAAAGTTTTGGGGTGATCCATCACGCAGGGGACTGCAAAAAAAGAGGGGTGCAAAATGCAAAATGCAAAATCGTTTTGTATTTTTCATAGACTTCTTTAGACAGGGCTATCGCAAAAACGGAATTACACCAATTTTGTCAGGAAACTAGATTTTGGTTCACAAACTGTGCTTTTTGTTATTTGGTCTAAATCTATTCTGATGTTTTTGAGAAATTAAGGTAAAAAATAATTGTATATCTGGATGGTTAGGTCTGTGAGAGGCTCAAGAGACTCTTGTGGGCGCACAAATTTGCCTTTACTGCGCAAATGCCTTAACCACACATTGGCGTAGTTAAGGCAGTGCGTGGTCTAGATGCGGATGGGCAGAGAGAGAAACAGAAAGGATAAGGAGAGGAAGCTTTGGGCCATGATCTGGTAAGTGGGGCTGTGGCTGGGTTTTGGAGGCATGGCTGGATAGTTTTTAGGGCTGGGGCTGGTTTAAGGGCTCGGGGGTCAGGTAGTTTTTAGGGCAGGGGCTGTGTTTTAGGGCTCAGGGTGGGGGGAATGGGATAGTTTTCAGGGATGAGGCAGTTTTTAGGGCTCAAGGTGGGGTGCTGGGTTTGGGGTAGTTTATAGGGCTGGGGCTGAGGTTCAGGGTGGGGGCCTGTTGTCAAGGTGGATTTTAGGATGTGGGGAGCGAGATTTAGGGCTCGGGCAGAGGGGAGGGGACTGCTTTCAGGGCTGGGGCAGTTTTAGGGCTTAGGGCGGGGGGAGGGGGGCTGGGTTCAGGGTTATTTGAAAGATGTGGGGCGAGTTTTAGGGCTCAGAGCTGTGGTGCAGTTTTCAGGACTGGGGGCCGTTTCAGGGTGAATTCATCTTATCCATGCATTCCTTTACTAATCATGATGTACATTAAATAGCGTGGTAAAGGTATGTGTTGTAAAGGAACTTGTGGTTAGGTCGCATTCGTTGTTGGGACCGCGTTTTTGAGGCACGTGTGGTTTAGCCTTGCATGCTACTGTTATACAACTCCCTACAGTGGACTCATTAGTCCACTAAGCCACCAGACCCTTTAAAATAGCAAAATAGCCAAAGATGTGATACATAACATATAGGGGTATACTACTAACTCATTGGACGTGTGATAATATCTTAAAAAATAATGCTACAAAGCACACCAATGTACTGAGCTGTAATTTCATTTTTTTAACCTAGTGTGCATGACATGAATTACACCTAAGTACATGGGTTCGGTTTGACTTTTCTAAAAGATTTTTGTTCCTGGCACACTTCAACATGAAGCAATTGCATGTCTCATTTCCACTCCCACTGTGGGTCAAACTTTTTAAAAACAATTGTACACTTCATAAAAAAAAAAGACCCAGATTTTCCAGATTTGTGTTCTTTAAGAAAGCTCTGGAATTACTTCCTCTTTTCTCACTTATTTGAGCCATTGTCAGAGTTTTTTTTTGTTTCTAGTAAAAAATACTCACCTTTCTGGTCCGAGACACACACAAACACAGATCTGTGAAATAAGGCCATCCGACAGCTCATCCGTGGCGTTCCGCAACACATCCGAGACATCAGTCCGACTGTTGTATTTGGGTACAGGCGGTCCAACCGATGCCTGTGGGGGAAATATGCTTCACCTCCGACAGGCTCAAGGAGCCCGTTGGGGGGGGAGGGTAGGTCGTAACCCGCAAAATGGAGGCGGTGCCTGCTCAGGCACTGCCATGGGGATTACAATGCATGTTTTCTACAGCCCTTCTATGGCGGTCTGACTGTATAGAAAGGCTGTCGGAAAAAAACTTTGGAAGCTCCTAGGAGGGCCTCTGTCCCACCGGCGGCCTCCGCTATGAGACCAGGGCGGCACCAGTGGTGCCCCAAGAACATCCATGCTCCATGTGGCAGGCACTGCATGGTGTAATTATCCTATTGTGGCTTGTACTGCAGCCCTTTGCACAAGCAGCAATAGGAAATATGCACTTTCCAACCGCTGTGAAAGTGGTGCATCCTAATTAGGGAAGCGGGACTGCCAAATCCTTGTCGGGCTGTCTCGTTTCCAACACAATTCCAGTAGGACACTCATCCAACTAGCATCATAATGAGGCCCAAAGCAATGTCCTGTTGCAAACAATATTTCTCTGTACAAGGTTTAATCATGCCTGACAAGTGAATTGGAAAGATATACTTTTGAACAGAGAGGTTGTAAAATGCAGTGTTACGTGCAGTCTGGGGCTTAACGTAAATCCTTGCAGCCCTTGCCACACAGGGGGGCCGCCAACCTTTCAGTGGCACTCTTAACCCTTCAGGGTACCCCCATTCAGGTCAAACCTAATACATGTCTGTGAGATATGGGAGACTAAGGTGCTCCTCTTCACATTCTCGATTGGGCTCCTAATTTTTTGCATTATGGCACCGCTGCTGTCTACATACATCCCGGATATTAGTGGGTATTCCAGCATCTCCCTCTCCCCCCTCAACCCTAATTCCAGTACCACTGAATCAAACACTATAGATATCTAAATTAACAACACACTCTATTTTATATTTTATGTATTCGATTCACAAATTAAGAAATACTTTAGCTAAAAGAACCATTCCCCTAGTGCATGTCAGTTAAGAATTTCCCATTCATATTACTTGAAAACTGTTAACAAGTACCACCTTGCAAAGCTCAGAAATAGTACCCAGGGTCTTAACAGGGTGTCCATGCTTTAATTCCTGTCTTTACTTATTTTGAGTCTGGTTCTTGTATGATGCAGCCAATGTTACAGTTATTTAGCAACATTTTCATTTCAACGAACCCAGTGACTGCAGACATTGATCCCATATACGGGGCTAAGAACTTAGTTTTCCAACAAAAATCAAATGAATCCTCCAGTGCCAGAAAAATAAATTGAGTGCAAATCACTCAGTATTAAATAAATAAAGAAATAAATAAATTGGAAGGCGAACATGGCAATGATTAAAAGAAAATGTGTGCTATAATGGAGTTAAACTTCCTAGTTTGAAATAATGATTACCTATTTTTAGTCCTTTTTGTATATTACTGTGATCAATAAGAAAGTGTACCTTGAGAAAGAAGATGTGTGATTTTAACATCTTCTGACAAGCACATTAGGCTTCAGAAAGAGCATCCAACATGGAGCTTGAGGCATATGGCTCAGCCTTCTGCTCTTGCAGCACCAAAACAGGTCACAGTGTTCAGTGTTTAGAATCAGAAATAGCCTTTTAGTGTAAAACAACATGTGATTTAATGCAGAGATGCAAACCCGAGAGAACGAAGGCATCTAGGAGGAAAGGTTTACAAAATTACATTTCTGGTGGAATAACGTAAACAGTGGTAATGTTAACCCTCTATATCAGGCTCTCTATTTTCATTGTGTACTGATGGATATCAATTGATTGTTTAACAGAAATCGGACAGATCACAAAACATTTTGCAATATTTTAATGTCAACTAACACAGTGTCTGCAAACATTGATGGATCAAAAAACTTTTTGACTGATGTCCTTAGTGGTAAGTGAAGGCATTGCATGGCACAAACATATTGTACTAAGATGTTAAGAAAACATAATCCTGGAGGTAGTAATGTGTGACAAGATTGTTTGTGCATATTTGTTGTGTGGTATGTTGCTCCTGTGGGGATGCATTTTGTTGTTTCTTGTGCTGCTGTGTTTTTGCGCTGCATTAATACATTGTGATGCTTTATTGTATTGCAGTCTTTGTGTTGAGTTTTGCTTTAACGTTGCTGTGTTTTACCCAATTATGTTGTTATAGAGATATGTTGCTTTGCGTATATTTGTGTTCTGTTCTATTGTTTGCATAACATATGCCTTTAAATGCTGCTATATTACTAGCCAAAGCATCACATGGCTTTAAAGGTCTTATGACAAGAAACCATTTACCACTTTCACAGGTTGTAAAATAGCACTACTCCAGCTTACCAACTATTTAAGACAACAGTCAACATAAAACTGTGGCAGAAACCATGTCTAAAAATATAACTTGCAGTGCTCACTTTATGTGATGCAGCTCAATGTCTTTCCTGTGTAAGGCTTATTTCACAATACCTGCAGGAAAAAGGTTGGACATTTTCCATACAATAATGCCTATGTTTAAGTTAAATTTAGGATGTACAAACTAGTATAAAGGGCCTGATATATATCGTTTATTTCAATAGGTACTCTATCTAAGATTGTAAATACTCCTAAATAACCAGGCCATACTTATAAACAATGCCGAGTAGAGTCTTCTGTCAGGCAAATGTGTGACTAATTCATGAGTGAAACATGCTTATTTATGGAAAAAAGGAATTGTGATTTACAAAGATTATTATTTTTCTTCAGTTCTCCCTCATATGTATGCATGTTATATATATCAATGGGCCCTATTTGCAGTATTAAGAAATCTCACCTCACCCACATTCCACCACAAACACACATTTATTTTTGCCCTTGACAGGAGCAAATGTACAAGTGGTTCATAGTGGGAAACTACCACAAAAATCTAGCAAATTCCCACTATATTGCATGTTTATGGTTTTGCCAACATATGTTCATGATCATACTGAGTATTAACCAAAAATCGGATAGCAAATCTTCTCACTTGGAAATTCTGCAATACTAGCACATTTATCTTTGATCATGTCCAGTTTATGATGAGAAAATAGCCAAGATTCTTTAATTGTACCTACTTGTAAAATAAAGGTGATTTCCCCAAGGAACTATGCAGTGAGTTGTTCTAGGTAATTTCGGCCAGCAGAATCGACTTAACCCATTCTTTATGAAGGTCAGTCAAAAACATCTCAGATATTGTTACATGTTAGCCAAGCCATGTTTCAGGTAGCGTGACATGTGACCAGGTGAATAATGCAGACACTGCCAAGTTCTACATCAAGTTTACATCTGGATGGTATTGCATTCTAATTTGAGAGAAACACTAAGCAAGAATATTAACACATATGGAGTAGAATGTAGATGATAAACCAAGAAGCGGTTAAACCAAATAAACACATTCATTCTTCTCTTTGTAAATCTCAAAATCCGGAAACCACCATCACCTGTGATCACCCCAACACCATTCCAAGTAAGCTTTCACCTTCCATTCTGTAATATATCTCTACACCTATAATCTTGGACCAAAGAAAGTTCTTGTGCATTGATCACTTGAGGAGATAAATCAATGCCTTTGGAAAGCAAGAGGTCTCTGGCTCCCTATAAAACATATTTCAAGCAATTCACAGCATGCAAACATTTTTGGCATTGGGAGCTGGATCTGATCAGACAAAAAACCACAATGATAAAGTCACAGCTGCATTTAGGTGAGATAGCGATACCTCTGCTAAAGCCCATGCTTCGTGTGCCATATGGCAGTACCAAAAAAGATGGTCACGAGATTCTTCTTACAAACATCCCTTCCTGACACAAAATAGGGCTCTAGAACATCTTCTCCTATACAAAAAGAGGCAGAGAGGGATGCAACCATGTACTGTAGACCCTGCTACGTCGCAATGGATTAAACAGGTATGTTACTGAAACATTTACCCACATTCCTCTAGATTTCTTATCATCCACTGACTAGTATCTGAAGCTGTTTCCATATCACTGCTTTGTGAAAAAGCTTGGATGAATTCAGGCCCAAGGGAATCCCTTTTAACTTGTGCTTCCAAATGAACTTCCTGGCATAAAAGTAAGGAAAAGGGCAGTATTCTAAATGGGCATGCAGTTGGATACTACCATGCCCCACGTTCTGCATACCAGAAAAATGAACCGAAAGCTGACAAGAAAGCACCATTTCCTTTTTTCATTGTCCTGACAAATGTTCTATTTTACATGTTGCAAATAAGTAAGTATTGTAAATTGAAGCCAATGTTTAAAGCATTATTGCCACCCAAAACCACAGGTTTACACATGTTTACATGAGCCACTTGCTTGTCTCTCGCAGGGAAGGGGAATCCAGAGCAACATAAAGATGGCATGATAGAAATGTTGCCTTTGAAAAAAGACTTCTACCCTGTGGGGCTCAGGGTTGCCGGTAGGGCGTAAGTGACCACAGGACGTCGTACTGCAAGACACGTGATTTTTATTGCGTGTTTCTTTATGGAAAGTAAACGGGTGAATGTTCAAAGTTCCAGACGAGAAAACAAAAAACAACACAAATGGCGTAGGTGATAACTCCTCTCCCTTGTTTCTGCTCCAGGTCGTGGGGACTGTGTTAGGTCCGGGTCTTTTGTATTTCTTCCTCTCTCTCTCCCTCTCAGAGGGGCGGGAAGGAAAAGAAAACAGTCCGGGGTCAATACTGGGCTTGCGGGTTTTGCCCTGGTAGTGCTACCATCACCAATGCTACCGTAGTGAGGAAAGGGGAGGTAAGGGATTTATTGGTTAACTTCCCGAGTGTTCTACCTCCCCGTGCCTCCCCCCACCCTCACCAAATGATCCCCTGAGTGGTACTCGCCTTGAGACGCGGTCCGTCTCGGGGACCGTGGCGTAGGGACCCAGGCATCTTCTCCTTCCTGCAGCCCACCGGGTTTGGTCGCCGTATACAACACACTCCTCTGGATCCATCTCCTTCGCTCCTCTCCGTCTTCATCGTCTTACTTCCCACTGTTCTCCTCCGTGTTCTCCGTCTGTCTCCTTCCACTGTCGTACACACTCCTGTCCACCTCTATGCTTTTTTGCTCCTCTCCTTCTGCTGTCGTCAGAGGCCCCTCCCTGCATACTCTGGCAGACGCTGGACCGCTGCTCGTTTCTGGTTGTGTAGGAGGGCTCGGCTCGTTCCCCAACCACTTCTGGTCTTTCTTTATGCCGATGCCATCCTCCTTACAGATCTCCCTTCCCAGGAATGGACGTTGGGGCCATTCAGAGGACGGGTGTCCGGATAGGTGATCCGCACTTACTTGAAGGGCTCCGGGTATATTCATCGCCTGAAACTAAAAAGGTTGTAATGCTAAAAACCATCTAAGGATTCGGGGGTTAGTGTCTTTGTTATGTGCAAGCCAGGTAAGAGGGGCATGATCCGTGAGCACGGTAAATGGGCGTCCCAATAGGTAATACTGCAATGCTTCAATGGCCCATTTATTAGCGAGGCACTCCTTTACTATGGTGGAATAATGCGTCTCCCGGGAAATAAAATTCCTGCTGATATAGAGAAGAGGCCTAAGGTCACCGTTGGAGTCAGGCTGCTATAGCACGGCACCCAGCCCAAGACCGGAAGCATCTGTCTGGAGGATGAACTGTTTGTGGAAGTCGGGACAGTGTAACACGGGGGCTGTGCATATGGCATCTTTCTTGGCCTGGAAACTGTGTTCGTCTTTGGTGTCCCAGGTGGTTATACAGGAGGGGTATGTCTTTGTCAGGAGATCAGTTAGGGGACTGGCTAGGGAGGAGAAGTTCGGGATGATTCTCTGATAATACCCTATGAAACCAAGGAAGGAGCGTAGGTCACATTTTGTATTGGGAACAGGGAGTGCTTCTATTTTGCTCATTTGAGGTTTGATCAGACCTGCCTGTATTGTATACCCTAAGTATTGGATGGAGTCCGTAACCAACATAGATTTTTTGGGGTTTATTGTGAGGCTGGCTGCTTTGATAGCCGAAAACACTGTGGCCAAGTGCTTCAGATGGTTCCCCCAAGATGGGCTGAAGACGACGATGTAATCTAAGTAAGCCGCGACGTATTCTGTATGGGGTATCAGCAAGCGGTCCGTCAACTGTTGGAACGTTGCCGGCGCCCCATGCAGACAGAAGGGCAGTACCTTAAACTGGTACAGTCTCGAGGGGGTTGAAAAAGCTGTCTTTTCTCTAGCCTGTGGGGTTAGGGGTATCTGCCAATACCTCTTGGTAAGGGTCGACATATAATTGGCGATTCCTATCCGCTCGATCAGTTCATCGATTCTAGGCATAGGATAGGAATCGAAGTTGGTGATTCCGTTTATTTGACGGAAGTCGATACAGAAGTGCAGACTACCATCTGGTTTTGGCACGATTACAATCGGGGAGCACCAATTACTTTAGGAGGGTTCTATGATGTGGGCCTGTAACATGGCAGTCACATCTTTTTCTACTGCCTCTCTTCTCGCCGCTGGAATGCGGGACGGCTTCAGTTTTATAATGGTCTGATCTAGGGATATGATATCATGTTGTACCATGGTGGTCAATCCGGGCGTGGAAGAAAAAAGACCAGGAAAACTGTCCAACAGAGCAGACAGCTGTGCTTTTTGTGCTGGGGAGAGGATGTCCCCGGTCGGAACCGTTTCGGTCTGGGTCTCCTGAGTGTTTGCTGTGGGAATGTCAAGGCGTTTTTCTGTACTCACTAGAAGTACCGGTGTTCTTGTCCCAGTAGGCACTGCGGGTTCTTCCCATTTTTTAGGAGGTTTACATGGTAGATTTGTTTACCCCCAGCTCTCAGCGGTAGCAGAACTCTATAAGTGACTGGGGTAACTTTCTTGTCATTAACATCGGGACCCTGCCATTGTGTCGATAGCTTGTTCTCCGTGGATGGGAGTAGGAGAAGCACTTTCTCCCCGGGTTTAAATTCTCTCAACTGGCTGTTTCGATCATGGTATGACTTTTGTGCTTTTTGCACTTCTTCCATGTTGTCATGTACTAGACCCCATATCCTGGTCTCTGCTGATTTCAGATCAGCCGCATATCGTGGCAAGGGTTGTCCCTCCTCATCCTACCCCCTCCCATTGCTCTGCCGCCATCTCCAGTAGTGCCTGGGCTTCCTACTGAACAAAAGCTTGAACGGGGAGTAGCCTGTGGAACTCTGCTCGTGTGTTCTTATAGCAAAGAGGACCAGGGGCAGCTGTTGGTCCCAGTCCCTTCCTGTCTCTGAGATGACCTTGCGTAGCATGAGTTTAATGGTTTTGTTATAACGTTCTACAAGGCCATCTGTTTGGGGATGGTAGACCGAGCTTCGGATTTGCTTAATGCCCAGTATCTCACAGACCTATGCCATTAGAAGGGACATGAAGGGGGTCCCTCAATCGGTGAGTATCTTGGATGGGAACCCTACTCTGGAGAACAAAGATATCATGGCCTGAGCTACGGTAGGGGTTGTCATGCTAGATAAAGAGAAAGCCTCTGGGTACCTACTCGCATAATCAACGATAACCAGGATGTACTTATGTCCCCGGGCTGATGGAGACAGGGGACCAACCATATCCATACCGACCCGCTTAAATGGGATGTCAATGATGGGCAAGGGGAACAAGGGGGCTTTCTTTATTCCCTCGGGGTTTGTGTATTGGTATCGCACACAGGCTGCACAATGTTTTGCCACCTTCCTGTATACCCCTGGCCAGTAAAACCTACCCAATAGGTATTTGAGGGTGTTTTCCTTGCCATAGTGCCCTTCCCCCATTTGGTTGTGGGCCAGTTTCAGGACATGCTCCCGAAAGAGAAGGGGAACGACCAGATGAGTTGCGGAGTGGGGCGCCTCCTTTCACAACCCTGTATAACAAACCCTTCTTCAATAGAAAATACCTACCTGGTCTGGCTCTTGTTCCTGGACCTGTTCCCAATCATGGATAAGGGTGTTGTCTTCCCGCTGGGCTGAAAGGAAGCTAACCAGGTCATCTCTCCCGGGTCTGCAAGGGTGAGAGAAAAAACATTGTGCGTTGTATGTGACTGTAGTCATTCTTTTCCCTCTGTCTTTCACTCCTGCTCTTCTTGTCTTTTCCCATTGTGCTTTCTAAGTCACTGTCGTTGAGAGGAGCCTCATGTAACCAGGGTGTGGTGCTCCCTTTGGTCTCATCTAGATACTGCTCAATCCTGGGGTGGTCGGTGCCAATAATGACAGCCTCCAGCAAAGAGGGAATGACCCCTACCTTCCGTAGGTGTGGGTCATTGGCTACGTCCAATAAGACCTCTGCTACTGGGTACGATTTGGTGTCCCCGTGGCCGCATGTGACATGTACGTGCTCAGTCACCCTTATTTGTGGTCGGGGTACTAGGGCCCGGTCTATCACAGTCACATGACACCCAGTGTCCAACAAAGCCTGTTGCTTCTTCCCATTTACTAGGACGTTATTCCTGTATTGGTGGGGGCTTCTCCCGGTTACAAATATCTGCCCCTGGGAATACCCCTCCTCCATGGGTTTGGTGGGTGGGGCCCGATGGGGACACTCTGCGCAGTGGTAACATTGTGGCCCTTGCCCGCTTGGCCCAGGAGGGTGATAAACGGGTTTAGGAGACACACGGGGAAAAGGAAACAGACTGGGGTCAATACTGGGCTTGCAGGTTTTGTCCTGGTAGTGCTACCATCACCAATGCTGCCGTAGTGAGGAAAGGGGACGTGAGGGATATATCGGTTGACTTCCACCCAAGTGTTCTACCTCCCTGTGCCTCTGTACCACCCCCACCAAAACGATCCCCTGAGTGGTACTCGCCTTGAGCCACGGTCTGTCTCCGGGACCGTGGCGTAGGGACCCTGGACGCCTTCTCCTTCCTGCAGCCCACTGGGTTTGGTTTGCCGTATACAACACACTCCTCTGGATCCATCTCCTTCACTCCTTCTCGCTGTCATCCTCCATGTTCTCTGTCTGTCTCCTTCTGCTCTCGCACACACTCCTGTCCGCCTCTTCGCCTTTTTGGTCCTCTCCTTCTGTGTCATCAGAGGCCCCTCCCCGCATACTCTGGCAGACGTTAGACCGCTGCTCGTTTCCAGTTGTGTAGGAGGGCCCGGCTCATTCCCTGACCCCTTTCGGTCTTTTTTGATGCTGATGCCGTCCTCCTTACATACCCGTCAGAGTGAGTGACCTCAGACCCTAAGGTGACATTTTTACTTGACCTTGGAAATGCTTTCTGATTAGCTCTGTGAACCGCCACCCTCTACAAAAACAGACCAAGAATGCTGATGTGATCTTGCACCACTTTAAGGCCCCAATTGTCTTGTCTTCTTTCCAGCTAACATACAATTACTCACTCTTTTCCAGGGTAAATTGTGATGAGGATGTAAAATAAAATCTACTACAGTACAACAAAACCTGTTGAATTGAAATGTTTTCTGAATAAAAATCAGATATATCATCCATATAATCAGAAGCAGTGACAGAACACCCCATTCCTCCTGGGTCCAGGGATCCCTTTATTGAACTTATCAGCCTTCAGAGTTGCAATTAATGGTTAGATGGCCAAAATGAACAAGAGGGGGGACAAGGGGCATCCCTATCTTTCGCCTAATAAAATGAGAAAAGAGTCAGTCAATGCGTCATTGAACATGACCTCGCTGTCACAATTCGAGCACAGTAAAGTAATTCATAATCTGAATTTAGGACCAAAGTTCATGTGCTGTAAAATGTTTAACATAAAAGAGTGGTTCAGCCTATCAAAGGCTTGTTTCCGGGTCCAAGTTGTGTAAACACATAGATAAACCACGGCTTTAGCTTACTATAACACATCTCTAACTAAACATAAATTGTTAGAGATTTTACGTCATACAACACCACATGTTTGGTCTGATTGGATGACTGTTAACATGACAGGCCTCAAATGAAGGAACACAGTTTTAGACATGATTTTAAAGTCTCATTAAAAAGACTAATCAGATGCCAGTTTTTAACATACTTTCTGTTACATTTCTTTTTATAGATAAACTTTATGCATCCACCACTCAAGGAACTTGAGAGCAATCCATTACATCCCAAAAGGTAGCATAGAATTCTACCGGTATGCCATCTAAACCCGGGTCTCTGGCCTTGGGAAGGCTTTGGATAGCTCTTTCTGTCTTCAAGTAAAAAATCCCTTTCAAGATCCTCCTTGTCTTCTTCAGACGAAAACAACTGCAAATGTTGCAAGAAGAAATTCACAGTCACATTTTCTGCTTCTTTGGGGCCATAAAGTTCTTTATAGAAGCTATGCAGACATTCTACGATACCTTAAGTCGTGGTATGCTTGTTATCCTGTGAGTCTAACATGGCATCTATAATACTCCCACTAGCTTTAGCTTTCAGAAAAAACTATCCAGCGCAAGTCTCATTTCCTCCAGTAGAGCCCTACTGTGGAGAATCAAGCCTTTTGGAAACTCACTGTACAATGAAGATATTCTGTGATTGCACAACATTATGCCGGCTTGTACATCAAACGCATACTCCAAAAGCTTGGACAAATTCTGGAGCTGGAAATGTAAATGGTTGATCCTGCATCTTCTTTTTCTAGCCACTCTAGTTCACTCACGAATAAAGAAGGACCACATACAGATCTTAATATCCTCCCACCACTTGAGAGAAAAAGAATTGTCAGGGATTATCAATTCTGGTAATGATACCAAAACTTTTCACAGGTGGTTTTCTTTTTGAGTAAAATAATATTTAATTTCCACAGTCTTTTCCCTCTAAGGGGTATCTCAGCTATGTGATCTGAAAAGCAAACTGAAATGACTATTGCTGAAACTACCTTTTATGATGGACATGCAAAGATAAAATCAATGCTGGAATTAGTGGAATACTTAGTACTAATCCAAGTGTATCCTGGATCATTTAGAGTGTAACACTTTGTAATCATCCTGTAATTGAAAATCAGCAATGATCTTCAGGAGTGATTTAGAGCTACTGTCAAGGTACACTGTAGAACTTGTCTCTAGAACTAGTTCTATCTTTAACATCCAATAAACACTTAAAGTCACCTGCCAAAAACATTCCTGGTAGTAAGCTCAAAACATTGTCCATACATGAGAATGAGGTAAGGTAATACATTAATGAGGCAAATTTCATGTCTAAACCACGTACCATCCTTACATAGTAGTTTCACTTTAACCTCATGTTGCACCTTTTTAATAGAAAAATCTGAACTGAAAAATAAAATGCATATTCCTGCTTTTCGAGCGGAATTGAAACCTGAGCAGACTGAAGACACACAGTTTCACATTTTCTGAACATTTGTGTCCTTTGAATGTTCTGGAATTGCACATTCATGTAAACAAAATAAGTCATATTTTTATTGATTAAAAATATCAAACACTGCTGAACATTTAATATCATTGCCCAACCTCCTAATATTAATACTTCCCAAGAAAGGTAATACTTCCAAAGAAAAGCATCAAGACACATTCAAATAAAAAAGATATTGTCATACTTCTAGTCCAATTTCCTATTTCTTTTCCTGGCCTTTCTCTTTGTCACTGGGGTAAAAGCATCTTCTGCTTTTCCCTCCTGAAATTGACCTTTTTTATCCCGTGCACACACATCTCTCGAGTCATTGCTCTCAAATCCAGTCTCTTGAGCATCATCACTCTCTTTCTCCTTCCTTTTTATTGAGGTTGAAATATGCATGGCTGCTTCAACTTCTTCCTCAATAATATGTCATTCTCGCTCCATTCAATGACCATGCCAGCAATTGCAGTGTCTGAGAAAGATAACTGTTCCATGGCTTTACAGGCTATGTTTATCTAAGCACGAGTCTTTTGAGGAAACTGTAGCCACTTTCTCCTGGCTATTAATAGCATTCAGAGTATCAGATTAAGTTGTTTCTATTGTTTTCATGCTACTCCAAATACATTTTCTACGTTAAGACAGAACATTGTCATTCTTATCAGTGTCTTTTAGCCACAGTTCATAATGTGGATCAAGTTGCACCTTGGATGTATGATTGGCTGCACCTATGTTGGAAACTGGGAAGATGCTCCAGCATTGATTACTTCATTCGTTTCAGCTGAACACAGTTGGTGTTGGCCTTGGAAAGTGCTTGCTGTGATTGGACAGCCATATCCAAACCAGATGTGGGAGCCATGACTGCTTGATCAGGAGCACCTGGTGAAGCTCACTCATTGAGTTCCACACTGTTTCCAGCCTCATTCACAAGACCTCCTTGTTTTTCAGCCACAAAGTGAGTTTCTTCTCTTAAGGTTTCTTGTTGCAGGCTGATATCCACCTTTTTATCAGACAGAAATATACCAGTTTGGAAATCATATCTCTCCTCCTCCAAACCAAATATGGTTGGAGTAATAGCAACATTTTCATTGGTGCAGAATAATTGTTCTCTTTAAAACACTTGAGGCATTGTTCAAACCAAGCAGTGGTGATGAAAATTACTTCAAAGACTTTACCTCAAGGAAAAGCAAACATGTAGTCAATCTGGTCTTGTCGGAATCCAAGATTTTTCTGCAGCACTAACTGGCTGAATATCAATCCATCCATCTTGATGTCTTCAATGGCCAAGAACCTCACCGCATTTTTAGCACACTCAAGTAAACGCCATTCTCGCAGAAACCCCTTGCAGAAGGATCTGTCAATTTCATGCTGAAGAGAAGAGCGGCACCTGCTGGAATTGCTGGAACATCCTCCTCGGGTATCTACCTAGGAGAGCACAACCATGGGATCATGGTGTCTCCCATGCCAGGTAATTATTGGAGCTAAGTGTGTCAATGAACCACCACCCATATTATGGTGCATACTTCAGATTCTGCAAGCTCCACAATAAAATTCTTTGCCCTTCTGGACCATGGTAGTGTTTGCATTGGTAGGGTTTATTCTGGTCACACGTGGCACAATTGCTAATATAGTCTTAAACAGTTGTTTTCATATTGGGAAAAACAACTTGCTAACTAACCCTCAGACCACTGAAATTATGTGAGTCTGCAGCTGCAGCTTTTTTTTGCATATTTATGGAGTTGCTGCATTTGCCACCTAATCTATCATCTGCTGCATTTTCTGCAGATTTTAACAAAAAAATTGTTTCGATCTCAAATGGATCAAAAGTTACAAAAAATGTGATGACGTGTTCGAGCACAGTTAAGAGCCCTGTGCAAATATTATCTGGTCATCTTTCAGTTTTTTATTTATGCATTTGGTTGTTAAACTGGTACTCTTAAGGTGAGATTGTTGCCCAGACAGTATTGCTATGTTTAAAAATGACAAAATAATGAAGCAACACTATCAAAATGGTCCTTAATTGTGTCACATCATTTGCCGTTTATTCCCGCATAAAATAGTCAACTCTCCTGCATAATATGGTACTCCCCTGCTGCATAATTCCAGT
Organism: Triturus cristatus; assembly: GCF_964204655.1. Classification (NCBI taxonomy): domain Eukaryota; kingdom Metazoa; phylum Chordata; class Amphibia; order Caudata; family Salamandridae; genus Triturus; species Triturus cristatus. The sequence goes on along the minus strand of NC_140585.1, from coordinate 700,063,563 downwards.
GGCTCTGCAAATACAGTGGTCTTCTTGCCTCCTGTATGATGACCAGAATGGATTATCATAACAAAAGATATTTTTGCAACTCAGTCTCAGGATTAAAAAATCTTCTGATCCTGACACAAACAACCATATTGTTTGAGCCTTAAAAAGGATTCATTTTGTAACCAGGTGTGCTGTTCGTTTTACTTCGATTTTTAACAGACTTGTATTGAGTATAGTTTGATCTGAGGTTATGTTCCCTTTCTGTACTTCTATTATAGTGTCCATGGACGCAAGATCTTTATCTTCTTCATCCTTTTGCCTTGTTTATTTTTCAGTGAGAAAAAGCTTCTTATATAGCTAGTAATTCATGATTATGGATTGTATAATTATTATCTGCTCCTGATAAGGATCTGGATGTCCCCAGACCAGGGATCTGCTTGTGAGAGAATGGCCCAAGGTGCAAACCTGAATGCCTCTGTACCTACAAGGCATGGTCTTGTATTGTTTGGATGATATAGAATTGTAACGATAATTAAGGCCTCCTTTAATTTCTCAAAGGCTTGATTTTGTTCATGGTCCCCCAGAAGGGTTGTCCATTTGTGAGATCAGTGATAGGATTCACTGTCTCGGAAACAATAAACTCCCTATAAAAGTTGGCAGGACTCAGACATTTTTGAATTTACTAGATTGGCCAGTGCCTACCAGAATGAAACAAAGTCTTCACTTTGCATGATTCCATCTGAATACCTTTGTTTGAAATGAGTAATCCAAGGAAATATAGCTGACTGACTTAAAAAATATATTTTCCAGGCTTAGCATATAATCCATGATTCCATAAATGAGACAGTTCCTCTCTCATGTGTTCTTGGTGTTGACTTTGAGTCTTAGAAAAAAGAAAAATATAATCTAAATCCATTATTATATTATTCTATATGCATCTTCTGTAGCTCAAAACACATCTTTTATGAAGTGCTGAAAAACTATTGGAACATTACATAATTCAAATGGTATTGCCAAGTGCTCAGTGATGGTACTTGATATTAAATGTGGTTTTCCATTTGTTGCCTATCTTAGTATTGACAAGATTAAATGTACCTGTTACGTCAGCCTTTGCAAAAATATTGGAATCTTTGACCTGGTCTAAAAGAACTGAAGTAAGAGGTAAAAGATGTTTAGTTCTGATAGTGCTTTAATTGAGTTCACAATAGTCTGTACAGAGGAGATAATCTCAATCTGGTTTAGGAATGGAGATGATAGGGAATCCTAGTACTGAAACTAAATGCTAAAGGAATTCCTTTGCTAGATATTCTTCAATATGGACTATTAAAACCAATTCCTACTTAGGTGTAAGAGAATAAATGAGGCCTTGATGAACCCTGGCTTCTGGTTGATGATCTATAGCACAATAAAGTATGCAATGTGGAGGAAGTTAGTTAGCTTTCTTTTTACTAAATACATCTTCAATCTCATTATAGACAGAAGGAATGGCACTTTCCTTGTGGGTCATCTGGGTAGTAAACCAAGTTTCAATCAAGTGACAAAAACAACAATTTTCTTTATGTAAAATGAAATGAAACTGAATATATCCTCTTTGCCAATCTATGAAAGAGCTATGTTTACTTATCAGACAGTTGTGAGGACTGCAGAAGAAATCGTTGAAGCAATTTCAACCAAATTGGTTCACTCTACTTGCATCCACAGAGGGCAGGCAGAAGATCCTTCTCTCACATTGAGGCCAAGATCTGGAACGAGCTCCCGGTAGACATGAGATGTGCCCCCTCCCGAAGGAGCACCTTCAGGGAAACCCTCAAGACCTGGCTCTTCGGTAAAGCAGTTCTGCATACTCCCCCCAGTGCCTTGAGACCCTCACGGGTGAGTAGGGCGCTTACAATCCCCCTGATTGATTGATTGTCCTATCTGAATGGCTATTGTATGAGGGCGTATTTCTTATTGTATTTTACCCTGCTTAGCTTCAAAAATGGGTTTGGTGATGAATCAAAGTTTGTACTTTTTGCAAAAATCCTGATTAAAAAAAAAGCTAGATGTGCCACATTCAATCATAGTGTTCACTTTTATATGTTATTGTGATGGAGTGCCACTTGAGCAAGGAAGTGCTATCTATGGCAAACACCAAAGATTGTAGGGTGCTCAGCAAGGTTTTCCAGTAAAGGGTGAGCAACCCAGTTTCCCCGCGATGCCCAAAATGTTCTTCTTTTCTGCAGTACAAACACACACCATTCCTTCTTCTTTCTTCCTTAGTCATCGGTTTCCTCACCGAGCCTATCTGCATAGGTTTATTCCCTCTCTCCCTCTGTCAATGTCTTTGTTGAGCTTCTATATGGACAGGGAGGTCAATAAGGATTCACATGTGGCAAGTTGGTACAAGACCAATGATAAGGCATCCTTAATATCCTTGTGCAGTCCTTTGTAAAAGATGGCTACCATGGATTCATCAGTCCACTTTCCCTCTGCGGAAGTTGTTGAAATTGGCTGATATAGGTTACCAGTTCGTGACTCCCTTGGCAAAGCATGAGTAACCCCATGTGAATGCACTACTCTGCATGCCTATTGTCAAAGACCTTTGTGAAATGCCAGGAATTGCTTTAAATGTGTTAACTTTGGGTTGCTGTAATTAATTAAGGGAGAGGCCCAAGTTAATGCTTCTCTTATCAAATTGGGACATAAAACCCAACAGTTAGAAATTATTGTGGTCTAGGTATGAGATATAATGTGATATGGAAGTCTCAAATCTCTAGGCATCTTTATCAAATTTCTCAGCTGAAGTCAAACTAGTTCCAAACATATTAGGATTAATCAACACATTAAATCAAACAGTGTGATTGGAAAGTGATGAGTGATGAAGATGAAGTGATGAAGTTGTGGGTGTTTCCTTCTTCAGCCCAAGTTAATTGATCTTGTTTAACAAAAATGATCTATCTTGTCTAGCAATGTCTAAATCCTCCTGAACTTAGAAATAACTTTTACAAATGTCTGAATGGGATTTGGATCAACATTAATCTTTTGGGCCATGCAAACTCTGGGGTTTGAGATTTTAAAGAATACGTTTGGTGGATTCTGATGCTAATACCCAAGACTCTGCCCTTAGAGAGGGACAGGGATCTGAGTGACAGGGGGTCAGAGCACACACCCTAGACTTGGATAATATGAGATAAGGATTGGAGACATCTTCAGTGGTTCGATTCCAGCTTTGCATGAATTTATTATCCTGCAGACAAACATTCAGTTGCACATATCCTTACAGTAGTGCCTAGATGAAGAAAAGATGGAACAGCTAATGCAAGGTAGAACCACCTGCAACCACTACCCTCACTCCCTTTTAGTATTTACAAGCTTCTCAGTAGGGAAGAGGTGTAGCAGTCCAGGAGTTCCAATAAACCTCTGGCAACCCGGAACATCTGAGGACTGGGAAGTGGACGAGTCAATGTGCGGCAGCTATGAATCCATAGAAATGCTATGGGAGGAAGCACCTGAGAACCATGCCAGCCAGGTAAAAATATAGGAGAGGGAAGCCAAGAAATGAAGAAAACTGAACGGGGAAGTGTGAGAAATGTGGTTATTAGTTACAAAAGATGTGAGCCGTTCATAATTAATGCCCCAATTTCTTACATTGGTGGCAGCAGTGTGATTGGCCAGGGTGCATCTAGCTTCTAGAACTTTTGGCCCCACTTAAAAGACTCTGTGTAAGGAAGAGAGAGATAAGATGCAGGAACAGGTGAAGATGATGCAAAATTATGCCCACCTGGAAGAAGACAAAGGATGCACGGCAAGAATGGACTTTGGCCTGACCACCAGGACGACAGTAGGTCTCTCCAGAACCAGCTTCTCCTCTCCCTGTCTAAACTCCTTAAAGGGGGAGGACTGCACAGCTTCTGCCTGTGAGTGGGAGATGAAAGGAACGGCTTCAGTTGGGAAGGAGTGGAGCAGCACAGTGTGACAGGCTCCCACTTACTGCATGCAGAGTGTACCACATGCAGGAAGCCAACAGGTGCCACAGGGTCCTTGGGACTCCCCAAACTCCCTCAGGTACTTAACCACACCCAGGTGCCCCATTGGCAAAAGATCATGGCACAAAGCCACAGTCCCAAGCTGAAGAGATACTTTTACCCCTTATTTATTATTCACCAATTCGGACCTTCAGCATACAATAATGCCCGTGTAGGGGGCTGAATTCTTCTTAAGTGGTTCAGTGGTACCATAGGATATGCAGTGGCACCTTTTATGGGTGTTTACAGTATTTTGATGGCTCCATGGAGTGTAGCAGTCCACTAGAATGTTTATTATAAAATTGCCCTAACTTTTCACGGACAGTGCAACTATGACCTTGGGAGAGATTTTGTTTATTTTAAAGCACTTCTGGAGTTGGAGATTTTTCTCTCCGGCTCTTGAGTGCAATGATCCATGTGGCTCGTCATATGCTTGCAGTAGAAATCTAATCAGTGTAAAAGAAAGACTGAGAGGCACATGTTTTAATTTGTAATATCTTATTGAAGATTCTGATTTTAATAATTCAATTGTTTGAACTATGATAATTGGTGATTTTAATTGTGTTGCACTTCATAACATGTGGTTACCTTTACTGATGTGGTGACACCCTCACAATGTGTGCAGTCCTGACTTAATTATAATGACACCCCTTACAGTGTGGTTTTCCTTCTGGTGTAGGTAGGAGGTATTGTGATTATAGTGTTCAGACTCACAAGGGGTGTACAGTTATATGAGGGTGTCACCAAAGTATATGGATCTTCTTGGGTGTATATATTTGTAATTTAATGTGCAGTATTTAATAGTGTGTTTGTGAAATAAACATACTTTTCTTTTATTTAAAGGACCATCACTGATTGAACAGTAATTTATTAGGTTTGGCTGATGTTGCTAATAGAGTGCTGGGGTTACTAGCCCATGCCACTTCCCATGAGTAGGCCTTGGACTGCTATACTTCGCTTCCCTTAAAGAGTCCAGTGCTACAATGGAGTACTTGTCTGCTAGTAAAGATACCATTGGACACTTACTATTTGTGAAGGACTCATCCTTTGCAACTATTAACCCAATTTCTTACGTGGAGGAAACAAGGAAAGGAAGGGGCAATGCAATAAAGGTGCAACAAGGAGCAAATTATGGGCTAGAACTATGAGTTTAAGTGTTTTTGATAGTGATTCAATACCCCTGGAAGTTCCTGCCTTCCCTTGAAACTTCTCTCTGATTGGTGCCTTAGAGGTTCTGCCCTTGAAGGCACAGCTGATACCGTCATACCCCAGCTGCCACTTCCACTCTCACTTCTCCCCATTCGTTCTTCGCTATGCCTGTCTCCTACTCTTGTTTGTTCAATGCTGCCTAATAGTCCTGATGCTGACACTGCTGAGCAGCTCATCTTCGGACACTTATGGTTCTTCAGTGTCTGTTTTTTAAGTGGCTAGTGCATGTTGACTGATGAAGAGAGATGCATTCCCTCTCATATGAGGTCAATCTGTAGATTAGACTGTCCCAGTGGTGAGGGACTATTGTGTCACTGTAGTAGAGAAATGCTTATCCTGTTTACCTCAGATTCCTCATTTATTCTCAAAGTGATAATAAACCATCCAAGATCCCTCAAAGACAAGTTACAAAGATGCATCAAAGATGTTGCAATTGGATGAACAACAACTGTCTCAAACTCAACACCAGCAAGGCAGAAGTACTCATCTTCGGGAAAGGCAAGGATACACACTGGAAAAGCGAATGGTGGCCCCAAGTGCTGGGCCCAACTCCGCTGCCCACAGAACCCACCTGCAACTTTGGCATCATCCTCGACAAACAGCCATCCATGAAGCAGCAAGTATGTGCTGTCTCCGCCGCCTGCTTCCTCATGCTCTGCATGCTCAGGAAGGTTTTCAGAAGGCTTCCGACCAATGCTAGGTGAACTGTCATGAAGGCTTTTGTCAGCAGCAGACTCGAATACGGCAACTCCCACTATGTAGGAATAACAGCCCAACTCATGAAGAAACTTCAGACGATCCAGAACACAGCGGCCAGCCTCATCCTTGACCTCCTCAGACAGACCTAACTAACCCTTCATCTCAGGGACCTCTACTGACTTCCAGTCACAGAGATGCCAGTTGAAGCTACAAGCTACTCACCCATGAATACAAGGTGATACACAACAAAGGACCCATGTACCTCAACCAATGCGTGACCTTTCACCTGCCAACCATGAATCTCAGATCCAGATCTCTCGCCCTTGCTGCCATCTGTCACATCTGCCGGACAAACAGGGGAGGCTGCTACTTCTCTCATCTGGCAGCCAAGACCTAGAACGACCTCCTCCTGCACCTCTGAGCCTCACCATCACTCCAGCAATTCAGGAAGGACTTCAACACATGGATGTTCAACCAATAGGAGAACAGGCACTACTATCCAACAGTGCGTCAAGACCCTCACAGCTGAAGAAGTCATGCTCTACAAATTCTGATTGATTGATTGATTGATTGATTGATTGATTGATTGATTGATTGATTGATTGGTTGAAGTGTCTTTCCTAGTGAGCCCAACTGTTACAAAATGAGATCCCCTTGAATAAGAATGCCTTAGTAGATTATGCTTTCAAAAGAGATCTGGATTTATCACGGTCCCTGTTTATCATAACATCTTGATGTTTACCTCTTTCTATCCATCTCTTTGTGACCCATTCTAGGTGGTCTTTTTCTGACAAAACCAACTGTGGTGATGAATGGTCCACAATTGTTTTATCTCATGTTGAGGCTTTGCTTATGGGCGCATGAGACTTTAGCTTACTTTGAAACTGATGTTGATGAGAGGTATCAATTTTAAGATGGTTCATGTCATCAACTAACTGTTCCAGGTCCTCTGATTCATGGTATTCCTTGTGTTTCCCATTTATGTTCATCAGCTTGGTAAAGGGTTGCAAAAACCATACAGAAGGTCACATGTATGCAAGTGGGAATGTAGCACAATTTATTTATTTCTATGTATTGCACTTTAATAGGAAACACTGACTATCACTAGTATTTTGTTGTCTTTGGTGGTTGGAGTACATTATTCCTTCAGGCTCAACCTTTTATCTCATTTTTTCCCTTTGGACATACCAGAGTTCTATACATGCCAATCTTCCTTAATTTTTCTCTCATTGAGTATAGTGTGGGCTTGATTCCTGATATTTTTCATCTTAGTGAATTGACGTGTGCTATCGTGGTCATCATTGTGTCTCAAGACACCAATCTGATTTTTTTTAGTTAACTGAATTCCTGCATTTTAGTTTCCTGGGTGATTACTGAGATATTTGCCAGTGTGGGGTTCTGTTTTCCTGTCACTGCTTAAAAAAATAACAGATGTTTGGATATTTTATGACTGAACATTTGTCCGATACCTCTTGGGGTGGGCCTGAGTTCTCTGAGATGTAATGCCCCAATTGCAGTTGTATTTGGATGCAGGGATATTATTACAGGGAACATTGGATCATTTGCACCCACCTTCTCTTCCTGCTACACGAGCTCAGTGTGCAGGCACCCCTCTGTGTCCAAAACGAGCGCTGGAAACGGCCGTAATCGCCGATCCACTTTTCCCGCCATTATCCTCGTTGCTACAGGGACACGCCCACTTCGAGGCCACGCCCCCTCACGTTATACATGTGTATCTACCGGAAGCGCAGCGGACGAGCGCAGCGGGCGCGACGAATGCGCGCCGAAGGCGCGCTTAAGGCAAGCTCGTTTGCGCTCGTCCGCGATCATGACGCGACCGGGGCCGGTTCCCCTGCCCGATACACCAGCACTACCCCCACAATCCATTCTCGGACCATGTTGCTGTCCCTGTCCTACCCGCCTTTGGTCTATCCCGGACGTCCAGAGTCACGTCCATGTATGTGAAACCTGCCAGTTCTCACTACCCTCTCTGGACTCTACTCTTGGCCCGGCCCCCGCTCGGTGCTCTGCTTCTTCTTTCGGAGCCGACCCTTCTCTCGCCCTCAGAGCGGCACTGATTAACTGCAGGTCTCTGAACAAACATGCAATCGACATCTGGCAGTCCCTCCAGGACAATAACTGGGATCTGCTTTTCTTAACTGAAACCTGGCTGAATGAGACCACTAACCCCACCATTACTCTTGCCTTACCGGACGGCTACAGCATCGCCTGCGCCAATAGACCCAACGGTAAACAGGGGGGTGGAGTTGCTCTAATCTATAAATCCAAATGGACGGCTTCCTTCCCCACATATGACCCCATTGACTGCATAGAGGGTCTACCTTTTACAATCCATTTTTCCTCGTCAACCTCCTGCTCTGGAATACTTATCTACCGCCCTCCCCATTCCAACCTCTCCTACCTGCCGGCCTTGACGGATTATATTATTCAGCTTAGCACTCGCTACACCAACTTTACTGCTCTAGGAGATTTTAACCTTCACGTAAACGATGAATCATGTTCGCACAGCAATAATTTTATTTCTACACTGGCGACCTGCAACCTAGAGCAAAAAATAGATTCCCCCACTCATAAAGCGGGTCACATCCTCGACCTGATTTGTTCCAACCTACCCAGCATTCTGGTAGCCTCCCCCATCTCGGTCATTTGGTCAGACCACTTTCTCATCCCCTTTGAGATTGTCATCTCCCGCTCTATCAGACCTACCGTCGCCCCCAAAACATCAGGTAGAAACTGGAGTCGTATCACCCTTGACACACTCCAGGAACACCAAAATAATTTTCTACCCTCCCTATCATCTGATCCGGATGACGGTATCAACCACTTTGACGCCTGGATTAGCCAAGCCCTAGAGACTATGGCCCCTCTCAAACCCATCAAAACCTACCGAGCCACACCATCCGCACCCTGGTATTCCGACATGCTTCGCCAGAAAAAGGCATCATGCAAAGCCCTCGAACGCTCCTGGAGGCAGAACTACTCCCTCGACAGCAAAATCACCTATAAAACAGCTCTCAAAGAATACCGCAGAATGATTGAGGATCATAAAAGGGACTTCCTGGCCTCCAGAATTAAACATGCCAGTAACGGCGCCAGGGAGATTTTCAACATAGTCCGATCCTTCACGGACCCTAGCGCCCTGACTCGTACTCACCCAGCCTCCCAGTCCCTGTGTGATAAACTTTCACAATTCTTCGAGGAAAAAATTCAAGCTAGTTATTCCTCCTTTCCCATCACCAATAATGAAGGATCGGTTGAGGATTCTACCACGTATCCGCTACAGTCACCCTCATTGCTAGAATTTTCAGTAATCTCTGAGGCTGACACACTGATAGAATTACTCAACTGTAAATCTGGCTCTCCTAACGACCCTCTGCCAGCCAAACAATACAAAAAACTGGCACCCCTGCTCAATCCATTCCTTAACCATATCTGGAACAAATCCTTGAGAACGGGTATTTTTCCCGCAAAATGGAAACATGCGTCCCTAGTCCCCATCCTCACGAAGCCTGACCTTGACCCAGATACCCCTAGTAACTACAGGCCCATCTCTCTCCTGCCTGCCCCAGCTAAGATTCTGGAAAAACTGGTGCACTCCCAGCTTGCTAACTACATCGAATCTCATGGGCTCCTGCATGACTCTCAGCACGGCTTTCGGTCAGGCCACAGCACGGAGTCGGCCCTTGTCGAAATGGCTGACTCTGTGAGATGGACGCTGGATCGAGGATCGAGGGCGGTGTTAGTGCTGCTGGATCTCTCAGCAGCATTTGACACCGTCTCTCACAAGATCCTGCTAAGAAGGCTGAGAGATCTAGGCTTCGGCGGCACAGTGTTGAGATGGCTCTCTTCCTACCTGGGTGACCGTACTCAGCAGGTATACACCCCTCCCTACACCTCCACCGCTAGACCACTAAAATGGGGAGTCCCTCAGGGCTCCTCCCTGAGCCCGCTTTTGTTCAATGTTTACTTCTCCCCCCTGGCTAAACTGATCGCGCAAACTGGGATTAAATCCACCTCCTACGCTGATGACATTCAGTTACTTTTTACTTTTGATACCCCCACTGCCTCTGCCTTTGACCCATTGAAAAACTGTCTTAGAGACATCTCTAACTGGATGGACTCCAATTCCCTCCGACTTAACGCTGGAAAGACAGAGATCCTGTTTTTTAATTCAACATCCCCCCTTGATTCCAATCTATGGTGGCCGACTGATCTCAGCCATGCCCCCACGCCTAAAGACTCGGTGAGAAACCTGGGAGTGCGCTGGGATAATCATCTCAGTTTTAACGCCCAGGTTCAAACAGTAGCATCATCCTGCTTTGCCAAGATCAAGACAATTAGACGGCTCATCAATTACCTACCCATGGATTGCCGTAAGACTGTGGTACAAGCCCTGATAATTTCTCATCTGGACTACGCTAACGCTCTATACCTTGGCATCACAGCAGGTCTATGCCACAAGCTACAGACTGTCCAGAACGCTGCTGCCCGGCTGGTGGAGAGAATCCCTGCCAGACATCACATCTCCCCAATCCTCCGTAAACTCCACTGGCTCCCCATTTCCAAGAGATGCAATTTTAAGGCCATGACCTTGGCATTCCGGGCCTCCAAGGGCAAAGGCTCGGCCCATCTAAGAAGCACCCTGAAACCGTATGTCAACATCAGGACACTACGCTCAAATTCCCTACTTCTGCTAGAAACCCCTAGATTTAAACGCACTCGCGCCGGAGGGAAAACATTCGAGGTCTGTGCCACCCGGTGTTGGAATAACCTTCCGGTTGCATTACGAGCCTGCCAAACAGAATTAGCATTCCGAAAGTCTTTGAAAACACATCTCTTCCCCATATAATGCCCCTCGGAATCTAGCCTCTAGTTCCATGAGTTATCAGCGCCGGGACGCCCCGTTGGGGCAGCTGTTGCGCTCTACAAAATACACAAATAAATAATAATAATAATAAAAATTACAAACTTATTTACAACCTCATGATGGTGTACTGGCTATGCAGTTGACCCAGTATGCATCTCTTGAAGGATGAGGGGTAAAAATACAGCTCTATGGCTACCGGTTATGACCACCTGTTTTTGACTGCTTCGTGCATTGACACTTACTCCTATATGCCAGTTTTCTAAGCATTCAGGATGACATACATTTCTGACTAATTTAGACTTTTGAGTATTTTTTTTGTTTAACAATATGTGAGTATAATTACTTCTAAAAGACAATGTTAAATCCAGCACAGCACATGGCCAACCACTGGTACTATAAGACTCTCACATAGAAAATAATGGAAATTAAAATAAAACCCATTAGGAAATAAGTCACGTAGATTATTCAAAATAGCTAAATTATATAAATAATTAAAACTTAAAGTTAGAAATGTATAAAAATAGTATACACTTAATTATAAAAAAATGTAATACCCTATTTTGAACATAATTAATTTGATTTATTCTACACATTACTTTTAATAATTAATAATCCATAATATTTCTTTCTTTAGGTCAAAATGTTTTAATTTAAACTTCTGAAAAGTAATTTGTAGTCATTTTAACCCCTTCGCTACCAGGCCACCATATGCCAAGCCTTTTTTGTTTTTTTGGGGCTATTTGGGGTAGTTCTCACTTAGTCCCCCATAACTTTTTGTCCACATGGGAAAAAGTGCTGCAGAAAAAAACATCTTTTTTCCCCTTGCAAATGGTGTCAACAAAGGCTTTGTCCTGCTAAACTTATTATCTTCCCAGCTTTCAGGATCAGGATCAGGCAGACTTTTGTCAAAAAACTAAAAATTTCTATACCGTTTTGACATTTTACTGGGACATGGCTTATTTTTCCTAAGTTTTATGTTTTCAAACTCTTTCCAGTTAGTGGTAAAAATGGGTGTGAAACCAATAATGGATCCCGGAAAGTAGACAAAATTTTGAACTCAGCAAGGTGTCATTTGTGTAGATCCTTCAATGTTTTCCTATAGAATGTAGCAATTGAAATGAAAAAATATTGAAATTGAGTTGAAAAACGGTGATTTCTGCCTACATTTTCACCTGTAATTTCTTCTAACTATGATAGATTTTTTAAAGCAATATACCTTTACATCTGTGGGACCCTTCTGGTTGTGGGGATATATACGCTTCAAGGTTCACCACGAACCCAAGGTACCCAGAGCCAATAACTGAGCTGCATCTTGCAATGGTTTTTCATTGTGTACTGGTTTTACAGCAATTCATTTGGTAAAATATAAAGTGTGAAAATAGGTATCAAGGAAACCTATGTATTTCCAAAATGGGAACAAGTTATGGAGTTTAGAGGCAGTGGTTATTTGCACATCTCTGAATTTGTGGGTAGCCATAATACCATGTGAATTAGAGGGCATTTTTCAAAATGTCTTCTTTTTTACACACTGTCTTACTTTTGGAAGGCAGAAATGCATAGAAAGACAACAGATAATAACACATGTTCCTCTATTCTGTGTTCCCCTATGTATCCAAATAAAAATGGTACCTCACTTGTGTGGGTAAGCAAAGTGCCCCCTACAGGAAATGGCCCAAGACACAGAGTGGACACATCACATTTTTCCACAGAAAACTGACCCTTTTTTTTGCAATATGCCCAGCTGTGGATTTTGGGCCGAAGCTCAGCTGGCACCTAGGGAAACCTAGCAAACCTGAAAAAAAATAATTAAACTAGACACCCAGATGAATCCAGCATGGGTGACTTGTGTGGCTCTCATCATGTTCTGTTACCCAGAATCCCTTGCAAACCTGTGATGGAAAGTTCTGGAATCTGCAGGAACCACAAACTTTCACCCACCCAGCATTCCTCATAAAAATGGTACCTCAATTGTGTGGGTGGGCCAAGTGCCTGTGACAGGGAAGAGCCCAAAATGTATTGTGGAGGCATAAAAAATGATCAATCACAAAATAACCTGGTTTTGCAAGGGGGTCACCTGCATTTTTGGTACCGGGCTTGATCGCCATGTAGGGAAACCTACACAACCCAGACATTTCTGAAAACTAGACACCTGGGGGAGTCCAGGGAGGTGTGGCTTGCATGGCTCCCCCAATGTTGTTTTACCCAGAATCCCCTGTAAACCTCAAACGTCGCTAAAGAAAATCACATTTACTCACATTTCTGTCACAGTACCAAATTCCTACCAGCCTGCATGCCCCTTGGTCTCCCGAGTACAATGATACCTCACTTGTGTGGGTGTCCAATGCAGAGACAACCAAACAATGTGTATACATATTTGGCCTTTCCCAGTTGCAGTCCCTTGGCCCACCCACACCAGTGAGGTATCATTTTACTCGGGAGACCAACGGGAATGCTGGGTTGAAGAATCTTTATGCCGTCAGCTACCTATGATAACGTCTGTGCACCATGATTGCAGCGACGTCATCACATTGCCGAGATAGGGTGAGTATAGCAGTGGAATCGCTTCCACTGCCATCCCCAGTGGGGGCATGTAGGTGGGTGGCCCATGGGGGAGCACCAGCATTTCCCCTGTGGGTCAGTGCCAGTGCGTAATGGTTACGTTCTCAGCACAACAACACTGCTGCTGAGGACGTAACCCTTACGCCCATGGCACAGAAAGGGTTAAAATATTTCCAACAGTTAACTATTTGTTTCAGAATTAAGGGAAGATTGACTAAGACCTCCCAGATCTTCACTTTACTAGGCCTGGAGAATGGCCTTTCCATCTGTGCAACTTCTGTCGTAGTCCTTCCGAGTATTTGTATTTGTTCCTCTGTATTTTGTTCATAGGAATTGGGAAGGAGTAGGGAAGTATGCGTTGTACACCCTTCCCCTATGGAACCGAGAGCGTAATAATTCTGCTTCTCATCAGTTTAGTCTTATGGATGCACTCTGCACAGAGCACATCAACAAGTCCTCCTCTCACATTTATGTGCCAGGCTGCCAAGTTGCGCGACAGCTGTCCATCTTAACAGCAGCCATATAGTTTGTGGCCTGCTTTAACTGACCTGTCATTTTGCATGACTTCAGATATTTGGCACCAGGTTGCTCCCTCAAGTAGACTACGTACATTTAAAGTGTAGAGTAGTGGTGCAGTCAGAAGTTGGCCATCATGGTGCGTCAAGCTCTGCCTTTTTTCCTAATGCCTTAATTCAGGAATAAAGTTTTGTCTTTTTAAATGCAAATATTTGTGCATCTAAGTTGCACACAAGATGCGGAAATAGCTTGGTGAATTGGTCTGCTAGTGATGGAAGCCACTTGGCAGTTGAAATGTAATGAAAATGTAAATGTTTAAATTAAAGGGCAAGCTTTATACATGTTTATAGTGTCCTTCTCCAAAATGTTCTGCATTGGGACATTCCTTCTTCAGCCACCTGTACATTTCGATATTTTTTTAACTGATAGAAGCCCACTCATACTTTGATGTCTGTTGTGTTTTAGTTATCTAAGCTGTCAAATATTACATAACACTACATCCACTGTTAAATGCTAGCATTATTCCACAAATGTATATTGACACATGCTGGTATTTAAAGAAATATCATCCTTTTTTTAGTTTCCCATGCTGTCCATCTCCTCAGCTGTTGGGCTATAATTCATGAAAGACAGCATGGAGAGTCACCTTAAAGCAGCACAATTTTCTGTATTTATCCACATTTAAAAATAAATTCAGACAGAAAACACATTGTTTTCTGTCTGTAAAAATCTGTAAAAATCCGTAAAAATGGAAAACAGGGAGCCTTAATTATAGTGTACCCTAGAACACGTCTTCTTTGCATTGCTATGCTGTAGACCTAGCTTTGTCAGTCAAAGCTATTCTGCGCTTACTTTTGTTAATGGGTCACACTTCCATTTTTAATAAATATATTGTTATGCATCACTTTCACAGGAAGCCTCTATTGTGAACACCATAGTCTAAATCTGGTAATCCAGTGCTATGACGTAGCAACAGCTGATAGCAAAACCTATTACTCACAGCTGTTGCGCCATAAAGGCCTTCTAGCTATGCTGACAAGGCTCTTCAAGAGCTTGACCCCACAGCACTGCTCATCTTCTTTAACTGAAAGTAGTAGGGGCTGGTTAAGTATGACAGCTAAGGTATTGTTTTCACTTGGGGTCAGAAAAGAGCGGCCGTGTTATGCATGCCTCCCCCATTACTGCTCTGCCCATGCACAGCAGTTGAAAGCAGGGGTAGATGAGTGTGGGGGCCATACATAACTTAAAATTATAGATTGGTAAAAAGTGAATAACTGGGCTATTATTCATCTTGGGTTGTGAGTGACATCATAGACAACTTAATCTTTGCTCTTGTAGTAAATTGATGTCACTCAGTAAAAATCATCCCCAAAATTCAGTTACCCTACTATAATTCTATGTTAGTAGTACACTTATAATCACGGCAAAATTGCTAACAAATAGACTGGCTACAAAGGAGGTTAAGCATATGTACATCATTTCCCACATCTTTTTTAAAAAATTCATTTCACTTCCCATGCGATTTTTTTTTTAATGAGAATATTTTCCACAAATCTAGTGTTTAACATAGTGTTTTGTATTACTTACATCGAGATTCATAAACTTATTATATTAACTAAATCTAATAATACCCTACGTACGAGATAGACATACATTGTAAACTTGATGCATTGTTCTTGGAGAAAAGGCCTGATTAGTACAAGATGTTTGTTCATTTCAATAAAGTACATAGCGAATTACGATGAATTTGGTGGTCAGCACTTAAATGAGACAATATGTATGCATGTGCTTGCTTGTCAATAATAATCTGGCATAAAAATCCCATGCTTAAAAGTACCAAGCACTTATATATTAATGAAATTTCAGGTCGAAAGGTTGGGTATAAAGTGAGCCACTTGAAACTGATCTTCAGGCGGAACAATGCCATCCACCATTTTGCATTGTGCAACACTATAGGGATCAACAATGTGATTTACATATAGGAAGTGGATGGTTTAGAAATGATCACAACCCTTATCAGGATGAACCTAAATAAACCTGAGCTCAACCCCCTGGAAGCTGTTGCACAGAACTGACAGGCTTCACATAGGACAATGTGTAAAGTATTTGTGCAGTATCAAAATCAAAATCAAAATATTAATAACATTGAAATCCAGAACAATAAAAATCTCAAACCAAATTGGGAAAATTGAGTAGAATTACATTGAAAAAATTACACCAAAATGACAAGAATCCAATGTGAGGAACCAGAGATACAATTTTGTAATGTTTTAAGTAGGAGTAGCACCAAGAAGCATACATTGCTAAAGGTCATGATAGACCACAACCTAGGCGCTATTTAACTCTGACTGTGATGGAGCACGAGTCAGACACACCAACCAGGTTCATCCTGGTCAAAGATTTTACCTTCTGACTTTAGTTCCTTAAGTCTCAATTCAACACAGCAGTATATTTCAAAAGCCCCAGCACCTTATAGGAGGCTCTTAGACCCAGCTTCGACCCTCAACCGGACTCTGTTACTGTTGCAACTGAACCTCCCATCATGGCTGATGAGTGAAACCTAGATTTGTGGTGTGCCATCATCACTATTGACATCACTGCTACCATGAAGACCATCCACTTGAGGGCCTCATCTGACCCTTGTCCCCACCACACCTTCACAAATGGACTCCTATTAATCAGTGAAGCACTAACAACCATGCTCAATGCCTCCATTGACTCAGCCACTTCCCCGGACACCTGGAAACATGCCACCATCATGCCCCTGCTCAAGAAAGCACCTGCTAAACCTAGCCACACTTTCCAACTGCAGACTCATGTTCCTCCTACCGTACCCAGTAAAGGTCTCAGAGAAACTAATCAATGAGGCCTCACCACCCACCTTGGCAACCACCAGCTCCTCAATGCTATGCAGTCTAGATTCAGGCCCAACCACAGTAGAGAAAGAGCACTCATTGTTGCCACAGAAATTATCTGCATGACCCTTGAAAGATGGATAGGTGAGTCCACACTCTATTAGACCTCTCTGCAATATTTTGCATGGTCTCACACTCCGTCCTCATCAGGTGCCTGCACAAGATTGGCATCATATGACCCACTCCTGGCTGTATCTGGTCCTTCTTAACGGATAGAACACAAGCTGTCAGCCTGTTATCTTACTCCTCAGAAGCCCACAAAGTCATCCACAAACTTCTTCAAGGTTTACCCCTAAGCCCCAACATGTTCAATCCATGCATGTTCCCCATGGCCAATGCCATCCTCGCACACAACGCCTACATCCTCTCTTATACAGATGACATGCAACTCATCCTCTCCCTCTGTGACAATACCTCCAGCACAAGAAACAAGTTCACCGCCTGCATGACCAAAGTCACTAACTGGATGAATGCTAACTGGTTCAAGCTCAACACGGACAAGACAGAAGTAGTTTGGCAAGAACACCGCACCATGGTACTTCAACCGGTGGCCAGCCAAACTTCGGACCCAGTCCCACATCCAGAATTTGCATTTACTGCATCCTGAAAATACTGCATCCTGCTTCCCCACCATGAAGATGCTGAGGAAAATCTTCAAATGGCTCCCAAGCAACACAAGAACAACTGTCACTCACACCCTAGTCACCAGCCTGTTGGACTAAGGGAACATCCTCTACGCCAGGATCACCAAGCAACTACAGACCATCCATAACTTGGCAGCCAGACTCCTCTTCGACCTACCACACAGAACTCATATTACACCTCACCTCTGACAACTAAACTGGCTTCCTATACACAAACATGCTCAATTCAAACTCCTCACACACACATTCAAGGCACTCCACAACTCAGGCCCCATGTACCTCAACAGCTGCATTTCCTTCCACTATCCATCCAGACACCTCCTCTGTGATGGGCACCTACTCACCAACATCCCACGCATTCACAGAGCAAGATCAGGAAGGCAAGTGTTTTCTTACACCACTCTTAAATCGTGGAACGACTACCTCTCCATATCAGAGCCTCCTACTCTCTTTGTGAGTTCTGTAAGAAGCTGAAGACCTAGCTGATCTATTAACCAACCTACAAAAGGGAGGGATAGGCACACAAACCTATTCACTGCCAGGATACCCTGGTGGGTGAAAGTGTGCTTTACAAATACTCATAAAATAACATTGTAAACTCGCAGGTTGTCAGACCACGGCCAATTATCAAGGTCGGAGAGAGGATGGGGTCTGATGGCTAGAGTTGCCGACTTTGGTGATGGAAACCAAGGTTTGAGCCTCAGGATTGCGTCCACATCCTGTGATTCTAAGCAAATCACTTAATCTCCCCATGCCTAACAACAAAAAATGAATGTGTCCTTGTGTAACGTGACTGGTGCGCATGTAAAGTGCTCCAAAACCTCAGGGTTGAGTTTGTGCTATATAAATCTGCAACAACAAAAAAAAGGTCCTGACCAGGTCCAGTTGCTACAGGTCAGCTTGATAATTCCAGGAAAACACGTTTTGTTCTGACCCCCAATTTGTACCCTTGGCTGGTGTCAAAGTGTACTCATCTTAACATTTCCTGAAACCCTGGGACTTAGTGCCTTTTGGCTTCAAGAACCTTCAGAATCCAGGACCAACGTGCAGAACTATCCTCCCAATGGGGGTGGAGTCCCTGAACATAGGAAAGAGGGGAAATGATTTTGAAGTGGTGTCATGTTGGTCTGCAGGTTGGGGCAATGTCAGGATATCTCCAGGTGAGCTCCATCCACAGAGATTACAGTTCTGTAAGCTGAATGAGCGTTGGGCCTGTTCACAGATGCGGTGAGTGGGTAGAGTGGGCAATAATGTAGTTAATGGGGAGGGAGAAGTAGCTGGAAGAGTGGGGGTGAATTTTGTGGAGATACGCGTGGATGCCAATGAGGGCCTAATTGGTTCCAGTGTAGTTCATGGGGGAAGGTCATTGCTATGTGTAAGCTGTAGGAATTGGTAAAAAGTCCTATTCTTGAGAAATGGGGTATTTGTGGAGGTGGAGGACCTCTTTATGAAATAAGGCCCCATGCCATGCCGCCACTAGTGGTGCCGAAGTTGCCCTCCACTGGAGGGTAAGTGCCCTCTTAGCTAGTAAAAGCACAATGCCTGCAAAATGTGTCCTCGCCCTGCAGTGTTTCCTATATTTAAAGATGTCTAAGTTGCATGCCTCCCATGTTTGAATGTCGGTGAATGCTGTGACCTCACACAATGTGTCATGGATCGCCTTTCAGTACTTTTTGAAGGGCCAGGCAGAACCCCACCACATGGTGTAGATCAGCATCCGCTGAGTGACAACAAGGGTGACACAGGCATCCTGTGGGGAAATAGTGGTTGAGTTGTTCAAGGGTCAGATAGGCCTGATGGAGAATAGAGAATTGTGTGATTTTAAAGCAGGCATTACTTGAAACCCAGTGGGTGAAATCCAAGGCCAACTCCCATTCAGTCTCATGCAGCGCCCTCCTGAAGTCATCTTCCCATTTGCACCGCAAGCCTGACAGGGGAGCTGTTGTGAGTTCCCGTATTTCCTTATAAATTCATGTAATCATGTTTTGTCCCTCCCCTATGCTAAGCAGATTTTGTATGACAGTGTGGGTTTTAGTTTCTGCATCATAAGTGGAATAGAGAACCTGGCAGGCATTGCGTATTTGTCTGTAGGTGAGGAAATGTCACAGTGGAATGTCATAGTCCGGGAGGAGTTGGTCAAAGTTGAGGAGGTATCTGTCTGAAAATATGTCACTGATTGTAGCCAACAATTGTTCCTGCTAAATTTGAAATTATGGGGCAGAGTAAAGGCCAGGGAAGCAGGGGAGACCCAGCAGTGGTGGCGCTGGAGAATATAGATGGGTGTGGCGCGTAAGAAGGTGAACTCGATCAATGCATCCACGAGCTACTAATACCTGTTGGGACCAAGGGGACACGGGCATGATTCTCGGGAGCAGGAAGCCTCTTATCGTGATTGGTGTTAAAGGGCCCGGTCCATGACATGTTTCTCCCAGATAGTGCCCCGCTATCCAGCGTGACACACCTGGCAGCAGCGCCACCAGGAAGTAGGTTTTGAAGGAAGGACTCATCCAGACTGCTTCTGCTGACTGGTAACTGTTGTTTTTCAGGGCTATTTGGTGGCATTTGTTTCCCCAGATGATGTCACCTAACAGCATGTCAAGGTTGCAGAAAAATCTCCGGGTGGGATAAGGAGAGGTTTGCAGAGTAACAGAGGAGCCAGGTTAAGATTTAGGCCTGAGCGGAATTTGCTGAGTTCTGCTATGTGGAACTTCGCAAAGAGACCAAAAAACTCAGCCACGTTATGAGGAGATCCGCAAGCGGCGGAGTGCATTTGGTGACGCCGTTCACATTGATTTTCAGTGCTGGGTGTTTGCCATACACTGCAAAATCAGCGCAAACGGCACCATGCACAGTGCAAGAGAGTGCTGCTTCTTTTCTGCTGCTCAAGTAGATTTTCCATTCGAGCAAATTTCTCAATGCTAATGGAAGGTTTTTCAACGCAAGAGGTTGTGACCATCTCTGACTCGCACTGAGAAATCCGACCAACCACATTGAGAAATCACGCCAGGATGTTGATTTTCCTCACTTGCGCTCACCAACTTGACATTGATGGACACGAGCGAGGGCAAACATTTTTGGGAACTTGCGTGCTTTGTGGAGTGCAGAAATGCAGAAAACTCTGCAAACTCTGCAAACTGAACTGAGTTCTCCCCCGGACCTCGTAAGATTGCCATTTTTGACAGTGCTATCTTTCCACTAATGGTTAGAGGCAAGTTTTTCCAGAATTGTACTTGCAATTTTAGAGCAATCAGGGTGGCACGCAGGTTGCCATCATAGAGGTCATGTAGGGAGTGGCAGAGGCATATACAAACGTCCTGGAGGATGGTCTCTCGCTACCTGAGTGGGGTTTCCCCAATGCGCATCCAGTGTGGGATCAAACCGGTATGGAGTGGGGCATATAAAGATGATTTAGCCCAATTGATCTTGAGACTGCTGCTTGTGCAAAATTGCGAAAGGTGGTTTGCATGGGGGAGAGGTCGCTGCGGAAATCTTAGAGGTATAGGAGCAATTCATCAGCATAGAGGGACAGCGCATGCCTCCTGTCATTTAGAGGGATACCCCATGTTTGCCCCTCCCTCAGAAGCCGGGTGGCAAGGGGTTCTATTGCCATTGCAAAGAGTAGGGGGGATAAGGGGCACTTCTGCCTAGTTCTCCGTCCCACAGGAAAAGAGGGCAAGATGAGTAAGTCTAAGCAGTTCTGGGAGGTGGGATTTGTGTATAGTAGCCTTGTATATGCAGTAGGTGCTTGCCTACCCCCATTCAGTCCAGGATGCAAAAAAGGTAGTCCCAGACTAGCGAATTGAATGTCTTTTCGATGTCTACCATGGGGCAGGCTGTGTGGGGAAAGCTCTTCTGTGTTTGATCTTGTACATGAAAGAGGCGCCTAATTTTATGATATGTGCTGCACCCTGGGACAAAGCTATTTTAATCTGTATTAATATGCTTGGTTAGGACTAAGGGTGGGTGGAGTTGGTGGAGTGGCCCTATGCAGAATTCCACAGAGTTGCCTAAAAACTCAGTGGAGTTCCTCTCCCCCTTATGCACGCAGACCTCAGCTTACCTCTACCGTCACCCATGGCGGTGATCCTCGTGTTTCCTCCTCTCTACGCCTCCCTGACTCCTGGCTGGGCCTCCTCAGAGCAGGATTCTTCTTCTCCTCCAGTCCTGAGCTGTGAAACCCTTACGCTGCAGGACTCGCGAGGACTGCACATGCATTCGCATGGAGAGTGGAGACCTTAACTCGGTCTCCACTCTCCATGCATGCGCATGTGCAGTCCTTGCGAGTCCTGCAGCAAAGGGGTTTCACAGCCCAGGACTGGAGGAGAAGAAGAATCCGGCACTGAGGAGGCAGCCCGGGCACGGAGAATGCCACTCCGAGACCCAGAGAAGGAATACTCGAGCAGCAGCAGGGCTTGATAGTTAGGGGTGGGTGGCAGGGACAAACTCCGTCATGTGGAGGAATCAGAGATTTTTTGCTGAACTTCGCACCGCCAGCGGAGTGCGGAGTTGGCAAAACTCCACAAACTCCACTGTTGGAGTGGAGTTTGTCACCCACCGTTAGTTAAATCCTAAGCAGGCCTGTTGGACAATATTTTTCCTAGGATCTTTTAATACAATCTGAAAATTGCAATAGGTTGAAAAGAAGGCAGGTTGACAGGGTCTCTGTCAGGTTTGAGGATGGACACCAACAGGTACTCCCAGAGAGATGGAGATAATGCTCCAGATTTCAGGACATCATTAAACATCTCTGCCAATCGATGTGCCAAGCTGCTGGTAAAAGTGCTGTAGTATTCTATTGGCAACCTATCAAGGCCTGGGGTTATATTTTTTTCGAGTTCCTGAATGACCTGTTTGATCTATGCAGATGAGATAACAGCATCAATGCTCTCCCTGTGGCTTCAGAAATCAAGGGAGAGAGAGGCCTTACAGGAAGGCTTCTATCGTGTCTGCAGCTGGGCGCCTCGTATATGGCAGAGTACTTTCTGAGAAATGCCTGTAGGATGTCATGATGTGCATACAGGGTGGCGCCAGACTGCGAGGGGATTTCCATCCAAGCAAGGAGATGACCTGATTTGTCGCCTTCTCAGTGTGGTTTGGCCATATATGCACCAACATTGAATCACTGCAGGTGCTCCAGAATGGCCGCATGGTGTGGCTTGGCTCAGCTAGTGCAGAGACTTTAGTGGAGCATGGTCTGTGGCTGTCTACAGCAGTGGTAGGAGCTGTTCCACCTTCCCTCTCTCTCTATCTAGTGTCCTGAATACCCCCACTATCTCCTGCAGTTAGGTCCCCCTTCTGACCACTTTAAAGGCGTCCCACTCGAATGTCCTAATAGATGCTGAGTTATGATTTTCAGCTAAGTATCACCATATGTGGAACTCCTGTGATTCATTGAAGACTGGATCTTCCAGTCCCAGAGGAGTTGCCATGCAGATGTTAAGCAGTGTGGGGCATTCAATTGCAAGTCCACAATATGTGTGTCATAGTCTGAAATTATACAACCGAGGTAGCCAGCGTAGCTAACTGAGGCTAGCAGGGTAAGGGGGCATAGATAGCAGTCACATTGTACGTACAGGTTATGAGGTTCAGAGTAAAAGGAGTCGAGTTGGAAGTTTGGGTGTTAGGCCCTCCATTCATCTGCAAATGCCTATTGCAGACTGCACCCCACAAAAGTACTCCAATTGTATATGAGGGGAGCATAGAAACGGTGGGTAGGATCGGTATAGTTAAAGATCGAGTACACAGTTGTAGTCCCTGCCCAGCACCCACAGTATTGTAGTCCTGGGCGCCAGCATTACTGAGAAGACAGACCAAAAGACTCCGTGTTTGGTGTTCGAGCATAGACACTTCCTATAAAATAGTGTGAACCATCAAGCCGGCCCTCATTCAGCACGTATTGCCCGCCTCCCTGTTAATTACTGTGTTATGTACCTGGAAAGTAACTCCTGGCCGATGCAGACCATGGACCATCACGCATATCTCGAGTAGTTGGTGGCATACACCAGCCCCCTCTACTGTTTTGTAGTCGATTCAGTTCCCCACCTGTGATTTGGGTTTCCTTGATGAATATTATGAGTCCATGTTATCTTTTTATATAGGAATATACAGAGTAGCGTTTCCTCGCTATGTCCATGCCACGTACATTCAGGGTTTGGAAGCTGATGTTATTGGGCAGAACAATAGTGGGCACAGTGATGGAGGTTTTTCTCATGATGAAGATAACCTCTTGGGGTCACCTCTGTGTACTGCAACCCTACCATTCTATCTGCATGTAGCGCGGGGTGCCTGCCTATCTAGCCAAATTGTGCGAGGAAGAATTGAGAAAGGGTGTCAACAAGTAAAAATAACAAATTATAGGGCCAACCTCATATAGTTGTATGCCAAAACTGTTTGCACCATTTAACCATTTAGAAATGTGGGGTAGTAGTATAAAAGTTGGTAGCAAGGTCCAAGTGTGAAATTGCCCTGTTTGTTGGCATCTGAGGTGTACCATGTCTGGCTGTAGAAGTGTGAGGGATAGGGCGGCACCGTCTTCGCTCCTGTGTTCCATTAGGTCGTTGTCTTACAGGTTATTGGGGTGGTGGACAGACTGGTGATGCAGTACAATTATGGGGAAAGTATGGAAAAATGACTCTTACCATCTTTGTCCAGACATTAGGGAGCAAGGCTTATTTATAGTGTCTGCTGTTTGAGGCGTCACTAGCGGTGAGATATGGGATTCCCAGTTGGAATCGTGTGACAAGACAGAGTATTTATCTGAGGAGAAGATGTGTGAGGCACCCTCGCTGTCCGAAATCCCTGTGCTGGTCCACAGGGATGCCATCTAAAGGGCCGGACAGCAATCTTCTATGATTTGTTCCAGGGTGGGGCACTTTGGAGGCAGTGACCTCAGGAAGGTCCTTATCATGGGCCATATTGTTATTTCTGCCCTGTCTAGAAGGATGGCGGGGGTTGCCCCATGTCCCTGGCAGAGGATATATTGTTGAGTTTGTCAGCCCAGCCCCATGCCTCTTTAGGATGGTTGGAGAATAGGGATTCACTGTCTATGAGGAGCTTGAGATGGACCAAAAATCACAAGAAGTATTGGACTTCTATCTGTCTGAGTTGCCGTTTGACCTCAAGAAAGGAGGTGTGTTGTCATTTCATCACTGGGGTGTAGTCCATGAACAACATGATGGTCATGTCTATGAGCCTTAATGGTCCCGTCATTCTGGCATTCCTCAGAATGGCATTAAAATTCTTAAAGTGCAGGAGATTAGCTAACATGGGTGTAGAGGCACCCCCCCCGAGGGGCTGTGCACCGACACTCGGTGGGCTCTCTCCAAAAAGAAGAATGGGGTGATGTCCAATGCAGAGACAAAGAACCTGAACCAGATTTCCAGAAATTACAGTGGGTCACTGCCTTCAACTTCCTCCGGTACTCCTAAGATTTGCATGTTGTTCCTGCTCGGGCATCCTTCGACATCCACTGTCCTCCTGAGTGCTTGCACATGACCCTGGAGGTCACGGAGGGTGCACTGATTGTCTGTGGCTAATGGGAGTAGTGAGTGCAGTGAGATCAATGTTTTCCCTCCATCAGTGACTCTATCTGCAAGACCAAATCTGTCCATGGTTGTGCGCTCATGTGCTCCCAGATATGTGCAGAGCCTGGGACACCGTGTGCCACTAAAGTTTTGTGGCCCAGTGTCTGCAGCAGGGACAAGGTCACAACAGCCCCCATGGGCCCCCACGAGACAAGGCGGCATACAGTTGGGGCTTTCTGGTGGTGCCAAGTTGGATTGCCGCACTGTGTAGGTTCGAACCCTCACCTCATCACATTGCGGCCCCTTTACGACAGCTGTCCCAGACTCCTCTGCAACCTACAATGTTGGCATGGTTTGGGGGCATGGACAGTCAAAGATAAGTCACAGCAGGGAGGCTTTCAGGAGCTCCCTGCCAGCAGTGTCAGTGCTCCACAAGTCGTTTCCATAGTGGGGGGTTCTATTGTGATCCTTTGCACCCTCCTAGGCCATGTTACATCCACCTCCAAGCCAGTGGATGGTCTCCCTTGCATGAAATTCTAGCCACCTTTGAGTGTGTGCAGTGGGGCGTCCTCACGGCACATCAGCGCTCACCTCCCCAGCACCGCTGTGAAGCCTGCCATAGCTGTCCTCCAGAGGTGGCGGTAAGGAAGGATGGTAAGTGTATGGTGCCCAGCCCTCTCTAAAAGAGCAGTGGAGAGCAGCCCACGTCATTACCCAGGGATGGACGCCCCTCCCTGCCAGCAGTACAGGCTCCTTTTCACTGGGAAAGGGAGTCTCCTGGGAGCCTCGCAATATGCTCTCTGCAGGAGCCACCTGCTGTGCGGTGCCCAAGCGACTGCGGCTGCACCCCAATCTGGGGTCAGGCACCACAGGGTGCTGCAGCTCTGGCTAGTGAGGGGGTCCTCCCTGCTCTTCATCAATGGTCCACGGCCCAGATGGCCTTGTGGCCTCTTCTGTTAGGCCCAGGCCTTGGGCATAGGCGACGCCTCATCTCAGCATACGAGCTCCAGGGTTCGCAAAAACGCCTTGGGGTGACGACAGCCAGGCTCTGTTGATGGGGCCAAGTCAGTGATGTGGGCCTCTACATTAGCCGGGCCCAGCGTTCGGATCATGGAAGAATACAAGGCTGATGGTGCAGCGCTCTAACGATGATCATCAACCATCTTGGCTAGTTATGATCCATCGCGGCCAACCTTAACTTGCACTTAGGTATCAGTCAAGTGCATCAAGATGACCACAGCTGCTGCTTAATGATGTTTAGTGCTATTTGGCTTTTAAACTTTAAAAAGGGATTACTCTGGTTTCCCATATTGCATTTTTGTCATTGTTATGTCATTTTATTAAAATATACTCTGTTTTTCTAAATTGGTTTGAGATTTTTCTTTTGTTGTGTTTTGACTTTATTACTGTTTTGGTACTGCATGCATAGTTTATATGTTGTCTCTAAGTTAAGCCTGTCAGCTCTGTGCAATAGCTACCAGGAGATTGATCTGAGGTTTATTTAGTGGCTTTGGTGGTTAACCCTGACAAGGGTTAGGGTTGGGGTTATTACCTCAACTAATACCCCAGTTTCTTACAAATCCTGTTTCCCTTCATTTCAAGCGTGTCCCAGTGTTATATGTAAAACCCATAGATAGATGTCTGGTAGAACAAAGTATGTTTTCATGCTATCAGATAGTCGATACACAAAACTTGTTTTGGCATCCTTTTTCCCTTCCTATCAAATGCGCCCCAATGATGTATATGTTAACTCAACAGACCTTTCAAGCAGGATTTGACATTCAATCAGGCATTGATGCTGTAATGTCAAAAAGAATGCTCACAGTCCCACCTTGCATATTCTGTCAGGTTCAGAGAAGTTGCCTCTGCCCATTCAGGAAGGCTATTGTTTGCTCCTGGAAGGCACTTCATACCCTTTACACATGTATTCAAATACTAATTACTGGCTGACAAAAGTAGGGGAGCAAATGCAAATTTTGCCTCCAGGAACCATAGGTAGGGGAAAAGTCACTTTTCCATAATATTTATTAAAAATGTGGCTTCACCAATGACTTTAATTTTTAATAACTATTAAAAATAGTTGTTTAATAATTTTTCCAACTAGGAACATTCCTGAGATACAGGATAAGGTGTTTTAATCTGTATTATGGTTTCTACATAGGACAACTAGGCCTACCACATTGAAACATAGATTTTAGGTGGTTGTCACTGTAAGGACATGGAAACATAAAATTTCTACATGTCCTACATTTAAAAACCATGTATCATGCCTTGTGGGCCGCAAAGCCTACATAGTGTGATTTATCAATATTTAAAATGGAGATTGTGACCTCCTAAAAGGTTTATTTTGACGGGTCAAATAGCAGTTTTTACACTGCCACACTCGGGCTATGCCGGTAGTCCTGAAGCCATGTTTTACACTTTTACCATAGTAATTGGCATAATAGGTGCTGCAGTCCACCACTGATATTTAACTTAAAGGCCCTGGGTATACTTTATTCCACATACTATGGACTTATAGGTAAGTTAAATATGCATAACAATTATGAATGTGCTAATTTGACCATGTTTACAGGGGCAGCACAGGGACTTACTACTGGTAAGCAGGGGCAAAGTTCACAGAACTCTAAAGTCACCAAAATGTAGAGTCCAGCAAAAGGCAAAAATTACTCATTGACCATGTAGAAAAGGAATATTTCCTAGAGTTACACTATCTCCTTTCCCAGAAAATGCTTAAATACTTGTCTTTTTAGGTCTCGCCTTGGCAGCGCATGCATCTCAGCGAGACATGAAGTAATCTGTATGTTGGCTGTAACTCCGTGTAATTTCTCCTGCCACTTGCGATTCGTTTAACCCTGGCATTGCTGTTCTTAGCTTGCTTTCTGTTGGCTGTTGATCCGATGCATCACTTCCGTTTTTATCGGAAGCAGCACCAACCAACTACAGTTTTATTGCGCTGTAGGGCTTTGTCAGTTTCGTTTAGGGACTACTTGCTTCTAATCGCCCGCTTCATGGGCTGCTATGCGCATATATTTAATATGCATGGGCGCCGGGGCGCCCGCTTTCATCTCTCGGTGTTTGCATTGTTTGCATTCCTTATAGTGCACGCGCGCGCACCACTCGTGGGCTAGCAGATGACCTTTTCAGCAGCGCGCACGCTGCCACTTAAACAATAGGGAGCCGTTGACTAACTTAAGCCGAGCACTAACGGGACCGACGCGCACGTCAGGCCAAACACTGAATGATTAAATATTAGCTTCACTAGCCGCAGCGCCCGCTTTCATCTCTCGGTATTTGCATTGTTTGCATTCCTTATAGTGCACCACTCATGGACTAGCAAATGACCCTTTCTGCAGCGCCGCACGCTGCCACTTAGACAACAGGCAGCCATTGACTGACTTGAGCCGAGCACTAATGGGACCAACATGCACATCAGGCCAAACACTGAATGGCTAAATATTAGCTTCAGTAACGAGTGACAGCAGACCGAGATTGAACTGCACTGGAGCAAAACCCCTAAGCACAACTCAGTGCACACTAACTCAAAGACTACAACTCCCAGAGTGCATTGGGATGTTAAATGCTTTCATTGCTGAGCACAACAGATTTGTTTAGGACTTATGCCCTGTCCCCCTGGAATATCGCCTCTTCTTGTGGA
Organism: Triturus cristatus; assembly: GCF_964204655.1. NCBI lineage: Eukaryota > Metazoa > Chordata > Amphibia > Caudata > Salamandridae > Triturus > Triturus cristatus. The sequence continues at coordinate 700,034,969 of NC_140585.1, read as the reverse complement.
ATAACACTAGCCAGTCACACAGTAACCTTGTCTATAGCAGCCCCTAACATGCATTGCACCATGCTGTATTCACTTAACTAAGCTCAGTTTAACACGTCATAACATACCACGTCAGAGCTTATCTTGAGAGTTAAATGCACAATGCAATATGTGCAGCATGGACTTGGCAGAGCGAGTCTGTGTTTGGGCGCTAGCCGATCGGTGCTGATGTCATTGTGTATTAATCTCTTTGAGCAAAACTCTTGTCAAAATTCCAGTGTACTTGTGTGCTGTTTTTGCACTCCACCGCATTGTAAACTGCTGTCTCAGGTACCTGAAGTGTGCCGTCCTCGCATTCTCGCTTTTGCCTGGAACCACGAGTTTACATAAAGCCTCTCAACAGTTGGGTGGGTTAATGCAGCTGTTGCAGTAATTATTGTGTATCCTTAGTCTGCTCCTACGCAGTCTGAGAAACGTTGTGATGCATAGTAGTAAAATACGTTATCTGCAGCACCACCGCACAGTGGCTTGACATCAAGCACTATTCAATAAATACTAATTATTGTACCACTTTCCAATACTCCCCTCAACACACCAGATTCCTTCGCATATTGCATTTGTATTATTTTTGCATTTATATAGCGCCTTCTTCTCCTGACGAGCTGTCGAAGCGCCTTGCACTTGAAAGCTCTGGACTGTGAGTGCACGGTTTGTTGCCTTCCAACCGCAAACCGAAAGGCATCCGCTTTTATTGGTGTTATACTCTCAGATGGATTCTTATTATAATTAATTCTGGATATTCTGAGGTGTGCAGTCGACCCCTGGGGTGCCTGGAACAGACTGAGGGGCACCAGGCAGAAGGATTTCAGTGTTTACGATTACAAAAGAGGTGACCATAATCTCAGGGAGCCTCACCAACTTTGAAATGGGGTATCTTCATTCTTAAGTTTTATATATGAGTGTAATAAACAAAGGCGCAACTTATCGCAGCCCCTTAAATGATAAAACTTTATAAAATACACACACTGATCAAGTTGCTTGTCTAATATCGGATGAGTAAATACATTGCTGTCTCCTGTCAATGTCATATTTAAAGCGTCTCCTAAAATAATACCTTTTTCCCTTCTCTGCATAGTTCAGATCATTATCACACCCCTTGGAACTCTCTAGCTTTATCATAGCTCCTAAAACGTGACGCTAGCTTGTTCACGAATTGCTGAGGATGACTCAATTCAGTGGTGTGGTGAAGCCTGGCTGAGGCCACAACAGACAAGCATATTCGGAACATAAAACACATGACACACCCCTCGTAAAATGTCTTGCACGTGTTTCACCTGCGGTTCTCAACACACATTGGGGCAGATTAAGGGATCTGTACCTTATCAACTCACAATAGCTCCCTCTGTGTTCAGCACTAGGCTTTGAATGACTGTAACTGACAACCATTAGTGACCCCAGAAACGACAGCCCCTGCCCCTGGGGCATAACCCGATGCATGAGTCTGCAAATCCATCTTAGGGGGCACCTAATACACCTGTGATTATCAGGAAGACTATGTTATGTTTTAGGTCTCACCTACGCGGCTCGCATGCGCTACATAGGAGGACCTTTAGACGTCACTCTGCTCTTTTTGGAAGCACACACTCGTGCTTGTGGCGGCATCCACCTTGCAGGAGTGCGCAGGGGCACGCCACTAGCACAAGTATGTGCTTCCAAAAAGAGCAGACTGCACACGCACGCACGTACGCACCACTCCCGGGTTCTCTCTCTCTCTCTCGCTCTCTCTCTCTCCTCTCACTTACTCTCTCTCTTTCTCTCTGACTCTCCCACTCTCTCTTTCTCTCGCTCTCTCTCTCTCTCCCTCTGTCCCTCTCTCCCTCCTCTCTATTTCTCACTCTTTCCCTTTCTCTCTCTCAACAGTTTTCAACAACTATCTGTTAGAAAACGGGTCTATTTTGTAAAGAATCGATCTCAGAGAATTGCCGAGTGTGAACAATGAGACATCCCCTTTCACTGTAACGGGGTGGAGAGAAGGGCTTCATGGCGCCGGGGTGTGCGCCTTGAAAGTCCATGGAGCCCACACACGCACTCTGCTGCAAGCAACGTTCTTGCACGGTATCAAAACACATCCTCTCTCCTGACGGCAGCTATAAGTGATTTGAGTCTCCATAATTTTCAGAGGCATCAGATCTCCAAACATTCTTACTCAATCTCTAGTTTCTTTCTGTCATGCTCTGTCTCTCGCTCTCTATCCCTCCTTCTGTCTTTCTCTTACTTCTCCTCCCTCTCAGCCCCCCACTCCCTTTACATGCCAACATTTAGAACGAGAAAGTGGCAGATTTTGAGGTGAAAATAAGGTAGATATATTTTCCAAATTGACTTCTATAGAATCAGACACTTCAGGAGGGAGACAGCTATAATAAAGCATATTTTTTCGCTTTACAAATAAGGAGTCTCCCGCTTGAATCGGGTCTATTGTCATGTATCCATCTGGGTCTCCATGCCTTTTCTCTCTCGCTCTTTCTTCCATTCCCTCCCTTAACCCCCTCTCTCACCTTCTCCTTCCTGCCCCCCTCTTACCTCCCTTCCTCTTGCTTTGTCTGATCAGTCTCTGTCATAAGCTACCGATCTAGGGGAGGAGGTGTGGACCAACAGCCACAGCTGCATACCTTGGAAGTGGGGGCAACGCTGCATACCTTGGAAGTGGGGGGAGGAGGGTCGGGGATTAGGTTCCAGTTCCAGCATAAATAAACACACTGTAGTTCTGGACAACCATTTAATCTCCCAGTGTCTTCAAAAACATGAATCTGACCTTGTGTTATATTATCCGGTGCTCATGAAAAGCGCTCAAATGCCCTCGGTCCGAGTAAGCAAAAAAAAAAATATATATATATATATATATTTGTTCTGCTTTAGATAGCGTGAACTATATTGGAGCGCTTTACATGAGCACCGGTTACATGACACAAGGCATGGGGAGATTAAAGTTGTTTGCCCTCTATCACTGGATGCTGAGCCAGCACCGAAACTCGAACTTGGTTCCCTAATTCCAAAGGCGGCAGCTCTTGCAGTAATGGCACACTACACAACAACCTCTCTTGTTGCAGTAATGTCAAACTCCACGAACACCTCTGTTGTTTCTCTTTGTCTTATTTCTATCTGTTCTCGATTCTACCTTCCCCTCTTCTAGCCTAGCGGGGATGGGGCGATAGCTGACAAATGAACACAAAGGAGTGAGATCTCAAAGTTAGTGCCATAGGAGAATGGTGATTGGCAGTAGTCAGATGCTATCGTATCAATTGAGCCAATGAGCCAGGCCTAGGAAAGACTGTTTCCATGCTTCTATTACTTTCCGATAATCGCATTACCGTGAGTCCTACTCTCGCTTATTCTCACTCAAAGCCCCATACTTTATTGACATAGCCAATAGGTCTCGCCTTTGGGACCTTACAAGTGTTTAGTTATCCAGCACAATATCCTTGCTGCAACAACATCAACTGTTGCATAGCTAAACACTTATAAGGTCCCAAAGGCGAGACCTATTGGCTATGCCAATGCTTGTTTGTCATGTTATGAAGAAGTAAGGCAGCAACCTTAGGGCTCCTTCTGTCGGTGGCACCGAATTACAGCAAAAGACACCACAAAAGGCCTTTTTTCCCACTGCACAGGCTTCATGCAGAGTCAAAATTTATTTTTTGGGGGGGGGGCTGTTGGAACACTCGCACTGCCCTGCCTAGCTTTGCCTACCCATCTATGCAAACAATAAATGACATTAATTACCTACCACAAGATGCATTAATGTCACCTGTCTCGAGACAATGCTTTCATCCGTCCACCCCTAGAAGCACAACATTTATCACAATGGTGTGTCAGGAGTCACTAAATTCACGAGTCCATTCCTAAAGGAACAACATGGATTCTAAACACTCGAGACTTACAGGATTCATCTTTCTCTGGAGGATATAATAAATAAAGGCAAAACGTAACACTATTTTTTTTTTTAATTAATTTTAAGAAAAGTGCGCGTCTGCTTCAGGGACACCACGCTCTCTTTAACCTTTATTCATTTATGTTTTTAATAAACTTGCATGCTGAGTGTGGCAACCGCTTTAGGGACACTGCGCTCAGTATCATTTAATTTTTTTAAACTTTACTAGTGAGCGCGGCTCCTGCTTTTGGTACACCGCACTTGGTTTCCTTTTTTTTTTTTTTAATAAACTTTACTGTTGAGCTCAGCGCCCACTTCAGGGACACCACACTCTGTTTTTCTTTTTTTTTATACTTTAATGGTGAGCGCAGCACCGGCTTAACGGACATCATGCTCTGCAATAGAATAGGTCTCGCTTTTGGTGAAGTTTGACCTATTGGTATTGTAAATGACAATGCCTTTTAATATTAGAAAAGGCATTGCCATTTACAATGCCAATAGCTCAAAATCTCGCAGTTGCGATACCTATTGCATTGTAAATGCTTGTTTAAATGAGAGATAGTAAGTTGCAAATGCTAAGAATATAAGTAGAATCTGTTGTGCGACATTAAACACACCTTGTTGCTGAAAATATTAGACTCAATTCATTATAAGTCATATTAAACCATTCTGCAGCTCAGAATATTTAAAAACATGCAGAGATTCTATCTTTCCTGTATTTACCTACAGTGTGGTGTAAAATAAACATGTGGCTTTGAATATTTCCTTTTGGCTAATTACTGTTCGTTTAAGAAAAATAGATCGCTGAAGGAAAAGCCAATTCTCCTTCTGTATGAACTACAACTATAAGTATGCTCTGTGACTTGCTTTTCGCGTTGGCTGCTGGCTGTGTCAGCAGGAATTAGGACGTCTTAACTCAAATATAAGCTATTGCAGTTGAGCAGCTACGCCATTTCGGTATTACAGGTGACTAGAGACGTCACAAATCGCGACGTCTCAAATCGACTCTAATAAGGAAATTAGAAACAGACTTTTATTGGAGGTGAACATGTATCATAGATTGATCCTGATGATCTGAGTGAAGATTCAGTTTCCTTTCTTTAGTTTGAGGCAAACAGCAGTCCATGGGTGCATGGCACAATGTCCAAGGACAACAGATGGATCCATATGTATTGGGTGGTTTTGTGCACCCAATACATAAGGATACACCTCTGTGCTATTATGGATAGAGCTGGCACGTTAAATGGTCTGTTATTTACCTTGCATCCTATGTATTAATCAGGTTCTGAGCAAAGGAGCTCTGTACAATGAGGTGCAAATAGCCCAATTCATGAATATTAATGAGGCCGGAATAAACAATGCACCTCATTTAGCAGAGTCATAAAATGAAAAAACCACAGAGCACAAAAGGCAGGAAGCCCCTGACTCAGAATTTGTTAAGGAGGGACAGATTTACAAACGTTTGATGCAACGCAAAGCAGCAAGATAACGTGCAGCTCTGTGTCAAATGGAGAGGGCAGAAATGCGCCATAGGTACTGACGCAAGGGCAATGCCAGCCTTTATTAAATCTGGCCCTGAGTGTTCTGGGGTTGTAACTGCTGACTCCAAAAAGAGTGGGGGCCGATGCCACAAAAATGGTGCCACTCACTAAATCCGAGTTACTGCTGCGTTGAAGGACGTTTGGGAAGCGGACTAGCGCCAAACTTGCCTGGAGAAACCTTTCGAGGTCGCGCTGCTGGTGGGAGCTCCTCCTTGATCGACGGAGTGTCCAATAGCTCCCAGCGTGCGCTAGACCCCACTCTAGTTGGCTGCCTGCACCGGGGGACTGCGAGGACCAGAAGCCTTTGCTTCCACCACCTGGTGCCTCTTCCCCCGGCGGTAACGCCCATCACCTGCCGTTCCCTATTTACCTTTCGTGACACCCGCTTCGCGGGTGCCACTCACTAAATCCGAGTTACTGCTGCGTTGAAGGACGTTTGGGAAGCGGACTAGCGCCAAACTTGCCTGGAGAAACCTTTCGAGGTCGCGCTGCTGGTGGGAGCTCCTCCTTGATCGACGGAGTGTCCAATAGCTCCCAGCGTGCGCTAGACCCCACTCTAGTTGGCTGCCTGCACCGGGGGACTGCGAGGACCAGAAGCCTTTGCTTCCACCACCTGGTGCCTCTTCCCCCGGCGGTAACGCCCATCACCTGCCGTTCCCTATTTACCTTTCGTGACACCCGCTTCGCGGGTGCCACTCACTAAATCCGAGTTACTGCTGCGTTGAAGGACGTTTGGGAAGCGGACTAGCGCCAAACTTGCCTGGAGAAACCTTTCGAGGTCGCGCTGCTGGTGGGAGCTCCTCCTTGATCGACGGAGTGTCCAATAGCTCCCAGCGTGCGCTAGACCCCACTCTAGTTGGCTGCCTGCACCGGGGGACTGCGAGGACCAGAAGCCTTTGCTTCCACCACCTGGTGCCTCTTCCCCCGGCGGTAACGCCCATCACCTGCCGTTCCCTATTTACCTTTCGTGACACCCGCTTCGCGGGTGCCACTCACTAAATCCGAGTTACTGCTGCGTTGAAGGACGTTTGGGAAGCGGACTAGCGCCAAACTTGCCTGGAGAAACCTTTCGAGGTCGCGCTGCTGGTGGGAGCTCCTCCTTGATCGACGGAGTGTCCAATAGCTCCCAGCGTGCGCTAGACCCCACTCTAGTTGGCTGCCTGCACCGGGGGACTGCGAGGACCAGAAGCCTTTGCTTCCACCACCTGGTGCCTCTTCCCCCGGCGGTAACGCCCTTTTACCCCCCCTTTAAATTAAACCATACTTCACGCAACGCGGGACGCGCGCGAGGAGAAGCGCGAGGCGAAGCCCGGGCCAAGGGCGGGCCCGTTTCAGCCCGTTACAGACTGTGCAGGACTGGACTGGGCCATGGTATTTCTATTTTTATTTTTGTTTTCATGTTTACATTTCCCTCCGTCCACTTGCTGCTCTGTGTGGTCATAAATTAGTGGGACCTCATATTCTAGTTGTAACAGCGACACTAGTTTTGCTCGCGACCCACAAGTTATTGCCCCTGCGACGCAGAGCGCTTAATTATGTCCAGAGTCACTAGAAGTAAAAAAACAGACAAAACCACCGATATAACGGGTCCACTTGACCTATTCCTACACAAGGCCAATGCAGCCATTGACAATACTATCCAATTGATAGATCGACGGGTGTCTCACGAATTGGAGATGGCCAGAAAAAGATCGTCTATGGGCCCGCTGGCCTCAGCACAAACCCCTATACAAAAGGGGTCGATCATACCCCTGCTGAATCCAACAAGTGCACTAGTTCACACAGTTTCAAACACTGTGGATTTGTCAGCAACACAGTTGTCACTAGGTTCCGATTCTGATTTTAGGGAGGATCTGGAAAAAACACCAGATTTACAACCCCTACATAATCATGAAATGGCCACAGAATCAAACACCACGGGGACCAGGGAGGGCGCCATACCTAAGAGGTTAAATAAGGGGTCGAACCCACATGTGCATTTATTAGCTCCACCAAATGGTGGGATTCCCAGCAACCTGAACATAAACAGTAACAACACCGTAGTGTTGCAAACACCATCACCAACCAATAGTGTGATCCTAAACACGCCCCCACGGAACATCACGCCACTGGGGAACCTAGATACACTAGGCGCAGTAGGGGGCATACAAAAACCCTGTACCTCATGTGTGACACTACACGATTTTCTCACAAACAGCATGGGGGAACTGTTAAAATACCATCTGAAACCCCTGGAGAAAAGCATAAGGGTAATTGAAAAACAACTCGCCAAACTAAATACTCCTGCATTTATGCAGAAGTCACTTAGCACCCTAGACATGGGGGAGGGGAAGACCAAACAACCAAGTAAACCGGCCAAATCGGCTAAATCAACTCAACCATCTACAACACCAGCTGTTTGCCCAAAGTCCTGTGGACCAGATAAAGAAGGGAACATCCAGACCACTAAAAATGTCAAACAGAATCCACAAAATACTCCTAAACCCCAAACTGCAGAGGGAAAGGGCCAACTCGTCACCACTAGTGATAACGCACAACCCACCCCAGCCCTAGTAGCCCTAAATACTCAGCTAGCAAACCTAAAGGAGAATACACAAAAACTCCAAAAATCTCAGCCCTCTCAAGCCCAGGGGAAACAGAGGACGGGATCTAGACCTAGACGGCCATTCCATCTTCCACCTGAGGCCACCCCGTTCACTGTTGTCCTAACAGGGGTCTCAGAACTAACAGAGGGCGCGGATGAGCCCCAGTGGTCACTGAGAAACAAAGTTCTGCAATGGCTTAGCCAAAATAGACCTATACAGCCATCGCATCATAGCAGAATCAACTCAGTTAGAAGAGTGTTTTGGATTGGGGAAACTAAAAAAAGCTTACAGGGTGACTGCGTTATAGTCAACTGTGACGATCCTGCTATGGCTGACTATATCTCTTCCTGGTCAGCACTTGAAAAAAGGGGGGGGGTGGATGTACAGCGCCTTTCCTTTTTTTATCCTCCGTTAAATACCCCGAATTATGAAAACAGAACTGGATGGGAGGATGCTCAGGATTGGCCCTGGACACAGGTGGGGTACACTAATAGAAACAGAAATAGGAATAACAATAATAATGGATGGAATAGAGGCTGGAATTCCCGACCCTGGTACCATAGTAGAGGCAACCCACATTTTGATTACTGGGAGGGGGTTCCCTTGAGGAACAGATTCGACTATCTAGACATGGTCGATTGACCAATAAAGGTCACCACAGGGGTTTTAGAAGTCACTGTTCCCCGACATAAGATCCATGAAGTCCCTTCCCTAGTAGAAAATACTAACCCCGTGATGTCAGAGATTATACTAGTGCAAGACACGTGTGGAGGAAACCGGCTAAGCCAGCAGTTAACAGAAAAATCCAGCAGGTCACGGACTGAGAACGGAACTGGGCCAATAACTGAAATTATCAACATAAAACCATATCTGAGTACAGTAGATAGGACTAAGACCCAACTCGATAATGAGATCGAAGCCTTGCAAGAGGGCATGGTCTCACAACTTAGGCAGGAAGAACCCTGCCCCATCACTGAGGGGTTTTGTCTGCTTAAGATATCTTCCTGGAATATTGCTGGGCTTTCGAAAAAAGCGCGTGACCAGCTATTCCTAACTTTTATGGAAAAGCAGGATATAGTCTGCCTACAGGAGTGTTGGGACCCATATGAGACATCAGTAGAGGGTTTTAGCACTTTCTACGTTCCCTCGATCCAGGGTAACCGAGGCAGGGGCTTGGGGGGACTTTGTATTTTTACCTCTAACCTTTGTAACATAGAACAGAACATGTATGAGGCAAATGGGCCAAAAGCAGGTGTAGGGAGTTCACTGCAAGGATTGTCTTTTAAATTAAATGGGCGCTCCTTTTTTCTGATAAACCTTTATAATAATATGCCAAAAGTAGAGGTAAAAATTCTAATAGCGGAACTGGATTCTCTGCTAAACAAAGGCGGCCAGGCGGCAGACTGCTTACTTATAGCAGGGGATTTTAATTGTCACCTATGTCCCTATAGCCAAACAAAAAACTGTGGCATTTTTGACTCACAAGGGGATCCCACCACACATTTTGAACATTCCCTAGCGGGAAATCTGCTAAATCAATTCATGCATGAATGGGATTTGGCTTTTGCAAATGAACTTTGCCAGCCACCCGTAGTGTTTCAAACAACCTTTTTTGGTCATGGGGCAGGTACTGTAATAGACTTCATCCTGGTTTCAAATAGGAACCAAGGTTGGGTGGGCGGGTTTGAAACGGAGGGCCTAGCAATAAGTGACCACTTTCCCATTAGTATTTCCCTTAAATTAGGGAAACGGGGCACGCAAAAAATAAGCACCACGGATATATTGCATGGCCGTTCAGTGGCATTGGCCAGGAAAAATGGCTATGCCATTAAATGGGCAAAAATTGAACCCAGGAACTTTCTGAAAGATCTATTACAGAAAGAAACTAGTCAATTTAACACCTGCCTGGAACTAAGCATTAACCCAGAACAAATAATACAGGCATTCGATGAGATTAAAGCAGAAATAAACGCTAAGCTAACCAAAAAATTAAAGGCAAGGGAGGAAACGAGAATATATGGCTGGTTTAACCGAGCCTGCACAAGTGCCCATAAAGCACTTTTACAGGCTTTAAAGACTATACCCAGGGATAGCAGACAAGTCAAGGAGGCTAGACAAGCTTACAAGCTGACTCTCCTGACAAGGAAGAAAGAACTCAAAAATGCAGCTTGGGAAGCCTTGATAAAGGCAAGCGCACTAAGGGATAATACGTCCTTCTGGAAAGAGGTAAATGCCCCCTTTTTTCTAGATAGGAAGGTAGACTCCATGGAAATTGGCATAGCTGAAGACGTCTGGGTCAAGCATTTTACTGCGCTTTACAAGAAAGACTCACTTATGTTGACCTCACAAGAGGAGTTGGCTGAGGGGAGTGAGATCCTTTTACAACCACAGGGAAATTTCCCATTAAAAGTAATGTTCACCCCTGCAGACCTGGAACAAGCGATTTCTCAGAGTGCAAGCCTAAAAGCTCCAGGGCCTGACGGTGTACCCATTGATCTATTTAAAGGGAATGTAGATCTCTGGGCACCCTTACTGGCAAATGTCCTAAATGCTTACACTAAATTAGGTTTCCCCAACACATGGAAGGAAGCGATAGTCATTCCAATATTTAAAAAAGGAGATAGACAAGACCCAAAATGTTATCGCCCCATTTCTCTGTTAGATAATTTAATGAAGGTTGCTGGCAGGGTGCTACTAACCAAACTACAAACTTGGTCCAAGACTAACGGGATACTCTCAAAATTTCAATATGGTTTTAAGTCGGGGGTTGGAACCATAGAGCAGGGTTTAAACCTGTCCCTTATAATAAACAAATATATTGGATCAAAAAAAGGGAACTTGTTCCTGACATTTGTCGATTTAACTTCGGCTTTCGATTGTCTGGATCATGGAACCCTGTGGAAAACCCTGACTAATATGGGGATAGACAAAAACATCCTAACTTTTATCCAGGAACTTTACAGAGATGCAGGAGCTACGGTGAGATATGGCAAAAACGGCGAGCAAACCAGAAAATTCCCAATTGCAAAGGGCGTTCGCCAGGGTTGCATCCTTGCACCGTTTTTATTTAATCTGTATATAAACGAGGTAGCAGACTCGATGAATGACCTGGAGGTGGATTACCCCAAGATAAACGGACTCGCAGTCCCGTTATTGTTATACGCTGATGATGCGGTGATTATGGCCCGCACTCAGCGGGGACTTCAAAAGGCACTAACAGGCTTTGCAACCTTCATGAGCTCTAGAGGCCTTATAATAAATGTGGGGAAAACTTTCACGATGTCATGCACAACGAGAAAAAAAGTACCAGACTGCAAAACCTTTGTTAATAATTCAAAGATAGCGATGTCGAAAACTTTTTCCTACTTGGGTATCATTTTTAATAATAGGGGGACATGGTCTGCAGCGGTTACCTCCCGAAACCTGGCTTTTGCCCGCGCAATAGGGGCGGTTAAGCAATTTGCTAAAAAACAGGGCGGGAAACCGGTAGACACACTACTTAAGATCTATGCAGCTAAATGTGTGTCCACAGCTGTTTATGGGGCGGGGATTTGTGGACTTGCAGATAGCTCGGAAATTCAAAGGGTGGAGAATGCTTTCCTGAGGTACCTCTTAGGAGTCCCGTGTTCCACATCTACTACTATCTGCCACAACGAACTGGATAGATCTCACATTAGTGACATTATAAAGATAGCGCCAGTTATGTTGTGGCATAAGATCTGGACATGCGAGGACACAACCTTCAATAGGGAGGTAATTCAGGATTGCCTGCAGCAAGGAAATGGCGCTAAACAACCTTGGCTAGCCTACGTTAAAAAATTCCTGAACTCCATCGGCAACCCAGAATTCTTTTCAGACCCAATATCATGCGCCCAAATCCCCAAAAAAGCACTAAAAGAGACGTGTCTTGGCCTATTGGAGGAGAGGAGATATTATTTAGATGGGAATAAGTCCACCATTATAGCCCACCGCCAGATTTTGCATGAACATGGTTTACATCCTTATCTGGCGCCAAATATCTCCCCTTACCATAGAATGCTGTTGGCCCGTCTGAGGACAGACTGTTTCTTCAGGTTAATAACGTTCCCTACACCGAATGATTGGTCAGTGAAAATGATTAATTGCCCGTGTGACGGAGTAGCCACACAGTCTAACATACATTGCATACTGTTCTGCAAGTACTATCAATGGGGTAGGAAAAAACATCTATTGCCTCTGTTAAAACTGTGGGGCCTGAGAAGCTGTAAAGCAGCCCTCCACAGATTGTATCTGCTTCAAGACGAATGTACTATTGGAGTGATGATAAAATTCCTGTCGTTTATTATAAAATGTAGAGGGTCTATGAGAAGCGATTAGTAGGTTGAGGGTTTGTAGAAGTATTATTCTGTGCCTAATAACATCATATAATACATAAATATGTCATATTTACCTCGACCCTTCTATCATGCAAATGTAACGATACATATATCAATCGCTTTCTAGAAAAAAATTTTTAAAGGGTTTTTAATATTAAATTACTTGAATGACTAGGGTAATGAATATGTATTTCTTCTTAGTAATCTCCTTTTAGTAGGTAAATGTTTAAATAACGTTGTTTTAATCGTATTTTTGTAATGTTTGCTTATATGGTGTTTGTCAAATACCGAATAAAGCTATCTTTGATTTGATTTGATTTGAATGGTGTAATTTTAAAAATAAATTGAGGGGTATGGAAATGCACTATTGAGGCTTTTTGCGGCAGACCTTTTCCATTTAGCAAATGTATACTGCCTGCATTTCGCAGAGGTGCCTGATTCGTACATTGGGCCCACACCCTACAAACCTTGCAAGTTGAAGTTCAGGACCAGTAAACAAGCACTGTTTATCCTGCACTAATTTATGCACAGGAAGATCTACAAAAACACTATTCCATCTAGTACCCCATAACTTCTCAGTGAAAAGATCAGTGTTTCACTTCAACATCTACATGGCTCCGCTTGCCCCCATCGTCAGAACCTACGGACTCAACATTGTGTCATACGCAGACGACACCCAACTCATCCTCTCCCTATCCAACGAACCCAACACCGCCAGACACAACTTTCGAGATGGCATGGAAGCCGTCCCCAAATGGATGAAAAACAACTGCCTACAACTAAACACCAACAAAACGGAAGCACTCATCATGGGCCCAAACCCAGACGCCTGGAATGACACCTGGTGGCCCCCCGCCCTCGGAAGCCCGCCTACCCCAACGGACCACGCACGCAACCTGGGATTCATCCTGGTCTCAGAGCTCAAAATGGACCGCCAGATCAACTCTGTCTCGTCCTCCTGCTTCCACACCCTCCGCCTCCTACATAAGAACTTCAAATGGATACCCCTCGAACACAGAAAGACCGTCACTCACTCCTGGGACACCAGCAGGCTCGACTACGGCAATGCACTCTATGCCGGAATAAACAAAAACCTCCCCCGCAAGCTACAGAACATCCAAAACGCCGCCGCAAGACTGGTCCTCAACCTGCCAAGACACTGCCACATCTCCCAGCACCTGCGAACACTCCACTGGCTCCCCATTGAAGCTAGAGTCACCTTCAAAATGCTAACCCACGCTCACAAGGCCCTCCACGACACCGGACCAGCATACCTGAACAGCCGACTCAAATTCCACGCACCCCAAAGGACCCTACGATCAGATCAGCCCAGCTCTCCTACGCAGTGGTCCCCCGCACCATGAAGACCAGATTGGGAGGCCGCTCATTCTACTTCCTCGCGGCCAGAGCCTGGAACGAACTTCCGCTCCACCTCAGACAGATAACATCGCTCCCCATCTTCGCAAGAAACCTCAAAACCTGGCTCTTTGACAGACCCCTCCTTGATGGACTGGAACCTGCGAACCCCCCCCCCCCACTCCCAGCGCCTAGAGACCCTTACGGGTGAGTAGTCGCGCTTAACAAACACCTGATTGATTTGATTTGAGCAAAGTTGATCAACCAGAACCGTCGTGTATATTACAGTTCCCTTGTAAATGTGATGATGTTATCTTTTGATATGTGGGTTTCACTAAGGATTAATGATAAAGTATTTGTTTATAATTTAATTGTTTCAAATATAGACTCCTTTTCCGTGTCTAAGCATTTCTGTATATCGATAGTCAAACACTGCCAGAAAGTCTGTTATCTGAAGTAGTAGTCCCTGTTTAGTAACTACGCGTTCTCTGGTGGCAACTCAATGCTTGCACGTCCAGTGGATTCTTCTGACTTACGTGTAATTGCAACAACTTTATCATAGTTTGGGAGCTTGTCATAGGAGATTCTCAATTCCCAGCAAATTATATGGCTGAATAAACAGTTGTATTATATAACTTTACATATCCATTATAGTAAATGCTGTGTGTTTTGTGAATTGTGGAAGTCATAAGCGCAAACATGAGTTTGCTGTGTCTGTGCCTGTGGGCTGTGCATTCACATTAACATAATCTTCTGCATCTTAGATTTTTAACATATGTCGAGAGAAACGTCCATGTTCCAATTGTGGAGAAAGAGAGTGAGAGAGAGGAGATGTGGGCACAGAGAGAGAGAGAGAGAGAGAGATACTATTTGCATAATGGAGTGTTTATTCACAACGCAAGATTCTGCAAATGGTGGTGCAGATGGCATGCTGCTCAGTGCCTCCCGGAGCCCCAGTACCTCAGGGACAGCTGTTCGAGATAAACCTCTTTTACATGCTTCAGGTCAATATGAGTCAAACCTGTTACACCACCTGCTTCTGCAAAAGCAAATATGTTGTTCTGCCGTTTCATTAAACAAGGAAAACAGTGGTCTCATTTGGTTATTGAGGCGAGTTAGACATAAATCGCACAAAATAAAGCGCAGAAGAAAAACGTGTATTTTCTTGTGCATTACTATAGGGTGAACCTTGCTCTTTCTTGAAGACTGTCTGCAAAGTGGAAATGGTATGAAGGAGATAGTTTATACTTAAAGGCAATTTGGACGAGCCGGTTGCTGTTTTTGACCGTGGGGTCGCTGTGGGGTCCTTCGTGGCCCGTAGCGCGCGGTGGTGTGTAGGAAGGCCATACATGGCACACTGCAGCTGCCAGCGTCTGTGGCGCCCGCGGCACCAGTTCTAAGCACAGGCCAGGCGCCTACTCTCCACCGTGGACGCTTTTCATTGGCAGAGAGCGATCTGCAGTACAGGGAAAGCTGTTGGGAACTTCCGTTTCTGTAGATGGCCGCTCGTGATTCAAATGCTTAGTACCCCCAGGGGCACCCCGCTTACCCCCCTCCCCCAAATTAGGTTACCCAAAGAAGACACAAGAAACAGTTGTAGATGGGTAACAAATGCTGCAGGATTTATTACATAATTTCCAGGATATGTAATAGGTGGGTTATCTTACGGGCGATCCAAGGGCAGGCGGCCATCTACTTCACCTGCCCCGCCTGATGAGCCGGGCAGCACGGGAACGACCCGCAGGTGCTGCCCCCCAAGTGATTCTTTTTCGATCACGTGCCGTTGAGATTCTACTCACACCCCCCCTCTCGGGGCGGAGCGTCGCATAGCAAACCCCCGGTTGTTCAGGCCCACAACCGCCCACAGGCCTAGCGGGGCGCCGACCGGCTTCCGGGACCTCTCTGGAGGCTCCTCGTTTTGGCTCAGGCACCACGTGGTGCCGCGCAGAGGTACCCTTTGTACCGGC
This sequence comes from Triturus cristatus, assembly GCF_964204655.1. Lineage (NCBI taxonomy): Eukaryota > Metazoa > Chordata > Amphibia > Caudata > Salamandridae > Triturus > Triturus cristatus. The sequence goes on along the minus strand of NC_140585.1, from coordinate 700,019,258 downwards.
CTGCTTCCAGATCGCCCTGTAACTCCGCCTGCAACGAAAAGAAAACATTAAAACGTTCAGCCAAAAACCCCACCCCACCACACCACGCCGGGTAAGCGGTAGGGAGGGTAAAAGGGCGAGGTGGGCGACAAAGAGGTCGCCAGTGGGGGTGGGGGAAGGCTAAATAGCCTTCCCCTCACACCTGGGCCCGGAAGTGACGCGCCTTTCGCGTCACTTCCGGCCCCCTACACGGAGGGGGGCACGATCAGGAACCCTGCCCCCGCCCCCCCCGAAGTATGGAGTGGGGAGGGGTGACCGGGGCCCCGGGGCCACTAAGGCGCCGACCGCCGAGTGGCCCCCTGCGGGGGCCGCGGTCAGCGGCATAGTACCCCCAGGGGCACCCCGCTTACCCCCCTCCCCCAAATTAGGTTACCCAAAGAAGACACAAGAAACAGTTGTAGATGGGTAACAAATGCTGCAGGATTTATTACATAATTTCCAGGATATGTAATAGGTGGGTTATCTTACGGGCGATCCAAGGGCAGGCGGCCATCTACTTCACCTGCCCCGCCTGATGAGCCGGGCAGCACGGGAACGACCCGCAGGTGCTGCCCCCCAAGTGATTCTTTTTCGATCACGTGCCGTTGAGATTCTACTCACACCCCCCCTCTCGGGGCGGAGCGTCGCATAGCAAACCCCCGGTTGTTCAGGCCCACAACCGCCCACAGGCCTAGCGGGGCGCCGACCGGCTTCCGGGACCTCTCTGGAGGCTCCTCGTTTTGGCTCAGGCACCACGTGGTGCCGCGCAGAGGTACCCTTTGTACCGGCCTGCTTCCAGATCGCCCTGTAACTCCGCCACAGCCCTGGAGGCGGCTAACCGTCGCAGCCAGGGCCCCCCACCAACCCGCTATAGTCTTACCTGCCACCTCTCCTATCTAGGGCTTCCTGCGACTAGCTGGAAGGGAACCGTCCTAGCAGAAGGGAGAGTTTGAAATTCTGCCACTTCATGACAGTGTGACAGCGCTAGCGGGGCTCAAACCTTGTGAGATCCCTTATATCCACAGGCCAAAAAGATGATTCTGAAGTTTTGCCACCTTATGACACTTTGACAGCGTTTCCTGGACTCGAACCCTTGTCCTGTGGGACCATTACAACCGTAGGCACAAGACCTACCATTGAGCTATGGCTCCAGGTTGTTGAAGAGTTTGAAATTTGCCAACTTCTGACACTTTGACAGCGTTTACGGGACTCGAACCCAAGACTTACCAGTGAGCTATAGCTCCTGGTGTTGTAGATGGCCCCATCAAGGCCCCCAAGGCCCGAGACGCTATCCTAATCGGAATAGGATCTGCTGAAATAAAGGACCCATTGGGCCTGGGGAGATGTGCCAAAAACTATTCGCCCCCCATGCGGGCAGGTTACCCTCTTCACAATTATGGGCCTGCCCTCTTAGGCTATGAAGGCGAGAAGGGGTTTACTTAACCTTTGGCCAGCCCCTCTGATTGCTAAACCCGGGGCACAGGAGAGCTCCTCGCTGCCAGCGCCTGACCATGGGCACCATCCCCTATTCCTTATGGGAATTATGCCCCTACAGATCCCTCAGTGATGTATCCCCTAGGCGTACCAGCTTCGGGAATCTATCCAGCTTAAACATTGCGCGCTGACAGTAAAGTTCACGCGTTGAGGATTGACTAAGTCCTGCTACGCCCTTCCCATCATGCTCCTCAGAAGGAGGGTGGCGGGGGGTGCCCCCCACCACAACCCAGAGCATCCCCAGCGGTGCCAAATTCCTGCTCCGTTGAAGTAGAGATTCAGTGCACCCTGGGCGTGACCAATGTTCTATTGCCATAATGTCCCCTTGTGTTTGCCCCGCTGACACCCCAGTTATTGGGACAGCAGCCCCCATATGCTGGCTGGCGGCGCCCCCTGAGAACGGTAAAAGTGTCCGTAACCAGGATCCCAGTCTCCGCAGCTGCAGTACGCGACCAGTGATTCCGGTGGAGAATGCCACCAGCCGCAATGGTCCTCTAGGCATTATGAAAAGCACTATTTTACCTGGGCCTATCTCCAAATGATGGTGATTTCACCCAGCTGACGGCCGGAGGCCCGCCTCTGGAGCCTATTCACCTGTTTTGCTACTCGGGCCCCCTTCTGGGTGGGCCTCCGAGTTAGGGCAACGCGCGTGCTCCCCGGGCACGGTGCTGCTGACCCAGTGCGCACGCTGGTACCTTATCTGTTGCTAAATGCCCTACCGCTGGAAGCTTCCCAGGAAAAGTAGACTTCGAGGTCCCACCTGAATTGATCCCATCGCCTGGGGGGAACCCAGTGGTGGCAGGACCTGTATGGTAACTCCATCCCGGTGTAGCTGTCGCTTATTTGTGCCGCCGAAGCAGGCAATGCCCCCTTAGTCTCAAGTTCTACCCCTAGAGAATAACCTTGGGGGCAGACAAGTCTGTGGGAACCAACCGGAAACTTTGGTGCAAATACCGGCCCTTATTCTGAACGTTGCGAATGCTGCACGGTCAATAAAGCCCTGACGCCCTGGGGCTCTACGTGGTCTTTACCAAACTTTGAACGACCGCACACTTGCTATATAACAACTATACCACCCACAAACCGGGTGGAAGGTCTTCATCGAAGCAACCCGAAATCTGTCTTTGGTTGCATGGGAATGCCCCCCAAAGTACATCTGGACCTATTGCTATATGGTTCCTTCAGCTACTCCTCCTGCATGCCTAACTCTTGGTTATGGTGCCCCGCTCAGTGTTCTGCAGGCTAATCGGCTTAACCATGAACTATCGGTCGATTTGAGACAGAGGTAAACCCCGGGTTGCCATCCGCTCGCGAGCGGCGCACCCTCAACCACTTGGACAATCACGCTGGTAACCTTGTGCCGTGATTTAAGCCCTAGTGATGCGCTATGTGGTGACCACTTATTCTTTGCCGCTAAGTCAGAGCGTCCCCGTATTCAATGCGATTGGGGCACTGAGCTGCACCCATATCTAACCCATCTAGTGGCTCAAACCAGACTTCCTTTAGCATTAGATAATAACTACCATTCTATCTTGGTTGCGTAGCCCTGCCCGACTAGGCACCCACCCGGGTGTCTAGGTTACAGTTAGATATGTGTGAGTTCCCCATATCAGTGACCGTTGAAGGCTGCCCACATAAGCATGTTGGCGGGGCCGAGTTGCAGGCTTAAGCATACCTCTTTTAGACTGTCGGCAGCGACCCGTGTGTAACTGCCACTAACATGGCAATGACCGTTCTACGTTAGGACTATCTCCACATGGTCCGCCCTGCCCAAGGACTGATGCACCTGGGAGGGCGAGTCCGTAAGGAATGGGGGGTGGGTGTCGAGGCCAAACAACAATGACAAATGACCCAAGCCCCCTTTCAGCAAAAGGTTGGAGACGAGCGACACGTGGTCACGTGTGGTCGGGATCGGACTGCGCGACCCTTGCTGTAAGTAGCACTTTTATGACGCGCGAGCTCGACCCGAAGTTATGGCAACGCTGTGCATGAGCAACATATTTACACACATATTCGGGCACGGGAGTGAGATCATGAGCCGCCAGGTCCACCACCCTCGGGAACCCAGGCATACCAGGTCCAACAGCTCGCATACATATTCGGGCACGGCGATATTCATTGATTTACCTAGCATCGCAACCCAGCGTGAACTCTATCCGAAGGTAATCGCGCGCCGTTCATGAGCACTGTATATACATGCATCATCGGGCACGTGGATATTAAATTATCTTCCCAGAGTCCCAGCGTGACCCGCCCGAAGGTGTTGGAGTGCAGTACATGAGCCATAGGTATTAACATACGTACTCGGGCACGGTCGATTAGTGATTAGCTCAAACCGTAATGTGCGCGAAATTAATCGAGCACCGGGCACAAGCACCGACTGAATAACCTATTCGGGTGCAGGGGGTGTCGTAATGCCCGTATTCATTTACTGCGCGCGAATGTGGGCACAAGCAATTCTTGTGAATAATACGTGCACTTGTATCATGTGTCTGCATTATAGGAAACCAGCAATACATGCTGCATATTTATCTAGCGTGAAATCGACCCGAAGGTATTGGAGCAAAACTTGCGAACTATGCCTGCACTTTTATCAAGTATCTGCCTTATAGCAAGCCAGCACATACACGTTGCATATTGTATTTGCGCGAACCAGACGCCAAAGGTATTGCACCGCTTCACATGAGTAATGTCTTTACGTTACAAATACAGGTACGGGGGGCGTGAGAGATACGTACCATAGAACACGATCCCCATTCCAGGTCACGCGAGCACCGCACCAGATTAAGCCTTGAGGTGCGTGGGGGGATTAGTAATACCCGTAATCGCCTGATGTGAACAGTGCATGTACTGGTATCATGTAGCTGCCTCATCGGAAGCCTGGAATTACATGATGCATATTATATAGTGCGAACTCGACAATAAGGCATTTGGAGCACTTTACATGAGCACCGTATTTACATTACATCCTCACGCAGGGGGTGCTTAAGAAATTCGTATTATATTACCCGATCCCCAAAACCGGATCACGCGAGCACCGCACCCGATTTTCCATTGAGGTGCGGGGGTTTTATTAATGCCCATAATCGCGTATGTGAACAGTGCACGCACTTGTGTCATTTATCTGCCATATAGGAAGTCAGCAATACATGTTGCAGAATTATATAGTGCGAACTGACCTGAAGGTGTTGGAGCGCTTTACCTGAGCACCTTATTTACATTACACATTCAAGCGCGGGGCTCACAAGATTCGTGTCATACTAAACGATCCCCGTGCCAGGTCCATTGCGCCTGCCGCACGCAGCCCACTGCATGCCCCCCCCCACCCTCAACGGCAGCGTAGCCGACGGGAGGGGGGGCGATAACCTTAACCTTAACCAGGGAGAGCCACCGGGGTTGCACTTTCCGCGATCAGCGGGGACCCAGGCAGCTCCCAGCCTTGCAGTGCTGGTGCATTGGGGCTGTGAACCCACGCTAGACTCCTACCGGCTCCCACGGCACAGGGTATGCGGCCTCAAGCCGTCCGCACCCCCTTTAATTTACTTCGCTCGCGAGGGCGACCGCCATTGCAAAGTATGCCCCGCGGGCGAAAGGCCGACGGACCCGCGATCACTAAAATGTGCGCCCTGCCGGACGGTAATTGATCCTTTACACCGCGCTATAGCTCCCGCCTTAAATAGCACCGTCTGTACATTTCCGATTCAGGCACGGGAGGATAAGTGATTTGCCCAAAATCACAGGAATGGACGCGACTACGAGGCTCGAAACCTGCCAATGAGTCCTCGCGCCTACTGCGTGGATCAAACCCACGACGGTGAATTGAAACCCACGACGTTGCAATTAAGTGTTTCCCGCTCTACCAAACTGAGCTATCTGCAGAACTATTCCCGCACCAATGGCGGTAGCGCAGCCGACGGACCACACCACCGTCAAGGAGATTCCGTGATGTTCAATTTTTGGAGCGCCTTAACTTGGCACCACACAACACTTTGCACCTTTAGTTTTCAAACTAAAACTGCTCAATCAGCGAGGAATTGGCAAGCCTAATAGACGTAATGCCGAGCCATCCTAACCAGGGAGCTCTATAATGGCACCATCTATCCAGCGCGACCGATTTGGAGCGCTTCCCCTAGCACCACGTATGCAGATGGAGCTGGGGCTCCCTATCGTGTCACACAATTGTCTGCATTGTCACCGTCTGTACATTAATCATTCAGGGACGGGGTAACAGGTGCTAGACGCGCCACTATGCTCAACTAGTAATTATTTGCTTTGGTAATCATCACGCGAGGTCGCCCGGGTGTATGGGACACCTTACCCGGGGAAAATAAGTGATATATTCCTTATCTAGCTTGAACTCGACCCGAAGGTATTGGGGCCCGTAGCACCGTATTTACATACACATTTAAGCACGGGGGGATTAAGTGATTTGTCCCGAATCACAGCATGTGGACGCGGCCTCGCGGCTCGCCCCCTGTATTCCTGCACCAGAGGTGGCAGCGCAGCCGACGGACCACATCCCTTCCCAAAAGGGGAGACGCGAGCACAAAGTCACAGGGAGATTGTGATTACCCAGAAACACAGGAGGATCAGCGTTGAAACCGAACTCGAACCCCGGTCCCCAGACCCAAGCCTGCTAACGTGGCTCGACACAATGGCCTCACTAAAAGGCACACTTTACTTCAACTATCCAGGGAAACCGAGAACGCACCTCGCACCCTGTGCCCACTGAATGCAGTGGAACATAATTTATGACTACAACCTCCCGCGGCGTAGCGATCTCGTTCAGGCTGTTACGGTCCCCCACTGCGCATCGGAAACATTGCTGCTTCCGGACTCCCTGCCCTGCCCCTGGCCAGAGACTGCAGAAAGCACTGGTTAGCCCCAGAGGGAGGCCACGAGGGACTCGCTGCCCCCCCCGTCCTCCCCAAAAGCAATGACCCTCAGGAGCAGTCGTGTGGTGCTGTACACGAGCACCGAAGACAGTGCCAGGAGATGGAGCGCTGTGCGTACGCCCCGTGAAAATTGGACCGGGGCACGTGAAGATGAATAATTCGCCCAAGACCACACTGACTGTGAAATGGTGCAGACGGCTAGACCCAGGCACATAGAGAAAGACGGAGACTAATAGAAATAGATAAGAACAAATAAAAAGATCTAGAGATAACTAAAGAATGGACACAACCACATTTGATGAGCTGTGTAGTGTCAAAGAGAGAGAGAGCAGCACAGCACCATTTTGACTAAGATATTGTGTGTTTCTCCCTGTCTGTGCTGGAGCACTTTTGTCTGCCTTGTGCTACGCACTATTGTGCAAAGCCATCTCTGTAATGTACCGCCTGGGTTTTGGACTGGAAGTGTACCCTGCCACTATAAAATTTTGTGCTTACACATAATTTAAAATTGTTATTCATTAGAGCACCCCATCCAGGGCCATCCCCCCCTTGTGCCGAAGGGCGGGACGAAGTGCTCGCCCAGGCCATACCTAGCAACCCGGAACCCCGCACCCGATGCAGTGCCGCTAGCAAGGCACTGCTCAACGATACCAGATTGAAAGCATGACCGGGCGCGGGTGTCCCAAGAAACAGCTGGCACAAAGCTGAGAACCCTGGGCGTTTCTGTGATAATCCCGCGGCCCCTGAAAACAGAACGGGGGGTGACTGGCCACGCGGCGTGCCACAGAATAGAATTTAAAAGCACGTCTCCGTAGAGACAGAAACGTTTCCCCTGCGCCTTGGTTCTACCATAAATAGCAGCAATGATATTCAAAACCCACGTCTCCGTAGAGACAGAAACGTTTCCCCAGCGCCTTTGACCTCTCGACGGCTTTACCATATGCTCATTTGCCCCCTGAGCTGTCCTGCCTGCTCAGCCCTCTCGCGCCTCGCTGCGCCGTAATTGCAGGCTGATACCCCCCAACTAAGCGCCGACATGCCCCGCCGAGTGTGGGGGGGGGGGGGGGGGGTCACCGGAGACCGACCAAATATTCGCAACCGGCCGACAATCCCCGCACAAAAGGACGGGCGTAAATTCCCCCCCCCGGCCAAGACCCAGGAGAGGCTAGCCACCCAACGCACATCCGACACAAAGGCCCTGAGCCATCGTGGCCCAACTTGCGCCCTCCCCGCCCGCGGCTATCCGGGCCGCAGGGCCCCGTCGACCTGGTACTGCCCAGGGACGGGGCCGGGGCGAGAAGGGTTAAGCAAGACTCACCTAGACAACAAATGGTGACGGTGGGACCCGCGAGGCGATGTCGACGGCCACAAAACCCCGAGACAGCGACGACCGACCGAGGTGGGTAAAAGGGCGAGGTGGGCGACAAAGAGGTCGCCAGTGGGGGTGGGGGAAGGCTAAATAGCCTTCCCCTCACACCTGGGCCCGGAAGTGACGCGCCTTTCGCGTCACTTCCGGCCCCCTACACGGAGGGGGGCACGATCAGGAACCCTGCCCCCGCCCCCCCCGAAGTATGGAGTGGGGAGGGGTGACCGGGGCCCCGGGGCCACTAAGGCGCCGACCGCCGAGTGGCCCCCTGCGGGGGCCGCGGTCAGCGGCATTCTTGCGTACAAGTGATACGCCGCACATAAACCTCACTTTGTGGAATAAATTATATCTGTAACAATACAGCCATTAGTTCCATGCTTAAGTGTCCAGCCGCGATACACGTGTGATAAAAAGCAGTTTTTTTTGTAGGTTTTTTTAACTACACTCCTGCTCAGAGTTTGTGCCCTCGTAGTGCTCTGAGACAAAATGTAAATAAAAAATGCACCCCATGACTTCCATGTTTACCTAAACTGCAGGCCAAGTAGAAGAGAGCATGTACTATTTGACCAGTGTCTTGATAAATAGTGTGAAGAAGGCCCTTATTTAACCGGACACGAAGTGAAAAGGGATCTCAAGGCAAAAGCAGGATGGTGGCCATTCGGCAATGGAGTGCAGGAAAGTGCTGATAGCATTTGGAAGTAAGTGCATAATCAAATGTACAAAAGTATGTACAAAGGTAAGGGCGTGAATTAAGACTTTTTTTAACAGGTAAACATTAGAACCAATTTTAAAGAAATATATTTATGATAATATAATATCAAATTAAATGTAGAAATAAAGCTTGTGTTTTAGACGCTTTATGACAAGGTACACTGATACCCTACGCTGCCGTCTGAAAGTTTTTGGCTGTAAAGAATGAGTTTGTTTTTAATGCATGTTACATCAATGTTTTGTTACCTCATGAGACTACATTGTTCTATTAATGTTTATGTTCCTTCTTTGTTGATTTTGAGGGCTGGGCACATTTTGGGAATCTTTTGGAAGGTCTTATGCTAGTTTGCGGCCTCCTTTTAAGGGGGATCTTGCTTGCTTGATATGTCAGCCTTCCAACACAGCAGCAACTAAGGAGTACAGAGATGCAGGTGGTATCTGGGCCTCAGAGGAAGGGGTACTTACATAAGACATTTAATAATAGGGGGTACCGTGCTTTAGGGCACTTGCTAAAAGTAAATTGGATGAGGCACAGTACTAGGACTTCTGTGGAACAGGTGAAGTGAAAGTAGGAGATGGTGTGAGAAAATGCACGAGGGGCTCACCTGTGTAACGCCATGGGAGGATCTTCCCCATAGAGCCCGTACTCCTTTCAACATTCGGAGTAGGAAGGACCATGAAGGACTACAAAATCCATTCCCCTATCCTGTCTCTCCACAGCGAGATGTTGACGTGACCCCGGAAGTAGGCGGGCACAACCCCGGAAGTTCTGGCAGCCGCCCAATGAAAAGAGGGGAAATCAAACAGGAGGGCGCTGGGACCGGTGGCGAGGAAGCAGCAGGAACGGAGTCGGGAAAAGGAAGGCAGAAGAGAGAAGACGGACACAGCGGGAGAACACCCGAAGGGAACCCGAAGACCGAGGACGCCCTGGAAGAAGGAGACGAGGAACCAGACGAACGGTGGTGTGAAGAGTGGTGGTGTCTGCCGAAGGATGCTGGAGAGCTCTCGCAACTCAGGAGAGTTGCGGCAGAGCTGGTGAGTGGTAGCGTCTCGAGGGACCAGGGGGAGGGTGCAAGGGAGGCTGACGGCAAGCACGAGAAAGGGCACGGGTAGCGAAGCAGGGGATCCTGCCTCAGTAGTAGCCATGTGTTGCACGCCCGTATACTTTGGTTTTCCCTAGGTGGCACTTTAATAGTGTGACCTACTTTACTAGCATGACTTACATTAATAGTGTGACCTACTTTACTAGCGCGACTTACTTTAATAGTGAGACTTACTTTAATAGCGTGACTTCCTTAAATAGCGTGGCATATAACGAGCTTAATTTACCGCTGCACTTCAGTTATGGCACCAATAGATTTTGAGGAGCACTGTTAAAAGAGTATACACCCCCCTCAAACCCAGCACACTGAGAGACGACCGAAAGCCCTAGTTTGTAAAAGCACTTCCCGGTGTGGTGACGGGTACTTGGCACTAATTGATCTTTCAGAACAGTAACTGACGGCTCCCTCTTTCCCTCTCTTATGAGCCTCCGGGGAAAACACCTTTATACTGAAGAGGAGGAGCCGGGAACACCAACCTCTGAATCCCCATCAAGCTCAGCCAAATCCAGAGAGGAGCAAGAAGAAATACATCTTGAACAACCTACCACTTCTACTTTTGCTAATAAAAATCGTCCTTTTGGAACATATATTCAGCCTCCTCGCCTGTTTATCAAACCTGCCCTCCCACAGATGGATAAGGAAAACATCAGGTAATTCATGCCACTTCAAACACACTATTTTAGCTAACTGCCCAATGAATCTTGGAAATTGTAGTTTTGTTTCTAACATTTTAAGCAGTTGTTAGATTTGGGTGTCTCCAGTTGGCATAGGTAGGTACCTGTGACAAATAGGGACCCTTGCGTCTACTCAGGGTAAGGGGCTACACTGCTAAAATAACCCCTGCTCATCCCCTTGGTAGCTTGACACGAGCAGGCAGGCTTATCTCAGAGGGAGTGTGTAAAGCATTTGTGAACACATACAGTAATACAGTGACAACACTACAAATGGACACCACACAGGTTGTATTATAAAAATAGGTATTTCTATACAGACTTAACACAAGACCAGACGACAAAAATCCACAATACTATACTCAAAAATAGTCTTTTAAATGTTATAAAATAGCTCAGTTCTCTCAAGTTGTAAATGCAAGACTTTACTCTCAATGTACCTTAGATGCGTAGCGCAAAGAAAATAAAAGGGTTGCAGGGAAGGTGATGTGTCAGTTCCTTACACGCAAGGGAGTTGATGCGTCGGTTCCTTACTGCTGCGCAGGGGAGTTAATGCTCGCTTCCTTACTGTGTGGGGAGTTGATGCGTCGGTTTCTTACTGCTCTCCGGTGCGATGCGACACGCTGGCACTTCGATGCGATACTCTTCTCCAGTGCGCTGCGACAAAATGGCGTCTTGGCTGCAATGCGACAACGGTGTGATGCGACGCGCCCAACGGCCGTGCAGCGAATTGATGATCTTTAGAGCCGCGACAGGCCCTGCGACGCGCTTCTCCGGTGATGCAACGATGACCTCTGTGGCAGCGTCCCGCTTCTCCGGCGATGCGCTGCGCTTCGGCCATGCGATGATGACAGCGGCAGTGGCGGCTCGCTTCCTCGGTGATGCGATGACAGCGGCTGTGGCATTGACACACTTCTTGTTGTTGCGTCGTGCTTCCAGCTCCCAGCGACACGCAGTCTCTCAGAAGGCCCAGCACAACAGCAGGCACTTCAGTTCCCAGCCAGGGAATTCAGGGGGGAGCTGGTTGGTGAAGTCTTGTATCCCTGAGACCTCAGGCAGGAGGCAAGCTCTAGTTCAAGCCCTTGGAGAGTCTTCTTCAAGTTGATAGAAAGCACACTCAGTCCTTTTCTCCTCTCTTTGGCAATGAAGCAACCACTGCAGGCCAACCCCCAAACACACAGCACAGGGGTAGTCTCCTCCTTCAGCTTCCTGGTTCTTCTCCTCAGCAAAGGTTCGTCTTGATTCCCAGAAGTGATCTAAAGTTCTTGGGTCTGGGTCCCAATATTTATACTCCTTTTACCTTTGTTCTCTGAAGGCAGAGAGGCCTTTGCCTGGTCCAAACCAGTTCTGGTCAGTCCTGGAGCACTTTGTTGACATGTCTCCTTCTTTCCTTTCACAGTGCAGGGCAGGGACATCTGACACACCACAGGAGGTGGAGCCAGCATTGTGGAGGGAAGGCACAGCCCTATTCAGGTCCCAGGTGCTACTCCTCCCACCCATCTAGATGCAGATCTCTCTATTCACCACTGGGCCACCTCACCCTGTCTCCTGGAATTCCCCAGCCCTGTCACTCAAACTCCAGACATAGAATACACAACCTAGCAGAGGCAGCTTTGGTTGGTTAGACAAGAAAATGCCTACTTTCTAAAAGTGGCATTTTCAAACACAGAATGTTAAAACCAACTTCACTAAAAGATGTATTTTATCATTCTGAGTTCAGGCATACTAAACTCGAATTTCGACCATGTTCTCTGAGTCAGTTAGGATTATAAAATGTAATAACCACACTGCCCATTCTGGCCTATGGATAACAGGAAGCCTTGCAATAGTGAAAAACGAAAATGGCTGTAATTCACTATTAGGACAAGCCACCCACACCAGGGCGTGTCCTACCTTTTGCCTACAATGCACCCTGCCCGTGGGCCTACCATAGGGGTGACTAATATGTATAAAAGTGAAGGTTTAGGGACTGGCAAGTGGGTGCACTTGCCCAGTCAGCATGGCAACACCAGATTGCACACAGGCTCTGCAATGGCAGACCTGAGACACACTTTACAAGCTGCCCCGGTGGGTGGCACAATCAGTGCTGCAAGCCCACCAGCAGCATTGGTTACAAGCCCTGGGCACACGCAGTGCACCGAACTAGTGTCTGACAAGTAAACCAATCAAGCCAATCATGGAGTCACTAATCCATATATCAATTTACCATAGGGAGCACTTGCACTGTGGCACTGAACAGCAGTGGCACAGTGTCCAAAGCATCTATAACCAGCAAAAACACATGAGGCAACAGCAAAAAAATGGAAGGGAGACCCACGCCAATGGTGCCAGGTCTAACACGTGTCCCCTCCAGCTGAAATGTGTGGAGAACTACCCTACCTCCAGGGAGTTCTCATCACTTAGGCGGAAAAATCTGGACAGACCGTCAGCGTTGGCGTGTTCTGTACCAGGGCGGTGTTCCACCGTGAAATCCATCCCCTGTAGGGAAATGGACCACCTCAACAGCTTTGGATTCTCACCCCTCATCTGCATCAACCATCTGAGGGGCCTGTGGTCTGTCTGAACCCAGAAGTGAGTCCCAAACTAGTATGGTCTCAACTTCTTCAGTGCCCAGACCACAGCAAATGCCTCACGCTCAATTGCTCTCCACCTCTGTTCCAGTGGAAGTAACCTCCTACTGATGATGGCTACAGGTTGATCTAGGCCCGCTTCATTAATCTGTGATAGAATAGCCCCCACACCATGCTCTGAAGCGTCTGTTTGCACAATAAACTCTTTTGAGAAGTTGGGTGCCAGGAGCATGGGCGCCATGCACATGGCAGCCTTCAGGGCCTCAAAAGCTCTCTGACAGGTGTCAGTCCAAATCACTCTCTTGGGCTGCTTCCTGGAAGTCAGCTCTCTCCAGGGTGCAACAATGCCGCCATACCCCTTGACAAACCTCCTGTAATACCCGGTGAGTCCTAGAAAAGCTCTCACCTCTGTCTGGGTTTTGGGGGGTTCCCAAGCCAGGATGGTTTCAATCTTGTGCTGTAGGTGTGCTACCTGGCCGCTCCCAACCTGGTGTCCCAAGTACACCACGGAACCCTGCCCGATCTGGCACTTACTCGCCTTGATCGTGAGGCCTGCCCTCCGCAGTGCCATCAAACTTCCCAGAGGTGGCGAAGATGTTCTTCCCAACTGACGCTGAAAACTGCAATGTCATCCAGGTGGGCGGCACTGAACTCATCCAGTCCAACCCACACCTGGTTGACCAACCTCTAAAAGGTGGCAGGGGCATTTTTCATCCCAAAGGGCATAACGCGGAATTGGTAGTGCCGATCTGGTGTGGAGAATGCTGACCTCTCTCTTGCCCCATCAGTTAAGGCGATCTGCCAGTACCCAGATGTTAAGTCAAACGTGCTGAGGTACCTCGCAGCCCCTAACCGATCAATGAGCTCATCGGCTCTGGGGATAGGGTGCGTGTCAGTCCTGGTGACTGAATTGAGCCCTCAGTAGTCCATACAGAGCTGCAGTTCTGGTGCGACACCCGGTGCGGCAGCCTTTGGGACCAAGACCACTGGGCTGGCCCAAGGACTGTTAGAGGACTCAATCACTCCCAATGCAAGCATCTTGGAGACCTCCTCCTTGATGCAAGCTCCCACCCTGTCAGTCACCCTGTAAGTTTTGTGCTTGACAGGAGGACTGTCCCCGGTGTCTACATCATGGACGCACCAATCAGTGACACTGGGAATTAGGAAATAAACGTCAGGAAACTGTCCCAGCAACTGGTGACAGTCATTCTGTTGCTCAGGGGTCAGGGTGGCAGAGAGGTTTACTCCATCCACTGACCCATCTTGCTCTGTTGCAGACAGGAGGTCAGGAAGAGGCTTAGTCTCCTCCTCCATTCCAGCATCTGCTGCTAGGAGCATGCCCACTTCGGACCGCTCTAAGTGGGGCTTCAGGTGGTTGACATGCAGGACCCGCAAAGGGTTCCTGGGAGACCACAAGTCCACCAAGTAGGTAACCGGACTCTTGCGCCCCACAACCTCAAATGGTCTGGTCCACTTATCCTGGAGCGCACAAGGCTCTACCGGGGCCATGACCCACACTCTCTGACCAGGCTGAAGCTCTACTAGAGTGGCATTCTGGTCGTACCACCGCTTCATCTTCTCCTGGCTGGCTTCCAGATTCGCCTCAGCGAGTTTTCTGAAATGCCTAGTTTGGTTCCTGAAGGCCAGCATGTAGCTATATACATCCTGGGGAGGTTTCCTGGGAGATTGCTCCCAGCCTTCCTTGACCAAACTCAAAGGTCCTCTCACTGGGTGTCCATAGAGAAGCTCAAAGGGACTGAACCCTAGAGATTTCTGTGGCACCTTCCGGTATGCAAAGAGAAGGCATGGTAAGAGGACGTCCCATTTATGCCTCATAGGTTCCTCATGACTCATTATCATGCCTTTTAGGGTTCGGTTGAACCTTTCAACCAACCTATTTCCTTGGGGACGGTAAGGAATGGTGAACTTGTAGGTTACACCACGATCCTGCCACAGGGACTTCATATACTTAGAAATGAAGTTGGTACCGCGGTCAGACACCACCTCTCTAGGGAATCCTACTCATGAGAAAATTCCCATCAGTGCCCGTCCCACCACGGGGGCCGTCACTGTCCTCAGAGGTATGGCTTCCGGGTACCGGGTGGCATGGTCCACCAAGACCAGGATGAACCTGTTGCCCATGGCTGTCTTGAGGTCCAGTGGCCAAACAATGTCAATACCCACCAGTTCAAAGGGGGTGCTGACCACAGGGAATGTCTGGAGGGGAGCCTTGTGCTTCCTCCCACTCTTTCCACTTGCCTGGCAAGTCTGACAGGTCCTGCAATGAGTGCCTGAACTCTTGCTCATTTGGGGCCAATAAAAATGGCTAACAAGCCTTTCAAAGGTCTTGTCCTGCCCCAAATATCCTGCTAAAGGCACATATGAGCCAGCCCCAGTAGGAAGGTTCTGAAGCGCTGGGGTACCACCAGCACAAGGGCTGACCCAGGCTCAGTAACCTTAGGCTCACTATACAGAAGACCATTCTCCTAGTAGAACCAATGTGATCCAGACTGATCACCTGCTGCCTGGTTTGCAGCCTGTTGCCGCAAACCCACAAGAGAAGGGCACTTGTTTTGCTCCTCACAGAACTCTACCCTGGAGGGACCTCCTTTCTGCTGACAATGGGTCAGCTCAGGCAGGTCTCCCAGTTCAGCTATCTCTTCTCTGGTAGGATCCAGGGCATCCCCCTCAGGATCCGCCTCCTCCTGGGCCGTGGGAATCTCAGGGGCCGGTTTCCCGTGCCCCCTACCTCTTCTCTTAAAGGCAGGTACCTGGGCCATTTTCTCAGGCTCCAGGTCCTCTTAACACCCTTACCGGCTGCCATAGACTGAATGGTCACACAGGCCCACTCAGGCAAACCCAACATCTCTAAATGAGCTCTCCGCTCCACCTTAGCTCAAGGGGAGCTCTCCAGATCGTTACCTAACAGACATTCAACCGGTATGGCTGGCCTCACAGCTACTTGAAGAGTCCCTGAGACCCCCCCCCCACTCAAAGGGTACCTGTGCCACTTTGCAGTGGTTCTCTGTGTTGTCAGCGGCAACAACTGGGTAGAATGCATTTGTGACTACCTGCTCTTCAGACACCAGCCGACAACTGACAGCTGTCACACTGGCTCCGGTGTCTCTAAGAGCTCATCAGTAAGGTTAGCTTAACACCAGCGGCATGGTGAGCACCGGATCCACAGCTAGGTATATCTGTCCCACTCAGGGTGACAATTGCAAAAAAGAACAATTGATTGTTGGAATAATGAACAATGTCAAACATTCACCCCAGTACAGAGATCTGTGCCTAAATCCATTTTTTTTTTCTCACAACACCTTTCCAGTTTGGACCCAGCCATTTGCAAATCAGTCTTGACCCTGCTCCCCATGGGAACAGTCTAGGCTGAACTGCCAGTCAAAGTCTTCCCTAGATGGGAAAAAAGCATCCTAGGACCGATTTCAGGGTATCACCCTTCATCAGCCGGCTAGCTTGACTCCCATGGCATTCAAGCTAGCCTGGCTGATATGGGGTGATACCCTGAAACCAGTCTCAGGATGCTTGTATCTGGTCCAGGAAGGACCTGACTTGGCAGTTCGGGCTGGACTGGTCCCATTAGGAGCAGCGTCAAGAATGATTTGCATATGGCTGGGTCTAAACTGGGGTGACATGGTGAGAAAAAGAATGATGGATTAAACCCAGATCTCTTGACTAGGGTGAGTGGTCTCTTAACTGGTGTTCAATGTTTGATTTGTTTCGCATTCCTTTCATCATGTGTGTCCCTCGCCCTAAGTGTGCCGGGTATGCCCAGATGTGGCTCCTGGGTTCAATGTGCTGCTGGACTGAAGCTAGCCTGGCTGATGAGGGATGATACCCTGAAACCAGTCTCAGGATGCTTGTTTCAGGTCCAGCGAGAACCTGGCCAGGCAGTTTGGGCTGGACTGTTTCCATGAGGAGCAGGACCAAGACTGATTTGCATGTGGCAGGGTCTAAACTGGGGTGGTATAGTGAGCAAAAGAACAATAGATCTCTAATAGATCTCTTGTGTTGTGTTTGCTATCAAATTACTATACCAGCAGCTTGTGGCACTAGTGCGAGTCAATGATGAGTTGTTCCCCTGTTTCCAAGCATCAGAGGTATGAGACATGGGTGCCTCCTGTTTCCCCTCCTGTTTGCAATCATGATGAAGCCAACTGTGGCACTGCTCAGCCAACACTATTCAGAGAAAGGCCTCAATTTTTTTTATCTCAGAGCCTTGTATTGTTGCTATATGCAGGTAACTTCACTTTGTACATCTTTGACCCACTAATAAATCTACCTCCTATAATTAGGGAGTTTCTGAGATTCAGCTGGCTGACTGGAATCACGATCAACTATGCCAAATCAGTGGTCTTCTTGCTAAACCCTGCTACGGATGAATTTCCTTGTGACTTGCCTCTGAAGTGGGCCACAGGGATAAATAAGATACTTGGGAATCTAGGTAAGCAGAGACCTTGGAACCCTCTGGCAAGGAAATTATGGCAGGGAAATAACTAGGGGTGGGCTGAGTTTACAGAGTTCTACTACTCAGAATTCCGCAGAGTTACATAGAAACTCCATGGAATTTAAAGGAATTTCACCCCTCTTACAAGGGGTTCTTAGTCACCCTGCTACTCAGTTGGGACATGGTGGTGCTTTTTGGGGATGCGGATCATGACACAGCACCATTACACAAAGCAGTTGTTGTAAATTGGCAGCGATTGGGTTGGCATTAGCGGAAGCCATCTTGTATTTAGAGGCTATCTTGTCCATTTTGTGGAATCCATTTTGTATTTCTGGCAGCCATTTTGTTTGCCATGTGCTGCCACGTGCTCATGATGTGCTCTGTCCTTCCTCAGTGTTGACTGCTCTTGTAATCTGCCTAGAAACGAACTATATTTAACATCTTCCACCTTCGCACATGCCCAGTTGAGTTTGCAGCTGTCCTTGCAGCTGTTAGTAGTATGTAACTGTCAGGATGTGTTTACTAGCGTTGGCAAACTGTTAACTCCTCCTACTCGTCGACTGTGCATTTCTATATGACCTTACATGTACATAAAACCTTCTTCTGTACTTGTACCGCCTTCTTTTGAGCCCCTGTGTGGGTATAAAAGGACCATGCTCCGTCTGTTCGGGGTGCTACTTTATACATTACCGAAGGGTGCTGTGTGAATGTAGTTCCACCTCATGAGGTTTATTAAACTTTGTATTTTCTATTCCAGTTTCTGTGCCAACTTCTTCCTATTGGTCTGAGGACTCTGTGCAGAGAAGGGCGAACCCCTTGCACTGGTAGGCCTTGCTGAGGCTTACTCCGACAAATTGGCGCCCAACGTGGGGCTCATTGGCGACTCGGATGCCCGAAGGATTGGCCGCGGCGAAGGATTGGAATCTCGCTATGGACGCGATCGCTGCCCGATGAGACCCGAGTCTTGGCAACCACGGCGTTTTTTCCTTTCTTTCTGATCTGACCATCCAGGTGGTGCCGGTCCTCGACCGAGATCTCTTCTGTTGATTCGCCGTGCAGTGACCATTTGCTCGATTTTAAAACTTGGCAGTTGGAACCTGGACACTAAGTGATTGGTAAGAGTCATTCTGTGGCGCTTGCTGTTGGGCTTTATGCCTGGGATTGGTAAGGTAGTTTAGTAACACTTACTGCGGCTTTTGTATTTTGGAATTTGTGTTGGCCAACTTGGATTTCTATGGGATTCATATATAAATTGCAATTTATATAGGCAGGTAATGAGGAGAATTTTCTCTATCTGAATTGATTTGAACGGCACATCGTACTAAAGGTACCTTAAGTGCTACTTTGATTATAATACTGCATATTCTGCACTATTTTTGGCATGCTTGTTTTTAGCACACTTTGTAGGATGTGTTGCTTTTGTAGTGGTACCAATTTGAGACTCGATGAAGCACAACCAGCCCCCCCCCCGGAGGGGACGCCTAATAGGGATATGTATATTAAGTATGGTCTTTCTTCTATAATGTGTAGCACATTATGGAATAAATACACTCGTAAAGATTCTGAGTTGCGTTGGCCTATGCATGGGTCATTTGATTTACAAAAGATTGAGTATGTGGAACAATGTATGTTTAAGCAAAAGACTAGGCAAGATATGTTTGACTGTGTACAAATGTGGGAGAAAGAAGTGCATGAACGAATGAAGCGTGAGCAAGCCTTGATAGAAAAAGAACAGTGAAAGAACATTTATGCGAAAGCATTAGAGTTGAAAAACAAAGAAATAAAAGAGTTAAAAGAGAGAGAAGATAGGGAGCGCAATTTACAGGTAACTGGCCAATACGCTGTTCGGCGGCCCCTTTATCCTATACTTAATAAACCACAAGATGATTTCTTATTATTAGATTGTCCTCCACCTCCATATACTGTTCCTTCTGCCCCTCATGAGTCAGATGAGGACTTCGGTTCAGCGCAACAGAAGGCATGAGAGACTCGTTCTATGTTGACCGCTGACCGTGTGTCCCAGCTTAGATCTGCTGCTCGTAAAACAGTTTGTAGCACTGCCCCCGCCTCTGAACTTCTAGATAGCATGAAAGGGTGGCAGGAAAGGGAGCAGCTATATTTTACTGAGGTGTTTGCCGCAGAGGTACTTGAGCTGTTTAGGAAATATACTGAGGAGTTAGAGCCCGACGATGTAGCAGATAATTGTAAGCAAATGCGTGATGGTCTTTTTGTTTTCTCCCAGGTGGCTGATACAATCAGGCGTTTGGTTAAACTGCGTGTTGATGCAGTCCATTTGCGAGAGGAGAAAAAGGCTGCAGACGTAGCTGCACAGACATCTCAGACCGACATGGCACAAGCTTCTATCTTCGGAGCAGATAAGACTATGAGAGTTCATGCGAAACCTATGCGGGAGGCCGCGCCTTTGTATGTTCCTCCTAAAGGAACGGGTACAAGTAATGATAAGGCTTCTATCGATGCAAAGGGTTATTTTATTTATAAATTGGTTTACACTCCTTGGAATAGGACGGATGTCATGGCACTTAAAACTGCATTGCCTGATCCGCGGAAAAATCCAGCCACTTTTTATGAGGAAGTTGAGGGTGCTATTAGCTCTTGTACTATGACTTTGCCTGATATTGATTTATTTTTCAGATTGATATTACCGCCTGATATGTGGAGAACTGTTCGTAAAATTGATGATCGTGCAGCTTTCGGGGCGTTATGGAAAGACTTAGAACAAATGGATGTAGAAAGGGAACCCGCACAGAAGCCATGTCAGTTAATTTTAGATCTTCCCACAGCTATATTAGTTAAGTTAAAAACGATTATTCCCCCTAAAAAGATAGATTGGACTGTTTTAGCGTCTTGTAAGCGAAAGGCAGATGAATCGGTCTCTGGTTTCTTTACACGCTTTTGAGAAGCATTCCACAATTTTAGTGGCCAGTCATTGACAGATGACATGGGCAGACATCTGTTTTTCGATAAATATGTCTCAAACCTGTTGCCAGGAATAGCTAGACGCCTAAAAGCCAGTGAGAGTTCATGGACTACCTCTTCTCCGGTTTCTCTCTTGACTATGGCTCAGTATTATGAACGACAGGAATTAGAAGCAAAGGGTAATGAGATAAGAAGGCTAAAGATTTAAAAACGAAGGTTTTGTTGGCTCAGGCTTATGGTCCGCCTTCTAGAGGTAGTGATAGAGGTGGACGTGGATCTTATGGTTCGTCTTTCCCTTCTTATACTCGTTCAAATTTGTCTGTTGACCAGTGCGCGTACTGTAAGAAATTTGAGCATTGGGCTTCCGATTGTCCAGCACTGCGTGCTCAGCAGTGTCCACGTGGTCGGGGACAAATGAGAAATCGTTCAGGATATTCAGGGCCTAAAGGAATCACAGGTGATCGTGCTAGGTTTGATGCTAATATACGTGGGCAGGATGGGTTTAACACTTTTGATAGAAGGAACCAATATAAAATGTCCGATTATGTGCCGTCTGATTTTCAAGATTCTGCTTATGCAGAGGATTGCCTAGGATGGGGTAAGGAATCAGTTGAAGTTCCAGTAGATCAGAGGGGTCCCTATGTTACAGCACATGTTTTGGGTTCTACTGATCAGTTTCTGGTTGATACAGGAGCTACTCGTAGCGCCTTGTCTAAACAGTTGGTTCCAAGGGCTCCCCTGTCTGGCTTAACCATTACATCAATAGGTTTCGATGGAACACCTTCTCATAGCCCACTGTCACAACCACTTGCATTCCATGTTGATAAATTTACTGCTCCATGTCCATTTTTGCTTTCCCCGAATACACCAGACAATATTGTGGGTCTTCTTGATATGCTCAAGTATTTCAGGGCTACGATACAATGTTCTCCAGAAGGTGTCCGTGTTATCTTGAATGACAACCATCCTGTGACGGAGAGAGCTTGTCTTGTTAAAGAGGATATTGCATTAGCTTCCCTCCCCAGTACTTTCTGGGCTACTTCAGACACTGATGTAGGGCAAATGGTTATTCCACCAGTACATATTAGTGTCAAGGAGGGCACTGTGCTGCCACGTTTGCCTCAATACAAAATTTCACAGGAAGGCGAAGGAGCACTCATACATATTGTCCATGATCTCATTGAAGTGGGGGTTGTTGAGGAAGTTCCTTACAATGTTTGTAACAGTCCGATTCTTCCTATTCTGAAAAAAGATACTGACACTAGGATTTACTGATTCATTATTGATTTGCGAGAAGTTAACAAGATTGTAGTACCACAATACCCCGTGGTTTCTGACATAACGACACTTCTTACTTTGGTTCCTCCGACAGCAACTACATTCTCTGTGATAGACTTGAAGAACGCTTTCTTTTCGATCCCTATTCATCCTGATAGCCGATATTTGTTCGGTTTCACTTTGAATAATCGATCGTATAATTTTGTAGAGTTCCTCAAGGCTATACTGAGAATCCTAGTATTTACAGTCAAGCATTAAAAAGACAACTTGATTCTTTCGTTTTGCCTGAAGGTGTGGCTCTCATACAATATGTCGATGACATTTTGTTGGCAGCCGATACCCCTGAACAGTGTGAAAAATGTACTTTGTCCTTGCTTTCTTTTCTTGCTTCACATCATCACAAAGTGTCACGAAAGAAATTGCAATATTGTAGACCGAAGGTAACCTACTTAGGTCACCTTCTGTCTAAGGAGGGCTGTGCATTTACATCAGATCGTATTCAAGCAATTTTAGACACACCAGTACCCTCTACTCAGAAAGATGTCCGTGCATTCATTGGTCTTATTTCTTTTTATAGTCAATGGATATTAGGTTTTTCACACATTGTTAAACCCTTGCTAGCACTTTTGACTAAAGATACTCCAATGCCCCTCCCATGGACAGATGAATGTAAGACTGCTTTCCAAAAGTTACGACAAGCTCTTTGTTCAGCACCAGTGTTAGATACTCCAGAGTATACGAAGCCTTTTACACTCTATGTACATGAGAAAGATGGATGCGCATTGTCAGTTTTAGTGCAGACACACGATGACAAACAGCGTCCCTGTGCATATTTTTCAGCAGTACTTGATCCTGTTGCTTGTGTGTTGCCTGGATGCGTCCGTTCAGTTGCAGCAACAGCTGTGTAAATACGTCAGAGTGAAGGGATAGTTTTGTCACATAAGCTGTTGGTGCCAGTACCCCATGCGGTTGATGCCCTTTTAAATCAGACGAAGACGCAGCATTTAACTAGTGCTCGTCTGACAGGATACGAATTGACATTGTTGGCCCCTCACATTACACTGAAGAGATGTGCAACACTAAACCCAGCCACTTTGTTGCCATACCCAGTGACTCAGTCTCAGTCGCAGGAATCACACGATTGTATATTCCTTACTGAAGAACAGACAAAGGGTCGCGTTGACTTACAAGATACGCCCCTTTCAGATGTAGATGGGGAATTGTGGGTTGATGGGTCCTGTTTGAAGTTGCCAGATGGTACGGCCTCAGCTGCATATGCAATTACGACACTTCACATGGTAGTGGAGACAGCTCGCATACCACAGAAGTCAGCTCAAGCAGCTGAACTAATAGCTTTGACACAAGCATGTGAGCTTAGCACTGATTTGTTTGTGAACATTTATACAGATAGCCGCTATGCTTTTGGAGTGGCCCATGATTTTGGCCTGCTCTGGAAGGAAAGAGGCTTTCTTACGTCCCACAGGATGCAGATAATGCACGGAGAACTAGTACATCATCTTTTGACTGCACTGACATATCCAAAGAAAATAGCTATTGTGAAGTGTAGTGCACACAAGAAAGTGACTGATAAGGCAGGAAAAGGCAATGCCTTTGGAGACCGCGTAGCTAGTGAGACTGCCATGCAGCGAATCACTACTTCTATGTATGTAGTGAAGTCACAAGCTGAACGTTGGCATGATGCTAAACAAGAAGTACTAGACATACAGAAATCTGTTTCTGTGAAAGAACGTGAGCAATGGTTTGAAGAGGGAGAGTTGGATGATGAAGGCTGTTGGTGGAATAAGCAGATGGACAAATGGAAACTGCCCATAGCTTTTGTACAACCTGTGGTTCAGATGGCACATGGGCAGGCACATGTTGGAGCTTCAGCAATAACGAAATTGCTTATGCAAGTTTGGGAGCATCCAGAAATTGCCAGCACAGCTAAGAGAGTAGTACAGTCTTGTTTGATCTGTTTGCAGTACAATCCTGGAAAAGGGACATGAACTCCTGCAGGAGGGTTTGCTACCCCGACTGCACCTTTTGAAGTTTTGCAAATGCATTATATCCAACTTGAATGCTGTAATAGCCTGAAGTATATTCTAGTGGTGGTATGTGCCTTCAGTAAATGGATAGAGGCATACCCCACGAAGGATAATACTGCTATCACCACAGCGAAGGTGCTTTTGAAGGAATTCTTCCCTAGGTATGGTGTTTGCAAACTTTTGTGGAATGATAACGGACCTCATTTTGTTGGGGAAGTTATTAAGCATGTCCTGAAAGGATTAGGGATCAAAAATAAGTTCCATGCGGTCTTCCACCCGCAATCAGCAGGGCTAGTAGAAAGGTATAATGCTACTCTGAAGCTGAAATTAGCAAAAATACTGGCTTCCACATCCTTGAATTGGCCAGACGCATTACCTTTGGCATTATTGTCTATTAGATCAGTGCCACATTCTCGAACTGGCCTTACCCCTTATGAAGTGTTGTTTGGGAGACCGATGAACATTTGGGGAATTCCTAAACCACGTCCCATACATGATGTACCATGTGTATTGATGAGTGACTACCTATCACAATTGACTGACAGTTTGATTTCTATTCATCAACAGGTTCGAGAAGCTCTTCCTGATAGGCCTGCAGGTGAAGGCCATGGACTTCGACCTGGAGACCAGGTGATGATCCGATCTTTCCAGAGGTCGAGCAGCTTGGAGCCGAGGTGGCGCGTCCCCGAGCAGGTGCTCCTTTCAACAAGAACTGCGGTCCGAGTGACGAACAGGAGGAACTGGGTGCACTCCACCCACTGCAAGAAAGTGCCGTCTACCTTGGTGGATCCTGCTGCCTTGATCGACCATCGGGACATCCTGGGTACAGAGAGAGGCCAAGCCATATCACCTGACGAACCTGAGGAAGTCTTCCCGGACCACACGATTCCTGGAGTATCCCGATACCAACTGAGACAACGGAAAGAGCCTGCATCGTCGAAATAGACTGGTTGAGCAACCGCCCTGGGTTAGCGAAACGGAATGCCAATGTGGCAAGGGGGGGGATCAGTCCTGTATAGTGTAGCGACACCCGTCTTGACCCTCGGTGAAGAAACCAACGGCTGCCCAGGGATAAGAGCTCCAACGATTGTTTCCAACGACAAGCTGATCATGTCTACAATGAGATCAACTGTTGCTAAGAGAAGGATCATTTGTGCTATAGGGTTTGTTGTTGCTATGGTGGCTGTAGCAGTAATAACCTGGTTCGTTGAGAAAATGGCTCCTGCTCGAGAGCTTTTGATCGCCACTACTCCAGTATCAGTTGAACACCACTACTTTATGCTTCCCTAGCATGAGCAGAAGCATCGACAATCCTACTTAAATAATACCTTTATCCAGATGTTGCATCATACTCATAATGCCACAAATACTACCAACTGTTGGGTCTGTGGGATAATACCTGCACATCAAAAGAAAGGAGGAACACCTTTTATTCCTCTTCCCTTTTCTCATAATGGTTCTTGTCAAGCTTGGTATGTGCTTTTGTTTGCATCCGGAAGACGTACAGTAGGCGGGCTTCTTTTTCACCTTAATAAAATATGCTACCAAGATAAAGATGGTTATCCTCAAGCCAAAGGGACCAAATGGGAATGGAAAAAGTATCAACCAGACAATATTTCAACACCATATATCTTCACAAATATGAGAACTTTTACCAGTAATGAACAATTTGTGATTTATGTTACTAGAACTAAAGCAGATCTAGGTATAAGCAGTATTGGGAGAAATCCAGTGGGGAAAAGCGAATGTACTGTAATTTTGACTATTGAAGGTGTAAATAACAGTAGTTTTATAGCCTCATATAATACTTACTTTATCTGTGGTAGCCAAGGATATTATCAACTACCTGCTGGGTGGTCAGGTGTGTGCTATGTGTCCTTTCTATTGCCCCCTGTGTTTATGGCACCTGCATCATACCACCAGGACCTTAAATTATTTGACGATAGCTCTAGAAATAGATACAAAAGGACAATAAGTGCTGACGAAGTCGACCAAACTGACACTACTCTGCAACAATATGTCGATTTTAATTTAGGTTTGTTCTTCTTTGTGGGTGCTGCATTAAACAGTAGGAAAATAAGACGATTGACTAGAGTTGTGGAAGCTGTTACCAATCAGACAGCTATGGCACTTGGGAACATTACGGAGGAGCTGCAAATTGCAAGGATTCTAGCTCTCCAGAACCGAATGTTTCTAGATGTGGTTCTGGCTGATCGAGGTGCTGGAAGCTACTGACTATCCTGTGTGTAATGATTACAATACTTTTTACATGCTGTGTATGTATCCAATGTGGTCCAATGCTTTGCTCTATTTGCATCTCTGCTTGTATACCTGCCAAAAGGAATGTTGCAGAAACAAAGGCCCAACAAATGTTGAATAAAGAGGTGGCCTAAATAATTGCTAATAGATGTATGGGATGCATATTTAGATTATCCCAGAGGAACGAATGTCTTCAGCTAATGCTAAAAGGGTCATCTGTTGTAAATTGGCAGCGATTGGGTTAGCGTTAGCGGAAGTCATCTTGTATTTAGAGGCTATCTTGTCCATTTTGTGGAATCCATTTTGTATTTCTGGCAGCCATTTTCTTTGCCATGTGCTGCCACGTGCTCACCATGTGCTCTGTCCTTCCTCAGTGTTGACTGCTCTTGTAATCTGCCTAGAAACAAATTATATTTAGCATCTTCTTCCTTCGCACATGCCCAGTTGAGTTTACAGCTGTCCTTGCAGCTGTTAGTAGTATGTAACTGTCAGGATGTGTTTACTAGCATTGGCAAACTGTTAACTCTTCCTACTTGTCGACTGTGCATTTCTATATGACTTTATATGTACATAAAACTTTCTTCTGTACTTGTACCGCCTTCATTTGAGCCCCTGTGTGGGTATAAAAGGACCGTGCTCCGTCTGTTCGGGGTGCTACTTTATACATTACCGAAGGGTGCTGTGTGAATGTAGTTTCACCTCATGAGGTTTATTAAACTTTGTATTTTCTATTCCAGTTTCTGTGCCAACTTCTTCCTATTGGTCTGAGGACTCTGTGCAGAGAAGGGCGAACCCCTTGCACTGGTAGGCCTTGCTGAGGCTTACTCCGACACAGTGTGTGTGCAATCAGCTGATGCAGAGCCCTGTGTAGAGAAGCTGAGGGAGCCCGGTTTCTACTAAGCATTTGGAGCACATCTGCCGAATGATATGGAGCTGCTGGGGACGTGTAGAGAAGGGAAAGTGCAGACCCACCCATTTCTTACTAGTAACACCCTGGGCGTCAAAAGCAAATATTACATGCAAAAGCAGCACATTCCAATCTTGGGATGTATATTTTTTGTAACAATCATAAACCTGTTCAATTATCTGCTACATATAAAATATCTGCGAGAGGGAAAATGTCCCTGGGGTTCAGGTTCAGTTACTCTAAAAATATATATATTTTTTTCAAGTGATCTTTATTAATTTTCAACAGGTATACAAAAAAGCTTTCGTTCAATATAGTATGCATAGTATTACAACTCCGGTTTCAGAAACAGCTGTGGTGGAGTGCCTCTCTTAAACATGGATACAGTATTTTTAAAACAATAGTGGTAGTTTATGACTCAATTACAAAACTTTCAATATCCAACATTAAACCCACAAATGACTTAAGGTTTGTTAAACTCAGTTGCTTTGTATTCAGGATTAAGTTCAGGGTACAAGTCGACAGATATTAATAGAATGATGCGGAGACAGGGAGTGCCAGGTAGGAGGAAACCTCATAGGATGCATATGCCTGCGTGAGTCGCCTGCCAATCCATCGCCGGACAAGGATATGTAATTAATGAAATTATACAGTATGTATAGTAATTTCACAACTGCATGTGTTGGAGACGTAGGGCGGGGGTAGGTTCTATGATGTAGTTGGGTTAATTTTGTGCAGCTTAGTTTCAAATACAGTCAAATATTCTAGCCATTGTACGGGATTGGCATGCGAGGGGAGTCTAGATGCACCTGATAAGTGTGTCTCGCGTTCTGCGATAAGAGCTCTGAGAAGATCCTGAAGCCATAATTGGATGCTGGGGACCGACTTGGATTTTCAGGACATGGCTATTCTGCACTTTGCCTGCGCCAAGGCTAGATCCAAGAATCTGTTGAAATTCTTATGTGATGCGTTGCACTTTGTTATACCTAGTAGAAAGTGCAGGCCCTGGGGTGTTATTTGGGTGCCTGCTGCTGTCGTCAACCTCCCAGCCACTTCGCCCCAAAAAGGACTGAGATGTGTGAACATCCAGACCATGTGGGGGAGTGATGCCTCCGGGGCAGGAATCAGGTGAGGTGAGATACATGCTTGCAAGCTTGTATGGTGTTAAGTACGTATGGGTGATAGTTGAACTGTGTGTATTTCAGTCTAGCATTTGTAGATATAATTTTAGGGAAGTTTATACATTTTGTCCATTGTTTATCTGTAATGTTATCAGGCAATGCTGTGTCCTAGTACTCGCACATTCAGGCTAATAAGGGGGCAGGGTCAAGCCTAAGAGAATTGTAAATCGCCGTGATTGCCCACCTGCCCTGCCCATGTGTTAGCAGGGTTTGCGGTGGCTGGGACATGGCGGGTTCGTTACGAGTCTTACCCCTTGAATGAAGGAAATGCTGTGACAAAGTGGTATGGAGTAAAAATGTCCCCAGTAGCGTAAGAAAATCATCCATAAGAGTCGCCAAGTCTTGTAATTGTGAGTCTATGGACAGGTCTCCCCACACATCAAGTCCCACTGCTCTCCAGGCTTCAAGTTCTAGGCATCTGTAGCAGACTTAATTTCCAGGGAGAACCTCCAGCGGCATATGAGGGGCATATGGTGTGAGCTGACCTTTGGGTAACACAAATTTTAGCCAGCAGCGTCTTGCTGCCTACATTAATAAGTTACCCTGCTTTTTATGTAGCATAGTGGTGGAGCATGACAACCAGGCGAACATGGCTGGCTGTTGTAGTGTCATTTCCCAGGGCGAAAGTTCAGTTAAGTTACTGTTCGCAAGCCATCTCATTGGCCACTGTAAATGCGCAGCTGCATAATAGTGTTCATAGTTCGGTACCCCTAGACCACCTTCAGATAAAGGGAGGTATAGTTTATGCAGTGCCACCCTGAATCTCGAGCCCCCCTCCATATTAGAGATACAAGGAGCGATTCTAGGTCTTTAAGAATTTTATGCAGCAGTCTAAAAGTGAGCGCCGAGAAAAAGTACGAAAGCCGGGGGAGTAGGAGCATTTTGGTGATGGCAATCCTTCCCATGGGGAATAGGGGCAAGCCCCACTCAAATGGGAGAGCTGCGTGGGCCCTGGTGATCGCCCGATCCAGGTTACCGTCTATAAGATCTTCCTGGGAGTGCTAAACCTCCACACCTAAGTATTTGAATGTATCAAAGGCCCACCTCAATGGTATATGAGGTAGAGTGTGTCTCTGCTCCTCTGAAAGTTGTTGCATCGGGAACACTCACGACTTCGGCCAATTCACTCGTAGACTTGAGACACGACCATGCTCATCCGTCAACTCAATTAAACCTTGCAGAGTTGCATTCACTCCACGCAATTAAATCAACGCATCGTCTGCATATAGAGAAGCTATATGCCATTGGCTGTATGCTTGTGTACCGCAATCTAAGACCCGTTGTCATAGTTTACATACCAAGGGCTTCATAGCCAACGCAAACAGAATAGGCGATAAAGGACATCCCTGGTGTGTCAACGTTCTATGGTGAATGGTGGGGAAATAATACGGCCAGTCTTTACCCTGGCCTGTGGCTTTGTGTATAATATTTTGATCCATCTCAACAAAATTAGGACCTATACCATAGGTAGCCAGCACAGTTAACAGGTATTGCCACCCCAAGGTGTCAAACACCTTTTCGATATCAAGAGACACCAACCAGGAAACTGCAGTTTACGACCGAATCCACTCTAATAATTTAAAAGGGCGCTGGAGATTCAGACCAGTGTTCCGGCCTGGAATAAACCCATTCTGATCCTCATGTACCAGTGTCTGCACTATTTCCAACAGCCTATTAGCCAAGATCTTTCCAAGGATTTTATAATCCGAATTGAGAAGGGACAAAGGGCGATAGGAGCCCATCTGAAGTGGGTCTCTGCCCTGTTTAGGCAGCACCACCAGTACTACCTCCTGTAGGGAAGGCAGGAGTTCCCCCCTTTTGAATGCCTCTTCAAACATGATGGATAGTTGGGAAGTGAGTTGCTCGGCATAGGTAGAGTGGAACTCCGAAAGCCATCCGTCTGCCCCCGGAGTCCTACCAGTGGCCAATTGTTTAGTAGCATCCAAGATCTCGTCTACCGAGAAGGGATCTTCGAGCAATGCATATAGAGTTTTGTAACTTGCAGGAGGTGGACATGAGATAAAAATTGCTGAGTTAGTGAGGGGTCATCTGTGTCAGAAGCTTTTTATAGTGAAGTGTAATAGCCATAGAAAGAATCATTTATCGCCTCTTCGGTGTTCACTAAGCGGCCATCGACCGTGTATATCGCCGTGATGGGGGATTGCGAAGTCTCAGTTTATTAACAGCAAAGCCAGAATTTTGCCTGCTTTGTCCCCTTCAGTGTGTTTCCGGGTTAGATATTGTTTATAGTCTAGTGCTCACAGATTGTCCAAAGTTTCCTTGTAGGCCAGCCGAGCTGAGGTTCTGGACTTTTAAGAGTCCAGAGGTGTCAGGGAAACAACACCCGAAGACCCCTGAGTTCCTCCTGTCCCGGTGCACAAATAAACAGAGACACGGGCTTCTCGATGGTGGCGTCAATGACCAAGGTTTATTTACTGCAGGGACACAGAAATCATAGGAACCACACAGAGGCAGAATCTACGAGACTGTTCAAATTGCATTAAGTGGGTTACTCTTTAAATACACGCAAAATGTCTTTAGGCTACATTACACGAATATTTCTCATGCCCAACCCGGTATCCCAAACAAACAGTAAATTTGACATCAAACAATAATTAGTCGTAGGTTTTCGGTATTCGATCAGGTCCTCTCGACAGTTTTCCATTCTTTGCCCGATCCTCCCCATCATAAAAATCGTAACCTCCCCATTGTAAAAGCCCAGAAGGAAAAGAGCAGAGCCAGGTGCAAAGGATTGAAATGTAGGATAAGAGGTGTTTATGGATCATAAACGGGCATGGCTACCGTCTTCGGCCTTTCGGTCAGGACAACGGACACGAGAACCAGTATAGCAGGAGTGGCCTCAGGCAAGGGAGGTAGCTTGACTCTGCCTCGTCATGCAGCGTCAGCCTTTCTCGGGCTCGAGCTTACGTGTCCTTAACAAGGTGACTCTGCCGGGGTCATCGTCCATTCATTGACTATGTGAGGGCAAGAAACAAGATGGATGCCGTAACTAAAATGGATGCCATGACTTTTATGACAGAATGCCCTATTTTCCAGTGAATTCATGCTAGTTGCGCAGCGAAAACACTGTCATGTATATAATGGATCATTTGCGGTTCATTGGTACCGAAATCGTGTCAGTACTACGATACCGAATTCACGGGTTCGGATCGCTACAGAACCTCAGACCGTCCTTTTGCCCTTACATAGGCAATAACTCACTCTATGTCAGAGTCCATTTCTATGTTCATCAGGTCACTGATATGTTGTTGGAGTATTACTCTATCCCGTGGCGTATCTCTAAAAACAGGTGGTCTTCTTACACATGTAGAAATGCAGAGATTACATAAGGCAGGACCACACTGAACAATGAGACAGCACGAAAATAAAAATACTAATGCAACACCAGTGACTATCAGAACCTTCCATCCCCACGCAGACAACAGGCTCCAGAACCATCCCATTAATGACCAGTCACCTTCCTCTACATGAATAGAGTCAGAAATCTTATGTAACTTAGAAATGGCCTTGTATACTGTTGGCGCATTACCTGGAATAAAAACGCAGCAACTTGATTGGATCATCTTACATACTCCACCTCGATCTGCAAGTAACACGTCAAGGACCATACGGTTCTGTAACGTCATGAGGCGATCCGCTTGAAGCTCAGCTGTCAGGTTACTAAGAGCACCCGCCGTTTCAGTGATAGTGGATTCAACTACCCGTGTTAGTTGACGTAAGTTTCTACTGTTGGCCATATGCCCCCAGAATGGAAGGAAACCCTTGAAAAAGTCTCCTGCCTCTTGGCCAGCAGTATCTTCTTTACTGAAAACACCTCTCACAACTCTAGTTTTGTGATAGTCCGGTGCAGCAGTGTATGTCGGAGGTAACAGTTGAGCGATGTAACATGAGCCTGAGAAGTCAGCAGGCAGCCATGTGTACGCTCTGTCTTTGTAAACAAAATAAGTACCCTTAGCAGCTAAGAATGCGGGGGAAGACTGTGACGGAAAAACATATGTTTCGATACAGTCACTCTTCCCTAGTCGAGTTTTCGGATTCCTCCCATTTCCTTGCAAACAGACTTGATCTTGGTGGGGTACGACCCAGATCGGAGTTGAGCTCTTACGTTTGTTCTCACCCAGAGTAATGCCATATTCCGTAACATTCCAACCCATGTAAACTCGCAATTCGTCCTTGGGAATGAACGGAGTATTATTGACATCTCTCACCATGTCAGTGATTCCTTTTACCAAGGCTCTATTAGCAGAGTTATACCGGGTGGAACGCGGAGGTCGTGGGGGATAGGTCTCTAGGGCATAAGCGAACATGGTCTGAAATGCCCAGAATGATCCATTATAACTAAAAGGCAGAACCAAATAAGGGATGCCCTTGTCCATGGTATGTGGTATCAAACCACACACCCAGCAGTTTGTTGTATTAACCAATAGTTGATGTTGGTGCAAGAGTTGAATGAAAGTGTTATTTATAAACTCAGAGCATCGAGCTTGCTCGTGGGCAGGAAAAGGATGGAAAGAATGAAGAGAAACAGCAGTCGGAGAAACGGGAGCATGGGGAGATACTGTAAATGCAACAGGTGTAAAGATCAACTGAATACCAAAAATAATTCCGCCTACCAAAGTTATTAAGACAATTAGAAGTGTCAGAGTACATTGCATTAGGAAACACTTACTGTACAATATGTCATATAATTTTGTCTTGTGCACATTTATGACATTAACCCGTCGTAATTCAGGAAGCTCCATCTTCTACAACCGTTCGCAACGGATGGTTTGTACCTGTTAAAAACTTGCCTCTGTTTATCCTGGGAGTTCCCAAGACAAACAGAAGAAACCGACCTAGTGTCTGATTCCCTGCAAATTAAAACAAGGCACACGTTACGACCCTACGGTAACCCAGATGGCAAGGTGAGAGAAACAATAAAAAACAAAAAGATAAAAATTTTGAGCAAACTTCCTGACTGAATGGAATGCAGTAAGATCAAAACAGTTTTCAAACAGAAGGGTAATTATGCAATGTCATTAGTTCATAACATGAGAACGTAGATTATATCTGTACTTTCCGGGTCTTGTCTGGTCTTGAAATAGCTGGTCTATAGGTGCGGAAATGTTCGACTCCACAGGTGACAAATGTTCACTTTGTACAATACTCGGTTCAGGATTCAAAGGAGCGGTTCCTGCTGGGGTGTCAAAGTTCTGTGTTTCCGTTCGTGGGTGGTCCGTTATGTACTCTGCATCACTGAAAGGGATGTGCCTAGGAACAGGTTCTGTCTCAGATATACCAATTCCCTGTTTAACCCAGTTATCATAGGGGAGTGGAAGAGGGACATGCTTCGTATGGCTGGCGTGCACCCAATTTTTCCTTCCAGCTAGGCGGACTGCAGTTCTTGTTGTGAGGAGGACTTGAAACGGACCCACGAATCTTGGCTGGAGGTTCCGAGTACGTTCAAAGTTCCGAACTACCACTTGGTCGCCTGGTTTCAACGTGTGGCCTGGACTCTCCGGCAGTTTAGGCAAGGATTCGAATACCTGTTGATGAATAAGGCTCAATTTAGCAGTCAGATCATGAAGGTAATCAATCAACATTGGGTATTCAATCTGTTTGAATTCCTTTGGCCTAGGGACTCCCCAAACATTAGCAGGGCGGCCGAACACAATCTCGTATGGGCTAAGCCCTACTCGAGAGTGTACAGTCGCTCTGGTGGACAGTAAAGCTAAAGGCAGTGCGTCTGGCCAAGAGAGACCAGTGGAAGCTTGAATTTTCGCAAGTTTCAGCTTCAGGGTGCCATTGTACCCTTCAACCAAACCCGCTGATTGTGGGTGATTCGCACTGTGGTATTTTTGGGAAATACCCAGACCCGCACACACACTCTTCATAACTTTCCCTACAAACTCACTTCCATTGTCCGACCAAACAATCCGTGGCATACCATACCTGGGGAAGTATTCTTTGAGGAGGATTTTGGCAGTGGACATAGCAGTGTTATCCTTCAACGGATATGCCTCAATCCATCTTGAGAAGGCACAGACTACCACTAGGACGTATTTGAGATTGTTACACCTGTCCATGTGGATATAATCCAACTGGATCACTTCAAAGGGACAAGAAGGGGGAGCAAAATGGCCAGTTGGGGTTGGGGTTCCCTTGCCAGGATTATGCATCAGGCATACCATGCAATTTTTCACCACTCTTTCTGCACACTTAGTAATTCCATCGTTCTTCCATACTGGAGCTAACATTTTACAGATCCCTTTCGAACTGATGTGCGCCGCTCCATGCGCCATCGTGACTACTGCAAGTACATACGCATCAGGTAACATCCAACGCTGCTGCTCAGACAAATCGACCCAACATCCACTTGAATCCATTTTACCCGTTTTCTCCTTCCATTAATTCTTCTCATTTTCAGTTGCTTCATTCTGGATTGTTTTCACACTTTCAATCGTATTCTCACACATTCCTGATTCAGCAATCCATCTTGCAGACGTTGC
This sequence comes from Triturus cristatus, assembly GCF_964204655.1. Taxonomy (NCBI): domain Eukaryota; kingdom Metazoa; phylum Chordata; class Amphibia; order Caudata; family Salamandridae; genus Triturus; species Triturus cristatus. The sequence continues at coordinate 699,984,849 of NC_140585.1, read as the reverse complement.
AACGTACATTCGGCTCATCATGTTCTTGGCCGTTTCTTTAGCGACCTCATCAGCAAACGCATTCCCACGGCCAACATCATCCGTAATCTTTCGATGTGCACTGCACTTCACAATTGCAACTTCATTCGGTAGAGTCAGGGATTCCAATAGATCGCTGACTAACTGTCCATGTTGGATCTTAGTCCCATGGGACGTGAGAAAACCTCTTTCTCTCCAGAGACGCCCAAAATTGTGGGCAACGCCGAAGGCGTATTGGCTATCAGTAAACACATTCACACTCTTTCCCTTAGCTAAAACACACGCTCTTGTCAATGCAATTAATTCTGCAGCCTGGGCAGAATTCTGACTCACTCTTGCGGTCTCCACAATTGTACTCAAGGTCGTAACTGCATACGCGGCCGTCACATTACCATTCTGTAATTTGAAACAAGACCCATCGACATATAAAGTGCCATCTGGATCTACTAATGGAGTATCTTTTAAATCAATCCTACCTTTTGTCTCTTCCTCAGTTCTGAAACAACAGTCATGGGGCTCTGAATCACTCGACTCCTGAGTAGTCGGCAACAGTGTTGCTGGATTCAATATGTTGCATCGCTTGATCTGAATATGACTTGCCAAAAGCGTCAGCTCATAGCCTGATAGTCTAGCACTGGTGAGGTGCTTGTCGTACTTTGGTATTTGGGACCACGTAGAAGACAGGGCCCTACCCCTGTTTATTCATGTATTAGCAAACCGCGATTGGTCAATGCGGTATTTACAAGCGCTTTGCATAACGTCCCATTGCCAAATGCACTATGTATACGTTATTATACATTGACTCTGTGGGTTCCATCTTGGAGCGGTGGCCATCTTGTCATTGCCCTCACATAGACAAACACATTATAAGCCTTTAGAATACATGTACTTTCTGCTTGACTTCTCCATGACCTGGGCAGCTGGTCTCCGCTGCCCCAGGTCAGTCCGGTCTCACGAGCTCCCCTTCCTCCGGCCACCTGTGATTAGCATCAGGGCTTGACACACCATAAAGTCCTTTCATCGCACACAAGCCTCCGGCTAATCACTTTCGCACCTGCTTGTTCCTGCTTTATGGCCTGTTTCTCTAAACAGGAGATGCTCATGTTTATTGGGGTCAGATGTGGGATCTGAGCCTTGCTCGGTAAATAATTGCGGGCTGGCTGAACTGAAATGTGAGATTGCAATCACGACTCTGCTTGTTCTTTGAAGTAAAATATGTGAATGACCAACTGCAAGAGAAGGGCGGTGTTGCCCAGAGCATAATATGCATTATAAAAGAGAACACTGGTTTTCGTTCTGGAGACTGCCTCATTCAGTTGCTAAGGCTTCTGTGCGACGTAGTCTCACTCATTTGAGTTTAATAAAGATGTCTTTTCATATTTCAGCTTCTGTTGCCAAGTTCTTTGTGATATTATCAAGACATGCAGACTTTTATAATACCACATCAGGAAGTACTCGAAGTCATAGGGTGCTACCCCTAGCACCTCTGGAGTCTCAAAAATTGGAGTACTTCAGTTGGCGCCCACCAGCTAGGGCCTCATCAAAGAAGTGACTTTCTGTGGGAGTGATCTGGTCAGGAGACTGAAATCTACTGGAAGGACAGAACGGGATTCTACCAAGAAGGTACTCTGTGCACAGGGATTCTGGAGATTCTTTGATTATGTAGTCCGGTATATTTCTGCTCTTCCTGATTTTGATCCTCCACATGATGTCACTCAAAAGGTGAGAAAAAGAACCCAATTGGCGTGAGTATTATAAAAGACGTTTGGGCATGTAGAACTTGACAATTAGAATTTGGATAACCTTTTGATTATTAAGAATAAGAATTAAGTATAAGTGGGTCGCTCCCAGTCAATTTGGTTCTTTGGGCCTTTAATTTGGTTATCGCAATTACCAAAGCCGAGGGGTTGGTTTCTTGGTTTCTGATTTGGTCATTGCAATTACCAAAACCGAGGGTCTCGCATATTTGCGAGTTTATTGGTAGAGATAAACCCTTGAAGTTTGAAGCTAGATTAGTGAGCTATAAGATGCCTGATCTTAGCAAATTTGGAAATGTAGCTTTGGAATTACGAAATTTGTGCTGGCCAGCTTTTGGTTTGTATAGGTTTGGATATGCGAATTGCAATTTGCGTAGGCAGGTAATGAGGAGATATTTCTCCATTTGGTTTTGATTATAATACTTGCGTTTTCAGCAGTATTTTTGGCATGCCTGTTTTGTAAGCTCACATGGAAATATGTGTTGCTTTTTGTTTTGAAAGGTACCATAGTGTGGGAAATACCTAAATAGGTTAGATTTAGAAACATATTTCTTCCTTGGTGATTTTGTATCCCCAGGGAATTAAAATATGACATAATACAAAACAAGGATCCTTAGTTCTGCACAGTTTCATGAATGAGGATATGCACAACGATTTTGTGTGGTGTTCTGCTAGGCAGAGCTAGTGAATTGAGCGCATTCGCTGCTTCTTGGACATGCATCTGTCTGTGGGGCTGTTTATGCAGCCTTTTGGAACACTATTGAAAAGCGTTGCTTGTAAATATGACCTACAACCAGTATTTGCAAATGGTTTGTTTCAAGTATAGTCTGTGAGCTGTTCTTTCTTTCTGTCATGCGTATTGATTTGTAAGTCAACTGTGTGTTTAAATGTCTGTGGTTTTTTTATCATTAGTGCAACTTCCGTAAGTAAATTGCGACGGCGCTATTTATGAAAAATGGCTAAAGCGCGCTGTATTGTCTGTTTAACCCTTTTCTGTTTATGTCTGAAATGAGCTCAATGTGTGTTTGTGGGTCTTCTGATGTTTTCAGTCTGTTAAATAAATTGCTGGTTAGTTAATATCGAGTAGAAACTTAGGAAAAAAATCCAGAAATGAACAATGTGATGTGCTAAAATAGCTATGTGTTGCTCTTTAATTTATAGAATGAGCAATTGTGCCTATATACAAAACTGCCGTTAAAAGCTTAAAGGATAAAATTAGAAACACATTTGATAGATATAAATCAGGCCCCAAAAACGAAATTATCTATTTTTGCAAAAGTAAATAAATTTACATCATTTTCCTTAGATGCATTGTATTAAATGTTCACAGGCAAACCTTTCAGCTGCAGTATATTTGATAGGAATGCTCCTTCAGCCAGCACTTTCCCAGTTAAACACGGGTGGAATTTGGCAGAACCGTCTTTTTAAATGAAAGTGGCGCAAAAATGTGGCGCGTTTCAAATTGGGCTTATGCGCTTAGGCTTGTGAGTTAAATGTGTCCAAAATGATAGGCAAGGGATGCAGCTTGTTTTTTATACATGGAATTATCACAAAAACGAATAATTGGGATTTTTAAAAAAAGAAAATTATTAATCATGGGAAAAATTATTTTAAAAAAATAAGTGCTTTTCAAAATCGTTTTTTGATATTTATAAAGCTTAATACTCATACTATGACCTCCTAGCATTAAAATTTGATTTAAGTTGTGTTGCATCACTAAAATGACAAGCATTCGCGCGTACAATTTTCCCTTGGCGCAGGCGCAAACAAGCTCATTTTTATACAGTATAAGTTATTATTTCCAATGCCTGACTCATGGGTTATGTAATAGACATTCTGGTAATGCATATTACGCCAGAAAATTGTAGGATATTAATTTTTTAATGCTTAAAATATCAAAGTCGAATTTGGGTAAAAAGGACTGTTTCAATTGCATTTTCTTTCATTCAGAGTACTGTTTAAAGTGTCCCAGGCTTCAGTAAATGCATACGTTTAGGTTTTGATATATATTTACAGGTTGTGCCTTCTTATGATTCAATGAGTCAATGTGCCAGTACAAAGGCTTGTTTTAATATCAGGGTTGAAGGTTCTAACTTTAGCTGTGTCTGTCACAATACTACTGAACACGCTATGACAAACAAGACCTTGTTAAAAACTTGGGGAAATTAAATAAAATATGGTGTCGCAACCCGCAACTATTTGATGTTAATACAAAACGGCCTTAATGGAGTTAGCACCCACATAGAGAAAGAGAAATGGAGAATTGTTTTTTGATGAAGGAAAAAGAGGATGTTTGTGAGCAGGTACGTGATGAAGTGAGTAATGATAGAGGGGTGGAGAAATGTAGAACTACGGTTATAGGAACTGGGTAATACGTAGGAAGGAGAAGAACAATTGGGAAAATACAATGCCGTGGAGGGAAGAGAGATGGTGAAGGGGAGTAATAAAGACATGAAGAGTAGCATGAGGAAGGTTGTATTGACGAAGGGAATAAAGAGGAATGTGGTACCGGTTTGAGTAAGTAGGAGAGGAAAGATGAGATTGCAGGTTCTAGCAGTAGGGGTGAAAATATTGTGATTACCTGGCGGGAGGCACTGAGTTTCATATGCTAATATAAAAGGGACTAACAGAGCTCGAATAAAGGCAAATGACTAAATGATGAAGAAAATATCAAAACTCATTGTGAATACAATTCACTTAAGGTTGATGAAATGTATACCATTGCATAGGATTACAACAAGCATTTATTCTAAAAACTGGTATGTGTGTTATTAAGTTTTGTGAATTATTCACAGTACATGTAGTTTAACAATCTGGGAATAGGGATAATTTTTTTTTAGTGCCTAAAAAGAAGAAATTATTTTTCAACATAGAGCGAATTATTGTAAGTTAGGAGGGATTAGGAAGGCCTTCTGGCTTTGACGAATTCAGAGTGTCAGAAGCTGGAGGTTGGGAGCTGCAGAGCAACTCGGTCAGGCTGCTGAGATGCTATCTTTAGTGTAAACAATGAGTAGGCTGCCACGTTGACTTTTATGACCTTTTACATTAGGGCCTTGCCTCTGTGGAATGCAGAATGCCCTTGCTACACGGGCCTCTAAAGGTGGGGTTTCTGGTTTCTCCATAGCATCACTAAAACTAAAGAACTTAATTCCACCGGGAAAAGGGGTTTTCTTTGAAAGTCCAAACATCATGTTAAATGCTTTGCTGATACATTGGTGCTCTAAAAAAAAAAGAAAATAGAATGATGCCTGCTATAGTTGCTCTTATTTAACAGAAAACGAAGTGTTGCATTAAGTCTTAGACAGAAAACAAGATGCAGCCTTTTTCTAAAATTTCTTTAAGGCTACATGCCTACGTGAGAATGCATTGCCAATTAAAACTTCTTTTTCACAGTGGAAATTGTAGGTGCCAAATTACTATGGAGTGTCAGTGTAACGATTTTTTATTTCTAGAAATGTAAAACTTGGGTGGCTGGATGTTGAAAGGACTGACAAGAGGGTAACAGTTAAGTAATGCAATTTATTTTTGTGTATTTGGTTCTATCATGAATTGTTCTTGTTGGTCCTGTATGTTAGAAGAGAAACAGTAGAGTTATGTTTGACAGCAGATTTCCATTGCCTGGTGATCTACTGTCAAAAAGGAGGGTAAGTATTTTAAACCTGACAAATTAAACAGGCCCAAATATTGGGTTTTGGGTTGCAGTTTTACAGTGCATAAAGTACATGACATGGTGTTGCGTGTCACCGCTTTTTACATATGCTATTGTTTTGTCTATGCTTTTTTGTGCTTGATATACAGCAAGTATATCTGATGGCTTGATGTTTTGTGCGTTTTTATTATTTTTTGCATGTTTTCGTTGTTTTTGTTGCTGCTTTTTATGCTATTACAAGTTTACCTATATTGCATGGGGATAGTCATGACGATGCCCATCGCTACGCAATAGTTGGTTGAACTTGTTCTGGTTACTAAATTCCACAGCTAATGATATTTTCATGCTGTGAACATGAGAGGCAGCACTTTACCAGTGCATGTCTAAATTGGCTATAATGGTATTACAGAAAACTAAAAGAGATCTACAGGATCAAAGTGTGTCACCTGTCACGTTATACTGCCCTTCCCTTAAAGGAACAGGCAGCCCTACATTTATGTATCCTTGATTGGACCTAAGGATGAAATTATAGATCTGTGACTCAAGGTGGTCTAATTTCTATATTACATGAGGTAATGGTGTCCTGTCTCCTAAGTAGCATATGGCCTTTGCTTCTTAAAAGGAAACTAGGTTTTCATTTTTCCCTGCAGAAGGAACTGGAACATTACCTAAGATTACCGTATATGGTGTAGTCGCCAGCGGTAGAGTTAAAATGTATGTGACTTTGGCCTTTTGTGTATCACCCGTACTCTTGGTGATGTCACATGCCTGACTACTAAATTCTTGTCCTTCCTATAGATTTTTATTTTTTTATTGCTTTTGTTTCTTCCCTGCCCAATGTCGCATTATGCTTAGTGATTGGGGATTTTAGTTGTGTCCTAGTTCCAATTCCCTTTTCCGTATTCCTTTCACCAGTCAGCTCATTTATTATTGTAGGTGTATTGTTCAGGTACATACTTCCAGACTGCAGTGATGCACCAGGAACCCCCATATTATGTACAATTCCCTTTTGCATGACCAGACTGGTTTCTAAGAATTTTCCTTAGGCCTGCTTCAATGTTTTCCAGCCTGACTGTCAGGATAGCGATAGCCTGGCTAACTGACTCAATATTATAGTAAGACAAGTTTTCCATACCAATAGGGGATATCTTGCGTTTACCCTTTTGAACATGACGAATTTTCAATGTCTATTTTTAATGTGGTTTTTACCCTTTTTGTTCCTGCTGCTTTAATTTTTGGTGGGATCAGATGTGTTCTAATCATGCAAATATCAGGACCCTCTAGTTCTTGTCTTTTGTTTTCATATCTGACTATTAGCCTGTGTATTGCCTAGTGCACCTGATATGAAAGGTTTCTACATGCCTATGATAATCTGTACCATGTGATTTCTTTATTGAAATGTCCTAGATAAGGAATTTAGAAACATTTATATGTAATCATTCAGGAAAAAAAAAATGTGTTTGCCCTATTAGACAATGCCACCATATGTGAAGACATCCATTTTAGATAGAATTCTCGTGTAGTTATCTACCCTTAGATGATGGAGGCTCTCACACGGAAACCCAATTGAAAAGCTTAGAGGCACTGTTTTGTCTACTGCCTTTTATTTGTGTTGCTTCCTAAGAAAGACAGTGTATTCTGGGCCAAAATTGTCCCATGGCGTGTGGCCACTCCTTTGAAGGACCACAGGCCACCTGTTTACAGTCCCCTTGTTATACAACGAACTGGTTAAAGCATCACGCTTGCTTCGTCATAAGGCGTTCAACATCAGAAAAGATGGAGGAGCTGGTTTTGCCACAGAACCGGAATTTCAGTGCAAAAGAGCGCCTGTCATGTGCTGGTAACCTCTGACAGTGTGCAGTCCCTTGAGCCCCTTGGCCTGAGTTTTTGGCCACACATACCCCCTCTGTTCCTTTGCTTTAATGGAAGTGCAGTGCACCGGCGGATCCAAGATTGACAGAAGGCACTACATTTCAGTGCCCATGAAAGAGCAGCCTGAGCGTCCTCTGACACCGAATGATGAGTGTTGGAGACTGAGAATGGTCCCGGGTCTGCACAAGATGATCTGTGCCCATGACCAATGAAGAGCATATTATTTGTAGTATCTGCAGCAGAGGGAAGACACAGGTGCACTGCCTTGAAACATTGACACCGTGAGCTGTGAGTGTTTGCCAGGAGGGCACTCCAACTGAGCAGTACTTTCTTTTTTTCTTGAAAGGCTTGAATGAAGAGGCCCATGCAAAAGAAAACAACAGAAGAAGATTTGATGGACAATAGAAGCCTGCCAGAGAGGCTTTTTGAACGGACTCTGGGCATAGGTGGTTTCACAAGAGGTTTCCGTGTGATTGTATAGACTGGGTGTTAGAAGACTGTTTGTTTTGCTGGCATTGTCTAGTATAAGCAGAATAAAATCCATTTTCTGTGGAAAGGTGCCCCCTTTTCACCTCAGAGCATTGATGAGGGTCACCACTGTTCCACCTGAACATAAAAATTATTGTTTCATTTGTAATAGTGGTCGCTACTTTCTCCCGTTGTCTAAATATTCTTAATAATGTGTTTTCTAGTGGGTTTTAAACATGACGTTGTCATTTATGGGTGGGATTGTTTTTCTCTACCCAATTGACTTCTGCACCCGCTTCTCAACCTATGTCTTTTTCCCACTACTGTTTCTTTGCACTCTTTTCCTGAACATGAGCAGGTTAAAAGATTAGAATTCGTAAGCAACTCCTCTATACAGCTTCTGCATCGACACTAGTTAGTAGTGAACATCACTAGATAGAGGTATTCCTTATTTTGGCCTGCCATATGTGGCCTTTGTGCTTCTTCATGTTCAAGGAGACCTGTCCAGAGAGAGAGTCCAAGTACTAGGATTTTGCTCCATCAGCGACATCTTGATGATCTGGTGAATATAGACCTGGACTAAGATCAGTATGAGTATAGTGATTGCCTATGTAAGGGCAAAAGGAGGGTCTGTCGTACTTTGGTATTTGGGACCACGTAGAAGACAGGGCCCTACCCCTGTTTATTCATGTATTAGCAAACCGCGATTGGTCAATGCGGTATTTACAAGCGCTTTGCATAACGTCCCATTGCCAAATGCACTATGTATACGTTATTATACATTGACTCTGTGGGTTCCATCTTGGAGCGGTGGCCATCTTGTCATTGCCCTCACATAGACAAACACATTATAAGCCTTTAGAATACATGTACTTTCTGCTTGACTTCTCCATGACCTGGGCAGCTGGTCTCCGCTGCCCCAGGTCAGTCCGGTCTCACGAGCTCCCCTTCCTCCGGCCACCTGTGATTAGCATCAGGGCTTGACACACCATAAAGTCCTTTCATCGCACACAAGCCTCCGGCTAATCACTTTCGCACCTGCTTGTTCCTGCTTTATGGCCTGTTTCTCTAAACAGGAGATGCTCATGTTTATTGGGGTCAGATGTGGGATCTGAGCCTTGCTCGGTAAATAATTGCGGGCTGGCTGAACTGAAATGTGAGATTGCAATCACGACTCTGCTTGTTCTTTGAAGTAAAATATGTGAATGACCAACTGCAAGAGAAGGGCGGTGTTGCCCAGAGCATAATATGCATTATAAAAGAGAACACTGGTTTTCGTTCTGGAGACTGCCTCATTCAGTTGCTAAGGCTTCTGTGCGACGTAGTCTCACTCATTTGAGTTTAATAAAGATGTCTTTTCATATTTCAGCTTCTGTTGCCAAGTTCTTTGTGATATTATCAAGACATGCAGACTTTTATAATACCACATCAGGAAGTACTCGAAGTCATAGGGTGCTACCCCTAGCACCTCTGGAGTCTCAAAAATTGGAGTACTTCATGCTGAGTTTTCGTTCGATTCATGAGTGTATCCACAGCATGTGGAACCATGACTACTAACATGTTGTTCATGACTAGTCCAGCAGACTGTCGAATAGACACTGCAGCTGCCGCTGTAGCTCTCAAACAACTTGGCAACGCTCTGGCTACCGGATCTAATGTGGATGAGAAATATGCACAAGGCCGCTGTTTGTCACCAAATTGTTGCGTTAATACACTCAATGCACAACCTTCTCTTTCATGGACATATAGAGTAAACGGCTTACTGTAGTCAGGAGTACCCAACACAGGAGCTGAACACAGCGCATCACGTAAGTCAGAGAAGCTCTGTTGACATTCATCAGACCATGGCAAAGGGCTCGGAACACCTTTTCCAGTCAGGGCTACCAATGGTTTCGCCATGATAGAAAAATTTGGGATCCATTGCCTGCAGTATGACGTAACACCCAAAAACGCACGCACTTCTCTTTGTGTGCTTGGTACAGTCATCTGCGAAATTGCTTTGATTCTCTCTGGGGTCAACTTTCTTCCCTCCTTTGACAAAAGATGACCTAAGTAGGTCACTTCTTGGCAACAATATTGCAGTTTAGAAGGTGACACCTTGTGATGTAAGTCTGACAAATGACGTAATAAAGAAATTGTAGCTGCTTTGCAAGTTTCCTTGTCATCAGCAGCCAGTAAAAGATCGTCTACGTATTGGATCAGAGCAACACCATGAGGGAGTACAAGGGCATCTAATTGACTCTTCAATGCTTGGCTGTAAATTGAAGGGCTCTCGCAATAACCTTGTGGAGCGCGTTTGAACCTGAAGCTGCGACCTCCTAAGGAGAAACCAAAAATGTCTCTACTTTCCTCGGCTATGGGAATGCTGAAAAAGGCATTTCTCAAGTCGATCACTGTAAACCATGAAGCTGAGGCAGGAATCAATGTCAGTAATGCAGTGATATCTGGGACTACAGGAAACTGTGGGATCACTATTTTGTTGACTTCTCTGAGGTCAATCACAAATCTGTAAATTGGAGGTTTGGAAGGGTCAGTACGTTTCAAAATCGGCAGAACAGGACTATTGCAGACGTTCCCTCTAGTTTCCTCAATCACATCTTTCTGTATTAAGTCTTTCACAATCAGCAAGAGTGCTCGTTCACCTTCATTCGAAATCCGATACTGTGGGATTCGTGGGAATTTAACATTAGCTTTCAGACTTACCACATAAGGGGGAATTTCCAAGAGGCCTACATCATTAGGACCAGTCGCCCAAAGAGTATCAGGGAGAGAACGCAGCTCCTTTGGGAGTTTGTCCATCAACATATACATTGGAGAGATGACTCTTTTGCCTAAAGTGAGCTGTACTCATGTGGTAAATATTTCTCCTTTACCGGGACTGAATTTGATACAGGAACATAGTAAAATAGCTCAATAAAATGAGAGGCAGAATCCGTGGTATTAGAGGTTCGAAATGGGCTTTATTCCATTAATTCGATTATAATCGGTTGCTCCCAATGTTCCGTCACCACGAAGGTTCAGGAAGTGAAGCACACACTTTATTGACAAGAAGTAACTTTTATAGTACATACATTATAATGAAGTGAATACAGTAGGCGTAACAATTGATAAGGAAATTGACGTTTGGTCTGCGTAACCGAAAATGGGTGTAATAATGAGTAAAAAGGAACATGATTGGTTGTGATGTAATACATAGGTGGATCTATAAGATAATACTTGGCATAGATGCGCGCGCAGCAGTATGACGTGTAATTGACGTGTAACTAGGGGGGTGACGGGGACTTGACATTTAGCTCTATATGTGGAGACGAGAAGTCTGGGGGGTCAAGTCAACCTAATCCCAAATCATATCTAACATCCTATGTTTAAAGAACTATGTTATCCATAAAAGAAGGACTCTCGGACAGAATCTATTCTATACTGACTGTGCGTGCGTGTACAAGCGTCTAAGTGTCTACACTGAATGCAAGGGGGTAGGAATATTCCATGGTAACAGGGCTATGAATTACTTGCATGAGGACAGAGAAGTCGGCCTTTTGCTCGGTAACTGGAAGAATGTTTACTTAAGCTACTAGGCAGGAATGCATCGGCTGAGGGGGAAGCAGATAATTCGAAGGTGAAATACAGTTCTTGGCAGAGAATAGGCTGATGTCAGGCTTCGTGAGCCGCGCAGAGAATGAGACAAAGTTCATGGTCACAGATGCAGGCTCAGACTGGAGCTTTCAGAGGCAGAAGGCAAGAAGAGTTTGATGACAGAATCAGGGCCTACTTGCCTGGACTGTAAAATGGCATAAGTGAACCATATAAAACCGGTGGCCTTTCGTACTTAGGAAGGGAATATCCGGCCTATTCATGGCGGATCTGACAAAGGACATGTTGACGGTGGACGCACATGTATTTGCGTCTTCATAACTGGAACTGGAGGGAACATACATGTACTTGTGACATGCACATGGAACCGTTGGGGTCCAAGATAGGGGACATAACTGACCAGAAAAATCCATATTTCCACATTCCCTCCTTGTCCCCTACTTGCCCTTCAAGAGATATCAATCTTCATCAATCCATTGATCTGTTCATATAGCATCATTTGTTCTTCTTTCTTCTTCCGGGATCTTGAATGAAAATCTTGATGTGGAATGCACGATGTGGCACACAGACCACAAATCGCTGGTCCACATTGTAGACATAGACAGCAACTGAATAGTATGAGAAGGCCAATACCTAGGAAGGATAAAACTCTCCATCCCCAGGCCGATACCGCATTCCAAAACCAACTGGACCAAGTCCAAGTGCCTGGGTTCTGGTGTATCTGGCTTACAATCTTATGAAGGCGAGTGATGGCTTTATATACAGATGGCGAATTTTCTGGTATGAATACGCAGCAGCTTGATCCGATGACCCTACAAGCTCCGCCCCTATCAGCCAGGATGACGTCAAGGACAAGACGATTTTGAAGCACAACAATCCGCATAGCAGACTGCTCTTCTGTTAAATTGCCTAAGGCGGAAATAGTTTCATTTACTACTGCTTCAAGGGTTCTAGTTAATCTACGTATCAGCTTACTATTGGTAACTGTACCTATATAGGGAAAGATGCCTTTATTGAAATCTACATACTTGTCCCATGCCGTCTCAGTATAATCGACAATTGGGAGATCTCTCCGCTCTCTATTGTGTACTAAATGAATATTTCTATAATAATCAGGAGGAGCTAGGAAAACAGGTGGCAAAAGGAATGCTATGTAGCAGGTACCATCCCAATCTAGAGGTAGACGCATATATGCAGTCTGACCACATATAAAGTAGGAGTGGCGATAAGCTCTGAATGAAGATTTGCCTTGATCACTGAATTCTACTGTAGTAGTGCATTGACTATGGCCCATACGTATGGAACCAACCTTTCTTACACACAATTCACCTTTTGCTGGGAATACTGACATGGTGGGTAAGACTAGCTCAACTTCGGATACGACATTTAGAATCATGAGATTAGGTGTAAAATTACCTAATCCATACACTTCATTTTCTAGATCAGTTCCTGTTCTTTTGGGGCGACCCTCCTTGTCAGGGTAGCAGACTTTGAGTAAAACTAGGTTCAGGTTTCCCCATATCCAATGATCTTGGTAAACTGCTGTGTCTGAGTCTATGGAATTGATTAAACTGAACCATGCTCCACAGGAGCCATTATGTGTGAATGGATGTGGAAAGAAAGGCAGGACTCCTTCATAATTCTGATAGGGAGGGAGTCGGCCACACACCCAACAAGTGGTGGCATTACTAGTCTGATGGGAATGATGTAACATACTAATGAAAGTGTTATTGCGCAGCGCAAGTCTATAAGACAATTCATGCGGAGGTAAATCACTAAAAGAATGTTCAGCAGCAACATTATAAACATGTCTAGAAATAGGGTAATATATGTGCAACAACATACTTGTAATGATTATTAAAAGACTCAATAAAAACAAAATTAATAATGTCACTATGCAGTGGCTACGCAGTGATTTACAATACGCCTGTCGTTTCAACATTTTTCGGGTATTTTCTCTACTCAGGTCCAAGGGATACATGTCAGAGACAATTCAACTGCTTCACCTTGGAGAGGACTTAAACAATCAAATTGCTCGACTGGTTGGGCCTAAGCTTTAGTTTGTAATTTTCAGATTTGTTAGGTTCAACAAAAGGGAGTTTTGTATCAGTCTGTGAGGGAGTGCAGGGCACAATGTCTATATCCGAGGATAGTCCATGAAATTTCTTGATGTGGCTTGAATGAATCCAGCCCTTGCGGCCCTCGATCTTCACGGCTGTTCTTGTGGTCAACAGGACCAACTTGGGTGCTTTCCACCTGGGCTCCAGCTGAGTCTTTCGGTCGAAATTCCTCACAAAGACGAGATTACCCGGAACAACGTCATGGGGTTTCACCTCAGTGTTGTCGGGAAAAGCTGCAGCTACCTGTGAACGAGAAGATTGTAGTGCAGACATCAAGGAAGCCAAGTAATCTGTCAGCATATTACAGTCAATATCAGTTATTTTGCGTGGTATAGGCGTCCCCCACATATTCGGTGGTCTACCGAAGATCACCTCATACGGGGATAGCCCTGTTCGAGAGTGTGCTACCATTCTCATGTAAAAGAGTGCAACTGGTAACGCTACTACCCAGTCGACACCTTTCTCTCTGCATATTTTGGACATTCTAATTTTCAGTATCTGGTTATGTCTTTCTACGAGACCTGCTGCCTCGGGGTGTCGGACACAGTGGAATTTCCACTGATAACCTAACAGAAGTGAAACGTGTTTCATTAATTCGGATGAGAACGGCTGGCCGTTATCTGAGTAAACAGCACGTGGTAAACCGTATCGTGGGAAGAATTCTCGAACCAACTGTTTGGCAGTAGTCGGGGCAGTGTAATCTGAAACCGGGTATGCCTCCGTCCAACGGGACAGAGCACAAACAACTACGAGAACATATTTGAATCCTCGACATCGTTCCATCTGGATATAATCCATCTGGAGGACTTCAAAAGGATGATTAGGGGTATGAAATCCACCCTGTTCTACGGGAACACTTTTTCCTGGGTTGAACTGACAACAGATCATACAGGTACGGACCTTTTGTTTTGCTGCTGCTCGTAAATTTTTATTGAACCAAATGTGTTGAATGCTGTCTAGCATAGCTTTTTCTCCTAAATGTGCTGGACTATGTATAGTGTTAATTATGACTTGGACCATTGAATCAGGAAGGAACCATACAGACCTTTCCTTCATCATCCATCCTTGGTCCGTTTGGATCCCTCCTAATTCAGTCCATTTCTTTATTACGTCTGGTGTAGCATGTGTCTGTATGTCAATTACGTCAAGAGTAGGATCTTTAACTGTCATACAATGTGTTGGTGTCGGGACTATTGTCTTTGTCATATCGGGGGTTTGAGTTTGAGCAGTCAGTTTAGCTGTTCTGTCGGCTAGATCATTGCCTTGGGAAATGATATCAGTAACCTTTGTATGGGCCTTACATTTCATAATTGATATTTCAGTGGGTAGATGTATTGCATCTAATAATGTATGAATGAGGGGTCCGTGCTGAATGTGGGCACCGTGGGAAGTTAAATAACCTCTCTCTCGCCACAGCACGCCGAAGTCATGTACAACTCCGAATGCATAACGCGAGTCAGTGTATATGTTGACTTTTTTATTTATGGCTTGAATACAGGCTTGTGTCAGAGCGATAAGTTCTGCGGCTTGAGCTGACAAAGTATTTATACGATTAGTTTCAATGACTTCAGTATCTGTTGTGACTGCGTAGGCGGCTACTAACTCTCCTGTACTTGTTCTCATGCATGAACCATCTACATACAAGGTCAGGTCTGGGTCTGACAATGGGACATCGGTTAAGTCTTGTCTGGGTTTTGTTGTTATTGTAATAACTTCAATACAGTCATGGGCTAGTGGGTCTGTTCCGACTACTGGTAAAAGTGTGGCAGGATTCAATGTGTTACAGCGTCTGATTTCTATATGTGGCTGAAACAATGTAAGTTCATACCCTGTAAGTCGTGCTATGGTCAAGTGTTGTGTTTGTGTTCTATTTACAAGAACCTCTACTGCGTGTGGTACTTGAACTGTCAATGGATGTCCTAACACTATGGCATCGCTTTGTCTGATTGCTAAAGCTGTCGCTGCCACTGATTTCAGACATGCAGGCAAAGCCTGAGCTACGGGATCTAATGTACTAGAAAAATAAGCACATGGTTTGTGTGATCCTGCTTGTTCCTGTGTGAGTACTGACAAGGCAGTACCTTCGCGTTCTGTAACAAAGAGTGTAAACTGTTTTCTGTAACATGGTGTTGCTAAAACAGGTGCTTGACATAAAGTTTTCTTTAAGCTTTCAAAAGCTTGTGTATGTTCTTGAGTCCAAGGGAGAACAGTCGATGTGGCTGCCTCCTGTGTTGTCAACTGAATGAGTGGTTTTGCTAGAAATGCATATTGCGGGATCCACTGTCTACAGTATGAAGTGAGGCCTATGAAAGCCCGCACCTCCTTTTGTGTCTTGGGTATTGGCATGTTAGCTATCAACTGAATGCGGTCTGGTGTAAGCTGCCTTCCCTCCTTGGACAGCGAGTGTCCAAGATAAATAACTCGCTGGACACAGAATTGCAGCTTAGAAGGGGACACCTTGTGCCCTTTTTCGGCTAGAAATTGTAAAACTGTCAGTGATGCTTTTTCACATTCAGGTTCGCTTCGGGCGGTGATCAGCAGATCATCGACGTATTGAAGCAGAGCAGTGTTAACTGGCATGTGGATACTGTCAAGTTCTCGTTTCAGTGCTTGGCTATAGATGCTGGGGCTTTCTGTAAATCCTTGAGGTGCGCGGGTGAATTTAAAGCTACGCCCATTTAAACTAAATCCGAACAAATATTGGCTTTCCGGATCTATTGGGACGCTGAAAAAGGCATTCTTGAGATCGATTACAGTGAAGAATGTCGCTTCGGAATCAATAGCTGTCAGTAATGACGAGATATCTGGGACCACAGGGAATTGTGGCACAATGCATTTGTTTAACTCGCGCAGATCAATAACCAATCGATATACTGGCGGGGCCTTCGGATCTGTTCGTTTAAGAATCGGTATTATCGGTGAATTACATATATTGGAGTCTGTTTCCACAACTACTCCTTGGGCAATGAGCTCGTCAATGATTTGTAGTAAAGCCACTACAGCATCTGGTGGTAACTTGTATTGTCGCATTCGTGGTAGCACCACTCCTGCCTTTAATGTGACTTGATATGGTGTAATATTCATGCATCCAACATCAGTAGGGCCTTGTGCCCATAGACGTGTAGGTAAAATCTGTAATCGGGGATCCATGTCTCTAGACACATAGTGACCTTTAAAATCACGTAAAAACAATCTTACTCCTTCCGGAGAACAACATATTATGGCTCCTAGAGCTTTTAACGTTTTTATTCCTAATAGATTTTCTGGACATGATTTAGTAAGCAATAAATCTGTGGTTCGGGTCAAAGGTCCTATCGTAAGTGGCAGAGGTTGTGACACTTCATTAACAATAGGTTTTCCTGAAAAACCAAGGGAAATATTCTGTGAGCCTGAGAGGGGTGCCCCTGGAACTTCACTACGTTTTATGGTCGTTCGACTTGCCCCTGTATCGAGTAGAAATTTTCTATCTTGGCCTAATAATTCACTATGTACATAAGGTCCTTCTTGGTCTACTGGGATTTCAATAAGGGGTAAGTCAACTTCCCTCTCTAGGCTTGTTCATGCGTAACGCTGATACTCGGGATATTCATACTGTGCGGTCTGATACATTTGTCGTGTTGTTGTCTGTGTGGCAGCAGCAGGCAACGGTGGTGCAGCTGGCACAAACTGTATTGGCTGTTGTGCGGCTGGCATGGCCTGGGCATGCTGCGTAGCTCCTTGTTCATTCTGATCTTGTCTAAGTGGCCGTGATCTTTCTTGTGTTTTACCTATGGCGATATTATGTTTTAAAACTGGACAATCGTGTACGTAATGGCCTGGCTTTTTACAATAATTGCATGTCCCTTTTACAGGTCCTGCTGAATCGGAATGTGTCATACCCCTTTTATGCCCTTCAGCTGGAACTGTCTGGGAAACTAGCATTTTCATTTTCGTGTCTTTCATGCGTCTGTGTTCATGTTCTTGTTCCTCTCTAATTCTATTGTGATGGTACTGTAACATTTGTAACATTTGTGATGGAGTGTTACCTTGCCAGGTACTCTCGAATTTTAATACTCTATTCTTTACTGGGGGCAGAGCATTTTCTACTAATTTTGTTACAAACAGATGTGGGTATGATTCGCTACTTGCTTTTATGCCACTATTTATACCAAAACATTTTTCAAATCGGGCATAGTAATCACTAGTGTCTTCATCTTGCTTCTGCTTACAGGCTGAAATTGTACCCCAATCTTCCTTTTTCGTAGTTAATAAACGTGGCAGTACCTGTACTAGTAGACCTGGTAGTGCTTTAGTTTTGTCCCCAAGCCCCGAACCTGGACCTCGGGCCCTTTCTTCTGCTTCTAATGCTGACCATTCTATCTTTTGGTCACCTACCTCCCACTCTTTTTCCTTGAGTTTCTCATAAATGCCAGCAGGCATCAACACCTTTAATATTGTCATAATGTCGGGGTAGGTATACTCTCCCATGAGTAACATGTCTTTAATTTCTCGGTGAAAACCCGCTGGGTCTTTGTCATGACTGGGTACCACTTTCTTCATTTCTAACAATTCTATTTTCGATATGGGCGTATATACAAATACGCGTTTAAACTGATTGTCCTCACCCTTTATTGGGTGCACTTCTCGTAAGGGATTCTGTCTATCTATGTGATACGTAGTTCTTTCCTTGACGGACAATGGAACATGTTCTGAACATACAAAAAGAATATACTGCTTTCTTGATTCTAGAATTTCTTTAATTAATTCAGTACCTAGACCTCTCCATTTATTCATAAGTAATTCAGTCAGTATGTCAGGCAAGGGACCAGGGTCCGAATGCTGACTCCGATATAGTATAATGAGTTGTTGAATCATATAAATCCCAGCTAACCTTTGTTCATCTGGGGTAAGATTCAAAAATGTGCGTACTACTGTATCATCACTATATTTTCCGGGACTGTCCACCCAATGGACAGCTGCCCTGGCTAAATCTTGTTCATCCATAGAATCGAGGAAATGATAACCCCTTCGTTCTCGGAGTAGTTTGTCGGCGGTTTGGAACGAATGCTCGTTAGACCTTATATTAATTATAGGTATTTGAAAATTCCTGTTATTATCTGGACATATCGGATGTATTGAGTCAGTATGATATCTAGTCTGATTCCTATTACAAGATCTTCCTTTACCTACATAGGCTATGGTGTCCGACTGTCCTGTGGGCAGTCCTGACCCTTCTTCCTCGTTTTGTTCGAACTCGTCTACCTCTAATCGCTCTTCGTGTAGGCGTTCTATTTCTTTACGGATCTTTCGGCACATGGCTATTATACAATTTTGTTTATCATGTCTCCCTTCCGATATATTCTGGCTCCATCTTGTAAGAATTTTCATTGCTTCCGGGTCTACCCCCGGTCGGTCTTGATTTCTGATCACACAGTTTATGAGGAAACGTAACAGTTCCCCCTGTATCTCTACTTTCTGGTATTCCATAGCTCTGTAAATACATTCTGGATCTCGCCCCGTTTGGACAAAATGATATATATTATCTAGATGCGCAGTCATTCCTGGTAACTTCGCTAAATACACTGCGGCTCGTCTGATACGCAATGATGCTAGGGTCATTTCGTCCTCTTTTCCAGGCACCGGGTCATATCTACAATCTATAAGAAGTTCCTTAAGCGCACGGGCACTAAGGAGTTTGGGTGTACGTGAATGCGCTGACTCTTGAAAAGTAAGTTTATTTATTCTGGGTGGCGTAGAAAAGATATTGGTAGCTCCTCCCGCGGCCCCATCTGGGGCGTCGGGTGTAAAAGGATTCGTCGAACGTGACACAGCAACTACAGGTGTGGGCACAGCCATAGAAGTAGCTGTAGGAGCGGATACAGAAACAGATGTGCTTGCCGGAACTTGTGACTCGATTTGTTGCTGTAGGGATACGGGCACTGGATCTTGGCGTTGAACCTCCCTGGTATGCGGTCTATGTGGGGCGGAATTAGCATACTCGGGAGCTGCGTCATCTAAATATGAGGAAAGAAAAACATCTTCTGCGGTTCTAGGATTCCCCTTAGGATGTACCTTTATTGGGAACAATGGGGTTGGCAAGTCTTTTGGTGTTTCTGGAGTAGCCTTAGGTAATCCTTCGGCCAGAAGGGGATACATACCATTCATAAGGGCATTTCTTTGTCTGTCTACTTGTTCTGATTTCACTCGGATACCTTCCTCAATTAATAGATTCTCTCGAACTTTATTGGAATTCTCTTTACTCTTCTCTTCCTGTCTACGTGCTTTTTCTGTTCGTCTATGTGATTCTTTACGCCATAATTCAACGGCGTCTTTCTGTGACTGTCTGACTTTCCTTTTCCATAACTCTTCCTCGACTTTCATGATGCACTCTGCATCCCAGGTCCCCGCTGTGGGCCACCTCTGACTTTCTGGTAATCCCTTGGTATAGTCTACCCATAAATCAAGAAATAATATAGCGTCTAAGCCATGTTTGTGATACATAAAGTGCCCTGGAGTGTCCCTAGGAGGAATAGGGACGGCTTCTTCGAGAACCCCTTTTCTGGTAGTGATCTGTCTTAATTTCGAAAAGAGCGGCATATTGAGAACTGACCTTATACTTGATTTTTGACCTGATACTTGAATTTGAACAGACTTAATACAATAAACACGATAATGAACAGTCATTCATACCACGATATACAGAACATACTTAAACACTTTAAACATTTAACATTAAACCTTTAACTGAAACAACAATGATGATCGTCTGCATAACTAATCACCAAGCTTAATTCTCGACAATAACTAGACAATAACTAGACTCTTCGGAATACTTCGGAATACTTGATATACTGCTAAACAGTACAGATACACTGCTAAAACAGTGCAGACCGGATTTGTGTACCCAAACCCGTCTTGACCGGCACAACCTATGTGCACGTCAGAAATGCCTCCCCAGCAATGGTACTCACCGGGTAGCTTCGGAAACGGAAGGCCTCAGTAACTTGAACTTGAACCGGACCGGACTCGACTCGACTCGACTCGTCGGACACTGGGCTTGACTTCGGACTGGTGGGTCTCTGTATACCTCGGATCTTGCTCTCTCAGCTAGGCTCTGGTCGGGATACTTCGCACTTCTCACCGCCTCGTCTGGGTGTTGATCGCAGTCTCAGTCGCCCCCGCTTGACCGGAGGGAGATACAGGAAATCCTGCTGGTACGCGTTATTGTCCGTCCAGCTGTGGCAGGAGACCGGGCCTGCAACGCACCGCCGGCGCGTGAGATGAGAAAGTGTCCCTGTTCGGGCGCCATCATGTGGTAAATATTTCTCCTTTACCGGGACTGAATTTGATACAGGAACATAGTAAAATAGCTCAATAAAATGAGAGGCAGAATCCGTGGTATTAGAGGTTCGAAATGGGCTTTATTCCATTAATTCGATTATAATCGGTTGCTCCCAATGTTCCGTCACCACGAAGGTTCAGGAAGTGAAGCACACACTTTATTGACAAGAAGTAACTTTTATAGTACATACATTATAATGAAGTGAATACAGTAGGCGTAACAATTGATAAGGAAATTGACGTTTGGTCTGCGTAACCGAAAATGGGTGTAATAATGAGTAAAAAGGAACATGATTGGTTGTGATGTAATACATAGGTGGATCTATAAGATAATACTTGGCATAGATGCGCGCGCAGCAGTATGACGTGTAATTGACGTGTAACTAGGGGGGTGACGGGGACTTGACATTTAGCTCTATATGTGGAGACGAGAAGTCTGGGGGGTCAAGTCAACCTAATCCCAAATCATATCTAACATCCTATGTTTAAAGAACTATGTTATCCATAAAAGAAGGACTCTCGGACAGAATCTATTCTATACTGACTGTGCGTGCGTGTACAAGCGTCTAAGTGTCTACACTGAATGCAAGGGGGTAGGAATATTCCATGGTAACAGGGCTATGAATTACTTGCATGAGGACAGAGAAGTCGGCCTTTTGCTCGGTAACTGGAAGAATGTTTACTTAAGCTACTAGGCAGGAATGCATCGGCTGAGGGGGAAGCAGATAATTCGAAGGTGAAATACAGTTCTTGGCAGAGAATAGGCTGATGTCAGGCTTCGTGAGCCGCGCAGAGAATGAGACAAAGTTCATGGTCACAGATGCAGGCTCAGACTGGAGCTTTCAGAGGCAGAAGGCAAGAAGAGTTTGATGACAGAATCAGGGCCTACTTGCCTGGACTGTAAAATGGCATAAGTGAACCATATAAAACCGGTGGCCTTTCGTACTTAGGAAGGGAATATCCGGCCTATTCATGGCGGATCTGACAAAGGACATGTTGACGGTGGACGCACATGTATTTGCGTCTTCATAACTGGAACTGGAGGGAACATACATGTACTTGTGACATGCACATGGAACCGTTGGGGTCCAAGATAGGGGACATAACTGACCAGAAAAATCCATATTTCCACACTCCTGAAGGAGAACAGTACAGTGTCGCGTGCAGGCGTTTCAACAGATCTAAACCAAGCAGATTCTCATTACAACCGGTTGTTAGGATAAGGGGTGCTTCTAGTTCGCATGGCCCAACAGATATTGACAAAGGACTAGAAACAGGATTGTGAACAGGGGCGCCTGAGAATCCTACCGAAGTGTTCGTTAAGCCAGACAAAGGTGCGCCAGGGAGTTTCGCATGCATAATTGAACTTTTTGCCGCACCAGTATCCAACAGAAACGGTTCGACCACGCCTGAGGTAACTACTGCGACATAAGGTCCACTCTGATCAACTGGAACTGATACTACTCCCTCTCTTTGCCTGCGGCTGTCCTAGTGCTCGCTTCTTTGAATGTCTTCATTATGATCATAGTAATCTCCAACATGATACTGTGGAGATCTACCTGGTTGCGTAGGTTGTATATTTCGCTGATCAAAATAATTCGATTGGCGATCAGTCTGTGGTGTCATCGTACCACGCCCTCTACCTCTAGGAGCTTGCATAAACCCAACATTACCTCTCTGAGCTGGGACACCACTAGTTTGTGGGTGCAGTACCGGACACTCATTTTTATAATGACCCTCCTTTTTACAATAAGCACACTGATTCCATGCTAACTGTTGTCGGGAAAAACCATAATTAAATCCTTGGGCCGTCCCTTGCTGGAATTGTGGTTGTGGCTGAAACTGGGGTCGCTGCTGTGAATCTGACTGATTCGAACGAGGCGGAAACGCCTGTTGCAGAAGAACTTTGGTCTTTAGATCTTTCGTTTTCTTTTCTGACTTTTCCTTCTCTTCCTTCTCTCTATTCTCGTAATACTGAGCAGTTGCAAGTATCTGTGCTGTCGTCGACACTGCCCATGCACTTTCAGAATCCTTTAACTTGTTACTAAGCTCAGGTAGTAAATTAAACACGAACTTGTCGACAAACAATCTCTGGCCTCCCTCAGTACTCATATCTTGCCCACTGTGGTCTACGAAGGTCTCTTCAAATCTAGTGAAGAAGTCAGAGACTCTTTCGTCCTTCTTTTGCTTGCATGCCGATAATTTATCCCAATTGACTCGTAACGCTGCCATCAGCGTTTTCATTAGAGTAATTATTCTGCCAGGTAAAGCAGCAATCAGAGGTTCAGGTTTAGCACCGCCAATTTGTTGCGCATCTGCCGCTATAATAGCTGCCCAATCACCTCCTAAGGCGACTGGGTGGTTCTCTTGCCGAATTTTGGCCCATATAGGCTGTGGCACCACATTACCAAATAGCATTTCAATGTCTGCTAAATTCATGACACACGCTTGAACCGTCTGCGTTAACTCTTTGTAATAACCAGCAGGATTTTTACACGGGTCCGGTAACGCTTGTTTTACGGCTAATACTTCGGCCCGTTTCCAAGGGATGTGTATCCACACTCTCTGGAAATGTGCCGGAGCAGCTGCAATATTTTGAGCCGCATCAGCTTGAACTGCATCACGCCATATCGGTGGAACTTCCCTCATCGGATATTGTCCTCGTCTTTTCCTAGTAGTAATCGGTGAACCATCAGGGTCTCTTGTCGCTCGAAGAGGGGACTCATCCCTGTAAGCTAAAATCAGTTCTATCGCTCCCCTTACTTCTGGACCTATCACCATTCCTGCGGCAAATTTCTGCTGAATATTTATCAGGTCAGAGGGGACGGAGTCTAAATCATCATCTTCCCATTCTTCACGCACAAGTTAACACATCACGTCAAAAACATAACGTTGAGTTGTTTCATTCCATTGCATAAAGGTATCTAACACTCTTCGTGCATCATACTTCACAGTTTTTGACATCCACCTAAGAGCTGTCGAATCTAACGTGTCTCGTTCCTGGGGACCAGGAAGCTGACTACGTCTCTGTATAGAGTCAGAAACGGGGGTCCCAATTAAAGACCTGTAGAGAGGAGTTAAGATATTAGTTACAGAGTCGGTTATTTTCCGACGAACGGAAAGCGGAGTCAGAATGTTCACAGGGTTCGGGGACAGAACAGCTGAAGCAGATTAAATAGTAAGGGTAGGAGTAGCAGGTAAAGCAGTTTGCGAAACGACAGGCAAAGGCGGAACCGGCGCCCCAGGAAGAGGGGGTGCCGAAGGAGCATTAACCACGGGAAGGATAGGAGCTGGAATCAAAGGAAGTGGAGCAACTATTCCAGGCTGACCAGCAGCTGGCTGTACAACAGGTAGCAACTGTGGTACTGTAATACCCTGTGCATATGGTGGGGGTGAATTCAACAGGTAAGACAACAGAGGATCCTTTTCATGATCCTCCATCGGCTTAGTAGGACATGATGGCAATACAGGGTAACATTTATCAATTGCTAAATTATATTTTCTATTCGCCATCTCCATTGCTTTCTCAATCTCGTTGACATGCAGCTGCCTAGCAGACTCCATTAAAGTCAACCCTTTCTCTTTCTGTTCTTTCTTCGTTTTCCTAATTTCTCTCTGTTTGGCTTCTTTGCGCCATACGCGAAAAGAATCAAACATTGCCGGCCGGGCTTTTTTCTTGAACAACTTCATTTCTAGATTGTCTAGTATTTCCGTTTCGAAGCTACCATGCGGAGGCCAACTAAGGACACCATCTTTTTTGGTGTAACGGGCCCATACTTCATTATACGTAATAGGACCCACACCATGTTTACAATAGAGCTCATATGTAGGAGTTCCAATCGGAGGAACCAAACACGAATCCTCCAACCGGGAATCCCCGTTGCAATGTAACCAGGACAAGAAACAATTACTACTGGTAGTCATGACAACAAAGACAAATTCCAACAAAAAAATGCGCAGAGAACTTAGGCCTACCAAAATGAACCAATACCAAAACAAAGATTATCTAAACAAGAGTAACCAATGATAATCTACGAATTAAACCAGAGCAACAAGGAACAACCAAACTGAGCGTAGCCCACTTAATACTTAACTGAAATGTGGAAGACGTCACCAAGGAGAACCCGTCTACGTCTCGCCGTACTAAGGTCTGCACCTCGGGTCCAAGACAGGGCGACAGTCAAGGCAGCGGTCCTCTGTAGCCGTCTGGGAACGGGAACCCTCGTGGAAGAGATCGTCGGGCCACTTTTACGACATGCAGGGATCGATGAAGCGGGGTACCTCCCTCCGGAATCTTCACACGAAACTTCTCGAACTTTTCAGGCTTTGGACCGGTACCGGATGACGTCGCCCCACGTTGGGCGCCAATTTGAGGTTCTGGACTTTTAAGAGTCCAGAGGTGTCAGGGAAACAACACCCGAAGACCCTTGAGTTCCTCCTGTCCAGGTGCACAAATAAACAGAGACACGGGCTTCTCGATGGTGGCGTCAAAGACCAAGGTTTATTTACTGCAGGGACACAGAAATCATAGGAACCACACAGAGGCAGAATCTACGAGACTGTTCAAATTGCATTAAGTGGGTTACTCTTTAAATACACGCAAAATGTCTTTAGGCTACATTACACAAATATTTCTCATGCCCAACCCGGTATCCCAAACAAACAGTAAATTTGACATCAAACAATAATTAGTCGTAGGTTTTCGGTATTCGATCAGGTCCTCTCGACAGTTTTCCATTCTTTGCCCGATCCTCCCCATCATAAAAATCGTAACCTCCCCATTGTAAAAGCCCAGAAGGAAAAGAGCAGAGCCAGGTGCAAAGGATTGAAATGTAGGATAAGAGGTGTTTATGGATCATAAACGGGCATGGCTACCGTCTTCGGCCTTTCAGTCAGGACAACGGACACGAGAACCAGTATAGCAGGAGTGGCCTCAGGCAAGGGAGGTAGCTTGACTCTGCCTCGTCATGCAGCGTCAGCCTTTCTCGGGCTCGAGCTTACGTGTCCTTTACAAGGTGACTCTGCCGGGGTCATCGTCCGTTCATTGACTATGTGAGGGCAAGAAACAAGATGGATGCCACAACTAAAATGGATGCCATGACTTTTATGACAGAATGCCCTATTTTCCAGTGAATTCATGCTAGGGGTGGGCGGAATTTGCGGAATTAACCTTCGCAAATTATCGCGAAAATGTTTAAAATTATCGCAAACAAGCAGAAATATCGCGAAGATGCGGAAGTTTTTTTCCGGCATGTTCGCGAGATTTTCTGCATGGTTGCGGGTCGCCAACTTACCCATGTGGTTGCTTGCGGGCGCGGCCATCTTGTTTTGAGTTGTTCTCGCGGTGCATGATCGCGAGAAGAAAGACGTGATCGCGCGACGCATGACGTCACTGCGGGCGCAAACTGTCGCGAGACAGCGCAAATGGCTAAAAACAATACAACATCTCATGGAGAACGCGACCGGATCAAGAAAACTTGTCGGCGAACGCAGGGATTCAGGTAAGGCGATCGCGCGCGCGCGAGAATGTATTATTTTACAGCGCGAGCAAGAAACAAATTATCGCCAAGCTGCGGAAACCGGAATTTTTGACATTTTCGCGCTCTCCGCGGAACGCGAAAATGTCAAATTATCGCAATTTCCGCGAACGGAACGAAATTTTTTCCCAGGCCTAATTCATGCTAGTTGCGCAGCGAAAACACTGTCATGTATATAATGGATCATTTGCGGTTCATTGGTACCGAAATCGTGTCAGTACTACGATACCGAATTCACGGGTTCGGATCGCTACAGAACCTCAGAGCCTTGGACAATGCAGGAATAATATGTGGATCCGCAGGGGAGAGCCGCTCGCAGCACAGCACCTCGGCTTCATGTTTTTGGAGTTTCTTCTCAAGGACCATACGGGAGCCATAAACCGTCTTAATAGCATGTCCACAAAGGACAGTTTTAAATGTGTCCCATTCTATTCCTGAGTTTGAAGCAGTGCCTGCGTTAGTTTGGAAGTACGAGTCATAGATTGTGTCAGGGAAGCACAAAACACTGCATCCTGAAGTGCAGCAATGGGGAGACACCAGGTTGGTATCCTAGCTTTGTGTGTACCCCACACTAGCTGAAGCTGTAATGGGCTGTGATCAGAAATCATGCAGGCCAGGTACTCCGCACTGGAGACTTTAGGCAGGGTGTTATCTGAGCAGTATATCACTTCTATCCTTGTGTGGAGGTCGTGAATCGAGGAGTAGTGAGAGTATATTCACATAGTGGGGTGCTTGCTGTGCCATGCTTCGGGCAGTTGCATGTTACTAGCCCAGTCCTTTATGTGTTGTGTTAGACCAATGGATTGTGCGTATGAGACCGGCAGCTGTGAGCGATCCAAGGTAAGATCGAACACTAAATTATAACCCCCTCCCCAATATGTAGGTGCGGTGGAGTCACCAAGCAGTGATGACGTGGTTGTCTGTAGGAATGAGGGTTGCCCTGAATTTGGAGCATACAAGGAGACCAGTACCAGCAGGAAGCCATTCAGAAGACCTTCCAAGGTAACATAATGGCCCTGTGTGTTATCTGGGAATGCCCGGTGCCACCCATATAAGAGCGCCCCTAGCGTACCCTGAGTATATAGTGCCCACCACAGTGCCCCTCCATCTTTTGTGAAGCGAGGAGAGGGTTTGTGTGGTAAGGTGTGTCTCTTTTATTAGCGCAAAAGAGATTCCATGACTGCATAAGTAGTGATAGACATTATGACATTTAGTGCATCCAGCTGGAAACCCTGACGTTCCATGTTAATAGAGAGTAGTAATTGCTGCCCATATAAGTATTAGCCTGCAAAAAAGTAGAGCAAGGATTGAACCCAAACTGCCATCACCCACCGCCCAGGCCACCCTCCTGGCACCCACCCCCAAACAGCAATTCTGAAACCATACCCTTTGTGTACATTATGCATGGCATATCGAAATAAACAGATCATATTATATATCTTAAGAATACCCAACACCCCACCCCAGGCTGGCTTGCCAACGGGCAATTGGCCATCTGCACTATAATGCAACTAATCAAAACAAAAAAGCAATAGTGAGGAAGAAAAGAAAAGTACATTTAACAATGCAAAAATCAAACTGTGAAGAGGTAAGAGGAAGAGAAAGGAAAATAAAAGCATAAGAGAGCTAAATCAGCCACTTATCGGATACAGGGGCGTAGCAAGTCCACACATCTTCTGCATTGGGGCCACCAATCAGGGTCCGTATCGGTATCAGCCAGAGTACAGGCTCGTGAACAATAACCAGGGTGAAGTACAACGGATACTTTGTCGGTGTGGTAGATTCATCGTTCCAGAAAGATCCTTTGGATCGCTGTGTAGGACATCACCCAAGCTCCTAAGACGTTTGTGGAGTGACCACGGGCCTCCCCGACAATGTCTCAAGCTGTGAGGCCGATAGTTGTAGCGTTTGTTCCAGAACCGTGTCCGAGTCGGATTCAGATATAGGGGGTGACCTGGAGTTGCCAATGAGTTCTGCCTGATTGATGGCTTGCTCACGTTCAGATGCCGCTTGAGTCCCCGTCGGGCGTTGCGTTCCACCCCTGCCTTGGTGTCTGCGCAGGCCTGCCAGTTTCCATGGCTGTCAATGTTCTGGTGAGGCTGCAGGAGGAGCATGAGTGAGACGGTTCTGGTCTATCCAGGCCCAGGCCTCTTCAGGAGTGAAGCAGAAGATGGTGCTATCCTTATGCCGAATGCGCAACCTGTCAGGGAACTGCAGCAAATATTGTATCTTGTGGTCCCGAAGGCATTTCTTGACGTCAAGGTGTTGCACTGATAGTAGTCTGGGTAAATGTGGACTGCGGCATTTTCCACTTGCCATGGGCCGCGGGCCTTGGTTGTCTGAAGGATGTGATCCCTATCGCGATAATTAAATAGCCTTGCTACCACAGGTCAGTGGGGTTGCCCAGACGTGGAGGACCCCCAGGCACTCTATGTGCCCTCTCGATCGAGAAGAACTTGGAAACCCTGCCCTTCAGAATTTCCATGGAGAACCATGACTCTAAATACAACTCCATACTTTGGTCTTCAATTTGCTCTGGCAGGCCTACTATTCATACGTTATTCCTGCGTGACCTGCCTTCCTGAACCTCCACCTGGCTCCTCAGATATTCCATCTCTTGTTGGAGGATTTTGATCTGTTCCATTGCCACAGACACGATGGGCAGCAGGGATGCCAGTGCTGATTCCGTATCCCCCACTCTTTCCTTCAGTTTTTTATGATTCTCCCTCAGGAACTCCATTTCCGCCCGCAGCAAGTCTATGTTTGGGCCCAATGTAGACTTAATAGCTAGGACAGCTGCCATCAGTTCATAAAACCGGTGTGAGTGGTCCTCGTGGCATACCGGACCCCGGGTCATTGTCTGCAGATAACTTTCCGCAGTAGACGTCTGGGAGGGCACGGCAGTTGACTGGGGCAGTGCCTTGTCTGCCCTGGGTTTTCACATTCTGCAGTCTGGGTATGTGTGATCTTGCAAGTGTTTGCACTGGTGGGGGTAGCACTCAGAGGAGGATCCGCGCTGCCAGCCAGTAATTTAAGTGACGTGTCGACGAAATCTGTGTCTCTGGCATGAAGTGGAGTAGGAATATAGTATTTCAGCACAGTAGCGTTTGGACAGGATGTGTGTGTCAGAACAACTGCCTTTCTGTGCACAGTTGTCTCACAGTATAAGAGTGGCATTCATGATGTTCCACCAACGCGGCATCAGTCGGTAGAGCAGAATATGAGGCTGCACCATAATTCTTGGGGGCCGAATGCCCTGATGATGGCTGAGCAGGGGGGAGAGCTTCTCAGGTCGATGGCCTCTATTCAGCTTCCTCAAAGATGGGGGGCAATGTCCTGGTGTTCACTGTTCACTGGTATTCATAGTCATACACAGCAGGAGCAGGGCATGCAGCACCAGCAGCAAGTTTGATGTCCAGGAGCACACTAGCCCCTTAGAGCGCTCCCACTAGGCCCCAGTATCAGCTTGTTCACTCAGTTTTCGGGCCACAGTCTTGCTCATGTTGCAGGCAAAGGGTAAACCCACAGGAAACGTATTGCCCCACAGCCAGAGGAAGAGAACAGTTCCAGAGGGGGAGGGGCAATGTTTACCCACCTCAGTTGCTGGACCGGGTAATCCACGTCCCTCAGGTCACTCGCGTGGGTCGCTGCTCAGTCAGTGAGTCTGGAAAAATTCATATTCAGCCCCCAGAGGCCGGTGCATGCAACACATGTGGGGCGCGACAGGGAGAAAGCCCAACAGGTCTCAGCTCTCCTCTTTGTCGGAGACAAGACAGCATACTCGCAGGCCACCGTGTCGCTCCTGATGTCCCAACGCGGTGAAGCAGTGTCGACCTCTCATCCTGTGCTCACAGCAGGGGGAGAGGGCTGGCCATTCAGATTTCCTTGTAGCAGGTCCTTCTCAGCCGTCCCGAGTCCCCCATCACCAGCAGCGATTGCCAGTAGGAGTGTGTGCTGATCAGCAGCCCGGCGACAACCACGCCCAGCCGGGCCTCCGCTCACCAAGTCCCTCAGCACCGAGTCATCATGCCTGCGGCCACACCCCACAGCCTCTGGAACAATTGATCGCAGTCGCCGGGGGTCGGCACAGTGTTAATGTGTAGATACCAGCCCGCACACTGAAAAATGGCAGGATTTTGTGGTGGGCCAGGTGCCCTTCCCCCGTTACTCTAATAATATAATATGCCCTAGAGTAATTGTTCTCAAAGCTCTCCCTTGCCCGTTTACTTGAATGTGACCATAATCCCTTTTAACAACCTTCTTGCGTCAGTTTGCATCATGCGATACAATTAACCCTTTAGACCCCCATGTAGCCAGCAAGAAAAGCCCATTAACCCCCAATGTCTCCATGTGGGACTAGTAAAAAGACGTAACCTCTTGGATGATGTTGTATGTTGCACAAGAAAATTAAGAGAGGGGGCGAGGCTCGCCACCAAAATACTTCACTAGGAACTCCAGTGAGACTACAACAGACACATGGAGGGTATGGAAACATATTGGGGTGAGAGCCCTCTGTCAATATCTGTTAGTTGCAGGTCACATGCTTTCATACCTGTAGGGAAGGTGCAGATTATTATCACACCAAGGATGATAATCTGTGCGATTTTGAGTTTGGTGATTAGATTATGAAGTCTGTTAAGTGCATTGCTTAGAGATGACAAAACTGCAAAATGAAGCGCCATACATAGCGATGGGTGCATAGTTAACTGATGTGGTGCATGTCCCTGTTAGGCACACGAGTAAGAGAAGGTGGTGGGGATGTACCTGGCGGTGTGCTTCTGCGTGCTCTCATAGTCGTACACTACACGAATGTCTGTGTCTGTTGCCTTCCCTACACATACTGAGAACACCGTCTTCAGAAGGCTGCAGGTCCCTGTGGGGCATTGCCTGTAGAACCCTGGAAACTGCCCTTCATCTGAAAATGGTGTCTGAAAGGCGCTGAGAAGCCCCCTGTACTACCTGTATGTCTGAGGGAATATTGAGCACCCAGGATTAGCGACTCAGTCTAATGTGTGATGGTGCTGCATTGTCACACAGGATGAAAAGGGACTCCATTGGCTCCACCCAGTGGGAGTACAGGGATCAAACTCATAAACTGGGCACTCTGAAATAAAGCATGTCTTGTTCTGAGACAACGCTATCAAATGCAATTCTACATTCATTGCAAGATGGGCCGTAGGGGTGGGGGGGGACAAATGATCAATTCTGTGCACCTAATATGTCTCATATTAACTAATATTGACAGATTGTTAGTTTGCTACCTAGTGGTACTTACATGTTGACTTGCCTGTTTGGTCGTTATACCATAATCTCAGTAAAAACATTTTTTTTAAAAGAACCAGGGCCAATTAGTCTTATTCCATGAGGACCAAGGCTCTCGGGGACAGAAAAAACACAGATAGTACCAGGAGACACAGGACTAGAGTACCAGAACGAGAGCGAGAAGGATAAATAGGACCAGAAGATTATGAAACAAGGGGATCAGGACCCAGTGGACCAGGGCTTGAAGAACAGCATTGCCAGGGGTAGGAGGAACAGAATGTCCTCTATCATCAAGACAAGAAGGTCTAAGAGAGCTCAAAAGTACCAACGAGAATCAGGGGATGGATAGGACAAGGGGCTGGCAGTAGCAGTCCCAGGTGGACAGAACCAAGAGAACCAGTTGCAGGAAAACAATGGAAAGAAAACCACAATTATGGAGATCAGATCCAAGAGGATCAGTGGGCCAGAAGTAGAAGCACCAGGAAGACCATAACTGGAAAGAACCAGGGCTAGTTGAACAAGGAGGCCCTAGATCAGTAGCACCAGGTGAAACAGGAAGAACAGAAAGTCCAGGACCAGCAGGACCTGGATCAGAAGGTACAAGAGGGTGTAGGAGGACACATAAAAGATGGCCAAGGGTAAGGTACCACCAGACCAAAGAGGACCACTACTAGGAGGACCATGACAGAGAGGTACAGGGTCATATGGACACGAACAAGGTGCGGCAAGCAAACTAGGAGACCAAAAGGACTAGTCGGACTAGTTTGAGGCAAGAGGGGTAGGGAAACAAAGGACAGTGTTACCAACATCAGAAGGCCTGACCAAGGAGGACTAAGTGAGCAGGTTTAGGAAGAGGCAATTCATGGGTCAAGATAAATCAGGGGAGCACGAACAGGACAACTGAGATACAAGAATCAGGGTGAGGAGGATGAAAAGGGCTAGGGCAGGGAGCCTGTGAAACAGGAGGAAAATGATCCAGAGGACCATGTGCAATAGTACCTGCGAATGATGACCAGATAGACCAGGACTGGGAAGGCTCGGACCAGAAAGTTCTAAGGCTAATATGAACAGGAGGTTATGGGTCATTAGAACTAGGAAAGGCTAGGATGACCATTGGTGGACTAGGACAAGTTATTGCAGAACAATGAGGACAAGAGCAAAAGGACAAGGTGAACTAGAGCTAGGATGATCTGGACCAGATTGACGAGGATGATGAAGAGCAGGACAAAGAGGACAATGGTCAGTGAGGCCAGTAGGGTAGGATAAGCACAACGGGGAATAGGAAGACTCGGAGACCAGCACCAAGGGCTTTAGAAGAGCCAGAGTAATGAGGGCTATGTGGACCAAAACGAGAAGGAGTACAGAAAACCAGGCTAAGAGGGCCATAGAGATCAGGATGTAGGGACACATGTTGATGAGGGTAATAGTGGTGATGGGGTATTAGTTCCCCTTATCCCCACATCTTGTTTTTTAATGCCAAGTGCCGTACCTATAAATAAATAGTTTGGTGTACCACATTGGTTTTTAATATATTTTATAACAGGCCCATTATAAAATTAGAAGTGCATCCCTGTCTCCAGGTGTAGGCCCGCTCTCCACCAAACCATGTTTTTGGAGAGAGAAGGGATATCGAATTGTCATAACATCATAAGTAGTATGTAAAGTAAATACTTATAAGCGCACCTGTCATGAATCATCATGAAAAACATCTCCCTGCACATATTATTCAGATCCTGAAATAGCACTTGTTTTTCTGGCCAGTAGAAGGCATCAAAACGTCATACATCCATATAAGAACACATATATACAGCATGTAAGGTAGAAACACATGTAACATCAGCAGATTACTATGTGTCACCCTAAGAGCACAAGTACTTTGCAGGTAAGACGGACCTGTGTAGGGCTAAGAGCAGGGGTTCCACTTATAACCATGAACACTGAAGGACCAGTGCATCTGCAATTACGGTGGATATCTGCACCTTCCTGCAATGGGGGTTCTTTAGTCATGAAATGTAGGCCGCAGGATACTCCTGCGTGCTTACTATGTGTAATAGGATAATCCCTGGTTTCTGAAACGGTGCACAGACATAATATTGAGTTTTTTTTTTCGACCTACAGAAATATTGAGTTGTAAATATCGGAGGGACAGAATATCGACATCAAGAATATCGTTGACCAGAATATCGACCTGAAGGTAAGAAATATAGTTTTTGGTAATATCGAAGTTAGTAATATTGTTTGCAAAAATATAGTTAATAATATCGATGTTTATATTAGTGTTATGTATTTTAGTATGTATTTTATATGTATGTGCTCCACATTTTTTGTTATGTTTTTAGAAGTTAGTAATCTTTTTTAAAGTAAATTTTGCATTTTAGTACCATAGCGGGTTGTGGGTTTATAGGGGAATGGGGTGGGAAGTAATTTAATTATAGTAAATTAAATATTACTTTTTAGAAATGATTAATTATTTTTAATTAAATTTTGCGTTTTAGTTCCGTAGCGGGTTGTGGACTTATAGGGGAATAGGGTGGGAACTGATTTAATTATAATAAAGTAATTTTCTTTTTTTGGTATTGATAATTAATGTATTGTTAATTAATTGTTAAAGAAATTTTATTAATTGATTCATTGATAATTATATTAATTGTGCTAAATTTTTTTCAGAGCAGGTTGTGGGCTTATAGGAGAATAGGGTGGGAAGTAATTTAAAGTTATTAAAGTAATTAGTCATTTTAATTTATTGGTAATCATAATTAATTTATTGTAAATTAATTATTAATTTGTTATTTAATTTAAAAAAGTATTTAAAAAGCATGTTAATTTTAACCCTCTGCTATCCAACACTTTCCCTACAATTATACTCTCTTGAGTGGGAATAGTAATTTTTACCCCTACGGCATCCAACACTTTCCCTACTGTTGCACTCTCTGGTGTGGGAATTGTCATTTTTAACCATACGCTATCCAACACCTTCCCTACTTTTGCTCTCTCTGGAGTGGGAATAGTAATTTTGACCACTTCACTATCCAACACTTTTGCTACTGTTACACTCTCTAGAGTTGGAATAGTAATTTTAACCCCTACGCTATCCAACACTTTACTTACCGTTGCACTCTCTGTAGTGGGAATAGTAATTTTTTACCCCTACGCTATTCAACACTTTCCCTACTGTTGCACTGATTGGAGTGGGAATAGTAATTTGTACCTCTTCGCTAGCCAACACTTTCCCTACTGTAGCACTCGCTGGAGTGGGAATAGTAATTTTAAGCTCTAAGCTATCCAACACTTTCCCTATTATTGCATTCACTGGAGTGGGAATAGTAATTGTAACCCCTAAGCTATCTAACACTTTCCCTATTATTGCTTTCACTAGGGTGGGAATAGTAATTTTACCCCTTCGCTATCCAACACTTTCCCGACTGTTGCACTCTCTGGAGTTGGAATAGTCATTTGAATCCCTAGGCTATCCAAAACTTTCCCTACTATTGCACTCTCTGGAGTGGGAATAGTAATTTTAACCTTTTCGCTATTCAACACTGTCCCTACTGTTGCACTCTCCAGAGTGGCAATAGTAATTTTTACCCCTCCGCTATCCAACACTTTTCCTACTGTTGCACTCTGCGGAGTTGGAATGGTAATTTTAACCCCTACACTATCCAACACTTACCTTATTGTTGCACTCTCTGGAGTGGGGATAGTAATTTTAACCCTTTCGCTATCCAACACTTTCCCTACTGTTGCGCTCTCTGGAGTTGGAATAGTAATTTTTACCCCTATGCTATCCAAGTGTATAATGTATTTTAAAAAGATTACAAATATTGTAAGTTTTTAGTTTGTTATATATATTTTTTATATTTTTATTTATTTTATTGTTGTTTGTGTATATATGTATTTATAATTGTTTTTTAACTTTGCATAAGTTATTAAATTATTAATTTTATTAATATTATTAAGTATATATATTATATTTTATATGTATATGTTTAATTTATTTTTACATTATATATATTATTTATCATTTTTAAACATTTTAAAATATTTTTAACTATGTTTTTTTAATTATATGTATTATTTACTTTATTTTACATTATTTTTTTAACATAAAAAAACAATGTTTTTAACAATGATATTTTTGACAAGGATATTTTTTTCTGATATTTTCGTACTTACCATGATGTAGATAAGATGTCGATATTCTTGACTTCGATATTTTTGATACAATATTTTTGTACCTCGATATTGTGGTAGTCGATAATTTGTCGGTGATTCTTCTGAATCATAACAAGCCCATCACAATAGAAACCGCTTGGGGCAATCAGGAGATAGGCCAGCTTGAAAGATCCCACTTTTGCATGGTAGAAATGTGGTGATCCCCGGAAAGAGGCTTTCAAATTATACCCACCACAGCAAGGAGCGCAGCAGGCTCATGCCAGCCGTACAAAGCACAATGATAGCAGAAAAATGGCACCCAGCTGCCAGGAGTGTAATGCAGTCGGCCTGGTAACCCAACAACCAAAGCAAGGCAGGTGAATTCAGCAGCAAGCTGTGTGGGGGGCTCAGATTACAGGCTTCAGTAGATATAACGGTCAGTCTGCAGCATGCAAGACCTGTGATCTCTCCTCATTGACCGCTGCAAATACAAGGTTGCCGTAGGTTTCCCAATCAGTGGGGTGCGGCTGTACTGCCGTGGGGACCGCTCGATTCCCAAGGGATTTAATTGAGGGTTCACCGCTGTGGCTATGGGCCAAAAATAATAAGGCAGCTGTCCTGTTGTCACAGCCTAATATATATATCCTTCAGACTGAGGTGCGATTCTCCTTAGAGTCCCGCTGGGGGTCGTTGCAGTCAGTCTTCTGTGAGAGCATCTCCTAGTAAGAGGCCCTGGGACTGCTCAAACAGTGCCGGTGGGAGAGGGCGCAATGCCCAATTCATAGGATAGCTAGCCCCCAGCACATTCAAATGAAGGGCTTCCACCAGGGAAAAAAGCAAAACAAAATGTGGACTCGATTCACGGTGCACTGAGCCCAGCTGACAAGACGGCACCTGTGACGTCCATTAAATTACCAAAGCTCTTGGCATAAGTATATATCACATGCAGCGCTCACCCTGTGCTGAGGTAACAAGAACCATCATGCCCTTGGAGAGCACTGGGGAGTACAGGTAGAGGGGGGCAGCAGGCCAGCACATAAGGCAACAATAGCAAAGTGGCAGTCCCTTCTGCAACCCAACGATCAGTAGGCAGCGGACAAATCCAACAAGGCAAGCACTCCAAATGGTGATTCCTCCTGATGCACAGTAATGCTCTGTTGCAGTCTGTAGAGCCAGCACACAGCCCCTGTATTTATACTCTCAATGTCTTTGTTCTGGGGGCACTTCAAGCAAAATTTAGAAGTGCACAACACACCTATTAAATCCCCTGCTCTGGCTCCAGACACACTACAGGGGAGCAGAGACAGCATTGTGAAAGGCAGACACAGTCCTACCTATTCAGGTGCAGGTGACAACTCCTCCCACCACTCTAAATGCAGACCAGGTCTATTCAGCCTGGCTGTGAGTCACACAGGAAAGGCAGGGCAGACCTCAACCCCCCTTCTGACTGTCTAGAGTGAATGCACATCCCCAACTCCTGTCAGTCTAGACCAGAAGTTGAATGCACAACCAGGCAGGCCACAGAGAGTCCTGGGCACACAGACATGCACACTTTTCTAAAATACTAATAACAAATCTGCTTTCACCATTAAGCAGGATTTCTTACCACTTTTACAAGCATACCAAACATGGCCATGCTACCCCTTTCATATCAGAAATTACCACTGAAACCCATTTCAGAGAATTCCCAATGCAAACCTAGGAGAGGGGCAGCCTCATAGCAATGAGAAACCAAATAGACAGTTTATCACTACCAGGACATGCCACTCAACAAAGGCATCTTTCCTACCTTTTAACTACATAGTTCCCTGCCCATAGGGCTAGCTAGGGCCTATGTAAGGTGCAACCTATATGTAATAAAAGGGGACTTTCAGACTTGGCAAACACTTTAAATGCCATGTCAGTGTGGCAGTAAACTGTGCACAGAGGCCCTGCGGCGGCAGAGGCCTCAGCCAAGTTTGAAAGGCTACTTCTGTGGGTGGCACAAGCATCGTTGCAGGCCACTCATAGCATTTAATTTACAGACCCTGGGTATATAGGATACCACTGTACAAGGGACTGACAGGTAAATTAAATATGCCAAACAGATGTAGACCAATCTTACCAAGTTTACAGGAGAGAGTACATGCACTTTAGCACTGGTCAGCAGTGGTAAAGTGCCCAGTGCCATAAAACCAACAACAAAAGGTCAGACAAAATACAGGAGGGAGGCAAAAGGTTCTGGGGTAACCCTGTAAATAGGGCCAGGTCCAACATGCCCACCCAAACAGTCCTCTGACATTGGAGAATGGATTAAACAACTAACAACTCTTAACTGCCTTCCACACCTTATAGATTCCACAAGGTCACTTGGACTAACCCTTGACAAGAACCTGAACATGAAGGAGAACTGTCGCTAAAGGAGCCAACTTCGAAGTGAACATCCTAAGGAAAATTAAACCCTTTCTCCCCTTCGACGACTTCAAATCAGTGGTTCCAGCCATAGTGATTTCCAGAATGGACTATGGAGGCTCAGCCCTCTGTGGCCTACATAGATCAACTCTGGCCCCTTTAAGGGCCTCGTTTAACTCTGCTGCAAGGCTCATCACAGGATCTAAAAGATACAACCACATCACTCCTGACCTATTGGCTCTAAACTGGCTCCCATTTGAAGCAAGGATTGAGTTAAAAACAAAGTGCACGCATGACCCATAAAGCCCTACAGCTTAACACCCCGTTGTAACTAGGACAAAAACTCGAGCTTTCTATAGACTGTAGATCTTCTAGAAGCTTGAGCACTTTATTGCTGAAACCACAGAAATTCTGTAAAAAGAAAACTTACTATCGAGCCTTCTCAGGTATTGTCCCGAGAATCTGGAACCCCCTGCCCCCTGAAATCAGACTGAATCCCTAACCTGAATCATTTAAAAAGAAAGTCAAAGTGCGACTAATGAACAAGTTCTTGCACCTTAGTAGCCGTACACATTAGCCTACATTTGTTATACCCATGTATAGTTCTGGACGCCTATGATCTTGTATATTGTGTGGCAACTTGGTCTCAATGGTGACCTCCTGCCTCTTTTTGGTGCCCACCACATCTTGTTTAGCTTCTGATTTTGGTATTTGTTTAACTGTTTCTTCCTTCCTGACATCTTGTAAAGTGCTCTGATACCCTCTTGTTCGTGCTATATAATACTTTATAAATAAATAAAAGAAAAAAAGAAATAATTAGGCCTAGAGAACCCAAACTATAAGGACAAGGGCCAATGGGATCAGGTCCAGTGGGCACAGAATCAGGAGAAGGACAAGGACTATAAAAACAAGAGTATTAGGCCCTGGGCCAGAAGGACTGGGGGTGAAACCAGGACTCATGAGCGAGAGCCAGAAGGATAAGCTCGGACAGGACCAGGAAACGGAGAACCTGTGGGAGGAGGGCCAAATAGATCAGAAAGATCAAGGTAAAGAGGAACAGGCCTGGCATACCAGGACCAGAGGGCCAGATAGAGGATGAAAAATAAGATCAAGACAAGGGAGCTACGAGCCAGGTAGATCACACCTAGGAGGACTAGGCTGAAGAGCAGAATGACAAGGAGGGTGAGAAACAGGATGCCCATAAGGAACAGAACAAGGAGGACCATGGCCAGTTGGTGTAGAACCACAAGTATATGAAAAAGGAGGTCCTGGTTCAGGAGAACTAGGAAGATCAGAAGCATGAGGTGTATGGTCAGTGCTTACAAGGGACCAGAATAAGCTAAGAAGATGAGAGGGGCAATGCCAAGGATGCCATGAGAACGAGAGGCATGAGAACCAGACCCAGAACAAGGATGCCTATAAGGATCAGGACCAAGAATATTGGGAACGAGCCTAAGAATGCAAGGGGGCAGGACGTTGAGTTCAGGACTAAGTGCCAGTTGGGGTAGAAAAGCTAGGACCTGGAGGTAGGAGGACCAGGGTGACGAAAATCAGAAGGACTAGAGAGCCAGAGGTAAAGAGATCCAAGACTAAGAGGGCAAAGACAAGTAGCCACATGCCAGAAGCACCATGAGGACAAGCTCCTGGGCCAGGAGGACCAGGACAATCTAAACCAAGAAGACAAGGACTAAGAAGCCCAGGCCTAAGAGGATCGGGGCATCAGAGGCCAGGTGTACTAAGGGTCCAGCAGGTCCCGGAGCTGAAATACCGGGAATTCGATGAGGAAGATCAGAAGGACCAGGCCAATAAGATGAGGGTCAAAAAAAGTGAAGGAACAAAATTGGCTAGAAGAAGGGGGCCTGGAAGTACCAGGATCATCAGGAGTCCCAATATCAAGAGAACTAGGTATACAAAGATGTGAACAAGGAGGACCAGGAGCAAGAGGTCAAGGACAAGAACAAGGACTGTGAGGAGCATGATCCGGCAGACCAAAATTAGAGTGAATAAGCTAGAAAAACAGGACTTGAAGGATCAGGAGTACATTCTGTAGTGAGGATACGATATTGCCTGCAGACATTGCTATGTTAGCATGAGTGAACTATATGCTTAAACACCATCTTTCCGCTTTTGCACATGACACGCCATGCTTCTGTTCTCATAAATAAAACTGCTTGCTTTTCTTCACATGGGAACGGTCTGTTTTTCACAAGTTTAGGCTTACACTGCGACCTCTGTCTGCACAGAGTGTTCAAGGTCGAATACCAATGCATGCTGTTAATTCATGTTGATCAGTCCCAATCACTTAGACATAACACGAACACAGCTGCAAATAACTGGCACTCGGATGCTTTTAATATTGCATTGCATGCATGTAGGGAGCACTTGGAGAATATCTTTCCATCTACAGAGAGCTGTGCTTGTCCTGGGATGTGATTCCCTTCCTCTGATCTTGGAGGTATGGGGTTCTCCGTTTAAACCTAGAGGTCTTCTATTATTATATAAATTAGCTCCTAGCCTGGGGAGGGTGGTACATGGCGCTATAGTCCTAGTTCCACTATCATTATAATATGATTTCTCCTTTTGTGTTTTATGGAATTGTAACAATGCTGATTGTATATTTTTTATGCATCTTTTTACTAGTATTGGATAAAATACTGCATCTTAGAGCACGTAGTTAAAATAAACATTTTAACCTATATCATGTCTCTGATTACTCATGTTGTAGACTGGTATAAGTGTTAAACCAAAAGAGTGTTCTTGATTCCCACTATTCCTGAGAGTTCACTAAGTGGCTTGTTCTGGGTTGTCTGATCATTGGTAGCTTCTCTGTAGCACGGAGAACGAATGAGACACTAATGCTAGTCGGATTGGAATTCTGGGCACTGAGGTGGGTTTTTGGTACACCACAATACACCGAGGTCGTGGTTTCCTGCGCTTAGTTCTGTGCATGAGCAGAATCCCTGCAACAATTCCCAGGCAAACACACTAATAAGGAGGACCAAAATCAGTGTACCAGTACTCGGTGGACCAAAATGACAGAGACCAGAGCATGGAGGAACAGTTTGACCCATAACCTGAAGACTGAGATTTCCAGACCCTGGAGAAGCAGGACAAGAAGGCCAGCTGACAAGCGGGATGAGGGTGGGGATGAATGTATAGCCAGGTCAAATGGTGCCAGGAGTTTCAGAATGAGCCAATATAAGGAAGGCTGGGACCAGAAAGGAGCAAGTTCAGGGAGACCAGCACAGGAAAGACTAGAACCAGGATTACCAAATTCAGGAAAGCAGTAGAAGGTCAGTAGGGCCAGGAGGAGTATCAGGAGGACCCAAACCACACAAAAAGTCGGATTTGAAACAGGGAAGGACCAAAACCAAAAGATTATGAAGAGAAGTATTAGGATATCCCTCTTGGATACGGTTCTTATTCATGGTGTTAACTCCTAGAACCCTCCTCCTTTTTTATCTCACTTATAGAACTGATGAAAAATGAGAGCATGCAAAATTAATACAAAGCCAGGACTGTTTCCAGCTCTGAGTGATAGAAGATGCTGCATGAGGTTAGCACAGTGGTTGGAGGGTGGATCAGAGGGCAGAGGAACTGAAACCTGTAAGAGGAATTAGACAAGCATAGATAAAAAAGGATTGTGGTTTGAAGGATGGCAGAAAGGGCTCAAGAAACTCAGAGGGATGAAGTCATCAAAAATGTATAATGGCTACCACAGGGGGTCAAAGGGCTATGGCAATTAGCA
Source organism: Triturus cristatus (assembly GCF_964204655.1). Classification (NCBI taxonomy): domain Eukaryota; kingdom Metazoa; phylum Chordata; class Amphibia; order Caudata; family Salamandridae; genus Triturus; species Triturus cristatus. Next base: position 699,942,964 of record NC_140585.1, on the reverse strand, counting down.
AAGGAAATCTCACAATGATACCAAGGCTCTGACAAACAGAGAAGGAGGCTGCAAACAGATGGGCTCAGATGGCCCACAAAAGGACTCTGAGTAACAAAGGGTTCCTATTGCCAGCCATGTTAGCACTGAGAACCAAGGACAGCAGATGAGACGTCAGAAAGCCACTGAGTGGAATCTGAATGAATGGAAATGAACTTAGGTGTTTGGAAGGCAAGCAAAGAAGCTCTGAGTGTCAAGACTGTTAGAGTACCCGTTCAATTCTTGGCTGTCAGAGAAATTTGAAGATGAATGGTGTGGTTTTAAGGTTGAATAATGGTTGGAAGGACTGTGAGGTGCAGCAGGGATCATACAGAAGTGGTCTAGGGGCTGAAAGATGGGCTCTTAGGGCCAATAGAAAACACTGAAAGCCAAACAAGGCATTCTGAAAATAATAGTGAGGTTGTAAGAGCCATATTAGGGGTTGTGCGATCTCCAATGGGTATCAGGTTGTTTGAGTAGTTTGGCTAACACTGCCATAGATAAATAATGGTTTAACTTATAATATTTATTCAGTGCTAAATTCAGTTGGGTACATCTAGAGAGATACTACTTGCACTCTTTTTTTACTCATATTTGTAATCATAATTTTAAATCTTTTCCAGTAGTAAGGTTGGATTTTGAATTATTATTTTGAAAATTCCACTTTTAGAATGATGTCATTTTTCCTGCCAAAGCCAAATGTGCCTTCCTGCCTGGTCACATGACTGTTAATGACTTTCCTGTGGTGTGATGTGTATTCCTCCCAGACAGTGGACAAAAGACCTTGTGTGTGAGGGTGGGTGTTCCTCTCCTGAACAAGATGTCCGAGGGCACTGTACCGAACTGTTCCCAAACTTCAAAGGTTACTCTGATGGCTGTATCCCACCCTGCCTGACTACAGAAGAGTCCTGCCCTGTCTACGTTTTGCAGTCCCTCCATCACTGGCAAAGGGCTGCAGGAAAAGGGTTTTATTTGTGGAATGACAGGGACTGCAATGTGATCCCCTGGGTAGCCTGGCTATGAATCGGGGCTGTAAAAGTAACTGAGACGTAGAGGATCAACTGGGTCAGTCACTATGAGATATGCAAGCAATCTAGTACTACTACTCTGCAATCCACTGCATTCTTTATGTGTCTGTCTTATGCCTAAGTGATCGGGAGGGTTTTGTTGGTCAGGTAGCATGACTTTCCATTCTTGAAAGCTCTCTGTTTTATAACTACATTAAAGGAATCTAGACTGATGTGGTGTACCTCTAGTTATTATTGGAGGGATTACCATTGCTGTTCCCACGCAGCTGATCATATATGGTTTGGGGATTATCTTTGTATCCATATGTCTGACTCCATCTATCATACACTTCCTTGCTACACTTCTTGTATAAGCATACCTCATGATTGCTTTCAATCTGTTGTTCATAGAGGCCAGACTACAAACCCACAACCAACCAACAAATACAATCACCAAAAAGATGGTACCTGTCTAAAAATGTAACTTTATGTCTCCTAATGCTCTCTGCTTCACTTCATTCTTAAGCACAACCCCAAGTTTTCTTCTAGAGTGATTGGCGATAAAGCACTTTTACAATGCACAATAAACAGTTTTGTATTTTTTAGCTGTCAACCCAGAAGTGTTTGGGTCCGAAATGGGACAAGAAGCACTATACAAACTTTGCAGCAAAATGAAGCACAATCATGGTGAAGTGCTTCTTACTTTTTTGTCCACCTCATCCTGGATGAATTTTGAAGCAAAGATTCACTGGACAGACCATTATGGAGTGGCCAATATTGTTTTGTTGATTCCAGAAGGACAGCCCTCATCTGTGCTCATTGCCTCAGAGACCAGTCAAACTTATGAAGCGGGGGATAAGCGGGTTTCACTAGAGCAGGAGTGTTAGAAATTGGGTTTCTGGTTGGCAGAGGTATGCAACCTGTCCATGCAGTAACCATAATCCTAGTCAGGGTAAGTCGGATGCACAACATAAATTAACCTATGCTCACCCTCCTGTAGCTTGGCACAGAGGAGGCGGGCTTAACTTAGTAGGCAGTGTGCAAAGTATGTGTGCAACACTTCAAACAGTAAAACAGTGAAAACAGTAGACAAAAATATACCACACCTGGTTAGAAAAATAGAACACAGTTGAATAAATTAAACAAGACAATGATGACAAAACTCCAAGAAGTAGATCCTCAGATATGCAATTTAAAAGATTTAAGTAAAAATAGCACATAAAAGCACTAAGCGGTATCTGTGGTTATCTGCTTGCAACACAACGGGACAAAGTCACAAGTTCAGGCTGACTGTGATGAAGTAGGAGCTGACTACATGGACCCACTTGGTCCTACTGAACACAGTACCTTAAATCCTGGTGTGCAGTCTGTGCGGCCTTGGTTTGCGAGGCTTCACAGGAGTTCCAATGAGGACCACAAAGAGCAGAGCACCTTAGGCTCATTTCCAAGGGTCCAGGAATAGAGTGGTACCACCTGGCATTGCGAACTCACAGATGACAGAGTCCAGGTTCAGGGCAAGGTTGGTTGGAAATCTTTTATGTCCCTGAGACTTCAGAAAACAGGAGACCAGTCAGCTGGCCCTTGGAGTCACTCTGGGTTCTGGGTTATAGAGATGCAGTCCAGTCCTTCTCACTACCAGGCAAGGAGGGCTGCAGGCAGCATGTCAGTACAGCAAAGAAGAAGTCCAGTAGAGTGAGGTTCCTTTCAGCAGCAGAGCAGTACTTCTTCCTGGCAAAATATCCACAGGTCCAGAAGTGTACTGAAGTGGTGGTGTCTGAGATCCAGTATTTATACTTTGGTGCCCTGGTTCTGGAAGATGAGAGAAGCTTCTAGATAGTGACTCTGAAGTGCAAGGAACGCCCTTCCTCCCCTGTGCTGGCCCCAAGCTGGCTTGAGTGACAATACAAGGTTGTTAGACCTGTTGTGTGGAGACAGGGCACAGCCTATTCAGGTGCAAGCGGGCTGTGCTTCGCTCCTCCCCGTCCATCAAGACAGTTAATGGCTCATTAAGGGCCATCAAGTCACACCTAAACTCCCATTATATGTGGCTGTCTAGAGGGAATGCACAATGCCCAGCTGTCACCAACCCCAGATGTGTTTTCATAGACAGGCATAAGGTACAGAATTGCTGAAGTAAGAAAATGGCAACTTTATAAAAGTTGCTTTTTCAGACTTGCAACTTAAAATTCTACTTTACCATAAGTTGTGATTTTAAATTGTGAGTCCAGAAACACCAAACTGGAAATGTCTAACTTTTCTCAATTGGACCTTGCACTAAGATAATCCCAATGTTAACCTGCAAGAGAGATAGGTCTTGCAGTAATGAAAAGCAAATGTAAGAGTATTTATTACCTCGACAAGTAAAACTTAAAAGTACATGTGTAACTTTTTGAATATACTGCACCCTGCCCTTGGGGTTGCCTAGGACATTCCTTTCTGGTGACTTATATGTATTAAAAAGGAAGGTTTGGGCCTGGTAAGAAAAACTGCACACACATGCTTTGCAATGGCAGGCCTGAGACATGTTTAAAGAGCTACTAAAGTGGGTGGCAAATCAGTGCTGCAGGAACACTAGTTGCATTTTATTTACAGGCCCTGGACACATGTAGGGCACTTTACTACGGACTTATAAGTAAATTAAATATGACTGTTTTGGATAAGCCATTGTTACCATGTATTGAGTACAGTGTATATGCACTGTAACACTTGTCTCTGGGACTTTGGAGGGCCTTCCAATCGTCATCCTCTATATTACCCAGGTCATCTACCCAGGTGTAACGAAGGGAAATCAGGGGATCTGGTGCATTGTTTGAGTTTACCGTATATTGTTGACGTTCCTTTTCCTGAAATGGGGTGGACTAGCAACCTGCCCTCTAAGGGAGAGTAGTCTGGGATCGCCATACCTCATTGTATGTGTCGTTGCAAGGCATATGTGAGTCTCAGGTACAGTAATCTCTGGGTCGATGCCAGCTATATTCTTGCTGTAGGTAGTCAAAGGGGAGAGGTGCACCATTTCTCCACACGTCTCCGAGATGTTCAACACCTATCACCTGCCAACTCCTGAATCCCTCCAGTGTGGCCACTTCCCCCAAACGGTCCCACAGCCACAAGGGTGTAATGCCAGTCAACCTTACCTGCCATCTTAGAAACCTGATAGCCTCTGTCCAACATGTGACCACGGCTGTCATGTGTGCTGGCCATTCTGGGCACGGCTTTCAGGCGTAGATGAGTGGCTCATAACATCCACCCAGCATTGCATCTCTATCTACTCCAGTGTTCTTCAATCTGTGGGGCGCGACCCCCAGGGGGGGCGCGCCACCATCCCAGGGGGGGCGCGCACTCCACACGAAAATCCGATGGCTGATATTCGGCCGTACACAGCGGGATGGCAACCCTCACACCTTCAGCCCTTGATGAGCTGTTAAGAGGTGCTTGAAGGTGACTGAGCGGGAGGGGCTGCAGCTTCAGGCGCAGGGGCATCTATTCAGATGCAAACAGCCCTGAATGCAGCTCTGCAATTTAGAGGGGCCTCACACATTCCCTTTCTGCCCAGGGCCCCAAACATCCTAGAACCGGCCCGAGGCAGCACGTGGTTCTCTTCACAGAGATTAATTACTGTCACTAAATTGTAAGCAAACCTCGGTTCTGCAAACATGCAGTCTATAATTGGAATATAATAAAGAAATGGCACAATCGCACCCACACTGATTAAACAAAGTATGGAGCACAATCAGTTAAATCAGTTCTCTTGGAGTATCTCCTTGAAGTACTGTACATCACAGTGGGGGATGGCAAAACTAACATTTTGGAAAGAGAGCCTGTCTTCTCGTTGTCTTGTCCAGGAGGGGGTGAGGAGCCCTACCCCTCCCTGGAATACTTGAAAACTGCATGCCCACCCCTGTGCCCACCCTGGTGGATCCTGTCCCAGTCCTGGAATGGCTCCTGCAGCGAGGGTGAAGTTCTTGATGGGCCTCTTCTCAAAAAGGCTCAGCTCAAAATTAATATCAAAAGGTGGGCGAGTGAGTAAGTGAAGGGATGGGTGGATGGCTGGATGAATTAGTGAAAGGGTGAATGGATGAATGAAAGATTGAATAGTTGGAGAATGAGAGAGGATGGATGGATTGATGAGTGAGTGGAAGGATGGATGAGAGAAAAAGTAAATAGCTGAATGTATGGGTGGAAGGGTAGCTGGATGGGTAAAAGGGTGGATGGATGAGTGAAAGGATGGATGAGTGAAAGGATGGATGAGTGAAAAGTTGGATGATGAGTGAGTGGGTGGATGGAAGAGTGAAATGTTGGATGGATTGATGAATTGATAAGTGCAAGGGTGAATGGATGGAAGGATGAGTAAGTGAAAGGGAGGGTAGATGGACAAAAGGATGATTAGATGAGTGAAGGAGTGAAAGGATAGATGGATGAGAAAAAGGATGGATGAGTGATAGGGTCAATGGATGGATTAATGAGTGGATGAGTAGATGGATGGGTGGGTGGATGGATGGAAGGAAGGATGGCTAAGTGAAAGGGTCGATGGAGAGGGAAAGGGAGGATGGATGGATGACTGAAAGGGTGGATGGGTGGAAGGATGAGTGACTGGGTGGATGGATGAGTAAGTGAAAGGATGGCTGGATGGGTGAAAGGGTAAATGGCTGGATGGATGAGTGAATGGATGGGTAGAAGAGTGAATGGATGAGTGTACAGATGGATAGGGTGAAAGGATGGATGGATGATGGATGAGTGAAAGGATGGATGAAGGAATGGTTGAGTGAAATGATAGATGGAAGGATACGTGATGGATAGGTTTGCAAATGGTTGAATATGTTTGGATTTGGCTGGGCTTACTTATATACTATGGCGTGACCGCCTCTGATGTGTCTGTAAAACGTACCTATTGTCCTGAAGTTTTGTCCTGAATTTTGACCTTCTGTCCTGAATTTGTGTCCTGAATTTTGACCCTTTGTCCTGAATTTTTACACTCACCGCCGGCAGTAGCAAAAATCCATCCACAGATTGACCGTCTCTGTGGTGAAAAACAGGCACACCCGTCACATTAATGTTGGTGGTGTTATTATCAATCTGTCATGTGTAAAACAAAGCATCCTAGTAAAAACAATTTGCACACATTTTATCTTGGAACATTTTGTTTGTTTTGACTGTGTAATAAGCCTGTCATTAACCACACCCACTCACAAACCTACAGTTCACTAAACTCCCATTGCGTTGAACATTATTTGCCGGATATGGCCCTGGATATGCGGGTGGCAGTCAATTATGTAGTGTACAAGATTCCAAAAATTTCTGTCAGGTGGTGGGGGGGCCCGACATTTCAAAAAATTCAGTTGGGGGGGCTCAACCTACAAAAGTTTGAAGACCTCTGATCTACTCTGTAGGCTCGCTCTCCCTTGTCTGCATATGCCCATTCATTTATAACCAGAAGTTGTGATGCCCAGTAATAGAGCTTGATGTCTGGGACGGCTAGGCTGCCCTCATAGACCCCAGTCTGCAGCTTATATAGTGCTATCCTAGGCGCCCCCGTGCCATAGCAATGTACAGAGATTTTGTACCAGGCGCTTGAAGAAGGTTTGTGGAACCGGGTACTGAGTTTTCTGCAGGATGTATAGGACGCATGGTAGGGCCATCATCTTATTTAGGGTGGCTCCGCCCATGAAGGACAATGGCAAGTTGTGCCAATGTAGGTAGTACATATGTGTGGAGCCTGTCCAACTGGGGGGTGAGGTTTCTCTGGAGGAACAGGTGATGATCTTGGGTTATTTGAATGCCCAGGTATTTAAAGGTGTCTCCTGTGACTTGAGCCTTGCACCTCGCTGGTAGTTTTGGAGAGGGGCCCGACAATGGGAATATTACTGACTTGGTCCAATTTATGGTGTAACTCGAATAGCTACTGAATAACTCGAAGATATGTAGGACCCTTGCTAGGGAGTTGTATGGTTGTGAAAGATATAGAATTATGTTGTCCGCAGACAGGGAGATGCGCCCCTCCAATCCCCCTGGAGCCGCGATACCCTGGATTAGTGGATCTGCCCATATCCACTGTGCCAATGGCTCCAGCGCCAACGCAAACAGCAATCGTGATAAGGGGCAACCCTGTCTGGTGCCTCTTTGCACCTGGAAGAGTCTGGATAGTATACAATTGACCCTCACTCTGGCCAGTGGGCCCTGGTAGAGCAGTCTTACCCATCCGCACAACTTAGGTCCAAAGACCAGCCTTGAAAGTGTGGCAAAGAAGTAGGGCTATTCTATACTATCAAAGGCCATCGTGGTGTCTAGCGCCATCAATGTTGTCTGGTGAGGTGAAAGATTTTTTGCCAGGTGTAGGACACCATAAAAACATTTGTAATGTCAAGGGCTTCTATGGGGCATGGATTCCACTAGCATACTTTTAAGTGTTGGTATTGTTTTATAGGTTAGGCTTTTCTAAAGTTTGGCCGGTAGTCTGTTTGGACCAGTTGCTTTCCCTGGTTTTAGGACGCAAGGGCAGTGGAAAATTCTTCTTCTGTTAGGTCCGCATCTAGGGCATCGCCTTCTTCTGCTGACAGTGTTAGCAACGAGAAATCTCTGAGCAATTCCTTGCAATCGCTCTCGGATCGTTCGCTTGCCAGCGACTATAGGTTTTCATATTAGGTAGCGAAGGTCGCCGCTAATTCTGCATTGGATATTTGAAGTGTCCCCATTGTGTCTCTTATATTGGCAACACAGGATCGCTCCCTATTCCTTTTTTCAATCCAGGCTAGTAGCTTCGAGGCCTTGTCACCCACATCGTATAATCTGTGTTGTGTTGCTAGGGGTATGCCTGCACCTCATTTTTGACTAAGGCACATAGTTCATGTCGGTGAAGGGCTAATTTATTACACTGGTCTCTGCTCTCTCCGGCTATTGCCTCCTTCTCTATTTCATAGATCTCCTGTGTTAATGTCTTCATTTTTAAAACTTCCTCTTTCTTCTCCCCCCTTAGCGCCTGGGCTTGGCCTCTCAGCACGGTTTTGAAGGCCTCCCATTAAATCTGGTGGGATTTGACTGATCCTATGTTTTCTTGAAAGTACAGTTCCTTCTCTTCACAAAGTTTATTTCATAAAGCTGGATCTTTTAATTGCCAGGGGTCAATCCTCGGGTATGCTACCTTGCTAAAGGTCGGTCCCCGGAAAGAGGCGCCCACCAGGGAATGGTCGGATATGCCCCTTTTCATATGTGTCAGTTGTGTGAAGCTCCCCACTTTGTCATGGTGTGTGAGTAAGTAATCAATTCTTGAGAAGGACCAATGTCACACTGAATAGTATGTATATTGTAGTTGCTGAGGGTTGTTTGCTCTCTAGAGGTCCACTAGGCCCATGGACCTCAGAAAGCTCGGAAAAATCTGTTCCCTCCTTTGGCTTGCCTTCACATGGGAGAGATCTAGTTCGGGATCCGCTATTGCGTTGACGTCTCTGCCAACTAAGAGGGTACCTGTAGGAAGGCCCACCAGTAGCGTGCCAATTTTCAGGAGGATGATTGACTGCAGTCTCAGTGGTATGTAGAATGAGCAGAATGCAAGCAGGTGCCCCTCCCATCTACCTACTACAGTTACACAGCAGCCGGAATCATCACACCAAATTTTGCCTATGGTGAGGGGCAATGTATTAAGCCTTAAGATGCCCACCCCAAGGTTATCAGTGGACTACCCCAAATGGGCTGCTAGTTTATATCTGAAGCGATCTAGTGCCCTGTAGCGGTTCCCTTTCAGGTGTGTCTCATGTAGCATTATTATGTCTGGGGCATGCTACTTGATATATTGTAGGACAAGTTTGCGTTTGATTTTGTTCCCCAATCCATTTACATTCCAGGTCCAGGCTCGGATTCCGGTAGTTTCACCTATTGGCCTGGTTGTGGTGGTTCGCAGTTGTGAGGCGCCCACCTCCCTTGGTCCGCCTGGTGTCTACATGCATTCTATAGCCACTATTTATGTCTTGAGCATCGGTTAGCAGACTAACAACTAAATTAAACAGTTTCCCCAACTCCTCCCCTTCCTGCATCCCTGCTAGGTGAGTTGAAAACCCCCCACCTCCCCAATTTGCAGAGTGCCTGTCACCCGAACTGTGCTTTGGTAACTATTGCTGAGGGGTAGTGGAGAAGCTGCCAGTATTGATGGAATTATTTTGCTGTCGGAGGCGGTAGTACCCCAATACTTTCCCATGAGAAAATGTCTGTTAACAGTCTTTATATATATGAAGACAATTTGCAAAAGGAGCCTTGAGTCTCTGTTTCAGCGGTTCACACTTCGCTGCTGAATGCCCCATATTATGTCCCTGTTCATATTACCATCCCCCTTACAGAAAGCAAGGAGGAAAAGAGACTTTGAATAGCAGTAATTGAATCCTAAGAAGGTCACTTATCTGAGTTCTGCAGCTGGCCGGAGCTGCCAGGCGGCGAGCCAGTATCTCGCCTCGTTGAGTCTTGTTCCTTCATTGATGGTGACTGGGCTCTGCCTCCTTTCCGCCCGACTGTCTGCCAGCCTTCCAGCCAGTCCCATGCCTCTTCTGGTGTTGTGAAAAATTATGATTTCCCCTCGGAAAGAACCTTGAGTTTCACTGGAAACAGCATCATGTACTTCACAATATGCTCCCTGAGGGTCAGTTTCACTGTGTTGAAGGTGCGTAGTTGTCGCTGGACTTGGAGCGTGAAGTAGGGGAAAAAAACGGATGGTGGCATTTTCGTGCTGCAGATCGCCTTGTGTGCGTGCCACTTGCAGGATCACATCTCTGTCTCCATAGTTCAATAGGTGGGCTAGGATTGTGTGGGGGGGGCTCCAGGATGTGGGCTGGGTCCCAGTGCCCGGTGTGCTCGTTCAAGCTTGCTTAGGATTATGTTTTCTAGAAAGAGGTCAATTGATTGTCCCTCCATTCCCTTCGGGACACCCACCACCCGAATGTTATTGCGGCATGCTCTGCCTTCCTGATCCTGTTTGATTTTTAGTTATCAATGACACTTGTTCCTCCAGATGCTTCGTTTTGGACCTATACTTATTTCGGCTGTCGACATCTTGTCTGTAAGCTTCTGAAAGTCTGCCCTAAGTAGGTTGACTTCCTCCATTACGGAGTCGAGTTTTGTTTCCAGGGTGCCCCTTAGATCTCTGATTGCCAGCATTATGTCTTTTAGTGAAGGGTCTGGGGTTTGTTCTTCTCCTCTGGCTGGCGTTGTGGTTCCGGTCACGCCCGACCACAACAGTATACTTGTCAACTTGATTAACCTGGCCTGGTCCCATACCCTTATTGCAGACCATTGTTTGTGCCCTCCGGTTGTCGCAGGCAGCCAGTCAGCGGAGCCCTGGAGTGATGTTGTCTCCCTCTTAGGATCTGATTTCACCGCTTGCCTCTTTACGGTGGGGGCAACACTCGGAGCATATTTACGGAGGTACGGTGTGCCTGGATAGCCTACAGGGGCCTATTGGTGTTGACTGGGCCCTTCACCTAGGCCTACAGCACTCAAGCATTTGTATGGCCCTCTAAATCACTTACTTTTTCCACTTGTTATCTTATGTGAAGAGCTCCCGACTGGGAGCCGCTGTTGTTGGTGCTCCCTTATGCACTTATGTGCTGTGTTTCTGCTCACCCAGCCGGCCACCTCAACAGGCTTCCACCGGATCGACCCTGCTCCTCCTCATTGCTTGTTGCCCCCTGGGGCTTGCGATTTGGGTAGGCCTTGGACTGTTTGTTGGCTCCAAACTGGGGGAAGTATGGTGGTAGCTGCACTATTTACGGTGGAGGGCTTCAGCTATCAGTGCTGCCCTGCGCTAGACTATTCTATGGCTGCACTGTAGGCCAGAATCCCCCATCAACGTCCCGCAGGGATCGGGTGGAGCACGGAAGTAGCCCCACCATTGCCGATGTCGCGTCCACACAGCGTGCGACTCACTCCCTAATGCGCGGTGCTACCCCGTGCCCAAATTCAAGGCAGTCTATATGCGGTCTTCGGTCGATTTGAGCACCGGTAAGGGGAGGAGTATTAACTGCTTCTATGGTGTTTGCTTCTGCTACTTTGGCTCTTCAAGTGGTGGCAAATGGTTTCTGGGTCAAGGTAGGGGCGGCCTCCAATGCGAGCGCTCACTTGCACGTCAGATTACTCACTGTTTACCCGCCCGGCCAGGTCTCATCATTCTTGTGCGGAGTTCCCAGCGTGCGACCACAGTGTCCCAGGGCCAGCTCCTCCCCCTCTTGAGGTAAGTTGTTCCCTGGGGCTAGCGGGTCACTGGATCAAGAGACGTTGCTTTCTATATTTGTACTGCGCTTCCTCCAACTTGTCGGTCTATGTCAGAGATTCCGGCCTTCAGGTTGCAACATGGGCAGCGAGCCCAAATGGATCTTGAACCCGTCCAGGACGAGGCATGCTCCTACCTCCATTCGGAATCTGCAGATCAGCTTCCATTTCTGTAGGTAACAGGAGTGCTGCATCTATTGTGTTGGCTGTGGTGCTTCATGCCACCGGGCGAGCAGCATAAAACTCTACGCTTGGCCCTGGCAAGTGGGCGGCGCCATGTTATCTGGGCACGGCGCACCATCCTCTCTCCTTCGAGCATTGCTTCGATTCCGCTGGGCTCTTTACGAATGGTGGATAAGGGCTCTCGCTTCCTGCTTTCTTGCGGGCAAAAGTAGCGTCTCGTATACCAGATTGTGATGGATTTCTCTGGGCTTTTAGCTGACGACTAGCGCAGCTTGAGCAATGTGCAGCCATCTTCACCAGCTGCTAGCCACGCCCCCTAGTTAAACATTTCTGATCTTGGAAGTGCAATTAAACAAAATATCACTCTCCTTTGCACCCTTAACCTTACCTTCTCATGATGATTATTCTAAGACCATTTAACATTTTTGTTAATACCACATGTACCACAACATTAGTGTAAATATGGTAGAATCATTTCAGTGTCAAACTATGAAACACAGAATGTGGCTATTGAAATATTGCATGCAAATTATCTACATGCAGAAAATACAAGAGGTGCTAAGACTCAACCACAGCACACTTATGTGGCTATATTTGTTGTGTTCGTTGTCTGAATACTGGCTGTATGAAATCAGTGCTACACTATTTGTTGAAATGTTAAAAACTACCAAGTAATTAACAAGAATATGATAATAGTTACCCACAAGTTTGTAACATCAACTGTGTCAACGGGTCTGTAAAGGCAATGCATAGATATTGCCTTTTAGGAACCACATGTTTGGAAATCAGATTACGCAAGATATGTCCTTGATCCTGAGTTCCTGACACTTCTTTTTATAGGAATTAGATCTGACTAATGATTTCATTACCAAACACGTAGTCATTTATTGATAATTAATATCTAATTTCCAAACATGGCAACAAAGGCAAAAGCATTGACTGACATTTGTATAGCTACATCGATTCTATTTTGTTTTTAGTGATATCTTCCTTTTGTCATGAGATTGGAATGAAACCTCTCAATTATAATGCATTGGTGACTTGCCTAAGGGGACCTAAGAAATGGTTTGTATTTTGAACAGATCACCCCAAATATCATATGGCACCATTTTACTGGAGCACAATGTTTCCAGTTCTGGCATTTGCTTTTAACAAATCATTGTTTTGAGTTGTTTTATTCAGATTTGTTTAATTGAACGGAACAAGAATTGCTTGTTCCAGAATATACTAATTTGTTGCATGAAAACTCAAGGTAGAAGGAGAGGTGTTGTATTGCTTGGCATCTTTTTGTAACCTTATATCTGACCGTGGCGTAGTGCCATGACTTTGTGAGAAACAGCGAGTATATAGCTGTAAGAGGATGAACAGCTTCACCTAGTCTGACAAAAGATCCAATCATTTTTATCATTAGACACAACTTCAGGTACACTTAAAAGAACAGGAGGACTTGCAGAGTACTTGCCAGCTACATAGTGGGACTCATACGTCGCTGAGTCTTGGCCCTTGGTATAATGGAGTGGCAAATGTGCACTTTGCTCAAAATTAATTTGAAAATATTCTCTCTGATGGCTATTGGAGCCTTTAGACCTATGAGGTAGTGCTATTTGGGTGGAAATAACACATAAGCCACTTTTATCACTAAATTGCATAAAGTGATGTGTACCAATTCTGGCAACTCCTTGTTTGGAGTTCTACATGGTAGTGTCTATTGAAATCTGCACTATGCATAATTTTGCATACTTTAAAATGTCTGCAGCTGGATAAATGGTGAAGTTGCTCTACTATTTTTATGGCTACTGGCCTAATTGTGCTTAAGGCCAGCTACTTAGTCAGCTGCCAGGTGAAAAATGAAGTTTCTCTGCTATTTGAAAAAGTGCTGGTCAAACAGTATATTATTTATGCTATTTAGTCAGTGGCCAGGTAAATAATGAAGCTTCATTGCTTTCTGAAAGGCTGCCATCTAAACAGTACATAATGTCTGCTACTTTGCCAGAAGCAGAAGCTAGGTCAATAGTCAAATTTCTTTGCTATTTTCAAGGCCACCAACCGAAAATTAGTTAATGTCGGCCATTTAGACAGCAGACAGCCGAGCACTTTGCCAGGGCCAGTTTTGGTTACCAGTCTGGCCCTGATAGTGACGTTTCTTTTCGATTTCCTTGACTGTACTTTATGGCCCAGATGTTCAAAGCTTCCAGTTTGCATTTCTTAAACAGCGACTACATAGGAATCACTATTTAAGAAATGCAAAAGGATATGTACAAAATGTGTGAATCCCTATTAGCCATTCCTACAAAATAGGAATGGCTATTAGGGAATCGAAAATAGGAAATGCCATTGGATTCCCGCCTATGGGCAAAATAGGAAATGGTTTGCATTCCCTACATTACGATTTCCAAATAGGTAATTGCAATTTAAGAAATGCAAAACAAGGATGCCTTTGGGCTTAAGCCCACTCGCAGCACCCCAAATTTCCTAGTACACATGTAAGTGCACATATGCCCAAGGGGCATATGTGCGCTTCATGTTACAATAAAAAAAGGCATTATTAATGCATTTTATTAAATTTTGCACATGGTTACCATCGACCTGAAATCGATGGTAACAGCATTTCCTAAATGGCCAATTTGCAGAGTAGAAATCGCAAAATTGCAACAGCGATTTGGCCTTTGTATATCTTGAAAGGTCATTTAGCATTTCTTAACGGCCCGATATGGCGATTCTGACTGTTAAATAAATGCGAAAACCCTTCGTACATCGGGCCCAATATCTCCTATTTAGACACAGGCCTGGAACTAGTAAAGTTTCTTTGCTATTACCATGGCAGCCGGACAGACAGTACATAATCTGTGCCATGTACCCAGCAGGCAGGTAAATGATGAAGTTTCCGTGCTATTTGCAAAAAGGGTAGAATCCCTACTTTTTAAGCAAACGGGTAAATTGTGAAGCTTTTCTACTTCATAGGCCAAACAGTGCAGAATCTCGAATATTTAGCCAGTATCTGGGAAATAGTGGCGTTTCTCTGATATTTGAAAAGACCACAGGCCAAATGGTGATTAATTTCTACTATATACTCAGTGCCAAATATCTGTTATCTCACGTATAGATGCATTAAAATCTGCAAAACTCTTGGTGTGTTCAAAATATATGGTTCATTTTACAAACTGAATAAAATGATTTTCATATCCGCTGCCCGTTATATTTATATAGAGTTTGGAAAAAAATTGGCATATTAATGATCCACTTTTGCCTGTCGTTATTTAGATATCACATGCTGATAGCACATATTGCTTAGTTTTGTGATATTTAAAGGTTTTGTGCTTCCAGAAAATGCTGCTGCAGTTATCCCATGGCACCAAGAGTCAACAGTGCTGTGACTGTGCACAAGTCACCCGTAAAAAAAGAAAAAAACATGGCCTTTTAACCTCGTCATCTAGCTTTCACTTTTCGACGCTTTGCTTTTGTTTTTGAAAGGCTGGAAGTTAACTCTTAGTAGCGCAAGCCACCATTTTTATTGGGCTAATAATTCTGCCAGGTACTAATCTCATCAAGATTGGTCGGCATTTGCTTTCATGAGCTGTGATTTGTCGCTTTCTCCCGGTATTAAATACCAAACCTTCTGTGATCTCGAAGTTCATTAGAGATATGTGTTTGATGGCCGCCCTTCCAGGGCATCTGTTTCAAATACCTTGATGTAAAGCTCAGGGAGCCATTGTGTTGTAAGCCCTCCTTGATGGGCCTTATTTAGATCTGCATAGTAAATCAAGGCGAGTAAATAACAAGGCAGCAGATGGAAGCGTGGAGATAAGGCCGGTGAACAATTGTATTTGTATTTTGTTATGATGTTGACAGGAGCTAAAATTCACTAATCTATTTCAGCTGATCTGCATTTCAAAGAAATCTCATTTACCAGCAACTGGGAGGCCATAGTTCTTTTATTCTGGCCTTTATTGCATTCTTCGTTAATTTGTCTGGTCAAGATTTAGCGTAGCTTACAAAGAACAGCAAACATGCTACAAAGAACTTTAAATTCAACTGAAACAGTTGTGTCCAGTCTATACACTGCAGAAATTGCATATATCCAGCAGTCTAACGTGTTCATTTACATAATAATTTGCCAAGCTATTGATGGCACGTTTCATTATTCTTTGCTAAGACTTTCTTTACAATAAACTGCAAACAGACGTGTTTAAAAAAAATTGATACTTCCCCCAAAAATAATAACCAAGTAAATTACTGGTTTTAAATATTTTTGTCTAAAATGTATCAAATAAAGAAAGATGAAGAACATCTATTAGATTTCAATAAAAATGTAAATAAAACAATACTTTCAATGTTTATGTATGGCTTTGAAGATGAACACATAAATGCTAGGATTCTGAAGCTGGAATCATTTGTGAATGTAGGTGATGTTAACTGAATTGACAGTGGCGCTTGTTGTCAGTACATATCTGTTGCTGAGAAAGTGCATAACATCTTTGTTTGCTCTCACTCATGAATGATCTGCTTCTTGCAAACAGATATTTTTAGTATATTTATCTTTCGAGATATTCATTGGGGCCTATCTTAATTTTTTTCTTCTTCTGGATAGAGTGCCCATTGCAGATCAAATCACAATAATGTATGCTTTGGCCTTACTTCACAAGGCTTTCAATGGTGGAAACAAATGGGCAGGCAAAGCAAGAAATGTGGTGAAATATTGGGAATTGATTTGCGCATGCCTGACTCGGCAAATTTGATTGGGTAATGTTTGATTGGGTTGTACACTTTGCAGATGCTGCCTACCCTGCAGCGAATTTATCTGAGGATTGAATCACACAATCGAAAAAATCAAATATTTGTGCATGTTTGCTGGGTGAAATTCTGTTGGGTACCTTTTGACCCCTGCCCGCCGCACATCTTCAACAGGCCCGCCACTGCCATCGCACCCAAGCTATGTCGAACCATCAACTGCTCCCTCAAGACCACCACATTCCCCGACAACTGGAAGCAGACCGAAGTCAACCCCCTCCTGAATAAACCCTCCGCTGACCCGACTGACCTCAAGAACTTCAGGCCCATTTCACTGATTCCTTTCGCAACCAAGGTCCTCGAAAGGCCATCAAAACCGAGCTAGCACACTTCTTTGAAGCCAACAATATCCTAGACACCTCTCAATTCGGGTTCTGCAGCAACCACAGCACCAAGACCGCCCTTCTCGTTGCCACAGACAACATCCGTGCCCTCCTCGACCAGGGCCAAATGGCAGCCCTCATCCTCCTAGACCTATCAGCCTCCTTTGACACCATTTCCCACTACGCACTAGCCACCAGACTCCAAGAGGCCGGCATCCAAGTAAAGGCCCATGACTGGATACACTCATTCCTCACAGGCAGTACACTGAGAATAAGACTCCCGTCCTTCCTCTCAGAACCGACAGAGATCAGATGCGGAGTACCCCAAGGATCCTCCCTCAGCCCCACCCTCTTCAACTTCTACATGGCCCCCCTAACAACCATCATCAGAAACCACAGGGTCAACATCGTCTCCTACGTCAATGACACCCAGCTCATCCTCTCCCTCACCAAGGAACCCGACAAAACCAGGCACAACTTCCAAGAAGGGATGAAAACCGTCGCAACCTGGATGACGAACAGCTGCCTGAAACTCAACTAGGAGAAAACAGAAGTCCTCATCCTTGGCTCCACCCCTTTGCATGGGAAAACACCTGGTGGCTCCCAGCCCTTGGAAACCCACCTACACCGACAGACCATGAACATAATTTTAGCATCATACTGGACTCCGCTCACCATGAATCCCCAGATCAACGCCGTCTCCTCTGCATGCTTCAAGACCCATGGCATACTACGTAAGACATTCAAGTGGATCCCCGACTCCAGGAAAACAGTCACTCACACACTTGTCACTAGCAGACTGGACAACAGCAATGCCCTCTATGCCGGAATCAACAACAAACTCCTCCGCAAACTCCAGACCATCCAGAACGTCATAGCCAGACTAATCCTCGACGTCCCACGGGACAACCACATCACCAAACACCTCCGCGACCTCCACTAGTCCCTTTCGAAAGGAGAATAACTTTCAAGCTGCTCATGCACGCCTACAAGGCCCGTCACATCATCAGACCTCAATACCTCAACGACCGCCTCCCCTCCCACACCACCAAGAGAAAGTTCCACTCAGCCGACCTGTCCCTAGTCACAGTCCCATGTTTCTACAGAACCAGAGTAGATGGGAGGTCCTTCTCCTACCTCACAGCCAAGACCTGGAACGATCTCCCCCTTCACCTCCGGCGAAGCCCGACACTGCACCAATTCAGGAAAGACCTCAAGACCTGGCTCTTCGAAAGACCCCACACGCTCACACTCACCACTCAGCACCTTGAGACCCTAGCAGGTGAGTAGTGAGCTCCACCAAACCCTGATTGTTTGATTGATTGATTGATTGATTGATTGATTGATTGATTGATTGAATAGTGAGAGACTGACAGGTTGTTATAGTATCCTTTCAGACCTGACACACCTTCCATGCGCAGGTGACCACAGTGCTCTCTTCACCAAGTAATCTAGTTTCATATCCACTGCAGTCCTACTCTGCCTAGCCTTACCATCCAGTATTTGTTATTCAGTAGGTTCCTCTTCTATATGTGGGGTTAGATGATTGATAAATAGAAGCCTAAATGCTCCCTGTATTGAACACTACCAAAATCTGAGAGGTACAGCGGTTTTGGGCTTGAATTGTTTTTTTAGAATGAATTTGTCCACTTTATTAACCGCTGCTGAGAGATATAGGAATATTATATGTAAGGCCACTTCATAACGTGATTTTAAACTCTCAGCCTTATTTAGAGTTTGGTGAACAGGGTACTCTGTTGCAATTGTTGTGGAGTCCCCTGTCTGCCAAACTGCTGGTTTGCCCACTATATTCAGTGTTGGGCAAAACATAATGTTTGCGCCAGTAGAGTGGACTTCACTATCAGAAACCTTACACCACTGGCCACAAAGATATCGGGCCCTTAGTCTCAGTGCCATAGGCCCTGTTTGTTGTCGACAATATGAATACCTTTTCTTATTTGAGTCTGTCAGGAAAAAAAGCCTAGCAATTCCAACCAGAAACCCCACATGCCATAGTGTCAAGGCCAATAATCTTTTGATTTTCCAAAACAAACTCCTACTTTAGAAGTTTATTTTTGAAAAACAAGAAACCTAGCATATGCTTAGGCCTCAACAGATGGGGTCCTTCAGCCTCTATTGGCTCAGGGATTGGGCATTGCGGCCCCTTCCATTCAATTTATTTTAAAAAACATCTGAGTCCAACAGAGGCTCATGGGGTGGGGGCAGTGCACCTCCCAACCGCAGTATTTAAAACAAAATAAATCCTGTGGCCGACTGCAGGAGGTTGGCTGCCTGCAGGCGATTGGTTGCAGGGCCTGGACTTCACCGTATGCAGCGTATGATAATAAAACATTACTTTACGCTAATATAGAAAAAGATAACTAGAAACTCACTGAAAAAACAAAGGATAAAGTGACGTTATAGTTACGTGAAAAGTTCAGTAAAGCAAAGATTAAAACTAAAAAAAATCATTGAAATTCACCAGTTGTAGTTATCGCTAGTAACTATGACTCGTGCCCTAAGGTAAATATAACTCATGTCCTTGCCATGCTCTGCTAATTTCCCCTCATATTACATCACTTATAACATGTTTAATGACATCATTGATATCATCGCTGCAAAATTTGAAATGACATTGTTGATGACAAAACAGCACATGACAGGGGCGCAAGATATTGTCACCTTAGAGGATGAGTGCAAATGAGACCACCACAGTGAATTACGGCAAATAATTAACAGTTACAACTTCTTTCTCAGAAATATGATATTTGAAATCACTGTCAAACATTTAATAAGAAGGCTTAACTATGTATCATTTTATTGATTTATCTTTTTTTCTATGGAGTGTTATTTTAAGCACCATGATCCATAATTTTTCATGTGAGTATTTTTTGGTAGCTGACAGAGGCAAAGTGTGGTGCTGGATTTACTAAAAGGTTGAATACCTTTACTATTGTTTCGGGTCCTTTTTGGTTGCAGCAACTTTTGAAGTGTTAGTTAATGAAGAGCAATAGGTTTACTCTTGTGTGAGTGGGTGTTTTATTTTTGCATGTCCCTCCCTAAACGCCTCCAATATTGTAGGATGCATTCCGCATTTTCCAGCCACTCACGCATCTCTTCCACATTTATTACTAAATTATAGACCTATGTGTCTAGAGATCTCCACACATATTGCATAGATCTGGCCATAGAAACGTTAGGTTAGGAGGGGTATTCTGCACTTACAAAAACACTACAAAATGCAGTTTGTGCATAGGCCCCTAAATGATGATGCGGGAGATTGGAAGGTGATTTTTCTGTTACATTAGTACTTTTAATATTCGCTTTGTGTTACATTTTCAACGTTTAGCTTTTAATATATAATATCTACTATTAATATTGCCATTGTAAACAGACAATGTATACTAACACATTCAAAAACTAAATAACAAATGAGGAGAATTAGATTGAAAAGGGCGGGCTGTCGCCTACACTTCCACCATTTTTAGGAGTTTTTTCTTGTGGAATATATCTTGCTCTTCCTGAGTTTGTCCGATCTACTAATCTTTGTTAAAATCAGACTACTCTGAGCAGTCTCTTATTTTTCTCTATCGGCAGCTCATTTAATAGATTGTTTTACCCTGACCATCCATATTTCTCATGTTTGGTATTTTGTATGCTTTTCTTTAATTAATCCGTTTGCTACAAATGGATACAGCTGAAGTATGTTTTCTTTTCAGTCCAACTGGCTTTAAAATATTAGAATGCACTCATTGATGAAGTGCCGAATTGAGAAATCGCTGCTTTAAAGCCAGTTTTCATTTCCTTGTTTTCGAAGCTGTGAAGATGATGTAGAAGATCCTTGACATTACCTCTGATAAATAATTACGCTTGGCAGTTGTTGTTTTCAGTAATTCACAAAAGGCTGACGGCGTTTCCACAGTTCAAGGAACACATTCCACAGATCCAGGAGTTGTCAGCTGCCTGCAGGGATAATTCGAATCCTGGAAATGTGTCACAGGAATGTCCACACCGTTTTGTGGTGGCAGTGAGTGTAAATATAAAGCACACCTTTGTGAAAGATGTATGGCTGTATCAAGTGAGCAATTTTGTATGGAAGGCATGTGAATTTGAGGTTTTAACCGTATCACGTATGTTAATCTGTGTCAGTCTTAAATTAATTTGCTGACAACAATAACCGTTGGTAATATTTTAATTTGATGTACAAAATCATATTTAGCACTGGCAACAATGAAAATAAGAATTGGCAAAATCAATAGGTCTGTCGTTAAACTGTGTGATTTTTTGTTTTCTTTTTTATTGCTAGCATATGCCACAAAAAGAAAAAGAAACCGAGCATTTTCAATGCAATAGGTCGTTTAAGCTATTGGCATTGAAAATGACAATGCCTTTTATTTATGTGTTTTTAAACAGGACACAGATATAAAAGGCATTGTTTTTAATGCTAAGAGGATAAACTCTTGCAAGTGCGAGAGCACTATAATGGTGGCCACACCCCTTTTTTTAGACCCTGATCGCATCTTCAGGCTATCATGAGCAGCGTCTAAACAAATGGAGGGGGCAACATTAAAGTGAAAGCGCATATGACGCTTTCACAAAAAAGTTTTAAAATAAAAAAAGCACTTTCGAAACGTTCGGTAGCGTGGCCGCTAAAGTGAACGCGGCCCGCACGGGTAATTAATTAATTAAATAAGTGTGGCCGCTAAAGTGAAAGCGGCCCGTGCTGGTAATTAATAATTAAATAGGTGCATCTGCTGAAGTGAAAGCTTACGCGTCCTATATTAAATAATTAAATAAGCGCGACCGCTATAAAGAGGACTGCGCTGTAATTTGAATAAAAATACATTACTATTAAAATAAAAGTGGGCGGGTGCTGCGATGTTCTGGGTGGAATAGGGGAAGAGAATTAAAGAAAATAGTGCTCACCAACTTATAAAGCAGACTGTGTAACAACCGAAGTAAAAGGGCCAGGCCTCATGGGGGTTACAAATTAAGACAAGGAGGGACTAAGAAGCCTATATACGAATCAGAAGCCAGCATTTAAGGAGGGCAATGATATAAGCCATAAGCCAATGACAAATATGGGCAGAGAGTGGGCGGGGCTTCAAGTGCATACTCTAATACAGCATGCCGCAGTGCAGCGCATGTGCTGCCCAGGCTCGACCTAAAAAACATCAAACTTAAACATGCCTACCACATGCTTGCATTAAAACGTTTACATTTAAAAAGTATTTACTGATGTGACCATTTTACTGGTGATATTTTTAAACAACTAGCCTTTCGGTCATTCAATGCATTTTACATTTAATTTCTATTTTTGAAGGAGGCAAGTATTAATAACCACATAACTGAACAGCAAGTCCCACGGACACCAATATTACTTAAATCTTTTTATGACCTTAAAAAGGAGATGGGAAACCAATCACCATCTAACTCGGCACCCAAAGAGCAGTTAAAATAAATAGCCATTATTTTAAGTTAATAGTAAAGATAATATACAAAATACATTTTTTAAAAACACTCTTCGAACCAACTTTGTCACTGACGAGAAAGGAGCTATTTTTAGACAGAAGTGAACTATGTGCACAAGCTGTGTACGGTCACTCAAAGTGAAGGGAAGCAATGGGTAAAGTGGGCCAACCCAATGAGCCCACACTGTATGCTATGGTGGGCGATAGCAAAACATGATTGACAATTTAACAGACAATGGATGACCAAAAGGACCTCTAAGGCCTCATTACAAGTTGGATGAAGCATAATTTCTGGATGAAGTGCCGGTCCACCCAATTACAAATTGTCTGGCGTTTTTGCACCCAGTTTTGCCAGTTTCAGGAATACCAGTCCCACTATTACTAGCTCAAAACGTCAACCAGTAAAACTCCTTCAGGCTTTGCCTGCAACAGCAGACAGTCCTTGTTGCCCTGGTCCACCCAATATCCTTTTCTGGCAATAATCTGGTTAATTAATGGTTAATTAATTTACAGTACTACATAGAAGTTTTATGGATAATTGAAATGAGAAACTTTTTTTAAATTGATATTCAGTACCTAGAATTAGCTTATTGTATTAATATAATACCATATAATTCAAGATTGAGCTCCTTTTTTTCAAGGCTGGCTTTTCTGATGGCGATGCTCAAAGCAACTCATAGGCCTTCAGAAGTATCTAGCAAGTCCCAGAATCATTGGTTGATGCTACAATATGGGATAGCTGTCATTCATGTAACATTGCTCCACAAACTCATGGCAGCAAACATTACTGTAGGAAATTAATGTTTTTTGAATGGTGTACCCCCAGATTCTTTTCCTATCCAATTTTGCTAGCTGTAGAACTCTGCGAAACTTACCCCTCCTAACCAGTATTAAAGTGCCTTTGTTTCCCTTTTTTATATGATTGAAGTTTCATAACCCTAATTGGATGATGTAACTTATCTATAAGTCCCTAGTACATGGGGGCTTACCTAGGGCTGGTAGGTTACACATCATTAGTGGGCTGCAACACCTATTGTGCCACCCATTACAGTGGCAGCGTTAACATGGTTCCCGGACTACTATTGTGGCTGAACCAGAAGAGTTTAAAAATTACAGTTTGGCCTGACAAAATACACCCTTTTTACAGGCCTAAACCTTCATTTTACTTATTCATAGGAAACCTCTAAGTAGGCCTCGTAGCTCATAAGGTAGGGGTCATGGAATTTAAAACTAGGACATGTAAAAAGTTAAGGCTAAACATATACTTACAGTGAGTAGCACCTAAAGAATATTTTTCTGTAGCAAAGCTGAAATTTCCATAAATCAACACTTGTATGCACTATTAATTTAATAATTCTCTTGTTGGCTAGGGTAAAGCTAAACATTTCATTCTTGGACTCTGTACTATTTCTTAAAGACCAAACTAAAGTGCTAAATACTAAGGAAAGGCTTCTTTTGAAAGTTACCCTGCCTAAAGGCTCATCAGGCTAGTTTGCATTAACCTTCAACTGCAGCTCTCTGAAGGTTCAAACCCTGAATGAGATATTGTAAGAAATTGGGTAACTGGTTGGGGGGGAGTGGAACCCTTCTCAAGCAGCAACCAGAATTATTCTCAGGGTTAAGTAACAACTAATTACTAAATTAACCTGTGCTCAACTCTCTGGTAGCTTGGCACAGAGCAAAAAGACTTAACTCAGAGGCAATATGTGAGGTATTTGTGCAAAACAGTAACACAGTAACAACACACCACAAAAAAACACACACCAGTTTAGAAGAAATTAATAATTTTGAATAAATAAAACAAGACCAATAATACAAAAATCCAATCAGTAAATCCAGAGATATTCAATTTGAAAGAGTTTGCGGAAAATAGTGCCAAAGGTGTAAAGCGTAAACTGTGGATATCTGGTTGCGCCATACAAGGACAAAACCAGATGTTCAGGACGACCATAATGGAGCGAGGGCCAGTTACAGGGACCCAGTTAGGCCCACTCAACAAAGTGCCTGAAATCCTGGTTCGTGGAGTGTTGCAAGGGTCAATGTCGAAGATGTGTCTCACAGCCGAAACATTTCATCCATTCTGAGATGCTGTGAGTCAGCGGTGCGAGGTCCTTGCATCGACCTTAAGGATCCGGTCAACCAGGCCTTGCGATGCAAAGTCCAGTGTCAAAGATTTGCCATACAGTCTGGGTGCTGTATCAGCTCCATGGAGGTTCGAGGCTGTGATTTGGAGTCCAGTATCATTATAAAGGCTGCCATCACTGAGGGATGCAATGGCCTCATCGAGGATGAGTTGCGCAGTGGTAGCTCCCATGCGGTGACTGGCTGCAATGTGATGCATGGTTTGTGACAGATCTGATCCACAAAGCCCCACAGCAGAGGAGATGAATCGGTTCCCTTGGATCCACAGAGGCTGGCAGAGTACCTTAGGCCCACTTTCAAGTGGCCAGAACTGAAGTGGCACCACTTCGCAGGGTAGACTCACAAATGGCAGAATTCAAGTCAAAGTTGTGGAGCCTTCTGTCACTGAGGCTCAAATCAGGATGCCAGCCACCTAGCCCTTGGAGTAACTCTGGGTTTATGGGTTCAAGAGATGCAGGTCCAGTCCTTCTCACCCAGGCAAAAGGGCAGCAGGCAGTAGGTCAGCATGGCAAGACAGCAGCACAGCAAGGCAGTAGTCCATCAGGGCAGCAGCTCAGCAGAATGCCAGTCCTTCAGCATCACAGTGGTCCTTCTTCCTGGCAAAGGATACCCTGTCCTGGCTTCTGACTAAGTGCAGGGTTTATGCAGCCCTTTGTGTGGAGGCAGGACCCGCCTCACTTGAGCCCAAAATAGCTCCAAGGGCATGTTGGGTTGCCCGCTGTTTGTAAGTGTCAGGGACATCAATGAATTCCTGCAACAGCACCTGGACTCTGTCATCTGTGAGTTCCCAACTTATCAAGTGGTGCCAACCCAGCCCTGGGCCCTTGGAAGTGAGTTTTATGTGCTGACGCAGCAAAATTGATGCATCATCTCCATTGCACCAATCGAAACCAATGAATCAGCTCCGACGCAATGCAATTGCTGCTCAAGCACATCGCTTCGACGACTGCCCGGCTCGAGGACGATGGACTGCTCCTGCACTGCAAAGGAGTTTGACAACGACGACACATCACCGCCTCTGCTCCTTGCATCAGGCCTTCGAAGTCAATGCAGCCTCCATGCAAGGTACTTTTTTGGACGGCCAAGGCTTGTGCCTGTATCCAACCTGTGCTTAATAGTGGTCCGCCTGAACTTTGGATTTACCCCGGTCAAGCACAACCAGACATGCCAGGTTGGTTCTCTAAGACTCTAAGCACTTTATTTAAAAAATTTCTTTAAAAATTCATAACACTGGTTCTACCTATTGGATTGTTATCGTTTTCGCCTTGATTTACTCATAAAACTATTGACTATTTTCTAACTCTGTGTGGGATCTTTTTGTGGTGTATTTATTGTGTTACTATGTTTGTGCATTTCACAAATACTTTACATGTTGTGTCTTTAAATAGGCCTGACTGCTAAGCGCCAAGCTACCCGAGGGGGAGCAGAGGTCATATCTAAGTGTGAATCTAGCTTACCCTGACTAAACTAGTCGTCCCTACCTGGACAGGGTACATACCTTTGCCAACAAGAGACCTTATTTCCAACAGTGGGGCTGTGCTCAGCTCTGCCCTCCCATCCTGCCTGTGATAGGTCATCCAGGCACACCTAAACTATTGTGTCTAGGAGGATTACACGAAGCCCAACTGTCAGCTACAACCAGTCAGGTGACAGGCACTAAATGGAGAAGCCAAAAAAAATGCCAACTTTTGAAAAAGTGGATACTTCAATACAATTCCAAAGACACCAAATATAAATTGGTTACCTCATCTCATTTGAAAATTACAGCATTTTCAATGTAATATTGTAACTTCAATGTTATCCTATGGGAGAGGTAGGCCTTGCAGTAGTGAAAAATGAATTTAATAGTTACAAACCTACCATGACATATAAAGCTTACAAATTATATGTCCCGCTTTTGATGTACACCACACCCTGCCTTCTAGGCTGTCCAGGGCCTTCCCTAGGGATGACGTCTTTGTATTAAAAAGGGAGGTTTGGGCCTGGCAAGCAGTTTATTTTGCCAAGATAAAATAGAAGTTAAGAAATGCACACACAGGCTGCAATGGCAGGCCTGACACGTTTAAAGGGCTACTTAAGTGGGTGGCACAATCAGTGCTGTAGGCTCACTGGTAGCATTTCATTCACAGTCCCTGGGCACATGGAGTGCCACCTTTACTAGGGACTTACAAGCAAATTAAATATGATAATTAGGGATAAGCCAACATTACCGTTTTTAAGGGCTGAGCACATGCCCTTCAGCACTGATTAGCAGTGTGCAGAGTCATAAGGCCAGCAAAAGTGAGATCAACAAAAATGGAGGAGAAAGTCAAAAAGTTTGGGGAAGACCACCCTAAGGCTGCCAGGTTTAACATATGACCCCCGCTGATAGTGGGGAGAAATACGCAACCCCTTGGGAGTTCTCATCACTAAAGCAGAAGAACGTGGATAGATCATCAGCATTGGCGTGTACTGACACCAGATGGTGTTCCACCATAAAGTCCACTTCCTGTAGGAAGATGGACCACCTCAACAGTTTGGGATTTTCACTTCTCATCTGCATGAGCCATCTGAAGGGCCTGAGTCAGGTATGATCTCTTTTTCAGAGCACAGACCACAGCAAAGCCCTTCATTTTAGACAACTCCAACTCTGTTCCCATGGTAGTAACCTCCTGCTAATAAAGGCTACCAGTTGGTCTAGGCCCTCCTCATTTAACTATGACTATTCCATGTTCTGAACCGTCTTTCTGAATTATGAACTCTTTAGAGAAGTCAGGAACTTTGAGTACATGTGCTGTACACATAACCTGTTTAAGGTTATCAGAGGATTTCTGGCAGGCCTCTGTCAAGATCACCTTTCTGGGCTGCTTCTTTGAAGTCAGGTGGGTTAATGTGGTAACAATGGTGCCATATCCCATAACAAACCTCCTATAATAGCCTGTGAGTCCCGGACAGGACTTCAACTCAGGTTGAGTTTTAGGGGGGTTGCCAGGACAGGATAGTTTCAATTTTGGGCTGGAGGGGCTGCACCTTGCCCCACCCACCATGCGGGCCAGATACATGATGGGAACCCTGCAATATCTGGCACTTATTGGTCTTGATCATCAGGCCTGCCTGCTGCAGGGCCTGAAGCACCTCTTGGAGGGGGTGCAGGTGTTTTTCCAAGCTGGAGCTGAAGACAGCTTTGTCTTTTCCCACAAACATTTGCCTGGCTATGGTTTTTTACACATGGGGTATTGCACACTTGTCACAAATGCTTGCAACTCTGCTAATTGAATTGCATTCTCTTTTTCAAGTTAAATTCAATTCAAATCAATTAAAAAATATCCCTCTCCTGCTAGTTTTCTTCAGATTCCTTTGATTTGATTTTGATTTGATTTAATTTAATTAAAGCGTTAACAATTGCCTGAAGGCATCTTGGCACTACCCAGGACAGAAAGGACCCTAAAACCAGAACATCAACTTTTTGCAGAAAAGACACATAACTCAAATATCCAGGGTGAACAACAAGGACTTTAGTTCCTTCCTGAACCTAAGCAGAGAAGTAGCATTTTTCAATTGCCAAAGAAGGTGATTCCAGTGCAAATCCATACACTGTATAAGACTCCTGCCACCCAATTTAGTTTATCTGTATAGGGGAACACACAGATCTCGAGCCAAACTTGAGCAGAGAGTCCTATTTGGTAAATACCATCTAATCCTGATGTAGGGTACAATGGACCATGGCCCTTGCAGTGCCTTCTAGGCTGTGCAGAGTCCCTTAAAAATAATATGTTTCCTCACTGGCAGTCAATAAAGACCGCTGATGACTTGGAAGACTGAGCCAAATCTAGGAATCTTTATGAGGAGTCTAGCTTCTGCATTTCGAACAGTCTGCAACTTTTTCAAATATTTCTGAGGTAGATCATAATACAGATGATTGCAGTAGTCTATCCTTAAAATAAATAATGCTATGACCACTGACTTGAGCATGTCAGATGATAAAAATTGTGCAATTTTCCTAATAATGTGCAGAGAGAAGAATGCAGTTGAAATAACTTCATTTACTTGCTCCCTGTAAGATAGTCGGTCATCAATCAAAACACCTAGATTTTTTTACCTTCTGCGCTAGCTTGGGGAGAGAGTCCATTCCTTCGGGCCTCCAGCTAGGCATCCAGAACAAGGGATGATTTCTAAACAAAATGACTTTTGTGTTTGGTGAATTCAAATTTAAACAGTTCTGGTCCATCCAACGGCCAACTGCCACCATACAGTTTTTAAAAATCCTACTCATATCCAGGCCTTTATCTGATAATGATACCACAATTTGGGGATCGTCGGCGTATGACACCAGCGATTAACTAAAGGACTTGAATTGAGCAGCCAAGCGGGTTACATATAGATTGAAAAGGGTTGGGCTCAGAGATGAGCCCTGAGGTACCACACAAAGCAGCAAGTAAGATTCAGATATAAAACTCTTGAAGGCAACTGATTGCATACAGCCCATCAGAAAAGACTTCAGTAGCTTTAATGCTGCACCTTGAATCCCCAAGTGTTCTAGTCGATTGACCAGGATATTATTGTTAACTGTATTGAAGGCTGCAGATAGATTCAGAAGGATAAGAGCAGCATTGCCTGCCTTATCCACTGCGGCCCTGATCTCTTCTGTAGCTTCCATGTGGGCAGTTTCTGTACTGAAACCATTTTGAAAACCACACTGAGTGTCATCCAGCATGTTGTTTTCCTCCAACAAAGCTGCCAGTTGTACATTCATGGCTTTCGCAGCTTTTTTTGTTGGTAGTGGGAGCCTAGAGATAGGGCAATAGTTATTTAAATCCTGTTCATCCAAATTGGGGGTTTTCAGAAGCGGCAGTACTGAGGCTGTCTTCCACTCATTGGGATATATTCCAGAATGAAACATGGACTTAACAATTTTTGTCATGTCAGGAGCAACCTCTGCCGATATTAGCTGGAAAATATTTGGGAAACAAGGATCAGCTGGCGATCCCGACTTTGAATTTGGTAAGGCCTGGGTGATATGCTCTTTTGTTAATGGAACAAAACTAGAGAAGAGAGACTTAGCAAGTGGTTTTCTGGATGGTTCTAAATTAGCCTGTCCTAGATGTCCATGAGTGGTGAAATTATCAAAGATAACTTTCACCTCCTGCAGAATTTTTTTGCTAAAAAGTCACATAATTCCTGTGTTCCTTCCTCTGTGATATGGGATACTGGAGTGGAAAGTTTGGAAACTGCTTGGAACGGAGCCATAGCAGAATTATTAGCAACTTCAATTTCTTTAAATAAAAAAAGGCTGATTTGGCTTCTATAATGAGCTTTTTATAGCTCATTATATTTGTATAGTTACCTATACAAATTTTGTATTTTTCCCTTTCCTGAGTGTTATACTCCCTCTTCCAAATTCTTTCTTGTCTACGACAATTCCTTTTAGCCTTTCAGAGAGAAGTAGGTTTGATACTTCTGATGGTTACGGGTTTAACTGGAACTAACAAACAGACTGCAGTATTTAACCAGTCTGTGAAATTATGAACCATTGAGTCGATGTTATTTACCACATCTGGTTGTGACCTTGCCAACAAAGTGCTAAGATCAGATACTTGTAACTTATGCCACTGTTGAGAAGGTATTAATTTCCTAGTAACTTTTTCACAGGGAGGTTTACAGTGGAGCTCTAATTCCCAGATCACTGCTTTGTGATCCGTCCAGGAGAGAGGCAGCATCATGGCAGTGGAGAAAAAAGGATTATTCGTAAATATTCCATTTGTGTAGAATCCTTTACTAACTGAGCAAGAGCACAGCAAGCTAGAGTTTCATTATGCAATTCAGTGTATGGGTCTGCATGCTTATCTAAATGAAAATTAAAATCACCCAATACAGTGAAATTAGATTTTGAAATAGCTAATTCTAAAAATGATTCTAAAAACTGAAAAAAGGACCTTTTGGCCCTGGTGTCGACAAATCAATAGTCCATTAAAGGATTCGGTTTTTGTGAGTACAAAATTGAATATAAGGGCTTCATGAACATCAAGAGAGGCAGGTGTACATGTAGCCCTAAACGAATCACGATGAATAATAGCTAAGCCTCCTTTTTTTTTTAGGGGTCTATCAAGTCTTTGCAGATTGAATCATTACAGTTATTTTGCTGTCTTACTATATATTTCATACATGATTTTCATATAAATGCTTATTTAAACTTTAATAAGACCCAGGTTCGCATGGACATTTGGGTTGCGCTTGTCTCATGAATATATATTGCATGTTGGCTCACTGCAAGAATTATATTTATTACTCAACCCCTTTTTTGGGTTCTCTGGGTATATTGTTTCTCTATGTTTCCTTGATTTGTTGTATGTTTCCAGGGTTCAGGTCACTTCTCTGACTTGTCAAGCTAAAAGGATTGATTGATCCTTTTATACCACTACTCTTCATTTTTATTACCCGTTCAAAAAATGTCAGATGGAGATGTGCCTCTATACACCATGAAGTACATAGCCAGAGTCAGCAGCGGACCCTCTTTCTTCTTCCAGCACTTCTACATGCATTACCCAGCCATAGACAGGTCATTCTAGAAAACTAGAAAAAGTTTTTTAAAAACATGTCAAAAGAGAATTACACGCCTGTATGCTAACAGAATACTTGAAGGCTGACATAATACCCCTTTTGACTTCAAGTCTGTAACTTACATGGAATTTTTCAGGAGGACAAGAAATTCAAAGGAGGTTTTAGCCATAAAGCCACCACTTTCTTATCCTCTATCATTACTTTATGGGCACAGCCCATGTGTATCATTTCATTTATGCACCTTGGAGCATTGTGATTCACTTGCAGTAAATTTCCCTTCTCATTATTAGAGCCTGTTGCTCCCCAAACATTGATTGATTAACCTATTGTGTGATTCTCATATATTTCATTGTAGTTTTCCCTAGGTTAGTCTAACTGTGCATGCTGTAGGCCTCACTTTCCTTTGTGCATATTACTATATAAACACGTTACTATATAAACACGTTTTGCTTTTGTGAAACATTGTACTTTGAAACAGAACTGTCCTGTTATTTTCCTGGGAGTTACTGTGAACACCTTAGACAAGGTCAAACAACATAGTCCCTTGTTATTATTTCTGGATAGGCACTAGCTCCTAGACATGACACAAGAATGCAACCGTAGTTTATGTGCACACAATAGATGAGCACATGATCAGAAAACACATACATGGAACAAGAGTTCTGAGACAAGAGCCCTGCATCTGCTGAGATGTAGAATGTCCATGTTTCCCTGTAATCCCGGAGATCTTTGATATATAATTATTTCGCTTCATTAACAAGAGAGGGGTTTTTAGGTTACTCCGTTGTATAAAATAACAGGGCTTTTCATGATATATGGATTATTAACTATGCTAACTGTATTTTTAGTATACATTTGTTTTCTAATTGTAGCACATATACTGCATTATAGAGAACAGTAGTTTAAATGCATTTTCTTAACTGCCTTCATGTCTCCAGGTTATTGTATTGTGGATGAGTATGAGTTAGAGAGCAAAAGGGTGTATCATGTTAATGCAATCCCTGAGAGGGTCTAGAGTGTTGTGTTCTGGGGTGGCAATTCACTTGTTTCTCTGGGAAGGTTATTAGAGCAAGTGAGACACTGTAGCTAGTTGGACATGGACTCAAAGGTACTGAGGTTGTATGGTGACTTAGCCCCTACATACTGATGTTCTATTGTTCTAAGTATAGTAATATCCTAAGAGCATAATTCCTGTAACAAACCTATGGGTAAGCGTTAGTGCACTCTTTTCCTTATAATATCTGAAAGCTCCATTATGCTCACTTTTTTGTTCATTTTACCCTTATTTCTCCTCATACCTACTCCAGATAGGCACTGTCCTGTGATTATGATTTTATTGTGCGCCAAACTTTCTGGTGGCATTGATTACATCCTCACAGAGACTCGCTTCCCTAGTTTTCTACTTCTTCGCAAGTCAACCAGTATGCACAATTCCTCCTATTCCTATGAAACCATATGTGTATTCCTCAGTGCTTACTGTACTCTTTTACCATTAGTTCCCTAGGTCATCCCCAGTCCTGATGAGACCCTAATATACTCCCACACTGTCAAAACACAATCAACATCTTGACAGATAGATCATTGCTTGAAATAACACTTTGTGAATCTTCCTCAGTGCTACTATATTTTCTAGAGGTAAATACTGTATATGGCTGCATGCTCCAACAAACCTTTGCCTGGTTTGGGGTTTTTTAACTTGGGGCATTGCGCATTTGTCACACATTTTTGCAACTCTGCTTATTGAATTGCATTCTTGTTCAAAATAAATTAAATTCAAATGAATTGTAAATATTCTTCTCCTGCTAGTTTTCTTCATATTCCTTTGAAGATTGAATCATGACAGTTATTTTGCTGTCTTACTGTATATTTCGTATGAGTT